>NC_054478.1:124439646-125165717 GCF_017639515.1 Carcharodon carcharias | reverse complement strand
GTGATGTCCCTTGAGCTGGCAGTGAGTGCGATGTCATTGAATGTGTGACGGGCTTGTGAGTGGGTGAGTTGAGAGTGGTGACTTGGTTGACTTAACCTGGCAGCACAGAGGAGATAATTCATCCATTTTCTGCACTTGATGGCCGACCTCTTGTGCACAGCATTGCCACTGACCACCTCTGCCACTGCCTCCCAAGCCAGAGTGGTGAGACTGATAGGCCTCCTGCGGCTAGAGTGGGGGTAGACAGCATTGCAACGGGCCTCCATGGCGTCCAGAAGGCGTTCCAAGGATGCATCACTGAATCAGGGGATTGCATTCTCCTTGGCTTTTGGGGCCATGTCTTCACCGGGGCAGTCCTGGGCTGTAAGTATTGAGAATTGTGCACGCGGCCACAGTTTAAATATGGTGCCCGGCATGAGGAGGAGTGAGGTAACGGTATGGTGGGCAGATCGCAGGCCGCCTGCCAGTGATCCGGCATGTTTCCCATGAATGCATCATTAATGAGGCAGGACATGCCATGAAGGGAAAAATATGGCGCAAAAACCCGCCATTGTGGCCGGTGGGTAAAACATTTTTTTTCAGACCCGCTACCACACTTAGTGCAAATCTGGGACAATTCCGCCCCTAGAGCTCTCAGTGCCTCACAGAAATCCACCACATACCCACATAATCAGATGCTGCTGATTATCTAAATACCCCTGAAAGTTGACTTCTGAGACTCCACATTCCTGCCCACTGGAGCATCATCATGACTTTCCTCCCTCCTCTGGGGACTGTGCATAGATTTCTCTGACTCTGACACCTCTTCCTGTACTCTGGTGCAGTGGTTTTCAACCTGTGCCACCAACTCTACATGCGTGCTATATCCCTCCGAAATGCCTGTGTTTGAGTTAGCGATGTGTCAGCTAGTCTGATGTGACGCTGCCTCCTCAGACATCTCTTCCTCCTCTTGATACCCGAGGGATGATCTGATCCGGGGGATGGGGTGGGGTGTGGGGGCCGGGGCGTGGGGATTGGGGGGGGGAAGTGGGGGAGATGTGGGAGCAGAGCTGGGACCTGTATGAAACACAAAAGGAGCTATTTAGGTATAGCCCTTCTAAACGGAACATATGCATCTCACCCCGGCTCACCCACCTCTCCCAGTCTGGGCCATCTCCGTGACATTCTTTACCATTTTGGTCTGCAACGACAACATCAATTTATGTTAGCCTGATATATAGTGCATGGAGGCATGTTGCTCTTCACTGTGCCTGTGCATCATAGTGCTCATTCACATGTGTTCTGTGCACACCGACATGAGCTGTGCACACGTACAAGTCTCAGTGCTGAAACAGATGTATGTGTCATGTTCCACACCTTAACTGCAGCATGCAGATATGACCCTTACCTTGGAACTCTGTGTGGATGAGCCAAGCCACTCTACCTTGCCAGAACATAGCAGGTCATTGAACCTTATCCTGCACTGAATCCATGAGCAGTGATGGTCTCCTGCTGCGTTCAGTGCAGCTATTATTTGAATCCAGGCCTTTTTGGTTGTGGGAAGTGGATTTTGATGGCAAGTAGGGTAAAGAACTGATCTCCATCTCTGCACCTCTTCCACTAACACCTGAAGGCCCTGGTCAGAGATGCGTGGGACAGCTGGACCCATCCCTTCCCCTGCATCTCCTCTGTGTGACATTCTATGAATAAAAATGTAAGGTGAAAAGAGTTGTGAGCCATTCAGATTAGAATGCTCTCATTCACTTTTGTGTGCTTACATGCACTAACCAATTTCACCATATTATCAATGATTACTGTTAACGATGTGGTGGAGAAAATGACTCTGCACAAATACTGGGTGCCATGTAAGTTGTGGCTACATTCCAAGATAGCATTTTGTGCTCCACAACCACTTTCGGCCCCACTGGTTTTCTCCCTCTTAGCCTCACCTCATGACTGAAGGTGTTTGTGGAATAACAACCTCCCTACCTGTCACCCCAGTCCCCAATGAAATACGAGGGCACACAGACCAGAAAACCCCAGGTTTGGTACTGGGTCAATGTTGAGTTAGCTGATCTCATCCTGGGCTTCTCAGTCCATGTTAATTATCCAGTCACCCACCCATTACTCCACTGGAAAGTATAATTGCGTGAATGGCGGTGAGGACAAGATTAAGCTGGGTTAATGGTGGGTGAATAGCCTATCAGCCATATCCGTAAACCTATATTATCCTTCAACTCCACCTACCTATCACATTCTTCAACCACATTTACCCTCCACATCCTCCCAAATTACCCACTATCTCCATAGACCCCATCTCCCCACCATTTTCCCCCACTCCTTTCTCTCTTCAGAAATGATACCGCCATTTTTAAGTCCTTCCCTGGTGCCTTAGTCTATGATTTGATTCCCCATTGGTTGAAAACTCTACTCCCTGACTTCCCTCCTTGACTTCCTCATGTTGAAGCTGTGTCTCATGGGATTTTAAACCTTTGTCTTAGTGAAACATTTGTTTGGATTCAACTCATTCAGAATCATGTTCATTTTGATTAGATAATCCTGGACCCTTCCAACCCAGTGAGAGCAAACACAACTCCCTCAAAACTGAATCCTCTCTTAATGGTCAATAAACTCCATTGGGTACTAGACTGCACACAGTGCTCCAGAAGTGGCCTTTTACAGTAACAAAATAACCATTTTTCCCTGTGACTCCCATGCTTTTCAACTTATCTCACTTAATTAAGAACATAAGAACACAACATTTACATTTTCATTATATTCTAGAGTTGATGCGTTTCTGACTCATGAATACATTATCTAGAATATATTTTGTTTCCTAGACTGATTTACATGTGGCTTTGCTTAAATGTCACTCTTGCTAACTGTGGCACGCGACCCAGTCATGAATCATGAAGACCTAAACATAGTTTAGCAGCCAGGTTACAGTCTTTTGGTGGTTGGCCTATGCTCTGTTTTTACCCAGTTCACTCAAAAAGCATGAACGATTGATCTCTAGCTCAGTGAGACACTCAGAACAAACTGTAGTCCAGTGTCACAGAATATTGGAACTCTCATCCATTCCCTCCACATACAAAGATTGGCCTTATAGTTTCAATAGAGGGCTTTCACAGCTGCTATTAATGATGGCCCCAGCACCATAGCAGCCATTTGTTTTCTCCTAATCTTCATCCACAGTCAGACAGGATGTGATGACAGAAAGAGATAACAGGAAACGGAAGAATATTGAGGGCAAGTGATCTGAATGACTACTTGGAGGGTGGGGTGGGGAAGGGGGGGAAGTAGAGGTGGCATAGGTCAGCAAGTTACAAGTTGCTTCTTAATGTGTGGCTAGGGCAGATTTTCAAAGTCCTTGTACAATACATATAAATTACAGCACATAAAGAGAGAGTTCAGACTAACTGGTCTAAGCCAGTGTTCATACTCTACATGAGCCTCCACCTCCTCCTATCACTCTGCCCCTGTATTCCTCTATTTTCTTTTCCATTAATCCCCATGCCTTCCTTGCCATTAAATGCACCAAAGGCCATGTTGAGATATCTCACACACTGCTCTTCCTGGGCCTGGGCAAACCTACCCTGCCAGACACCCCCAGTGTTGGGACCGTACATTCAATCAATCACCCCCCCACATACTTCCTGACCCTACCCACCCCCCTGTGGCCCATGGAACTGACACAGTCTTCTCCTGACAACCTTCTAACCACACATGACAGCAGCCCCATCAGTTCACGGCTTTCATGCCAGGCCCAGCCCCCTATTGGCAGCTCTCCTGTGAGGTTCAGTTTTAGCAAAGGGGCATATCCATTCTGTCAGCATGAGATGGCAACCCAGCTTGCCATACCACAAGTTGCAAAACCCAATCTTAGCTCTGTGGGTAGGCAAAAAAATTGACTACAATCACAACATTTCTAAGCTGCCCACACTAAACAACCTCCCCAACTGCTTTGTCAACACAATGTGCTTTGCTTGTGGTTGAAGTTTTGTGGGGTTTTTTTGTGGCTAACTAGCAGTCAATAGCTGTACAAAACCACTCAGATCTCATGACTGACCAGCATATAGTTAACTATACATCCGTTTTAGAGTCAGTTATCTCATTTTTTTTACCTCTCCATTGTGTCCCTTCAATATGATACAGGGAAAGGTTTGTCACTGCTGTCATCTGTTCCTTCAATTTTAATCAACAGCTTTTCATATCTCCCCTTATTTGACTGATACTCTGCTCAGTGCTGCTCTGATCTTTCATCCAAAGCCCCCATCCTACACATACTCCCTCCCTGGATTGTAATCAAGAACCAACGCATCTTCTCTGCCTTACATTCTTTCCAGGGCCTTCAACCTGTATAATTCCTCACCTTCCTACAACCTCTCTCATGTGTGCTCTGCCTGAAGGCAGGTCCTTGACTCATTGTCTGTTGATGCTTCATCCTGAGCCATTTTCTTGGCAGTTTTTGTCAGTGGTGCTTTGCCATTGCCTTCCACTCTCAGGGATGGGGTGAAGATGCAGGTCCTGAGTCTACCTCAGCTGGAACAGGGACTAAACCCATGCTGTTGGTATTATTCTGAACTGCATGTTAACCATCTAGCCAACTGAGCTAACCAGTGCAATTGACAAACTTTAAAAGAAACTTGACATCAAAGTCATCACTTGCCAATGATTTACATTGTATCGTCTCCTAAGGTCCACACCTCCTACCTTGTACTGAATCTGGGGTTCTCCTTTGTTCTTTTGAAATGTTTCAAAGTTCTCTGCCACCTCGAAGAGTGTGGTGCAGTGGTTCCCAAACCTATTTGATCATGTACCCCAATTCAATTTACCAACAGGCAGTATACCTACAGGCAGTTTCTTTTTAATGACCCTTCCAATGAACCCGGGCTTTGTAAATCATTATAATCATGCATTACAGGTAACATATTGTTATTCACAATAAGAGGCTGTGGTGGAAGAATTAATCCAGGCTGGTCTTTTGATTCAAACTGGTTTATTTTCAAGACATCTCTTCAGTGCTACTGACTTCCAAGTAACTTCCATTGAAAGTGTTCCAGCTGTATCTTTTTATTCTATTTAGATGGGATAATCAATGCCCATCACCTGCTTAACCAGTAACTCTTTCGAATACAAACCCATTTCCATCTGTTCCTATTCAGATGAAGTTACATTGTTTCATAGTTTGCCATTGTGAGATTTGAACTCTTGATACTCTTTTGAGTAAACCTGTTTCCATCTGTTTCAGATGAAGTTACATTGTTTCATAGTTTGCCATTGTGAGATTTGAACTCTTGATCTTGGAGTTACAAACCCAGTACCATAACCACTTGGCTATTTAGGCCAAGCAAAAGTTGTCTTTAAAAAGGCGATTGCCACATTGACACATATATCTTTAATTTTTCTTTACTTACCATTAATGTGGTGGATGATTTTGTTCATTGGAGCATAAAGACTTGAAGTCCCCTCATCCCAAACCCCACCCCCACACACTCATTCAGCAGCCCCTCTTCCCAACCCTCCCACCCCCCACTCACTCACTCAACAGCTCCTCTCCCCAACAACCTTCCCTCACTCATTCCCTTGTTCCCAAGCCCCGTATCCCCTCTCAGTCCTTTTTACCTTTGTGAGGTGGCTCCGTCAAGGTGATGACCTCGGCTAGGCAGGCCATGTCCACCCAGCAGTCTGCTGATCTGCAGGTCAAACAGTGCTTTTGGGCCAGCAGCTGCTGGTCTCGGGCCACCACCTCATTTTCATGAGCTGCCATTCACCTTTTTGCTGCACTCTGCTCCTCCAATCACAGATTCCCTCTCTCCCACTCTTGCTGCATCTCACTAGCTAATGCTAATCATTATTAGCAGCAAGCGCTAGAGAGAAACGGCCTATGATACAACTGTACAGGCCTTAGTGAGACTGCATCTGGAGTACTGAGTACAGTTTTGGTCTCCTTATTTAAGAAAGGATATTATTATATTAGAAGCAGTTCAGAGAAGGCTCACTTGACTGATTCCTGGGATGAGGGGATTATCTTATGACGAAAGCTTGAAAGAGTTAGACCTATACCCATTTGGGTTTGGAAGAATGAGAGGTGATCTTAAGATCCTGAGGGGACTAGACAAGGTAAATGCTGAGAGGATGTTTCCCTTGTGGAGGAGTCTAGAACTAAGGGACACATTAAAAATTAGGGGTCTCCCATTTAAGACTGAGATGAGGAGAATGTTTTTCTCTCAGAGGAATTATCTTCCCCTGGAGGCTGGGTCTTTGAATATATTCAAGGCTGAGTTAGGTAGATTTTTGATCATCAAGGGAGTCAAGGGTTATGAGGAATGGACAGGAAAGTGGAATTGAGGCCACAATTAGATCAGCCATAACCTTATCAAATGGTGGAGCAGGCTTGAAGGGCTGAATGGCCTACTCCTGCCCCTAATTTTTTTGTGTTTTTATATTGGAGGAGCAACAAGCAGCGAGAAGGTGAATATCCTGAGCAATCAAGACACTTGTGTTTGGGAACTTCTAGACTACAGAAAGGGAGAGGCCGAGAGTGGGAGAAATTTCTCATACCTGAAAATTCACTATTACACAATTGAAAAAAAAGTACGCTTCAGAGGCACCTGCTGTACCCCTAGGGGTATGCATATCCCACCTGGGTAACCACTGGTGCAGCGGAACCTGCTGTTAGAAGCCCCTGCTGGATTTGCTGTCTGTTAGTGGAGTAGAGGAATGGTGGACTCCATTCTTTGTCTCACTGTATAGCAAAGCAGAGATTAGAGCTTGCTGTTCAAGAAATCATGAGGATGAATTTATGTTGGGCACAAGAGAAGGACACTGTGCAAATGCAATGCAATGAAAGCAGCATGCAAACGCTGTGCAAATACAATGAGAACAGTGTGCAATTGTGCAAATACAGTGCAAACACTGCGCACTGAAAACAAATACTTGAAAATCACATGGTGCAACTAACCAGCAAATGCTGTTGAATACCATGCAAACAAGGGCAAATACAGTGCAAACACTGTACAAGTAATGTGCAAATACACGGCAAACTCAGGCCAGATACAATGCAAGAATAGTCCAGAAAATTGGAAATAATTCTAGAGAGCAACCAACAGTTTGTGCTTCCTTTTATAAATTTGGCACTCAACTAGAGATATATGTGTTGTGAATGGAATCCCTTCCATTTCATTGTCAGCATCAATTATCCAGCCTGACTTAAATACAGAGTAACGTTCCCTCTACACTGTCTGGTCAAACATCCCAGGTCAGCTATGGCATGGATTAGACATAGAGTAAAGCTCCCGCTACACTGTCTGATCAAGTACTCCCAAGGCAGATATGAGTTGGATATAAAGTATAGCTTCCTCTACACTGTCCTTAAAATGTGTTTGATCATTTGTCCCACCAGTTTGATATTTTCTTTATTTCCCAAACCAGGCATTCTGTTACCTTCCAAAGTGGGCATTCGATTGAATACCATTCCCTGGGCCCTAGAGTACTCGGATGGCCAAACTCATTTCGTGTAGGACCCTTATAGGCAGCAGACAATAAAAACTTAATGAGCTGGGTTTGAACCCAGGCCCCTCAGGTTAAAGGATAGTGTTTGACCCACTACTACCTATCTCTTTCCATTTAAGATTGAATTGTGTTCTTTTTTCTCCCCCCTCTTCCCCAGCTCTAGCATTGCAAGTTATTCAGCCTAGATTAATCCTGGCTGAAAGCCACAACGTCACTCTCAAATGTGCATATGACAACACAAGAGATGAACCACTCGAGCAGTTCAGGATCCACATACTTAAAGGAGAGCGCGGGGCCAACATTAAGGTCTGTGATCTTTACTTTGATATCAGCAAGAATAAGCTGCCGAATGATCAGAGCTGCCAGGGACAACCCCGGAATGGCAGCGTGTTGATAACGTTCAATGGGCTAAACACATCTCAAAGTGACTTATATATTTGCCAAATCCAGAAAATACATCCACCGCCTTACATTACGAGCTTCGGGAATGGGACTTGGATTTTCATCAGTCCAGACAGAGTTGGTGAGTGCACAGATCTGAAATAAAACAGAAAACAGTGAGCTCTCAACAGATCAAGCAGCATCTTTGGGAAGAGAGATGGAGTTAATGTTTCAGGCTGATGATCTTTCATTTGGTACTGGAAGATGTTAGAGATGATCAGCTTTTAAGCAAGAGAAGAGGTGGAAGCAGGAAAAGAATTAAAGGGAAGGCCTGTAATGAGGAAATGAATTTCTAGAGTGTGTTCGTGATCATTTCCTGCATCAATATATCCTAGAACCAACAAGTGGGCATGCCATTTTAGATTTAGTAAAGAGTACAGAGCCAGATTTGGTGAACAGCCTATTAGTGAGTAACATTTATCTAATAGCAGTCATAATATAGCCTTCAATACAGTGTTTGGAAGGGAAAAACACAGAACAGTTACTAAGATTCTCGATTTAGGTAAGGCTGACTTCATTGCGATGAGACAGAGGCAGTCCACAGTAAACTGGGTAAATCTGTTAATTACAGAAGATTTGTGGGAGGTGTTTAAAAAGAAAATTGATATGATACAGAACCAGTTTATAGACCCAAAGAGCAAAACTTGCCAAAAAAATGACAGCGATGGACAACTAAAGAAGTAAATGATGGTGTAACACTAAAAGAAAAAAAACAAAAATGGAAAAGATAGCACAGATTCTGGTGAATGGAGAAAGATAACAAGAATAGCAAAGGGTGACAAAATAGGTAAGAGCTACAAAAAGGGAGTATGAAAAGAAACTTGGATGGGATATCAAAATCACTACAACCCTTACAAACAAGATCAGAAGCAATATGTGGGCCCTTTGAAAACTGATAACAGGGATATTGTCAATGAAAATAAGGAATTAGTGGAACTCTAGAGCAACAAATTCCCAGGAGCAGATGTTTTCTCTCCCAGATTTTTAAAAGAAGTAGGAGACAACATTTCAGATGCCTGAACGATAACGTTCCAAATTTCTCTTGATTCAGGAACTGTTCCTTTAGATTAGAAAATTCCACATGTTACTCTGCTATTTAAGAAAGGTGAGAGAGGGAAACAAGGGAATTATAGGCCAGTTAGCCTAACATCTGTTATCAGGAAATTACTAGAGTCTATATTTAAGGGTAAGGTGACAGAACCTTGAATATTTTCAGCTGATCAGAGAGATCCAGCATGGATTTGTAAAGGATAGGTCATGCCTGAAGAATTGGTTGAATATTTTTGAAGAGGCAACTGAAGTAGAGGGCAGGAGAATGTTCAAATGATATTTTTATGGATTTCCAGAAGGTATTCGATAAAGTCGCTCATAAGAGACTGTTAGATAAAGCCGAACGCATGGTATTGAAGGTAAGTTATGGACCTGGTTAGGAAATTGGCTGAGTGGCAGGAGACAGTGTAGGAATAATGGGCAGGTAGAGTAATTGGTAAGGTGTAACAAGTGGTGTCCTGCAAGGATCTATGTTGAGACCTTACTATTCACTATATTAACCAATGACTTAGATGATGGGATAGAACACCACAAATTCACTGGTGGCATAAAGACAGCAACGTAGCATTGTAAGCAGGTTAGATGGGAATATTGGTAGATTAAATGAATGGGCAAAACCATGGCAAATGGATTACAATGTAGGTAAATGTAAGATCATCCACTTAGAATTTAAAAAGGATAGAACAGGGTACTTTCTAAATGATAAAAAGCTAGATACAGTGGGGGCCCAAAGAGACAAGGTAGTCCAGGTACACAGATTGTTAAAATGTCATGAACATGATAATGAGAATAATCAGAAAGTCTAACATTTAGTCAGAAAGACTATAACAAAAGGTCTAGAATACAAGAGGGTAGAAAATATTCTTCAATTATACAAAGCCCGGGTTAGACTACACCTGGAGTACAATGAGCAGTTTGAGCACACCCGCTTTGGAAGGATATATTGGACTTGGATGGAGTTCAGTGTAAATTTACCAGAATGATGCCTAGATTCCAAGAGATAAGCCAAGAGGAGAGATCAAACAAACTAGTGTAGTATTCCCTGGAATTTAGATGGTTAAGGAGTGATTTGATTAAAATTTTCAAGATATTAAGGGGAACAAACTGCAGGAAAACCTACTTCAGTTCATTGGAGAGTCTAGGCCTAGAGGCTATTGCCTAAAAATTAGAGCTTAGACCTTAAGGCGTAAAATTAGGAAACTCTTCTATACACAAAGGGTGGTATAAATTTGGAACTCTCTACATCAAATGGCAATCGACACGAGATAGATTGTTCATTTTAAAACTGAGATTGATAGATTTTTATTAGCCAAAGGCATGAAGGGATATGGACAAAGGTGGATATATGCAGATAAATTGCAGATCAACCATGATCTTATGGAATAGTGGAGGAGGTTCAAGGGTCTAAATGGTGTCCTCCTATTCCTATGTAATAGGATGGAGGGCAGAAGTGATTCAATGATCAAAATATAGAGATCACATTTATTTATTGCCCACCACTTTGTTGAAGTGCAGTAGAAATGGAGACATGTAGTTCATGATAACAACTACATTACACAAACATCGAAAAGGAAGATTTGATACAAACTGCTTCTGAAGCCCTTTCAAAAGGGAAGAATTGTCAATATTGCCAGGGACGGGGAGGAAGAGAGAGCCTGAAAGGGGAGTGAGAAACAGAGAAAAGAGAGAGGAGACAAGAAAGAACAGAGAAGAGCAGGAAGACAGAAAGAGAATTTTTTTTCATTTGTTCTAGGGATTTGAGCGTCATCAGCTAGGCCAGCATATATTGCCCATCCTTAATAGCCCTTGAGAAGGTGGCAGTGAGTTCCAGGATTTTGACACAGTGACACTGAAGGAACAGTGATACAGTTCCAAGTCCGGATGGTGTGTGGTCGTGGAGAGAGGGAAAGATGGAGCCACAGAGGGGAAATGCAGGCAACAAGGAGCTGAATCAGAGAGGAGAAAGAGTGAGAAAAAGATGAGAAGGGAGAGAAAGAAGACAGAACAGAAAGAGAGTGAGAGAGAAGGTAAGAGAAAGAGAGAATGAAACAAGTCAGGAGAAAGAGGAAAAATGAAGGTTGAGAGGAAAGAAAAAAGAACTCTTTTTGGATTGAATTAATGCTTTTCCTGTGCAGCCTACATCACTAAGCCCGTATATGTTAGAATTAGGGTACTGATATTTCAAATGCCCTAAGGTGAGCTCTCTACATCACTGAGGAGGTATGCCTGTCTGGGCAGAAGGCTGTGCTAACATTATCCTGTCCGTTTTAGAGATGAAGCCGTGCGGTCAATTCACTCAAACCACCCTGATCATCCTGGTGCTCACTGCATTCTTCATGTTATACAGTGTCCTCATTACCTGCCTGCACTGGGTAAGTATCACAAGGCTTGGGAATGGTCTCTGGAACTGGCATAACCAAGCTTGGCTTCTCCAAATACCAACCACAGGTTACCAAGAGCTGCATACAGGCTACTGAGTACAGAATATCGAGTACAATATATCACATCAAGTACAAGTTTCATAGGATAGGTTACCAAGTACGGAGTAAAGATTACAGAGTACCAAATACAGGTTACCAAATACTGGTTACCGAGAGATGAGTACAGGTTAACGAGCATAGTGTACAAATGACCAAGTATTGGGTTCAGGATATCAAGTAGCACATAACATTATCGAGTGCCGAACACAGGTTACCAAACACTGAAGGCAAGTTATCTAGTACTGGTTACCCAGTACAGGTTACTGGGTGCAGTGTACAAGTTACCAAATATCGAGGACAGGTTATTGAGTAGACACTAGCCCACAACTCCATCAACCCACACCTCCCCAATTCCACCCCCTCACTCTCTCCACCAGCTCTGCCTCCAAACCCGTCTCCCCGAATCCTGCCTCCTCACCTTCTCCCCAACCCCCCCTCCTCACCCTCGCCTGTATCCCCTCATCCTCTCCCCCAATCCCAACACCTCCCTCTTTCCCAACTCCAGCTCCTCACCCTATCCCCAACACTACCTATCCAACTCCACACCCTATTCCTCACCTTATTCCCCACATACCCAACATTAAAAAAGACAGTGAGAGAGAGAGAAATGGAAACAGAGAGTGACAGTCAGAGATACAGATAGTAAGAGAGAAAGAAAGGCAAAGAGAGTGGCAGACAGATTAAGAGATAGACAGAGACAAAAAGAGACAGAGACACAAAAATAAGAGAGAAAGAGAAAAAGTGAGAGAGAAAGAGATTCGGGGAGAAACTGCAAATTTCAAGTAGCTGCGACCTGTTACCCACAGCACCTAGGCCATCTCCACAGTGGAGAAAGTCAGCAAGTGACAGAGACCAAGAGGAGCAGTGGTGGGAGGTCCTGCAATCCCTCCACCAACCCAACAAAGAGCCTCAAACCCATAGTACTCCCAGCATAAACACAACTGGAATGAAACCCCAGAGAATTTCCTCATAAGCACTGTGTGCAGTGACTTCAAACAAAGTAGACAGGAATGGAGATGAAACATCTATCCACTGCTCAGGATGTCAGTGAAACACTGAGGGACATCTCTCCCTTGTTGATCTTGCCTTTCACACTCACACAATCCAACAAACCCCATCCCTGCTTCTCTCTAGCCCTCTTTCTCTCGTGTTGCCCCTTACCGTTCCTCATGTTCTGCCCTCTCTGTTTGTCTCTCCGTTGTGTTTTGTCGTGTTAATGTGTTTCTCCGCTCTGTGTTCAATTTCCCCCTCCACAGCCTCTTGGTACCACCGCTTGCATTCTCAGGATGAAGGAGGCAGTTGACATGAAATGTGAACTGATTCACAATTCTGACGAACCCGCTACTGCTACGTGGACTGGCCAGCGCTGGGAGACAGGCCCAAGGCAAGGCAAGTACGTCTGAGCTGGACTCTACCACTCTCTCAACCCTCTGTGCCATCCCACCAATGACGCCCTCCCCCAAAGTGGCATTCTAAAAATTCATCTTTAGGGTGTCAACATCACTGGCAAGGTTGGCATTAATTACCCATCCCTAGTCATCCTTGTGAAAGTGGTGGTCATCTTTCCTAAACTACTGGTAACTGAGTAGCCTGCTGGGCTGCTTAAGAGGGCAGTTAAGATTAACTACATTGGTGTGGGACTGGAAACCAGCTATTGATAGCAAGATTCCTTCCCTAAATGACATTAATGAATCAGTTGTGTTTTAATGATAATGCAGCAGCTTCATGGCCATTTATGCTAGTTTTAATTTCCAGAATTTTTATTCACTGAATTCAAATTCTCAGGTGGCCATGGGAGAACTGAACTGAACCCATGTATTGCTGGATTACTAGTCCAAGAACATGACTATTACACTGCTGTGCCCTGCATAAATGTCCTATTCCTTTCTCAACTTTGCTGCTTTCTCTTTTTTTTCCTGCTGAAGCTCACGTCTTGTGTCCAGGGTTTGCTTTGTCAGACTGTGGTGCTCTCCCTGCCTCCCCAACCCCAACTCACAGCCACACCTATTTCCCAGGAGGGGCACCAATCAGGAGCAGGAAAGTTGTTTGACTTCCTCCCTCCTCCCTACCTATGTTAACAAGAGGTGTTAAGATCAACTGAGGTTTACGTGCCTCAGTACCACATGGGGACATTGTATGCACACTTCACCCTAGAACCTGCTTATTACCCATTTCCACAGTTGATTTTCTGCTTAAACTTTCTGCATTTTATCTCACTCCAGCATATTAACAGCTGACTCACAAATCCCTTTCCCCCTACATAATTTTCCCATTTCTAGCTTGCAGGCAAGTTCATTCTACTCAGTGGAGGGTGTTGAATTGGTACTCTACCTTATGGGCCTAGTGTGCAAACGTTTGTACTGCTTTTGTAAGAAAATTTCTTGATATCAACATTTTTAGATTAACTCATGAATTTTATAGGAACGATGTTAGAAGTGTATTTCTTTGTGTAAGTTGAATGCAAAAATACATGCATTAATTTTTCTATGTTACATGATATATATTCTTTATATTAATTATTGTTTTGCCCATATTTTGGCTGGCCTTGTTTATAATTCAGAGATCCTACATCTTTACAAACCAAAACCTCTTTAGACTCAAAAAGGATCAATGAGAAATGAGGGACTGTGGAAGAGAATTGAAATTTGGGAGTTCAAGTGTGCAAATCATTAAAAGCCAGGAGACAACATCAAAAAAAAACAATCAGAAGGCTAATAAATGTTGGTCTTTATCTAAAAGGGCAGAAATTATGCTTACAATTGTACAGAGCATCAGCCATACCCCAGCTGAAGTATTGCATTCAATTCTGAGCACCACAGTTCAGGCAAGATATATTGGGCTTGGAGGGATTGCAGCGCAGATTCACCAGAATGATACTGCGGCTAAAACGGTTAAATTATGAGGACAGTTTCTATAAGTACTATTACTTTGAGTTTAGAAGGTTAGAGGTGATCTAATCAACGTGTTTAAAATGTTAAAAGATTTGATAGAATAGATGCAGAGAAACAATTTCCTCTGGTGGGAGATCTGGAACGAGGGGCAAAACCTTAAAATTGGAGTTAGGCTGCCTGAGAGCAAAATCAGGAAATGCTTTTTCACATGGCAGGTAGTTGAAATCTGGAACTTTCCCCCAGAAGAATGAGGATGCTGGATCAATTGGAGCTTCAATTGATAGATTCTTGTTAAGTAATGTAAGGAAGATGGAGCTAAAGCAGGAAAATGGAGCTGAGGTGCACATCAGCCATGGTCTAACAGAATGACGGAGCAGACTTGAGGGACTGAATAGCCTCCTCCTGTTCCTAAGTTCCTACACATTTGGAATGATTGTAGCATCTGTAGCCCCGCTCCAGCTGGGACCAGCCAACTCATCACAAACTATGGCCTCCCGACGTGAGCTCAGTTCCATACTGGGTGGCGGCCTCTTAAATTCAGATCTGCCCAACTGTCCTTTGGGGCTGAAGGACCACCTTGTGTACAAGCCACTGTTGTGTTGATTGGAGCCATTTGGGTTTACAAAGTCTTTCCTTATCTGTTACCTTCTTCTTTAGATGTTGAAAAAGAACCAAGAAGAACAGAACAATGAATATGTGAACATGGAACCTCCAAAACACAGCTCTGGAAGAAGGCGAGGGAACCACATAGGCTATCGCACATAACACAATGTCTCATAAACCCATATAAAACCCACCAGGAATCTAACTGAGGCTATTCCTGAAGAGACCTGAGCAAACCCAGGAAAGTTCCCAATGGAACATAGTTCTCTTATTTCTTTCTACTTCCCTCATTGAGGAGATGCAAAAGCCATTAAAAGATTTTGGGTGTCATTTGAATTCTCTCCATGTTTGTCATAGGGTGCAAGTTAGTGCAGGACTGTAGCATTTCAGAAACACATGCAAAACAAGGTCCGGCTTAACCTCCATCACACAGAGCAAAGAGGAATGGACAAATCCTGTCAGAATCCCAGGCTCCGTTGCCACATCCAACAGCAGTGTGTATTCCCTCAGTATGAGCATTACAAAAGTAAGGAGGGGTTGGGAATCCTGTCAATTGAGGCTGATACTCCCTCTTTCAGGGTATTTTCACTTCTCCTTTCTCGATTACCCTTCCCCACTCCCCTCCCTCACCAATTAGATGTGGGTGAGGTATGGCCAGACATCTCCAATCAGTTACTCCACTTCCCTTGTATTCTTTCTTTCTCTCCTCTCTCTCGCTCTCCTTCCACACACTCACTTTCTCTCTTTCTGCCCTGCCTCTCTTCCTCTCCTTCCCTTCCTCTTTCTTTCACTCCTTTTCTCCCTCACCCCTCAATCTTCTATACTCAAGGGAATACCAGCCATGTTTATGTAACCTGTCCTCACAATTAAACCCTTTTAGCCCTGATATCATTCTGCACCACACTACACCTCCTCGAAAGCCAAATGTATCCTTCCTGAGGTGGGATGCCCAGTAATTGAACATGGTACTCCAGATTAATGCAATCATAACATAACTTCCATTCCTTTGTATTCCAGCTCTTATCAGATAAAGGCTAACATTCCAATAGCCTTTCTAATTATTGTTTTTGGATTTGCCTATTGGCTTTAAATGCTTTATGTACTTACACTCCCAAACCTCTTTGCTCCTCTACAGTTTCTAGTTACTCACTATTTACAAAATACTTTGATTTTTCTTTATTAATTCAAAAGTTGATGACCTCACACTTGCCCCATGAACTCAATTTGCCATAGTTTTGCCTTCTCATTTAACCTGTCCATGTCCCTTTGTAACTTGCTGGTCTTATCCACATCAGTTACTATCCCTCCTAACATAGTGTCCATCATGGTGTAACCTCCATCCATCAAGACACTTACATGAAGGTTGACCAACCAGAGGGCAGCTGGACAGCTGTAGATCTAGACCCCAAAAGAGCCAGTGTTTTTAGGAGAGGAGAGAGGAAAGCAAGTCAAAAATGGAAAAACAAGGAAGGAACTTTAGCTGCATGAATAGAAGTATATTCACAGGAAGGCCATTCAGAGTCAAACACAGTAAGATACAGTCAGACAGCCAGATACAGTCAAGACAAAATCAGAGTCATCAGCACAAGGAGACACAATCAGTATAGTGAGGTCTGCCTGAGTTCAAGTTTAAGCTATGTTAATTTAGCTGATCATACCACTGCTAGAGTGCATGTGTCCTTATGCATCATGTGGGTACAGGTGTCTACGTCTGCATGTGTGTTGCTCTGCATGATTTGCATCCATGCTGTGTCTCTATGTGTGTCTTTATCTCTATATATATATATTTATGTGACTATATGCCTCTCTACTTTCATATTTTCTTATTCCTGAGAACTGGCAGAAATATTAACAGAAGCCTATGTGTACACACCTGTGAGAAGCCTTACCAATCTTGAAAATGTATCAAAATTCCTTCTAAACAGTAAAAAGCATAAAAGTTATTATTAGTCTGTGAATACAGGAATGATGGAGTAGTGTATTTCCTTGTTTACAAACTATCCACTACTTATAACAGGTTATTGCATGGTTTTATATCAGGATTTCCACACGCTCAAATGCTGCTCCGCAGAATGTTGTAGCAACTAAGTCCCAGCTTCTCAATGTGCCACATACAAACATACAGACACATGAACATACAAACACACGAACATACAAAATTGATAGAAAAGACCAGCTGGTCCATCAAGCCTGCCCCAAAACAGGTAATGCAGAGGGAACTTGCTCACACGAACAGGTGGAAGGGTGGTCCTTGGTCAGCAGGTTCTAAAAGAACAGCACTTCAGAACAGGCTCACCCATGCCATAGACTGGAGCAGAGAAGGTACAGTTCTGAACAAAAAGGATACCTGCCCAACTACCTGGACCATGGATAAAGGTCCAGAGACACATGAACTCACTCCAGCAAACCCATTGCCTAGTGATATTACTTGCTCTTTTCTCCTGAAGAAACATTTAGTCTGGTGTTGACAAACTAACGTCTGTGTGATAATTGCCAATTTTAGGCACCTGTTTCTCACCCATTCAATACATTATAACATTGAACTCATTCTATCAGGAATGTAAATTCACACTGGTTATCCAACTTTGTGCACTAAATAATAAATGGATCCTTGGCTTCAACAAAACATCTCTATGTCTTCATGTTGCTCATAACACCATAGGTGGTATCTTATAGAGGTGACGGGGTCTTTGCCCTGCGTCACTTCATTCCAGGAAGGCCTGCCACACTTTGTCCCACTTAAACAATTGACATACCAGGGTACCCCCTCCCCCAGGATTAAGGATCCTGGGGTAAAAGTCCTGCCTGCCAAGACCTGCTGACCAATCAGAGGCCAGTAGTTCTAGCAAAGAGCAGAGCTACTGGGAGGTGGTGGATATTACCAGGACGACATCCACCAAAGCCTAGGATCATCATTGGATCCCAGATCTGAGGTGCATGATGGCAGTTAGGGGGTTGCGGTGTGGGGGGAGCGGCATCAGCAGCAAGAGTAGTGGGGAGGCTCTCAGCAGCACCCCTCCTTCTATACCAGTTCTGTCAACCAGGCACTGAATGCCTTTGAATTTTGGCCCCACCTCTGGGAGTCTGCAAGTAACCCCCCTTGGGTTTGCTTATCATGCTCCCTGCATGGTGAGGCCCTCGCTCGCCACTGCGTTAATACCAGATGTGGCTGGATGAGGCCTTTGTGGGTACTAATTGACCATTTAACGGCCTCAATTGGCAGGAGGGGAAAAGGCATCCATGGGCCTTCCCGCCATGGACTTAATTGGGGCAGAGGTGGAAAGGAGTCAGAGTTTCCAACCTCGATCTTCCCACTTGATTAAATGCCCCCCCACCACCCCACCCCTCCCCCCAACCCCAACCCGGCACCAAATTTGCCACGGGGGAAGACACAGATTCTCCCCATAGATTCCCAAGCCAATCCAGATCAGGAGGTGAGAGGACTGGTGCTGCAACCAGACAGACACGGACACCTCTGATTAAAGCCCAACCTTGACTCATGGGATGAAAGTCTTATGAGCCAGCTTCCAGGCGAGGATCCCGTGGGAAATTTACGCTGAGTGCATACACAGAAACAAATCAGCCTGAATTCAACAAGAAATTAGTAATTCGATTCAAAGAGAACACAGGATGAGAAATGTAAGAATGCCACACATGAGAGATTGTAGAGGGCACTTTACTCTGTATCTAAACAGCGCTGTACAATGAATGTGGTTCCTATTATCACAGTGCAAAATGATTTCCATCAAGATGTGCTGTAGACTTGGGATTTGACTGTCTGTCAAGCATAGACAGTACAAACATATGATCAATGATGGACAGGTAAAGACCCTCTGGTTCATTCAGCTCATCCCACATGATTGTAGTTCCTTGTACATCACAATATGTACGCTCTCTGCCCCATCAAAAACAAGATGATCATCTGGGAGAGGCAAAAAACACAGTTAATACCCTAGGTCACTTGGAGGAAAGAAATCTGGGCCAAACCTCTCCCATGGCAAGTTTGTGGTGTTGGGGGAGGGCATTTAATCAGGCAGGAGGGTGGTGGGTGAGAAGTTGCTACCACCCTGATTAAGTATGTGGTGGGAAAGCCCATTTCCAGCCTTCCCACCACACTGCCAATTGAGGTCTTTAATTAATGCCCACTTAATGGCCTCAACCTGCCAGCATAAACCCAGTGGCTGCCATTGGGGAGGGAGGAGTCACCATAAAGGGAGCACCATAAGCAAACCCGTGCGGGCTCCGTGGGGGAGGGGTTGCTGTGGCGGTACCTCATTCAAAGGGACTCAGTGCCTGATCAAGGGACCCTGCATTGGGAAGAGAGGGACTACAGAGAGCCACCCCAATCTCTTTGCTGCTGATTCCCCTCGCACCATCATTTATTTGTGGCCTGGGATCCATCGCTGTTCCGAGGCTTCGTATGGATGCCATTGCCTGCTCAGTGGCACTGCCGTTCAATGGAGTTTCTGGCTTCTTATTGGCCGACAGCTCTCAGCAGGAGGGACTTGCACCCCCAGGGTCCTTGATCCTGGGGTATGTTCTGCCATTGGCCTCTCAAGTGCCTGAGTGACACATGATGCCACGGGCCTTTCCAGAATGAGGTGACTCGGGGCTCTCATTGGCTCTCCAGCCAGTGGCTGAGACCCCCGTTGCCTTCATGACATTCTGGCTCTGGGAATTTCATCTCTAATCCACCCAGGTAATCAAACCTAACTCAACAGCACTCTGTGTCTGAATACCCTGAAGTACCCACCTTTTGCAAGAGTGATATCAGCCCCAGCCAAAAACTGCCCCAACATATACTTCAAGGAATTCAGCAAATCCACCACACGAGATGTGGGGGAAAAGTAGGGCAAACAAATCCGGAGTTCCTTGGATGACGAAAGAGATTAAGAGTGAGACGAAGAAGGAAAAGAGTGCATATGACAGATGTCGGGTGGCTAATACAATTGAAAACCAGGCTGAATATTGAACTTTCAGAGTGGAAGTGAGAAAACACAATAAGAGAAGCAAAGACAGAGCATGAGAAGATACTGGCAGCTAACATAAAAGGGAAGCCAAAAATCTTCTATGGGCATAGAAGTAAAGGGTGATCAAAGGAGGAGTGAGCCGATCAGAGACCTTAAAGGGAAGTTATGCATTGAGGCAAGGGGCGTAGCTGAGATACTAGCTGAGTACTTTGCATCTGTCTTCACCAAGTAAGAAGATGTTGCCCAAGTCATAGTGAAAGAGGAGGTAGTTGAGTCACTGGATGGTCTAAAAATTGCTAAATAGCAGATATTAGATTGTCTGGCTGTACTTAAAGTCGATAAGTCACCTGGGCCAGATGAGATGCATCCAGAAATACTGAGAGAAGTAAGGGTTGAAATTGCGGAGGCTGATCATAATCTTCCAATTCACTTTATACAGGGGTGGTTCCAGAGGACTGGAGAATTGTAAATGTTAGACCCTTGTTCAAGACAGGTGGGAAAGCTTTTAGAAACAATAATTCAGCCTCACAGGTTGGTCATCAGCCAGAACTTGAAACAAATTACATGCCTCTTTTCATTACTCCATTTTACCTTAAATTAAAAGAGACAGTCCAAAACATGATCATCTTATAAAACCTCACATTCATAACAGCAAACACAATTTTTCCTTTCATTATCTTATAAATCTCAATCAAATCACCCCAAACTCTATGCTTCTCTAAAGTGTAGAGACCCAGCTCTTTTAGCCTATCTTGATAACAAAGATGGTTTAGACTGGTAATTAGTCTAGTGGTCCTCCTCTTCATCCATTCCAAAGCCTCAATATCCTCCACCATGTGTGGAGACCAAAACTTGTAAAAACCCATCTGGTTCATTAATGTCCTTTAGCAGAGGAAATCTGCCATCTTCACCTGGTCTGGCCTACATGTGACTCCAGACCACAGCAATGTTGTTGAGTCTTGTATGCCCTCTGAAATGGCCTAGCAAGCCATTCAGTTGTACCAAACTACAAAGTTTCAAAAAGGAATGAAACCAGACGGACTACCCGGCATTGACTTAGGCACCAGAAATGGCAATGGCAAACTCAGCCCTGTCAACCCTGCAAAGTCCTCCTTACTCACATCTGGGGCTAGTGCCAAAATTGGGAGAGTCTCATATACTAATCAAGCAACAGTCTGAAATAGTCATACTCATGGAATTATACCGTACAGGTAATGCCCCAGACACTACCATCACCATCCCTGGGTATGTCCTGTCTCACCGGCAGGACAGACCTAGTAGAAGTGGCAGCACAGTGGCGGGAATTGCCTTGGGAGTCCTCAACATCGACTCCGGACCCCATGAATTCTCATGGCATCAGGTCAAATATGGGCAAGGAAACCTCCTGCTGATTACCACGTACCGCGCTCCCTCAGCTGATATATCAATACTCCTCTATGTTGAACACCACTTCAATGTACTCCAGGTGGAGACTTCAATGTCCATCACCAAGAGTGGCTCAGTAGCAGCACTACTGACCGAGCTGTCCGAGTCCTAAGGGATATAGCTGCTAGGCTGGGTCTGCGGCAGATGCTGAGGGAACCAACATGAGGGAAAAACATACTTGACATCGTCGTCATCAACCTGCCTGCTGCAGATGCATCTGTCCATGACTGTATCGGTAGGAGTGACCACCGAATATTGTGGAGACGAAGTTCCACCTTCACATTAAGATTACCCTTCATCGTGCTGTGTTGCACTACCGCTGTGCTAAATGTGATAGATTTCGAACATATCTAGCAACTCAATCCTGGGCATCCATGAGGCACTGTGGGCCATCAGCAGCAGCAGAATTGAACTCGAACACAATCTGTAACCTCATGACCCGGTATATCCCCCACTCTACCATTATCATCAAACCAGGGGATCAACTGTGGTTCAATGAAGAGTGCAGGAGGACACGCCAGGAGCAGCACCAGGCATACCTAAAAATGAGGTGTCAACCTGGTGAAGCTATAACACAGGACTACTTGCATACCAAACAGCATAAGCAGCAAGCGATAGGCAGAGCTAAGCAATCCAACAACTAATGGATCAGATGTAAGCTCTGCAGTCCTGCCACATCCAGGCGGGAATGATGGTGGACAATTAAACAACTCACTGGAGGAGGCTCCGCAAATATCCCCATCCTCAATGATGGGGGAGTCCAGCACATCAGTGCAAAAGATAAGGCTGAAGCATTTGCTACAATCTTCAGCCAGAAGTGCTGAGTGGATGATCCATCTCGCCTCCTCCAGAGGTCCCCAGCATCACAGATGCCAGTCTTCAGCCAATTCAAGTCACTCCATGTCATATAAAAAAATGGCTGAAGGCATTGGATACTGCAAAGGCTTTGGGCCCTGACAATATTCCAGCAATAATACTGGAGACTTGTGCTCCAGAACTTGCTGCACCCCTAGCCAAGCTGTTCCAGTACAGCTACAACACTGGCATCTACCCGGCTATGTGGAAAATTGCCCAGGTATGTCCTGTACACAAAAAGCAGGTCAAATCCAACCCAGTCAATTACTGCCCCATCAGTCTACTCTCTCCATCATCAGTAATGGAAGGGGTCATCAACAGTGCTATCAAGGGGCACTTGCTTAGCAAGAACCTGCTCACTGATGCCCAGTTTGGATACTGCCAGGGCCACTCAGCTCCTGGCCTCATTACAGCCTTGGTTCTGGACTGGACAAAAGAGCTAAAGTCCCAAGGTGAGGTGAGAATGACTGCTTTTGACATCAAGGCCGCATTTGACCGAATGTGGCACCAAAGAGACCTAGCAAACCTGGAGTCAATGGGAATCAGGGGAAAAACTCTCCACTGGTTGAAGTCATACCTAGCACGAAGGAAAATGGTTGTGGTTGTTGGAGGTCAGTCATCTCAGTTCCAGGATATCACTGCAGGAGTTCCTCAGGGTAGGGTCCTCAGCCCAACCACCTTCAGCTGCTTCATCAATGACCTTCTTTCCATCATAAGATCAGAAGTGGGGATGTTCACTGATGATTGCACAATATTCAGCACCATTCATGACTCCTCAGATACTGAAGCAGTCCATGTCCCAATGCAGAAAGACCTGAACAATATCCAGGCTTGGACTGACAAGTGGCAAGTAGCATTTGCGCCACACAAGTGCCGGGCAATGACCATCTCCAACAAAAGACAATCTAACCATCGCCCCTTGATACTCAATGGCATTATCATCACTGAATCCCCCACTATAAACATCCTGGAGGTTTACCATTGACCAGAAACTGAACAGCAGGTCAGAGACTAGGGATCCTGCAGTGAGTAACCTCACCTCCTCACTCCCCAAAGTCTGTCCACCATCTACAAGGCACAAGTCAGGAATGTGATGGAATACTCCCCACTTGCCTGGATGAGTGCAGCACCCAAAACACTCAAGAAGCTTGACACCGTCCAGGACAAAGCAGCCCAATAATTAGCACCACATCCACAAACGTTCACTCCCTCCATCACCAACGCACAGTAGCAGCAGTGTATACCTTCTACAAGATGCACTGCAGGAATTCATCAAGGCTCCTTAGACAGCACCTTCCAAACCCACGACCACTACCATCTAGAAGGACAAGGATAGTAGATAGATGGGAACAACACCACCTGGAAGTTCCCCTCCAAGTCACTCATCAGCCTGACTGGGAAATATATCTCAATTCCTTCACTGTCGCTGGGTCAAAATCCTGGAACTCCCTTCCTAACAGCAGTGTGGGTGTACCTACATCACATAGACTGCAGCAATTCAAGTAAGCAGCTCACCATCACCTTCTCAAGGGCAACTAGGGATGGGCAATAAATGCTGGTCCAGCCAGCGAAGCCCACATCCTGTGAACGAATTTTAAAAATAGTTGCATTGGGACACCTGGCCTCCTCTCCCTTCTGCCCCTCCCTTCCTCCTCAGAGCAGATGCCACCAGTGGAGACCACAATCCCCATTACCAGGGTAACAGAAGGCTGCCTGGTGCCTGGAAGGGTCTACACTGTCAAAATCTTCCAAAGGCCTGAAATGAAGCCAGGAAATGATAAGATTGAAGCTCAGAACAGAGATGAAGCTGTCAAGTTCAAATAAGCAACCAGCAGCAAACTATCTCCTCAACTCCTCGCTACTCACACTGGCAGTGCTGCTGACCCTTTTAATCCAGCCCTTGGATGAGATTCCATTGAAAGTGGGCTGCCCACGTGTCTGTTTTGCCCGTGCAACAAGTGCAAAATCGCACGGGGAGCATAAAATCGGGATCAGTTGCCTTTTTAATGGCCTTAAGTGGCCCTTTAATTGTTGGTGGGCATGGCTCTGACACCTGCCCGCCGACCTGAAGATTGCTCGCGTGTGGGATGGCGTCGGGCTGCTCGCCCAACGTCATCTTGTGCTATTTCACATCCGTTTGGGTCAGGCACATGCCCGCCTGCGAGATATGAAATTTTGGCCATAGTATTTACCCAATACCCTTTTGAACGTTATTAAATCTGTTTCTCCCACCTTTTTTCAGGCCATGCATTACTGATGATAACAACTCGCCATTTTAAAAAATTCTCCTTACCTAGTTCTTTTGGCTGTTACCTCATATCTGTGTCCTCTAGTTACTGAGCCTTTTGCCTTATTTTATTCTATCATAATCAATCTTAATTTTGAACACCTCTTAACTTGCTTTGCTATAAGAACAATCCCAGTTTCTCTGATCTCTCCATGTTTGTATTTTCAGACTACAATAAAAAGAATTGGATGCAAACTAAATGGGAGGAAAATTAGTGCAGGGTAAAGGGATGAGAAACATTCCTTGGAACATGGGTTCAAACATGTCAGCCTGGGGAAAGTTCCTCAATTCAAGAAATTCTGAAAGCATATCGCCGTCCAACAGGGAAATACTGAGTCAAGATGGACGCCCGGCTGCTCATTGCATTACCATACAACGCTTGGTTGTTTTTATGGCATCAAGCCTGGCGGGAATTGGCCTAAGATGAGCAGGGGATTGGCCATGCTGATTCCCATCCACACCTCCAACTCCCTACCGCCATCACATAGCACCATGACTACCTTAAAGCAGCAGGAAGGTTTTCCCCCACAGCTTTTAAAGCCTGATTTTCTCAGATTTTAACTGGATGACTTTATCCTGTCATTGGCCAACAAGGGCTGGTCAAGTGGAAAATGAAAGATCACTCAACCTTTGCCTATTATGTCTAGCTACGCAACAATGCTTCAGTGTGACATACATGAGATCTGTTATCAAACCGACAATCAAACCTTTCCATTACCCCCGAGTCAAATCAAATGTCATATCCTCAGATCAAAGTTGATAGAGCGTACTGACCTCATTCATTTTAACAATTCTGCAGAAGGCAACAAATAACAGACTCTGACGTAGCTTGGTATAGATGCTAAAAGGTTACACCAATTTACTTAATCTTTCCCTTATCCTCCCAGAGTACTGTATTTCCCAATCCCTCTTGTGACTGGGAGTTGAGGTCTGTGGAGCATCATTTTACCAACAGCCACACAAATTTAGAAATCTGCCATGAATTATGGGCACCCCCATCATTGCCCCTGGACTTTCTACCCCTACCCTGGACACCCCCATCTCCCACTTGACCTCTATTTCAATCCCCAGCTCCCCCAGAGTCACCCCACCTCCCAATCTCAAACGCCATCCCTCTCCATTCCCTGACTTCCATAACACTGCTCCCACCACACAGACTCCCTTGGAACAGTCCCCTGACATCCTCTCCCCATCCCAGATACCCCTGGACCACTGTCCCCAAACCTTCAGAAATTCCCCAGTCCCCAGTCTCCCTCTGATCCCCAGGCCCACTTCCAATCCTCAGGGCACCCAAGCCCCGGACTCCCCTCCCCACCCCTGGACTCCCATACCCAACCCGGACTGCCGCCGACCCTGGACTTCCCCTTCCAACCGCTGTTCATCCCTGAAACAGCCATCCCCGCCTCCCATCACCAGATTCCCCCAGACTCGTGAGCCCCCATCCAGCCGCCATTTTCTAGTAGAGTAAAGATATAAAAGCTCTGGGTTATGCTGGGTGGAGTGAGCAGAATGTGCAAGTCACTATCTGGGAGTTGTGCCTATGGGAGTTAGGGCCAGCAGGTGTATGTCTATTGCTATTTGTTCTGCCTGAGCATCCCCTTTCTTCTGAATGGATTTTCAGTACAGAAAGGTGACAAACCTGGGTCCTAAAGAAAGGGAGACTGACCTCAATGTGAGATGTGCTCCATTTACACCTTGAAGCTAACATTAGAGAGAAATGGTGTTGAAGTTAAGCATTGTGAGGCCTTTACTGGCATAAAATATTTGAACTCTGTAGTAGGCGCATGTCTGCTTGAGGCAGCAGTTTGAAGACTCATGTTCTTGGTGGATTTGATGACTTCCTGAAGTCATCATTGTCAGACATTGATATAACTGGATCTTGCACCATTCTGGATTCTTTTATCTTTTGTCCTGCTTCTTGATTTGAAGAATACAAGGGTCAATAAGTTCTGTACCAATGAGACTAACCAACCTCAATGCTTATCTCAACAAACTGGATTGTAAAGCTCCCAGGTCATCACTGGCATATCAAAGAGGTGGGCTTTAAGGAGAAGAGGTGGAGAGTTTTATGGATGGAATTCAAGAGCTTAGCATCCAGGCAGCTGAAAGCATGACTGGGTGGCCACTATTGATGGTGACCTTTGAGCAGAAGCTTAACTGTGTCTACAAGAGCAGGTCAGAAGCTGGAAATTCTGCTGCGAGTAACACACCTCCTGATTCCCCAAAGCCTGTCCATCATTAAGATCATAAGATCATAAGAAATAGGAGCAGGAATAGGCTATTTGGTCCATCGAGCCTGCTCCACCTTTCAATAAGATTATGGTTTATCTGATATTGGCTTAACTCCACTTGCTTGCCTGTCCCCCATAATCCTTAACACACTCGTCAATCAAAAATCTGTCTAACTCAGACTTGAATATATTCAATGATCCAGTTTCCACTGCTCTCTGGGGAAGAGGATTCTATAGACTAATGACCCTCTGAGGAAAAAAATTCCTCCTCATCTCCTCCTTAAATGGGATACCCCTTATTTTGAAACTGTGCCCCCTAGTTCTAGATTTCCCAGGAAAGGAAACATCCTCTCAGTATCTACCCTTTTAAGCCCCCACAGAATCTTGTATGTTTCAATATGATCACCTCTCATTCTTCTAAACACCAATGAGTATAGGTCCTACCTGCTTAATCTTTCCTGATAAGGCTACTGTTCAATCCCAGGAACCTGCCTAGTGAACCTCCTCTGAACTGCTTCCAGTGAAATATATCCCTCCCTAAATAAAGAGACCAAAGCTGTACAGAGTCCTCCAGGTGTGGTCTCACCAATGTCCTATACAGTTTTAGCAAGACTTCCCTACCTTTGTACTCCATCCCCCTTGTAATAAAGGCCAACGTTCCATTTGCCTTCCTAATTACTTGCTGTAACTGTATGCTGACTTTCTGTGATTCATTTACAAGGACACCCAGATCCCTCTGCAGTACAGCATTCTACGGTCTCTCTCCATTTAAATAATAATCTGCTTTTCTATTCTTCCTGCCGTAATGAACAACCTCACATTTTCCCACATTATACTCCATCTGCCATATTTTTGGCCACTCGCTTAATCTATCTATATCCCTTTACAGATTTTTTATATCCTCCTCACAATGTGCTTTTCTACCTATCTTTGTAACATCAGCAAATTGGACTACAATATTTCGTTCTTTCATCTAAGTCAGAGTCAGAGTCAGAGGTCTACAGCACAGAAAAAGGCCCTTCAGTCCATCGAGTCTGTGCCGGTCAAACAAGTACCTAACTATTCTAATCCCATTTTCCAGCACTAGGCCCATAGCCTTGTATGCCATGGCATCGCAAATGCACATCCAAATACTTCTTACATGTTATGAAGGTTTCTGCCTCTACCACCCTTTCAGGCAGTGAGTTCCAGATTCCCACCACCCTCTGGGTGAAAAAATTCTTCCTCACATCCCCTCTAAACCTCGTGCCCCTTACCTTAAACCTATGCCTCCTGGTTATTGATCCTTCCACCAAGGGGAAAAGTTCCTTCCTGTCTACCCTATATATACCCCTCATAATTTTATGCACCTCAATCATGTCCCCCCTCAATCTCCTCTGCTCCAGGGAAAATAATCCCAGTCTATCCAATCTCTCCTCATAATTAAAACTCTCCAGCCCAGGCAACATCCTGGTAAATCTCCTCCGCACTCTCTCTCGTGCAATCACATCCTTCCTATAATGCAGATTCCAGAACTGCACACAATACTCTAGCTGTGGCCTAACCAGCATTTTATACAGTTCCAGTGTAACCTCCCTGCTCTTATATTCTATGCCTCGGCTAATAAAGGCATATGCCTTCTTAACCACCTTATCTACCTGCCCCGCTACCTTAAGGGACCGGTGGACATGTACATTAATATTATAGATGGTGAAATAGTTGAGGCCCCTGCACTGATCCCTGTGGCATTTCACTAGTTGCAGTTTGCCAACCTGAAATGACCCATTTATCCTAACTCTCTGTTTCCTGTTAGTTAGCCAATCCTCTATCCATGATAATATATCACCCCAGACTCATGTTCTTAGTCAAAAGCAAAACACTGTGGATGCTGGAAATCTGAAACAAAAACAGAAAATGCTGGAAAAACTCAGTAGGTCTCGCAGCATCTATGGAGAGAAAGACGGAGTTAACATTTTGAGTCCGTATGACTCTTCTGGCTCTGAAGAAAAGTCATACGGACTAGAAAAGTTAACTCTGTCTTTCTTTCCACAGATGCTGATAGACCTACTGAATTTTTCCAGCATTTTCTATTTTTGTTTATCACAAGCTCTTACCTTCTCCAGTAACCTTTTATGTGGAACCTTATCAAAAGCCTTTTGGAAACTCAAATGCACCACACCTACTGGTTCCCCCTTTTTTTAATGACTGTCAAAGCTGTTCCTATTGCATTGCTGTTCCCCTGAGCCCTTGCTCACAGTGAGGGTTCAGGAGAGGGAGGCGGCAAGCAGGAGCATCTAAAATAAATGGATTGTAACAGCCCCAGGTCAGCACTTCTGCACCATTGGGACCTGCTCTTCCACAACATCAGAGCTCTGGCTTTGGACCAGATCTGGACCTTGAATGGGAATGCAGGTGCAAGAGAGAAGCAGCGAGAAGGTGAGTCAGGGAGTGGGAGATTGGGTGAGAGGCCCGGGGAAAGGCCACAACTTGGAGGTTAGGAAGAGGGAAAGGACACGGCTCGGAAGTCGGGGAGGGAGAAGAGGCCACAACTAGGAAGCTGGGGAGCGGGTAAGGCCAGAACTTGGAGGGTTGGAGAGGGGACGATCTGCAGCAAGCAGGAGGATCAGGAAACAGGATGTTCTGGAAGCAGGCTCTGGAACGGGCAGGAGGTACTATAAGTAGAAAGTTACATTTTCCTTTTTTTTAAAGTTATTCTATTTTAAAAGTTATTTCATTTACCAATGTAGGAATTTAGCAATTTAAAATATTTCAATTTAGAGGGTATAATGTTTTAATATTTATTTTTTCCTCATAAGGAAGGCCCTACAGAACGTAATTACAGTTTTAACAATGTTTCATTTAAAGTCATAATTTTCAGGAACGCAACCACAACTTTAAATAAGGACTTACTGTAATGCCATTGAATGTCAAGGGGAGATGGTTAGGTTCTCTCTTGTAGGATGATCATTGCTTGGCACTTGTGAGGCATGAATGTTACCTGCTACTTATCAGCCCTAGCCTCAGTACTATCGTGCTTCTAGTGAGAAATTGGCAGATGTGAAACATTGTGTTCAGCAAACTAATTTTATGAGCTTTTTGATTAAATGTTTGTGGTGTCCAAGATGAAGATTGTCGGTGCCATCTAGGGACTGGACAGAGATTGGTCAAATTCACATCATGCAGGAAGGATTAGGGCAGCAGACAGAGATTCTCATCCCACCAGTCCACATGGGTTTTGAACCCAGGTCCTGCAGGTGAAAGATCAGTGTCTGATCCCCCTCTCCTTCAAAGGGGATTTAGCAACAGGATTTTATCACTTAAATATTAAATTTGAAAACAATTGATGTTTTTGTAAAAGATAAACCAATGGTTAACTCTCTGGGAACTCCCCTCTATGAACAGCATCAGATTATTCTCATCCTTTTAACAATAACAGGTTGGTATTTTTGTCTAGATTACGATGAGTCATCAGCTCAGTGAAGTTTGAGAGCAGCTTGTGAATTTAGATGTGAAACTCAAGATAGTGACTGTTTATTAAGAACATAAGAAATAGGAACAGGGGTAGACCATTCGGCCCCTCGAGCCTGCTCCGCGATTCAATAAGATCATGGCTGTTCTTCTTGTGTTTCAATTTCTACATTCCCATCTAACCCCGATAACCTTTGACTCCCTCACCTAGCAAGAATCTATCTACCTCTGCCTTAAAAATATTCAATGACCCCCACCTCCACCACCTTCTGAGGCAGAGAGTTCCAAAGCCGCACAATCCTCTGAGAGAAAAAATTTTCTCCTCATCTCTGTCCTAAAAGGGTGACCCCTAATTTTAAAACAGTGACCCCTAGTTCTGGACTCACCCACAAGGGGAAACATCCTTTCAATGTCCACCTTGTCAAGGCCATTCCGGATCTTGTATACTTCAGTCAAATTACCCCTCACTCTTCTAAACTCCAATGGAAACAAGCCCAGTCTGTCTAACCTTTCCTCATAAGACAACCCACTCATTCCAGGTATCAATCTAGTAAACCTCCTTTGAACCACATCCAATGTATTTACATCCTTCCTTAAATAAGGAGACTAAAACTGCACACACTATTCAAGGTGCGGTCTCACCAATGCCCTGTATAACTGAAGCATAACATCCTTACTTTTATGTTCAATCCCTCTCGTAATAAAGGATAGCATTCCATTAGCCTTCTTAATTACTTGCTGTACCTGCATACTAACTTTTTGTGACTCATGTACCAGAACACCTAGATCCCTCTGCACCTCAGAATTATCCAGCCATTCTCCATTTAAGTAATACTCTGCTTTTTTGTTCTTCCTGCCAAAGTGAACAACTTCACTTTGTCCCACATTAAACTCCATTTCCAGATCTTTTTTCACTTACTCAACCTATCTATAACCATCTGCAACCTCCTTAAGTCCTCCTCACGGCAAGTGGATACTATGCTCTGCTTGATCACCCTGTAATTCTCTTCTCTCCACTGGGATTGGGATTATATAATTCTACAGCCACCACCAGCCATCCAGTGCCCCATGCAAATAACTACTCTTCGCACATGAGAGTTGGGGGGGTGGAGTTAGAGGACTGCAGCAGCATCACAACCAAGTGTATATGTGTGTGTGTGTGCATGTAAGTGTGGATGTATGTCAGTATTTGTGAGTGAGTGCATATAGGTGTGCTTGTGCGTATGTGTATGTTTGAGTGTAAGTAAATATGTACGTGCATGTGGGTGGATATGTGTGTGCATGATGTATATGAGTGTGTGAACATGTGCCTGTGTAGAGCTCAGGTGAAAATAGATATGTCCTTGTCACATTTCAGGGTTTATAATCAGTTTATTATGCTTCCATGGAAATATTTGGGGATGAGTTATGGTTAAGGCTTGTCTTTTTAAACAAAATTATTTTTCCACAGGTTCACAAAGGACCGATATTGAAGTGTGTAATAAAGCAAACCAGTTTGTTGAATTTGTGGATCACAACCTGTTAAATAATTAGAAAAGCAGAATTCTGCGGATGCTGGAAATCTGAAATAAAAACAGAAAATGCCGGAAAAACTCAGCAGATTATGGCGGTATCTGTGGAGAGAGAAACAGTGTTAACGTTTCAGACCTGTGGCCTTTCATCAGAACTGGGAAAAGTTAGAAATGTCATAGGCTTTGAGCAAGAAGTGGCTGGGATAAGGACAAAAGGAAGGTCTGAGGTCGGGTCAAAGTCAGGAAAGATTGGATGACAGATACCCAGGACCAAAGGGAATGGTGATGGAACAAGAAAAGAAACAGAGAAACAAAAGATGTGCCTAAAGCAAGTGCTTTACTGTCTGGCTGAGAGCAAAAATAAGAGAAAAACCGAAACATGCAAAGTAAAGGAAACAAAATAAGGGGACAGAGCCCAGGTTTGAAATCGTTGAGCTCAATGTTGAGTCCTGAAGGCTTTAAAGTGCCAAAGTGAAAGATGAGGTGCTGTTCCTCAAGCTTACGTTGAGCTTCACTGAAGCAAGGAAGGATGGAGGCGTCAGCGTAACAGCAAGGTGAAGAATTAAAATGACAGGCCATGGGAAGCTCGAGGTCATGCTTGTGGACTGAATGGAGGTGTTCTGCAAAATGGTCACCCAATTTGCATTTGGTCTCCCCAGTGTATTTGAGAACATGTTGTGAGCAGTGAATACAGTAGGTCAGAATGAAAGAATTACACATAAATCACTACATCATCTGGAAAGAGTGTTTGGGGCCTTGGATGGTGAGGAGAGAGGTGGGTAAATAACTAGAGTCAGTCATTTCATAGGCCCATTACAATGGTTCCTATTCTACGTGAGAATAATAAGAAATAGTTTTTTTAAACCTGCGAGAAGTGGGGTGAGGTAATTGGTTTTGTTTACAGACCTACAGGTGAATTACTGAACAGTGAAGGAGTGACAGGGACCGAATTCCTATTGGCTGGGAACTTGGACAAAAAGGTCAAACAGACATAGGGGCAGTAAATCAGCTGCCTAGGAGGAAAGCTGCTCTAACAAAGAGTTACCCACTCACATCATCTCAAGCCCTGAACCAGTCAAAATCAGGCAGATACCCAGGAAACATTAAGGTAATTTCCTAATAGAGACTGTGTGGTGGTTTGTTATGTTTCTTGTTCTTGTGGGAAGCTCATATTTTGTCAAATCTGAGTTAGATTTGATTACACCTGTCACTCCATACATTCACTCATTGTCTGGTAGAATAAAGCCATTTAACAATATCCATCAGGCCTCATGCAATTAAAATGTTTCAGTTCAGCTCCTGACTTGGAAATATATCACTGCTCCTTCACGGTCACTGGGTTAAAATCCTGGATCTCCCTTCCTACCAGCACTGTGGGTGTACCTACACCACTGGACTGCAGCAGTTCAAGAAGGCAGCGCACCATCATCTTCTCAAGGGCAACTAGGGATGGGCAATAAATGCTGGCCCAGGCAGCGAAGTCCACACCCCGTGAATGAATTGAAAAAAAGATTGGAGAACTGGACACAAGAGTTGTCCTGTTTAACTCATGCTCTGCCCCTTTCAAATTATGACCCACTATGTTACGCTACTCAAATATTGGGCAATTTGAGAACATCCCTGAACATACGACACAGGAGGCCACTTATGGGAATGACTATCAGCCCAGGACTCAGGATAGTATCCAAGGCATGACCCTAAATTTGAAACAAACCCATATGGACACATATTCTCCTGTCACCAGACAGTCCCATTGAGGTGAGGTCATCCCCCATTAAACAGAACCCAAGCAACAGCAAATTAGAGGGAAAATATTGCTGCTTAAGAAAAGAGCTAATATGATATTCTCAGTGTAACAAAGACTGAGTTTTTTTTTCACATTGCAGACTAAGCAGTTACTGGCACTGTTTTGAACAAAAATTATGCAACTCTGTGGAAGGGAATGGTGTGGTTACACCACAGAACAATTTCTTCTGAGTAAACTGACACACAGTGCATGACAGCAACCAATAGCAATTAATTAACAGATGTGGCAATGGACTGAATGTTCACCCAGACGTCCAGGACCAGTGTGCGGACCCACAACCCCAAATGACATTGTCCAACAAAGAGATTTCACTAGAAACCATGCACTAATGACCTAAGGGTGAAAGATAGCAGCAAGGGCAGTGTTGGTTTATACAAGCTAGAAGGTGCCAAGTTTAATTTACGGTCAATACTAGCTTGTCTGATTTAATCAGTCAATATCCTTTGTCTATCGAGGTGGCAGTACAGCATGATTCCTAGTTGCACAGCAGCAACTCACTAAGGGTCCTTTGATAGCACCTTCCAAACCAGTGACTCCTAGCTAGAAGGACAAAGGCAGCAGGTACATGGGAACACCACCACCTCCAAGTTCCCCTCCAAGCCACACACAATCCTGTTTCAGGGTCAAAATCCTGGAACTCCGTCCCTAACACTACATGGACTGCAGCTGTTCAAGAAGGCAGCTCACCAACACCTTCTCAAGGGCAATTAGGAGTGGGCAATAAATGCTGGCCTTGCCCACAAAGCTCAAATTCCATGAATGAATAACGAATAAAATTCTGGCCCTAATCCATGCTGTACTTGACGGGAGTGTTTGTTGGGAGAGCAGAGACTGAATTTTACTCAGTTCTAACCTGTCAGTATAAAGGGAGCCACTGTGTCAGAAGGTTCAAGTCCCACTACAGGATTTAGCACAAAATCTAGATGCCACTCCAGAGCAGAGGTGTTATCTCTGGTTTCCTGACCAATATTTATCCCTTAATCAACATCACAAAAACAGATTATCTGGTCAATATCACATTCCTGTTTGTGAAAGATTGCTGGGTGCAAATTGGTTGCTGTGCTTCCTACTTCACAATAGTGATTACACTTCGAAATTATTTCACTGGCATAAAGCACTTTGGGATGACCTTGGGATGTGATCATGAAAGGCACTGTATAAATGCACTTTTTTTTAACCCTGCATCTCCATCTGGTCTATATCTGCCCTGAAAATGTATTGTTGAGACAGAGGGGGCTTCAATATGGCCCTAACACAGGCTGGCCTTGATCTGGAAGTTTTCAACAGGACAGTGCAGAGGAATATTTGTTCTAACCTGTGTTGTATTTGGCCTAGGAGTGCTTAATGGGATAGTGTAAAGTGAACTTTACTCTGTTCCTAAACCATGCTGCATCTGCCCTGGGGGTGTTTGATCTGTGTGGAGGGAGCATCACTTTACCTAAATAATGGTGTACCTGTCACAAGACTATTTGTTGGGTGAGTGTAGAGGGAGGTTTCATGTCTTTAACCCATACAGAATCTGGGGCATGGTAGAGGGAGCTTAACTTTGCTCTAACTCAGGCTTCTCCAATCTTTTCGTGTGAAGGGCCACATTTCAATTTTTTCTCACTTGGGAAGAGAGGGGGCCTGTGTGCAAGTTTTGAGAAGAAAAGGAAACAGAATTAGATTAATCGAAAATTATGTTGCTATAAATCTAAACAAAACAAATCTGCATCTCTATGAACAAACTACAGATGGGAAGATTCATTTATCACCTAACCTTCTCTGCATCAGATTCAGTGAGATACCTGACATTATTTTTGTTTGCGCAAAAAGTAAATGCCTGCCTGTACACTTTAGGTAGTGATGCGGAGTATACTGGATAGATGTCCGTCTGTCAGGTGTGATCTTGATTTTAATTTGATGCTTTTCATTCTTGAAAAAAGCTGTTTGCAGCAATATGTGCTGCCAAACAATGCAATGAAACAAAGGGCATGTTTTGATAGGTTTGGGTAAGAAGCTGAGGGAACAGGTCAACTATGAAACATCAGAAGCTCATGCTCTGCAAAAAGCTCTCTTCAGGGCACTGTCATTTTTCATCTCAGTTAGCTCCAGTTGGAACCTGTCATTGACATCAGTTCCAAATGGACCTGCAAACAGCTTCAGCTCATGACAGGATCCCGTGAAATCCACACATCTGTGCTTGAATTCTTCTGTCAAGCTGCCAATCAATGCAGCATACTCATGGGTCAGAATATTGCTGTTGGAGTGCAGGGTCGGGCCCGACAAACCGACATGCAAAATGACGCGCGATGACATTGGGCACGCATCCCAACATCATCGAGCATCATTTAGATATTTCGTTTGGCATGCACGCACTGGAGGCGGCTGTGCGCCTGCCAAACTGTCTGCGGTTTATTAAGGCCATTAAAAAACCAATTAAAGTAGTTAGCAACGCTGCCCGTCCAACCTTAAGGTTAGTGGGCAGACAAAGAGCCCAGGCGGCCTTCCTGTTTTTTATTCATAGTACATTCATTTCCCTCATCCATGTCATTAATATATACCGTAAATAATTGTGACCCCAGCACTGATCCCTTTGGCACTCCATTAGTTACAGGTTGTCATCCTGAAAATGCCTTCTTTATCCCAACTCTGCCTTCTATTAGTTAGCCAGTCCTCTATCCATGCTGATATACTCCCCCCAACACCATGGGCTCTTATCTTATGTGTGGTACCTTATCGAACACCTTTTGGAAATCTAAATATATTACATCTACTGACTCCCCTTTATCTATCCTGCTTGATTCTAATAAATTTGTCAGGCATGATTTCCCCTTCAAGAAGCCATGCTGACTCTGCTTGATTATTATGCATTTCTAAATGCTCTGCCATTACATCCTTTATTATAGATTCTAACACTTTCCCAACGACAGATGTTAAGCTAACTGGCCTATAGTTACCTGTTTTTTTTTGTCTCCCTCCCTTTTTGAATAAGGGTGTTACATTAGCAGTTTTCCAATCCTCTGGGACTTTTCCAGAATCTAAAAAGTCTTGCAAGATTGCAACCAGTGCATCCGCTATGTCTGCAGCCATTTCCTTTAATATCCTGGGATGCTACCCATCAGGCCTTTAGCCTCATTAGTTTCCCTAGATCTTTTTCCCTAGTGATAGTTTTTGTATCTATTTCCTCTCCCCCAACTTTTGCCCCATGATTATTTAATATTTTTGGAATGCTATTAGTGTCTTCAACCGTGAAGGCCGAAGCAAAGTATTTATTCAACTCCTCTGCCATTTCCTGGTTCCCCATAATTATTTCTCCAACCTCATTCTCTAAGGGGCTTATATTGACTTTGGCCTCTCTCCTCCTTTTTATATATTTAAAGAAGTTCTTACTATCTGTTATTATATTACTTGCTAGTTTACCCTCAAAGTTTATTTTTTGCCTCTATTTTTTTAGGTTATCTTCTGTTGGCTTTTAAACCTTTGGCTTACCACTAATCTTTGTCACATTGTATGTTTTTTCTTTCTCTTTGATGCTATCCTTAACTTCCTTGGTTAACCATGGTTGGTTTATTCCCTTCTTACAATCCTGCTTCCTCACTGGGATATATCTTTGTTGTGAGTCATGAACTATTTTCTTAAATGTCTGCCATTGTTCATCAGCCGTCTTTTCTGCTAAACTCCTTTCCCAGTCCACTGCAGCCAACTCCACCCTCATTCCTTTGTAATTACCCTTATTTAAGTTTAGCACAGTTGTTTCTGAACTAAGTTTCTCACTCTCAAACTGAATACTAAATTCCACCATGTTATGATTACTGTTTCCTAGGGGATCTTTTACTCTGAGATCATTTAGTAAACCTGCCTCAGTACACATTACCAGACCCAAAATAGCCTGATCCCTGTTTGGATCCACAACATATTCTTCTAGGAAACAGTCCCGAATACACTCAAGAATTCTTGCTCATGGCTCCTTCTGCCAATTTGATTTTCCCAATCTACATGAAGATTAAAGTCACCCATGATTAATATACTGCCTTTTTTACATGCCCTCATTATCTCCTGATTTATTCTATGTCCTACAGCATAGCTGCTGTAAGGGGGACGCTATAGACTACTCCCACCAGTGTCTTCTTCCTCTTGTTATTTCTTACCTCCACCCATATGGATTCCACATCTTCTGATTCAAGATCATTTCTTGCTATCATACTTATTCCATCTCGTACAACAAAGTTACCCCACCACCCTTTCTTTCCTGCCTGTCCTTTTGAAAAGTCACATACCCCTGAATATTTACTTTCCAGCTTTGATCTCCATGTAATTATGTCTTCATAATGGCTATAAGATCATACTCATTAAACCTCTATTTGTGCCGTTAATTCATTTATTTTGTTCCAAATACTACATGCATTTAAGTAAAAAGCCATTAATTTTGCCTTTTTCACCATTTTTTCCCCCTTTGAGCTTATTTGCTGCTGCTTTTTTATGTTTGTACATTTTGTCCCTTCCTGTCGCACTCTGGGAATCATTACCTAAATAGCTGCCCTGCAATGCCGCTATATCATTTTACTTTGTAAGCCTACATATCCCCTCTCCAGAACCCTCCCCCCACATAGCTGCTGTTAGTGAATGATACAGTGATGTGTGATGACTTTCTGAGGCACTGATTTGAACATCAGACTGACATATCCATTGTGCTTGCCTGTCATCGAAGGAGCTCCATCAGTTATCAGATCACAAAGTTTGTCCTCTGGAAGATCGAATTTCACCAAGACACCTCGCACTTCATTGAAAATGTCTTGCCCCATTATTGTTGAACATAGGTCGAGCAGGTCCTCAATGATGTTGAAAGCTTTCATGACTCCTCGAGCAGTTTATCAGTTGAGCTGTAACACTCATGTCCATGCTGTCATCGAGCTCTAAGCTGTAAAACTGAAAGGCTTGATGCCTTTTGATCAAGGAACCTTGAATGTTAGATGCTAGGTCATCCATTCTTTTAGCAATGGTCTGATGTGAAAGGCTGGTTCTCTCCATTATTGGCTTTATATCAGGACCTGTCACAGATGTAAACATGTCCATGCAGTCTTTCGCAAATTCCCCACCAGACAATGGTCTCCCTCGCTTGGCTATTGCTTCAGCTATCGAGAAACGGGTCTTGGTTGCTGCTGCAGAACTTTGGTTTACAGCTTTGAAGAAAGGTTGTTGCTGATAATGTTTTGCTTCAGTGAGTTCAATCAATCGATTCTCACCTGACCTGTGAGGCTGTCAAATCTGCCAGCATGTTTCGTAAAATAATGTTGCTTGATATTGTTCTCCTTGAAAACAGTTATCTTCTCTTGACATATCAGGTACAATAACAAAGAAGACATTGTCCAGGAGCCTTTGAAGACTCAGCCTTTAGCATCAATTCTCATTTTCTTGCCTGAAACCAAGGGGCTCACCATCATTGTATTCATTGATAAATATTATGGGTGATTCATGGTGATAATTTGCTGTCCTGTAGAAATGTAGTTTATCTCAATTGCTTATACTATAAGCAACTTATCACAAGTGAGGTGAGCTCCATCTGTAAGGGTTAGGAAAAGTACAACAATAAAGTTCCCAGTATATATTCCACCACACTTCCTCCCCATCCCACAGACAGGTAGCCGTGCTCTTGCAGTCTCTCTTTTCCCTGCCCCCCACCGCAGCCACACAGCTGCTTTCGCAGACTCTTGGTGTTGGCCATAGTTTCAAGTTTCCTGGTGTGGAAGAATGCTGGTTGAGCAAAATCAGGGCCTGATTAATCTCCCCACGTCCCACGTTTGTCCCGCCTTCAGCAGGCCTCTCTCTGCCCCCCCTCCTCTCCCCTTTCGCACCACCCCAGCCCCGCATTTCTCCAGCCTCCAGCAGGCCCCTTTATGCCCTCTTCCAACCTCCCCACTCTCCCACCTCCTCCCCTGCCTACAGCATTGCATCCCTGCAGAATCACCGCCATGCTCCAGTGCTCTGGAAATTGAGAACTGATCACTGTTACTTACCATCCCACTGTTTGCTGCTTGTCCAATCACAGGCTAGTGAGTCTATCAACAGCAAATACAGGGAGAAAACATCCTATGATTGGACGAGCAGCACTACAATATCTTTCAAATTCACTTAACTGTTCTTCCATATATCTTGGACAATGCTTGGTGGGCCAAAACAGACATGTAGCAGGCTGGATTCAGGCCCAGAAGCCACCTGTTAGACTTGCCAAGTCTAACCTATGCTGTATTTGCCCTGGGAGTGTTTGATGGATCTGTTTAAAAGGAGTTATTCTCTTTACCTAACTCATCGGTACCTGATCTATGAATATTTGCTATAGCATTGTAAAGATAGCTTCACTCTGTCTCTGTCCTGTGCTGTATCTGCCTGAGGTGGGTTTGATGAGTCAGTGCAGAGTTAACAGTGCAGATCTTATCTAGCACTGGTTATATAGAGCTTAAAGCTTCTCCACACTGTCTCATCATTCAATTCCAAGACAGACAGAGCATAGTTTAGATATAGAGTGTAAAGCTCCCTCTACACAGGTCCGTCAAACATTCCCAGAGCAGACAAGGGTTAGACACAGAGTAAAGCTCCTATTACTGAATGCCATCAAATAGTGCTACAAATGATGCAGCATAGCCTAGATAGAGAGTAAAGACTTGTCAACACTGTCCCAACAAATGTTACTAGGGCAAATGCTTAAGTTCATACCATTTTCAGTTTTTCTTAGAAATCATAGGGCAACTGATGTGTTGTGGCTGCAGTATGTGAGGTCTGGTGGACACCTGTATGATCCACAGCGACCACCTGCAGTAAGTGTCTGCAGCTCAAGGAACTTCAGCTCAAAGTTGATGAGCTGGAATCCAAGCTTCCGGCACTGCAATACATCAGGGTGGGAGGAAAGTTACCTGGACATTTTGTTCCACGGAGGGAGTCACGCCCCTTAGGCTAGGTACTTTGGATTTGGTTAATAGTCAGGGACAAGAAGGTATGACTGTGAGTGAGGCAGGTAGGGGACCTAGAAGGTAGCACTGGAGAAGCTTTAGCCCTTGTACTTGTCCAACATGTTCAATGTTCCTGCAGCTTGTGCAGACAAGAGCAATGTTGCAGGGAGGATGAGCAAACTGACCACAGCACCCATGGTGGGGTCCATTCAAGTGGCATGAGTAAAAAGGAATGTAGTTGCAGTAGGGAGCAACATATTCAGGGGGATAGCCAAGAGCATGAGACCTGACACTGTGTTGCTCACCCAGTGCCTCAGGGCTGGTGAGGAACTTGGAGTAGGAGAGGAAATCTCCAGGTGTTGTGGTCTACGTAGGTATCCATGACATACGTAGGACTAAGAAAGAGGTTCTGCTAAGGGAATACGAGCAGCTAAGGGTTAAATTAAAATGTAGAACTACAAAGGTAATAATTGCTGGATTACTACCTGGGCTATGAGCAAATTGGCATAGGGTAAATAAGATTGAATAATTAAATGCATGGCTCAAAGGTTAGTGTGGGAGAACCCTGTTTAAGAAGGGAATGAGGCTGATTAGCCTGACCTCGGTAGTTGGTAAGATTTTAGAGTCCATTATTAAGGATGAGATATCAGAATACTTGGAAGTGCATGGTAAAATAGGGCAAAGTCAGCATGGTTTCATCAAGGAGAGGTCATGCCTGACAAATCTGTTAGAATTCTTTGAGGAGGTAAAGAGTAGGTTAGACAAAGGAGAGCCAATGGACGTTATCTACTTGGACTTCCAGAAGGCCTTTGACAAGGTGCCGCACATGAGGCTGCTCAGTAAGATAAGAGCCCATGGTATTAGAGGCAAGGTACTAGCATGGATAGAAGATTGGCTGTCTGGCAGGAGGCAGAGAGTGGGGATAAGGGGGTCCTTCTCAGGATGGCGGCCGGTGACTAGTGGAGTTCCGCAAGGGTCGGTGTTGAGACCACAACTTTTCACTTTATACATTAATGATCTAGATAAAGGAACTGAGAGCATCCTGGCTAAGTTTGCAGATGATACAAAGATAGGTGGAGGGACAGGTAGTACTGAGGAGGCGGGGAGGCTGCAGAAGGATTTGGACAGGTTAGGAGAATGGGCAAAGAAGTGGCAGATAGAATACAATGTGGGGAAATGTGAGGTCATGCATTTTGGTAGGAAGAATAGAGGCATGGACTATTTTCTAAATGGGGAGAGAATTCAGAAATCTGGAGTGCAAAGGGACTTGAGAGTCCTAGTCCAGGATTCTCTTAAGGTTAACTTGCAGGTTGAGTCGGTAGTTAGGAAGGCATATGTAATGTTGGCATTTATTTCGAGAGGACTAGAATATAAAAGCAGGGATGTGCTGCTGAGGCTTTATAAGGCTCTGGTCAGACCACATTTAGAATATTGTGAGCAATTTTGGGCCCCGTATCTCAGGAAGGATGTGCTGGTCCTGGAGAGGGTCCAGAGGAGGTTCACTAGAATGATCCCAAGAATGAAAGGCTTAACATATGAGGAATGTTTGAGGACTCTGGGTCTATACTCGATGGAGTTTAGAAGGATGAGGGGGGATCTGATTGAAACTTACAGAATACTGAAAGGCCTGGATAGAGTGGACGTGGGGAAGATGTTTCCATTAGTAGGAGAGACTAGGACTCGAGGGCACAGCCTCAGAGTAAAGGGAAGACCTTTTAGAACAGAGATGAGGAGAAACTTCTTTAGCCAGAGAGTGGTGAATCTATGGAATTCATTGCCACAGAAGGCTGTGGAGGCCAGGTTATTGAGTGTATTTAAGACCGAGATAGATAGGTTCTTGATTGGTAAGGGGATCAAAGGTTACAGGGAGAAGGCAGGAGAATGGGGTTGAGAAACTTATCAGCCATGATTGAATGGCGGAGCAGACTCGATGGGCTGAATGGCCTAATTTCTGCTCCTATGTCTTATGGTCTTATGGCTTATGGTCTTATGTGTTTCAATTCATGGGGCACTGGCCCCAATACTGGGGAAAGCAGGAGCTGTACCACTGGGACAGTCTTCAACCAAACCATGCTGGGACCAGTATCTTAGTGAATCATGTAATTAGGATCAGATTAACCAGATTATCTGGTCTTTATCACATTCCTCCGTGAAAAGGATGCACTATCTGTGGCTATCTAAGGAAGTTAAGGGTGGTATCAAATTGAAAGAAAAGGTGTACAATGCTGTGAAGATTAGTGGTAGGCCAGGAGATTGGGAAAGTTTTAGAAAGCAGTGAAGGATGACTGAAAAAGAAAGAGAGAAATTACAGTAAAGTATGAGAGAAAACTAGCAAGAAATGTAAAAGCACATAGTAAAAGCTTCTACAAGTATATATAAAGGAAAAGAAAAGCTAAAGTAAGTGCCGGTCCCTTAGAGAGTGAGACTAGGGAATTAATAATGGGGAAACAAGGAAATGGCAGAGACATTGAATAAGTATTTTACAACTGTCTTCACAGTAACACAGAAACCATACCAAGAATAGTAGAAAATCAAGAGGCAAAAAGGAAAGAGAAACTTAAAACAATCACAATCACTAGAGAAAAAGTACTAGGAAAATTAATGGGACTAAAGGCTGACAAGTCCCCTCGACCTAATGGTCTGCATCCTAGGGTTTTAATGGAAGCAGCTACTTCAGAGATAGTGGGCGCATTGGTTGCAATCTTCCAAAATTCCTTAGATTCAGGAAAAGTCCCAGCAGATTGGAAAGCTGCAAATGTAACACCATTATTCAAGAAAGGAGGGAAGCAGAAAGTAGGAAACTATAGGCCACTTAGTCTAATGTCTGTCATTGGGAAAATTCTAGAATCCATTATTAAGGAGGTAGTAGCAGGAGATTTAGAAAACCATTATACAATCAGACAGAGTCAACATTGTTTTGTAAAAGGTAAATTATGTCTGATGAATTTATTAGAATCTTTTGAGGATCTACAAATAGGGTGGATAAAGGAGAACCAATAGGTGTAGTGTTATTTGGATTTCCAAAAGGCATTCCCTAACATGCCACATAAAAGATTACTGCACATGATAGGAGCTCATTGTATTGGGGATAATATACCATCATGGATAGAGGGTTCACTAGCTAACAGGAAACTGAGACTCGGGATAAATAGACAATTTGCAAGTTGGTAAACTGTAGCTGGTGGAATACAACAGGGATCGCTGCTGGAGCCTCAACAATTTACAATCAATATTAATGAAGGAATTGCCTGTATTGTAAACAAATTTGCTGATGATATAAAAATAAGAAAGCAAGTTGTGAGGAGGATACAAAAGTCTTTGTAAAGGGATCTAGATAGGTTAAGTAAGTGAGGGAAAAAAAATGGGAGATGGAATGGCAGATATAAGAACATGTGAGGTTATCCACTTTGGCACGAAGAATAGAAAAGCATTATACTATTTAAATGGAAAGATACTGCAGAATAGAGATGTAGAAAGCAATCTGGGAATAAGAAGAAATGGAAATGGAACATTCGCCTTTATTGCAAGGTGGTGGAGTATAAGACAGTATAGGGAAGTCTTGTTATAGCTGTACAGGGCACTGGTGAGATCACACCTATAGTACTTTGTACAGTTTTGGTCTCTTTACTAGGATATTTGCAGTTGAGAGAAGTTCACTAGGCTAATTCCTGGGATGAAGGGTTGGCTTATGAGGAAAGGTTGAGCAGATTGGGCCTATACTCATTGGAGTTTAGAAGAATGAGAAGCGATCTTATTGAAATATATAAGATCCTGAGGGTGCCTGACAGGGTAGATGCTGAGGGGATGCTTCCCATCAAGGGGAAATCTAGAACTAGGGGACATCATTTAAAAATGGTCTCCTATTTAAAATGGAGATAAAGAGGAATTTCTTCTCTCAGAGGGTTTGGAATTCACTTCCCTAGAGAGCAGTGGAGGCTGGGTCACTGAATATATCCAAGGCTGAGTTAGACAGATTTTTGATTGACAAGGAAGTCAAGGGTTATGGGGTACAAGCAGGAAAGTGGGGTTAAGGCCACAATCAGATCAGCCATGATCTTATTGAATGGTGGAACAGCTCAATCAGCTGAATGGTCTACTCCTGCTCCTATTTCTTATAATCTTAAATCATATAAAATTAATGACATAGAAGGAGGCCATCCTGTCTGTGCAGGTCAATGAAGAGTTTTAATATTTTGACCCAGCAATGTTGCAGGAATATAGTTCCAAGTCAGGATAGTGTGTGACTTGGAGGGGAACTCGCAGTTGGTAGTGTTCCTATGCATCTGCTTCCCATGTTCTTCAAGGTGGTAAAGGTCATTGGTTTTGGAGGTGCTGTCAAAGGACACTTGGAGAGTTGCTGTAGTGCATCTTGTATATGGCACACACTGCAGCCACAAGTTGCAAATGGTGGTGGGAATGAATGCTTAAGGTGGCAAATGAAATGCCAATCAAGTGAGCTGCTTTGTCCTGGACGATTTCAAGCTTCTTGGGCATTGTTGGAGCTGCACTCATCCAGGCAAGTGGGGAGTATTCCATCATACTCCTGAATTGTGCCTTATGAAAAGGCTTTAGGGGTTCAGGGGGCTCACTGCAGAATACTGAGTCTCAGGCCTGATATTGTAGCCACAGTTTTTATGTGGCTAGTCCACTTAAATTTCTGGACAATAAGGACCCTAGCATTTTGATGGTGGGGGCTCAGTGATGATAATGACATTTAATGTCAAAGAGAGGTGGTTGCATTCTCTGTTGTTGAACATGGTCATTGTCTGGCCCTTGTGTGGTACAGATGTTACTTGCCATTTATCAGCCCAAGTCTGAATGTTGTCCAGGTCTTATTGCATGCAGGCATGAACTGCTTCTTTATCTGTGGAGTTCTGAACGGAACTGAACACTGTGAACATTCTCACTTCTGACCTTATGTTGGAAGGAGGTCACTGATGAAGCAACTGAAGATGTTTGGGCCTCGAACACAATCCTAAGGATTATGCAGCAATGGGGCTGAAATGATTAGCCTCTAAAAACCACAACCGTTTCCTTTGCACTATGACTCCAGCCCATGGAGCATCTTCCCCCAATTCCTGTTGACTTGAATTTTAATAGGGCTCCTTGATGCCACATTAAGTCAAACACTGCTTCAGGTTGAGGGCTGTCATTTGCACCTCACCTCTTGAATTCAGCTCTTTTGTCCAAGGTTGTATTGATGTCTGCAGCCAAGTGGTCCTGGCGGAACCCAAACTGGTCATCAATGAGCAGGTTATTGCTGTGTTAGTCTTGCTTGACAGCACAGTCGATCGTATTGAATTAGCTGGATTGGATTAATTCTGCTTTTTGGGGCAACTTTCCACACTGTTGGGTAGGCGCCATTCTTTTACCTGTATTGGAACCACTTAGCTAAAGGTGCAGCAAGTTCAGGAGCACGACTCTTGAGCACTACAGTAATGTTATTGGGGCCTGCAGACTTTGCTGTATCCAGTGTTTTCAGCATTTCTCGGAGGACAAGATGGATCATCCTCTCAGCAATTCTGGCTGAAGATGGTTTCAAATGCTTCAATCTTGTCTTTTGTACCAATGTGCTGTGCTCCCCCATATTGAGAATGGGGTGTTTGTGGAGTCTCATCCAAGTAGTTGATTAATTGTCCAATTCTCGACTGGACATGGCAGGACTGCAGAGCTTTGATTTGATCTGTTGGTTGTGGGATCGCTTAGCTCTGTCTATTGCCTGCTCCTCCCACTGTTTAACATGCATGTAACCCTGTGCTATAGCTTCCCCAGGTTGGTATTACATTTTTAGATATGCCTGCTGCTGGTCCTGACATGCTTTCCTACATTCCTCATTTAACCAGAGTTAGTCCCATTGCTTGATGTCAATGGTAGAATGAAAGAAATTCCAAGCTATGTGGTTGCAGATTATATTAGAATATAATTTTCTTGCTGATAATATCCCACACAGCATCATGAATGCCTAGTTTTGAGATGCTAGATTTGATCTAAATCTACCCCATTTAGCATGGTAGTAGTGCAACACAACATGATGGATGGTGTCCTAAGTGTGAAGACAGCGCTTTGTCTCCAAAATGACTGTAAGATGATGAGTCCAACCAATACAGTCATGGGCAGATGCATCTGTGGCATATAGATTAGTGAGGATAAGGTCAAGTAGGTTTTTCAGGCTTAGTATGGCAGCTGTGTCCTTCAGGACTCAGCCAGCTCAGTCAGTAGTGGTGCTACCGAGCCATTCTTGATGGTGGACATTGAAGTCCCCACCTAGAGTACATACTGTCACGTTACTACCTTCAGTGCTTCTTCCAAGTGATTGTTCAACAGGGAGGAACTCTGATTCATAAGCCAAGTTGTTCAACAGGGGGGAGCATTGATTTATCTGTGGTAGATGGTAATCAGCAGGTTTCCTTGCCACTGTTTGACCTCCAGCATTTTCTGTTTTTATTTCAGATTTCCAGCATCTGAGTACTTTGCTTTTATCTTATTGTTTAATTCACTGCCACTTCTCTTCCAGAAATGTCTACCCTGAAGAAATACTGCTCTTCTCTCTGACAGAATTTCCATTTGACTTTCACCCTGTTCACCTTTGTTGCTCTCATTTCCCTCCTGTGTTTGTCCACCTATCCCTGACCTTCTATTTTGCTCCACCTGCTCCACCCCCTCTATAATATCCATCACATTTCTACTTCCCTTTAGCTCTGAAGATAATATGGGCTCAAAATGTTAACTCTGTTTCTCTCTCTGCAGATGCTGCCAGGCCTGATGAGTTTTTCCAGCATTTTGTTTTTATTTCAGAGTTCTAGCATCCGCAGCATTTTACTTTTATCTTAGTCATGGTAAATCATTGTTTTTCAGACAGGACGATGGTCAGTGCTGGGACTACTGCTTTTATAATATATAAATGACTTGGAAATTGGTATACAATGTAAAATTCCAAAAATTTACTGAGGATACAAGATGGAGATGTATCTAACAGTGAGGATACAATTCGCTGCAACAAACATACATAGGTTAGCAGAATAGGCTGAAAAATGGCAGATGGAATTTAATACAAAGATGTGTGAGGTGATGCATTTTGGAAGACTGCATAGGGAGAGGCAATATAGACTTAATGGCACAGTTCTAAAGAGTGTACAGGGACAAGGGAACTTGGGGTTTCATATGCATAGATCTTTGAAAGACATTTTGAGAGAGCAGTTAGCAAAGCATATGGTATCTTGAGCTTCATAAATAGAGGCACTGAGTACAAACGTAACAAAGCTCTGGATAGACCACAGCTAGAGTACTGCATCCAGTTCAGTCACTACACTTTAAGGAAGGATGTAAGGGTTCTTGAGAAATGCAGAGATTTACTAAAATGGTTTCAGGGATGAAGGATTTTAGCTACAAGGTTAGGTTAAAGAAGCCTGTGGTTGTTCTCTTTGCAGAAAAGAAGATTGAGGGCGGATTTGATAGAAATAAACAAGGTTATGTCTGGTTTAAATAATGTAGACAAAAATAAGCTGTTCCCATTGGGTAACAGTACGAGGACTAGGGAGGCAGATTTAGGATTTTGAGCGATACAGGGAGATGTAATGAAGAACTTTTTAACGCATTGAATAGTAATAACCTGGAACTTGCTGCCTACGAGGGTGGTGGAAGTTGAGACAATCAATTATTTTAAAAGGAAATTGAGAGAAAAGAAAACTTGCAGGGCTACGGTGATATAGCAGGGCATTGGAACTGACTGCATTACTTTACAGAGAGACAGTATTGCATTGATGGACCAAATGGTCTCCTTCCTGTCATAATGACTCGGCAATTTTATTAATGAATTAAATTTAAATTTCCCAGCTGCCATGGTGGGATTTGAACTCATGGATCACTTGCCCAGGTGCAGTAACAATCACAATGTTGCTGTACCCACAGTTAAATGGGACTATGTAAAAGGTTCTTTACTATGTATCTAACCTGTACAGTAACTGCCCTGGGTGTGTTTGATGGGACAGTATAGAGAGAGCTTTCTTCTGTATCTAATCCCTGCTCTACCTGCCCAAGGAAGTATTTGAGGGGATAGTATATTGGGAGCTCTACTCTGTTTCTAACACAGAAGTGGAAATCTTTAGAAAAAGACATGTACAAATTGCATCAATTTCATGTGTTTTGTTGAAGTTGGTGTAATTTCCACAGTCAGCTCTATGACACCAGCTACCCCTTCCCTTCTCACTTCCTTTCGCACTTTGAAATTCTTGATGACATTTGATATTTTTGGCAGGTGCAGTTCTAACCAAATTAATTTTCATATTTGTTCTGCTGCGGTGTGTAGCTGGCTTTCGTAGTGTGGTTGATACCGTTGTCAGTTGCAGGAAGCCGTTCTTGAAAATGTATTTATCAACCGTTTGATCAAGACAAATTTCGCTGCACTGCATATGTTTCTCCTGTGTGATTGTGCTGCACTCACAGCCTTGTAATATTCTGTTTATTCCAAATGACAGAGTCCCTTTATATCAGGCTACTCATACCTCCTTCAAGCAGGGAACTTGTAGTCCCTGCATCGTCTTTTCCTAACCTACTTCTCCATATCAGTGTCTATGGAGCAATGACTGCTCCTGTGCTGCCGCAGGTGTGTGCACAAACATCAGAGACATCAGGACAAATGAGGGAGATTGTCCTATTTATACTAGCACAGCTTATCATTTGCCTGTCTGACCCTGCAATTCTCGGCTGGTACCTAGGGAACATGAGTTCAATTCCCACAATGATAGTTTGAGAATTTAAACCCAGTTTGATCTGTCTATATGAAGAAATACTTCCCCCAACAGTCCTGAATCTGTTTTTTCCCAGTTTGTTTCTGAATCCCCTCATTTTGCAGTCATGGTTGAACTTGTAGCATTTAGGATTAACCATTTCTGCTACACACACTATCTTGTGTCCGCTTCTATTTGAATCCCTGGTCAGGCGTGCGGCAGAGGTAGTAAAGCATTTATTTTCTTGCTTTGTAGGGGAGGGCAGAGGTGGGTAGTAAGATTGCACCAATGGCGGGGTTGTAGGAGAGATGGGAAAATCCCAAGAGTGGCCAGAGGTGTGCAAAATGGTGATCTGGTCCATCTGCCTCATGCTAATGCAGTGCTGTAGGGAACTGTGTAACTGCCAGGATTCCAGTGTCCACTTGGCACATTACTTCTTCAAAACAAGCCAGGGAGGGGGCAGGTAACATGCATCCTTCCAAACAGTGTGCGCTGCACTTGCTGGATTTGTTTAATTTTGTTAATCCTCAATTTTGTTCCTAACAAACAATTTAAATGAACAGAAAATCCAAAAGGTTCCTTTGCTGCTGCATTATCCTTTCTTGCCTAATTTCTCACTATGAGCCAAACCCAATCTGATCCATACCAGTCAACTGAGCCAACCAGCTCCCCAAAAGGGAGTCCCAGTTGCTGTGGCAACATACACTTTTACATGCATCTTGTAGTCTGCAGCTATGGATCATGATGGTAGAGGCTCCAATTTATTTCAATCACATGGTTGACCAGGAATCTCTCTTATCCACCCACCATTCGTGTATGTTGGAAGGATTTACAAGTTGATACTCAACCTGTTTGAAAGCACCTTCCTTGGGCATCAAGTCCTGGAGTGAGGCTTGAACCTTGAGCTTCTAGATCAGAGGCAGGGACAGTACCACTGTGTCACAAAACTTCCATACAATGTCAACTGTCTTCAGTCAAACCTTACTACAATCTTGTTTGCATCAAGGGATCTCAATTTTCCTTTGATTCTCTCTCTCCTATTACAATACTGGAAGGATCTCTTAAGCCCCAATTTTGACCCTGACAGAATAATATGGATGAGGGCTTATAATATCAGTGGATGCTACCCACTGTGTTTGAACTCCCTGTCACCACTGGGGAGGGGAGGGGAGGGGGGAAGGAAGGGGAGGAGGGAGGGGTGGAGGAGGGAGGGGTGGGGGAGAGTTGCGGTGGGGGGGGGGGGGTAGTTGCAGGGGAGAGGGGGAGTTAGGGTTGGGGGAGGGAAGGATGTGTCCTACTTTCCTTTTTCGAACATTTTCACCCAGTAGGAACTCTACTACAAGGAAAAAAACTAGCTATTTGGTGAGTATCTGGTAAGTGGTTAAGAACTATTCTATTCCTAAGCATTAAAATAGTACAGGACTGATGGTAAGGTTAAGAAAATGTATAAAAAGGAAAATAAATAATTAAATAACATTATTAAGTAGTTAATTATGGCAGGACAGGTGATGTGTCACAGCTGCATCATGTGGAAGCTCTTGGAAGCCAGTGTGACCCTGGGCAAACGTTTGAGGATTTGGGAGCTTCGGCTCAGAGTCATTGAGCTGGAGGCTGAACTGTAGATGCTGTGACTCATCAGGGAGGGGGCAAGTTACCTGGATGCTTTGTACCAGAAGGTAGTCACACCCCTTAGAATAGGGTCTTCTGATTTGGTCAGTGGTCAGGGACAGGACAATGTGACTGCGAGTGAGGCAAGTAAGGGGACCCAGAAAGCAGGAGTGCAGGAAACTTAACCTTTGCCACCATCTAATAGGTTTGAGGTTCTCTCAACTTGTTTGGATGAGAGTGAGGGCTGCAGGATGGATGAGCAAACTGACCATGGCATCATGGTACAGGAAGCCATTCAAGTGAGGGGGAGCAAAAAAGAATGTAGTGGTAGTAAGGGACAGTATATCAAGTAGGAATGACACTGTTCTCTGCAGCAAAGAGCGAGAGTCGAGACGACTGTGTTGCCTGCCCAGTGCCTGGGTTCGGGACATCTGCTCTGCGGTGGAGAAGAATTTGCAGTGGGAGGGGGAGAATCCACTCATCGCAGTCCATGTGGGTACTAATGACATAGGTAGAACAAGAAAAGAGGTTCTGCATAGGGAGTAGGAGGAGATAGGCATTAAATTAAAAAGCAGAATCGCAAAGGCAATAATCTCTGTATTATTACCTGAGCCATGTGCAAATTGACATAGGGTGCATAAAATTAGAGAGATGAATATGTGGCTCAAAGACTGGCATGGAAGAAGTAGGTTCAGGTTCGTGGGGCACTGGCATCAGTACTGGGGAAAGTAAGGATACACCATTGGGACAGTCTAAACCTGAACCATGCTGAGATTGATGTTCTAGCGAGCTGCATGATTAGGGAAGTAGAGAGGCTTTTAAACTAAATAGTGAGGGCAAGGGATCAAATTTGGGAAGATGTGGTAAATCAAGGAGTAGAGACAAGGCAAGAGAGAAAGTTATTAATGTGGGAAATGATGAACAGAGACAGGAAGGGACAGAGTACATAGAGTTCAAATCTTAAGAGTAAACTAGCAGCTAAGGCTAGAGGTTACATAAATAATAAAAGGACAGCACTAAAGGCTCTATATCTGAATGCATGTGGCATTTGAAACAAAACAGATAAACTGTTGGCGTATTTAGAAATAAATAAATATGATCTGATAGCTATTACAGAGACATGGATGCAGGATGACATAGATTAGGAGCTGAATATTGAAGAGTACATAACATTTAGGCAGAACAAGAAGCTAGCAAAAAGGTGGAAGGTGGCACTGTTAATTAATGTTTGTATTAGCACAATAGAGGGATGGACTAAGTTCAAGAAACCAGGATTTAGAAGCAGTTTGGGCAGAGATGAGAAATGATAAAGGCAAGAAGTCACTTGTGGGAGTGGTATACGCCCCCTAACAGTAATCATATGGTAATTTGGGGTATAAAGGAAGAAATCATGGGAGCTTGTCAGGAAGGTACTGTGATAATCATGGAGGATGTTAATATACAAATAGACTGGGAAAGTCAGATGAGTAAAGGTAGCCTAGATGAGGAATTCAAATAGAATGCTTTCAGGGTAGTATCTTAAAACAGCACATTCTAAGGCCAACCTGAGAGCAGGCTATACTAGACCTGGTATTGCGCAACGTGAGAGGGTTAATTAATTACCTTATAGTGAAGGTGCCCCTAGGTAGTAGCGATCATAATATGATTGTATGTTACATTCAGTTAAGGGCATGAAAGCAGAGCTAGCTATGTGAACTAGCAGATTAGGTCAAGGGACATGGCAATAGAGTTGCAGTAGCAGACATTTAAGGGGATATTTCAGGATACACAGAATAGGTACATTCCAATGAAAAACAAAAGTTCCAAGGCGAAGACCCACCATCCGTGGTTAAAAAAGTTAATGATAGCATCAAACTTAAACAAAAAGCATATAATTGAGCAAACATGGGTGGCAGGTCAGAAGATTGAACAGAATATAAAAAACAGCAAAGAATGACTAAAAAATTGATAAGGAAAAATTAGAGTACAAGAGAAAGTAAGCTAGAAATATAAAGACAGATAGTAAGGGTTTTTATCGATATTTTAAAAAAAGAGTAAACAAAGTAAACATTGGTCCTATAGCAAGTGAGTCTGAGGAATTAATGATGGAAATAAGGAAATTGCAGATGAATTGAACGGGTATTTTGCATTGGTCTTCACTACAAGTAACATCCCAGAAATAGCAATAAATCAGGAAATGGAAATGGAAGGGAGCAACTTAAAAAAATGACAATCACTTGGGAAGTGGTACTGAGAAAATTGTTGGAGCTGTGGGCTGACAAATCCCGGGTCCTGATAGACTTCATCCTAGGGTCTTAAAAATAGCAGCTAGGGAGATTGTTCATGCATTGGTTTTAATTTTCCAAAATTCCTCAGATTTGGGAAAGGTTCCATTAGGTTGGAAATGGCATGATGAAGCGGTGAGATGATGGCATGGTGGGGGAATCAGAACCCACCCACCATGGGAGTGGCATGTTTCCCGAGAATGCATAAGTAATGCAGCAGGTTTGGGATGATACAATGTGAAAACCCACCATCTTAGTGCAAATCTGGGACAATTCTGCCCTGTGAGTTGGAATTTCCTCCAACTAAATATTTGGAAGACCAAAGTCATTGTCTTCAGTCTCTGCTACAACATTCATTCCTTCCCTTGCTACCAAATTGAATTCTCTCCCTGACAATGCTGAGGCTGAACCAGACTGTTTGCAACACTGGTGTCCTTTGTAAATCCAAGATGAGCTTCCAACCACAGATTCACACCATTACAAAGATCAGCTATTTCCACCTACGTAACATCTCCTCTCTGCCGCCAACCTCCCCAAGTCACCCTGTCATCGTCTGCTGAAATCCTCAACTATGCCTTTATTTACTTCACCCGACTACTCAAATGCACTCCTGCCTGGCCTCCTATTTTCCACCCTATATAAACTTAAGGTCATCCAAAATTCTGCTGCCTATACCCTAACTCACACCTTGTCCCATTCACCCATCATCCCTATGCTGACCTACATTGGCTCCTGGATGAACAATGTCTCTATTTTAAAATTCCCATCCTCATTTCCAAATTCCTCAATGGCTCCACTCCTTCCTATTTCTGTAGCCTCCTCCAGCCATACAACCATCCAAGATATCTGCACTCCTTCAATTCTAGTGTCTTGTGCACCCCCAATTTTATTGTTCCACTATTGATAGCCAAAGCTCTGGAACTCCCTCCCTAAACTTCACTACCTCTCCTTCCTCCTTTAAGAAACACCTTAAAACCTACCTCTTTGACCAAGTCTTTTGACTTTGCCCTAATATCACCTTATTTGGCACGGTGTAAAATTTTGTTTGATCATACGCATGTGAAGCACCTTGGGACATTTTACTACGTTAAAGATGCTATGTAAATACAAGCTGTTGTTGAAAAAACCTGTGTTTCAAGGAAGTCTAAGATATCTCCCCAGAAGATGCAATTCCATGAATGGAAAAATTTGTTCTTCAGAATTTCACAACTTTTCTGAAGCAATGACAGAATCAGAGTGACTGAGCTGCTAATGGAAACCTAGCAGGTTGGTGAAATAAAAAGGTTAACCGTCTAAAAATGACAGAAACCAGAACTAACAGGAGAGCTGAGACTAGCAAGAAAACAACCAATAAAACCCAATAGTCTGGTAACTGATGACACAGGGGAGGAACCTAGTGAAATGAAAAATAATTTACATGAAAATTGTAACCTCAACTAGGTAATATCATTGTAAAGACAGTGAGGTTAGCTTATCTATTCATGACAACCTAACATAGCAAAATTTTGTCAATCTACTTATATATAAGATGCTGAATTCCTTGTGCGTCCATTTGTAAATAGTCAAATAGTTTGCCTTGCCCATTGCATAAGTTTTCCACCACAAATCAGTGTCTGGTATGAAGTCCAAAACTGTTGCTGCCCTAATGTGTAGTACTATATCAGGACGGTTCCATCTCTGACTTGCATAAGTTACCTGATACCAAACATCAGTATTGAGGAAGAACATAGGGAAAGTGGTTATCAACTGTAACTGGGATGGGTGATCAAGGTGTCCGCAATATTTCCAACTCTGGTCACTGACTAAGTGCAATCTTGGTTTTGTATTTAATTTGGAGATGAGCTTCCAACTACACATCCACACCATCACCATGATCCACCTTCATAACATCACTGGTCTCTTCCCCTGTCCCAGCTCATTTGCTGCTGAAATCCTCATCCATGCCTTTATTAGCTTTAGACTTGACTATTCCAACGTTCTCCTGGTTGGCCTCCCATCTTCCACCCTACACAAACTTGAACTCATCCAAAACTCATCATAAAATTGATCTACAAGAGATTCAAGGGTTATGGGGATGGACAGGAAAGTGGAGTTAAGACCATAATTAGATCAGCCATGATCTTATTGAGATGCGGATACAGGCTCAAGGGGCCATATGGAGCACTCCTGCTCCTACTTCTTATGTTCTTATTAAACTCTGCTACCCATTTCCTAACTTGCACCACATCCCGATAAATCATTACCCTTGTGCTTGCTGACCTACATTGGCTACTGGCCCGGCAACACCTCGTAGATAAAATTCTCCTTCTTGTTTGCAAAATCCTCCATGGCGTTTCCCCTCCCTATCTCTGTAACCTTCTCCAGCTGAACCACCCTTCAAGCTCTATGCAATTCTCCAATTCTCTTCTTCTTTGAGCATCTGACATGCATTGTTCTACCATCAATGCCCATGCCTTTAGCTGCTAGAGCCAAGCTCTGGAATTCCCTCACTAAACTTTTCTGCCTCTCTACTTCTCTCTCCTGGCTTAAGGCATTCTTTAAAAACTATTTCTTAGACCAAGCTTTTGGTTACCTGTCTTAATAAATGGCTCAATGTCAAACTTTGTTTGATAACAGTCCTGGGAAGCAATTTGAGGTGTTTTATTACATTAAAGATGTTATCTAAATGCACATTTTGTTGTTCCAAGTAGTACTGCATTTGAGTCAAATCTCTTTGGTGTATTGATACTGAGGGTGGCTTTGTACCGCGATCTGTTTTAGGCCCTCAGCACCTCCATGTAAGTGTGATGCACATCCAACATCCTTCCCTGTAAAGCAGGAGACAAACAGTGGAGATTCCTGGATCAGGGACTGGGGCTGGTTACTGACCCCCATTGTCAGATCCCACTTCTACTAGCATTGTGAGGTTAAAGGAGAAAGGAGTGGCATACATATGAAGATACCGCAGGGAGGATCTGTTGCTTATCATGGCTGCTCTAGGAAGTAATTTAACTTCTTCCTGTACCAGAAAGCAGTCTTGGGGTTCAAGAGGTGTTACTGACTACGACCTCCCTCCAAAAAGTGTATACCACATTCAGGGTAGGTCTTTTGATTCCTAACCCCAAGCAGATTGTCTCTCCATCATATTTCTGATACACATAAATCAAACATTAGCCATGGCCCAACAGATAGTCAGAAGGTTGTGGGTTCAAGTCCCACTTTTGAGACTTTAGCACAATCTCTAGGCTGACATTCCAGTGCAGTATTGAAGGGGCCTTGCACTGTCGGAGGTGCCATCTTTCAATGAGATGTTAAACTAAAGCTTCATCAGCTCTCAACATCTGGATGTAAAAGATTTCATGGCAATATTTCAAAGAAGAGCAGTAGCATTCATCACAGTCTCCTGACCAATACCATCACCAAAAACAAATCAAGTGCTCTTTCATCATGTCATTATTACCAGGACCTTGCTGTGCAAAAAATGGCTGTATTTCCTACATTACAAGAGTCACTACATCTCAAAAACACTTCATTGGCGGTAAAGCATTTTGACAAGTTATACAAGTTCTTTTCTTGCTGTTGCACCACGTCTCTGCCTCTTATACAAGTATTTCAGCCCCCTATACCACCATCCTCTTCTCTTGGTTCCTCACATAACTTCCCCACTCCTTCATCATTTAGTTGAAAATGATATGAAGCCATCTGTTTTTCTACCCCATTAAACTATTTTTTTTTTTTACAAATTTGGGTTCATTGAGGAAGTGTTAAAGAATGTTCCATTGTCAATTCAGGAACAGATTGGACCACATATTAAGTATAGCTCCCTCTTCACTCTCCCATCAAACACTCTGGGGGCAGGTACAGTACAGGTTGGCAGGTCCCCACTGTGCCAGTGTGTTATTTTCCAATTAACTGCACTAACTGACCCATGGCCTCTATGAGAACACAGTTCTCGTGGGGCGAGCGATGGTGTTGTGTTGTATGCCTTTGTCCATTTTGAATCAAAAGTTTCTACCTCATTTCATGTTGAACCTTCAGCTGGCAGGAACAGCTTTCCAGCAGAGTATAATTTTTTCAAATGAGCATAAATTGCTTATGTGTGTTTGTGTTTCTAGACGGCTAATGGGGGATTCAGAGGGGGAGGAAGGGAAATAAAACAATGAATGAGATGGCCAGTTTGTCATGAATATACTCTTTAATATGCAGGATTTTACAGCCAGCTAGTCACCTCAAAAGTCAGCAAACTATACGAGTAAACTTTGTTCTTCTCTGATTATTGGAACTTGGAGTTACCAAAGCATTTACTTACAGCGCTTATAGAAAACAGGTTGTGGTTTACAGTTGTCCCTACAGTGCCAGCTGACTTTTTTAAATTATTAATTCTGAAGAGAACAGTAGTTTGAACAGCTTCATTCAGACACATTCAACATTACAATAAACATGCATTACAAACTTTACAAAACACACATCCCATCTGCCCAATCAATATCTATCCAAGAGTGGACAAGGGTGTCAAAACATTTTGTTTTGGATTATTAAATGACACAGGCTGATGCATCATTAAACATTACTGGAGGTGACATCCCAAGGCTGCGATTTCAATTCTGAATCTGCCACTGAGAGGAAAGTCTGTGAGAAAAGTTACAATTCGTGAAGTTTACTTTGAGTCACTGGGCAGTGACTCACACGGTGCTCTGATATACACAACCAGTAATGGGGATAGAAACAAAAAATATCAATCTCAATAACATTATAAAATACTCCAACTGCTAATAGCACCTCAATATTATAACTGAAAATGCTCTTATAATGTTCTGTTATGTTAGATTAATTAACACATTTATATATTTATATAGCAAGGTTTGTAAAGTACTTGATGGCCCTGGGGTAATAGTTTCAAAGCTGCAGTATATTTCAATAACGGGGCTGTATTTAGTCATTAATCAATTCTACAATCCTTTAATTTAATAAAGTTACCTGATATAATATGTCTTTGCACTATTCTCCAGCGTCTGGACACTGTCTCCAGTACATGGCTGGGATAAACCCAGACACAACTGCCCCTGGGCTGTAAGAAATATTTTCAGGACCTGCTGACAATGAATTTACTCTCCAAATGTAATGCATGTCTCCCACTACCTATTCTAATCAAAGACATCCCCTGCCCTAGCACATTCCAAATTTACTCTCCCTCCTTAATTGATGACACCAACACTTGCTGAGGTACAGTTCCACAAGCATTGCTCGCCTTCCAGTAACTCACCCAGGATTGTCATGTTCCACACACACACATTTATACAGTGAGTGTTGGTGAGATGTTTGACTGTAGGGGGCATCCAAGCCCCAAAGCCAACTCTGTTTTCACATTTAGGTGCATTCCAGCTGATTTGCCCAACTCCACCCAGAGGCTCGGCTGAGTTAAACAGAGGGCCGGGCGTCAAACTCCAGAACCGTAATAAACTTAGCCAATCAGGTGTATGCAGTCCTTAGTTGGTAACCACAAGGGGAATTGCCTCTCAGCCATTCCTGTTCACTTCTCTAGCTGGTTCAACTGCTGTCTGCATACTAGTTATAAGCAGGACAGGATAGCCCCTTAAGGTCTAATCCTTATATCCAAATAACTGACATTCAGTTTGATGCAGAACTTGACAAGTGTCTTTGATTAAAATGCTTTCTGCACCCACTTAACCTTGGATCCTTAGTGTTTTAACAGGGATTTCTGCTGTGATCTAGAATTAAACTTTCCTACTGAAAGCAAAATCTATTCCCTCCCCTACCATCCCCACCAAAAAAAGATTGTCAAAATGGCAGAGACAATGACTGGATTGAGCTCAGCCTGAAACTGGCACATTGTACAGAAAGCTAACTGCACGGCAGGTCCATCAGCAATGAAAAAGGACAAAGGACTGGGAAGGGCCCCAACTCAAAGCGTTCACCTGTCTTTTCTCTTGACTGGCAACAGGCCTCCTGTGGATTTCTAGAATATTCTGTTTACATTTCAGGTTTTCAGCATTCGCAACATTAAAAAGCTCCTTTGGGGTTTTTAACTGTGGTCACACACAATCAGCAGATTAGTTACAGCTGATATTTCAGGATACCTGGCTTGATACTCTCGGAGCAAGTTTTTGATTTCTCACTCTTGCTGAAAGGCTTGCTACCCTGAGGGGGTCAATAAATAAGTGGGCTTCTGCTATGTTTCAGACTGGGTAATAGTCCAAGCCAGTAAGAATCAATTCTCCCACCCACCCCACTAGAGGCACCCCTCCCTCCTTACTTCACCCTGCTGCTAACCAGCACTATATTGGAAACATGAAAGGAGTAACTTTGTCCAAGCAGTGCTAGGCATGGGCAATGATGTGAAGGAGAAATAACATTAAGCACACCACTGGAGTGGACTGGACATGACTGTGCATGATATAAATACTTCCATTGAGGGTTTAATTTTTTTCCCCTTGTTCCCCTGTCTTGACTGTAGGACCCAGCTGACCTTTGGTATCTCACTCCAGGGAGCATTCTTTGCATACCAGACTAGTAAGTGCTATTTCTCAATGGAGGGCATCAGTGACCAACTTACTCTGGTACTTACATGATGCCTTCCAGTTATTTGATCACTAAATAGCAGTTAAAAGCGGGATTCAAATGCAGTAGCCAAACTGCTAAATCCTCTGAGATCAGAGACTGGGCTCAGGCCTGGTGATTAAATCTAGCCCTGCAAGGTATGTATGGCTCAGTGCACTGACCAAATGAGCCTCTGTTAGGTAACCATAAAGTGACATCTGTATGTATACACTGAGCTGGGCTAAATTATTAAAACTGCTTATTTTACTAGTTTGATATGGCCAACATTTCCCATTGTAAGTTTCAAATCTATGCATGATTCAGGGCAATGAATTTCACTCACCTGTTATTTATATTCAGCATTCTGACTGAGGGTACATACTGACCATTGGCATGAGTCAATTGTCCTATAAACAGGCTACTCTAGACTTGAACAATTAACAGAGGAGACCATTTTATAGCCCACGTAATTCCAACAATCCTGACAAACAAGGTTTCAAATGAACACAAACAAGTGGCTATGTTTCGTCCTAACCCATGTAATCCAAGTTTGCTCCACTCCTCTTTCCATGCCCCAGTCCACTTCTGAAGCAAAAGGTCCAAATGGTCAGCTATATTCTAAACACAATTTGGAGAAGCTACAGCACACGAGTTTAAAGCAAGCAAAAATTCAGTGCAGCAAACTTCAAACAGATCTCAAATCAAAAAGAGAATCCTGCCCCCTTCCCTTTCCTTTTGTAAAAGCCCAAGGTATAAAGGGTGTAGTGTTGATTATGAGTTTATTCCCAATTAGGAGCAATTTTGTACAGCGAGTCCATGACAACTAGGAGCTGGATTAAGACTGCCTGACCTCACCCTTGGAAAGAGGCTTACAGCCAACAATCAGAAGAGGCGATTCAGGATTGGATTTGAGCCCATGCCCCAGAGGTGAAAAAACTAGTGTCTAATTCAATACATCACCTAGTTTGCTTGGATCCACCCTCTCAATAAGGCATGAGAAAATGGTGCAAAAAAGATTGGTGCTGAAGAAGATCCAGCACTAAAAGCTCCAAAAGCAATGTAGCACCAGCATCAAATGCAAATGCTTTTGTATAGGGTTTAGAGTTTCGAGTTTAACTGCTTGGTCCATTAATATTAGATGTGTACTTAAGGGTCAGATACTTGTGGGGACTAAGGGCTATTGGGAATTCTATAGGGAGGTAGGGAAGGTGTGTGCCGCCATTTTTTCCACATTTGGGTACCATGCATACTGGACCAGCCAAGGCTTTCAGCAGCAGTGGGGTTGGGGTGGGGGTGGGGGGTGGGAGGGTGGTAGTGAAGAAAAACAAGGTCACCACCAGTCCATGCACTACCAGCAACCTTCAGTGATATACAGAGACGCAACTTTTAAATAATAATCATTTTCTTTTTTCAAAAGCATTACTAAGCTAAGCCTATTGCACATTCCAACAAAGTTTCTGTTTTTTAAAAAAAGGATACTGTATGTTTCATAAGCCAGTAACAGAATCAGAATGTCTGCAGAAAAGGCATCAAAGGAAAGACAAAAGAAAACGACACAAGGGTTTGTCACATTGCTCAGCATTAGTTAAACATGCCTCAAGGACCCAATTGTATTATCTCAGAGGGGGGAGGCAGCTGATCCATAATCAGGAATGACAAAGTTGTGTGCTGCTTATTTTACTGAAACCCCTGTGAGACTCTTCACAGTGCTTGCCTCAGCCTAGACTTCACTTAAAGATTCTCTTTTCCTTTCCAAAAAAAGTGCAACAAGAGGAAAAAAACAAAAAAAAGCTCTCAAATATTAGATATTCTAAGCTTCTGCTGCATAGCTGATCTCTAAAGCAAGTCTCAATTGGGGAAGGGGCAGTCAGGGTGGGGTGGTTTAGGGTGGAATAGCTGTCCATTTATATTTGTTTCTTCTCTCTCTCTCATTACTAAGTACAAAGTAAAAGTCAAAGATTCACAGGCAGTTCACTCCCGTTTCCCTGCCGACCGTTGCTGTGGCAGTGCCCCCACTGCCACCCCCGACCAGGTAAACGGTGGTGCTAGATTTTGAGCGCCCCACTGCACCACTGTTGTTGACCTCGCCATCGATGGGTTCTGTTGAAATAACCCATGTAGAAGGCCGCCATCTCTTTAGGGAGTACGGAGTTTTAACTCGCTTCTTTATCTTGTCCCCGGAGGAAGCCTGCTTGTTCTCCCGCGTCGTCTCACCTAGATGAGGGGGTTGGGGAGGAGTGGGGGGAGGGTGATCAGGGCAGACGGAAGAAGAGAATATTGCTGTGTCATTTCAATAAGATTTTAATAAGTACTGTTTTATATTTGGAATTGAGTTGCCTCACAATCTTCACAAAAAAGACTTTCCAAATATTGTGTTGAGCTATTTTCAACTCTGACGTTTTTGTGTGTTTTTTTTTAAGTCACTGGATTTTCCATGGCATTGCCTATAGATAGCCTGGGATTTGGGGCCATGTTGTGAATTTTAGCAACGAACATAGACCTGCTTCTGGAAAGTCACTGCTTGGTTACTCCATGTGGAACAATGGTAGAAACAGGCAAATAGAAATATGGGACGTTCCTTATAAGTTCTGTCGAAGGGTCATGGGGACTCGAAACGTCAACTCTTTTCTTCTCCGCCGATGCTGCCAGACCTGCTGAGTTTTTCCAGGTAATTCTGTTTTTGTTTTGAAATAGAAATATGGGACATTCCTTATAAGTGCCTGGGTCCAGGTGAGAAGAACCCAGTATGAAGTGACTGGCTATCTTTTTCCCTTTTAAAAAAAATGTTTTGCATATGTAGCCAAATGTGACACCAAACTGGGACAGATGTATACAAATTGCATACAAAGACTGCGTGCAAATAAATGCATGTTTTTCCCATTCCTTGCCCAAAGATGTCGACTCCTTGCTGGGGTACAGCTCCATGGTCATTTTTCACAAGTAAGCTTAGATAAAGCAGGCCTGTAGAGTGTTTAATCACAGACAGATAGTGCTCCTCTCTTCACCAACATGTGCACATGGGAGTGATCAAAAACAGAAATCTTAGTTGTTTTTCCCTCTTATTGGCCCAGGCTGCTGAGGCCAATTGTGATGATCCAACCACTGCCCCAACTGAGATTCAGGTGAGACTGGAAATCAAACCTGGACAGTCAGCTCAATAAAACACCTACTGGCCTATCGGGGAGCTCAACAGCTGTCTGTTGTACTGACTGAAGTGGAAGTTACAGCCTGTAGCACTAACTAATCTCATTCCTAATGGTGCACTTCTGGTAACTTACTTTTGGAAAAACTGCTTATATTACAGGCCAAGCTTCCTGGGCAGCAGTCTTACTTTCATACCCTGACCCTTGACTAGCTGGTTTGCATTTTGGACTGCAACTCTGGCTTTTGTCTTCCGATGTTATTATTCCATGGCTCTCAACCTGGACAGATTTAAGGTGTGGCCTGTTTTTGGGCTGGTAGAACAGGACACAAAGGCTGATTATACTCTTTTCTTGTTAAAACTGATTTGCTTTTCTTTTGTAAAATTATAATATTTTAGTGTTTGTCAAGCAATTATTCCTGAGCATTGAGGGTAAGGAGTCTATTTGACTGTAAGGGCATCACAGATGAGTACAAATGTGTTCACACCTGGATTGCTTTCTGTATAGGTTTACCATTCTGTATAGACTAGCTGCATGTTGCCATTATCATTGCAGATACATGGACCTGTGTTTAACTTTTTTTAGATCTGATTTATGGGTTCTCTACTTTCATGGCTCCTCAGCCAGGACTTAGGCAGGCACTAGCTGGTAAACTGCTGCCAATGTCACTCTTGTAGGGTTATGGTGTCTCTATCTCAACTGTAAGATTTAGCCACAATGCCTGAGTTACAATATAGAATTCACCATTGCAGTTTATTTATTATTCACGGCCTCTTATCATAAGCTTTTCAACACAATTAGAAATTTAAGTTCAATGTTGTGCTGCCTTGCTAAGCTTTGCATTTGTACAGCACCCTCCCAAATTGAAACATCTCCAATATCTTCACAAACTGAATTATGCTTTGAAATACAGCAACTTGTTGTGTGAAGGATATTAACAATTCTGTAGCCCTGAATGGGAGCACAGCATTGCCACAACCCCTTGGGTCTACCAGGAAAGTGACTGGATCCAATGGAAAATGTGCTACCTTTGCTTAAAGCCTCTTCCTCTGTGCAGGGACTTGTAATTTATGCAGTGTGTGGAGCAGTGGATGAGATGTGCTACAAGGGACAAGCGTGATTGGCCAAATGTTCCTTTCTTGCCTTTGACCTTTTCTGTAAGCTTTAATGATTGTCATCCTCAGGCAAAGGGTGAGAAAAGAAGTAAATAGACATCAAAGTGGCATGCCTGAAAATGGAAGCTCAAAACTATGTTCCATAGACTCCGATATCCAAGTCAGCTTCATCGTGCTGCATGGTGGTAATGACTGACCTGTCAACCTAGCTCATTAATGGAATCTGAAGGGGGTCAGTATTCAGTCCACTTGGCTTCAGAGCAACCTGTAAGCCAATGTTCCAGCAGGTAGGGTGATTCCAACTGGACAGGCAGCAGGAATCAGTCTGGTAGACTGGCTGAATTTAGCTGGTTAATGCTAGAAGTCACCCTGTGCACATTTGGGGCCAGAATTTTGTGTCCTCCTGGAGTCAGGAAAAACTTTTTCTCGTAGCAAATTTAAATCTCCTGTATAAAAATGGGCCCATGCAATCTTCCAATAATTAGGGAGAGGTTCATTTTGGGTTGGGTTATGACCCCGCACGCATGTCCTCTGATGTTGGGGTCATCACTGATAGCCCGAGGGGAAATTTGTATTTCCCATCCCCCACTATTTTCGTCAGGTTGGGCAGGTTTACATGGCTCCTGAGGACCGCGCATGGTGGATACTAGGAGAGTAGCTATGGGTGGTACATGGTGGCATGGAGGGGCATGAGGAATATGAGGCATGGAGGCGGACATGGGAATATGTGGAAGCATGGAGAATATGAAGGGGTTCGAGGGGCCATGGGAAATATGAAAGGGCATGGGAATACAAGGGGCCATGGAGGGTGGGTGTGTTTGGGGGGGGGGGGGGGGGGGGGGGGAGAGAGAGAGAGAGAGAGAGAGAGAGAGAGAGAGAGAGAGAGAGAGAGTTAGGGGGCATAAGAATGATGTGGAAAGCTGGGCTGATGTCCCAGTGAACCGAGGCAGGCCTTCTAACCAGCCTTCCTCACATCCCGTAGTCCTCTGATGCTGCCTCGGGACTTGGGAAGCCCGAACTCTGCTTGCGCATGTCTCCAGGAGACAAAAATATGGTGGGTACAGTCAAAAGTGACGGGCTCGGGTTTTCAAAAGTCAGGAAATGGCTCGACTCGCATTTCCCGAGCCCAACACAAAAATCCAGCCCCTACTCTCTTGGGTAAGTGGGGCATGTCTCTGTGTGCAAACAGAAACCCTACAGTTTCATTTGACGACTGATTTCTATGCAAGCCTGACAGACGACTACTTGTCTCTACATATGTAGTGGAAGAGCATTGTCAGAAGTAACTGAGTTACAGGATTTTAATCCTCAATTTCCTCCCCTTCTCCACAGGGGTTGGGTGGGGAGGGGTGCTATTTGCTTTTGTGGGCCCACATGCAAGAGGAATTCTCCAGTATCTCACACAAGGGTTCTTCTTTGTGATTTGAGACTTTTGAGTGTCAACAGGCAACTTGGAATTGGAGGCAGATCATGGATGAACTCCATACTGACCTCAGTGACATCTGCACGTGGGCATTTTCCATTGGATAGCAACCAGGACTGCCCAATTTCTCCTCCAACTTGAGCACCTCAACCCAGGCTGGGTCCAGCTAATCCATACAGATCAGGGATGGAGGCTAGGAGCTTACAGTCTGCCTGGCTCAGCAATGCCTCACTCTACTCATTGGGCAATGAAGGGAAAGTTACCCGTCATGTCAGCAACATTTTAAACAGTCCCTCTTACTTACATTGCATACTACAGCTGTCCAAAATTTTGGCTGATGAAAGATCGAGTGAGTTTGGCCGCTCAGCTCTCCTCCCTTGCCGTCGTGCTACTGGTGCCGTTGGGTGATCCTGGCCACTAGCCAATGTGCCATCTGCTACGCCACACTGGTTGCTGTTGTTGTTGTTGTTGGAGTTTGTCCGCCCTTGATCAAGTGGGCGGTCTCTCCTGTCCATTAACCGCTCGGTAATAATGTCGTCATGCGTGGCCTGTTGCTCCCTCCTCAGGAGTGGCTCGTGCTCATCTGGGCTGGAGTTTATGTTCACTCTGCTGTCCTCCCCACTAAACTGGGACTGGAGGGTCTCATGGCCCCGGTGGCTTGAAGCATTGGATGTCTGAGGACCGGATACCGAACCATTGACATACTGCTTGACCACTGGGTGTGGGTTTCCTGCATGGCATCTTCCGGCAATGCCATTCGCTGTGACAGTTACCACTTGGGGCTCACCCGCATTTATAGTGTTCATTTTTGCCACTCCTGTCTCCACCTGCTTAAGATTTGACTTGTGCTTGCTGCTGAACTTCAGCCGTGATTCCTTGGCTACGTTTTTAGTGTTCAGTGGGAGGCTGGTGGGTCGCTTGGGGATGTTCTGTTGCTTGGGGAGGGGGTACATTTGAGTGGCTGGGATGTCGGGGATCAAGCACGCCTGGCTGGTGCTAGGCTGGGAGAAATCTTGGTGCCCGGTTACTTCAGCTGCCAGCTTGATTAGAGGGTACAGCAAACTGGGATTGCTTCCACTGAGAGGATCCGGCCCGCTGAACTGCTTGAGGGAGTGCTCCATCAAGTTTTCATCTGAGCTCTCTTTGAGGTTCTTGTCCACCTCTTTAGGGTCTAACTTGTTAGTCTCCAGGTCTTCTTCAGTCAGCTGCAGACACACTGGAGTGGGGCCCAAGGGTGGCAGCAAGTTGCCTGCCTGCATGTTAGTGTCCTCAGAGTATTGTGTTTCCGATATGGTGGACATGGCGGTGCTGGGGGTAAGGCCTGCTGTGTTCGTGGTGGTGGTCGTTGCCGACAAGCTGGTAACACTAGTTTCCGGGCTGGGGATGCGAGCCTGAGCCTGCTGCCTTTCGTAGTTGATGGAATTGCGGTTCTTCTCACTGGTAGTTGACGGGGTACCGGACGTGGAGTTGTCCGTGGAGATGTTTTTCACCATTCCTTCAGAGTGGTGAAGGGAGTCTTCAATGTATGAGGACGACGAATAATCTGGGTAGGGACCCATCTTTGGCACCCGCCGACTGTGTGAAAGGTTCCTGAAATAAGATAAGCCCAAATATTAAATAGCATAATACTGGTAAACAGAATAATGGGGATAGTTTAGAGATAGAAAAAACATGAATGAGAGCTTTAGCAGCAGATGAGTTGAGACACATTTGGAGATGGACAACGTTAGGGAAATGGAAACAGGCCTGGGAAGTGGATTCTGACCTCAGAATCAAATGGGATGCTGAGACTGCATACGATCTGGTTCAGCCTGAGACAATGACTGGGGGGTGGTAGTGGGGTATGATATTGGTGGCTAGGGAGCAACTTGTGTTGGGAGCTGAAGACAATGGCTTTGATTATACTATTGCTCAACTGTAGGAATTGCACTTCTCCAAGATTGAATACTGGATAAGCAATCTGACAGGACAGAGACAGTGGAGGTCATGGTGAAGTAGAACTGCTCACTGTTAGCATGTGAAAGCTGACCCCACATCTGGAATGCTATCGCCGAGAGTTTGCATGTAGATAAGGAACAGGAGTGGGTCAAGGACAGGCCCCTGAGGGACTCTGGAGGTAATGGTGCATTGGTTATGCTATTTGATTGGTTGGGACAAGAAGCAATAGCTGGAGATAGTTGGTAACGATTGGATAGCTAAGATTTGAACCAGGGGAGAACAGTCCCACTGAGCTGAGCAATGGAGGAAAAGCGTTGAAGGAGGGGGTTGGCTGTGTCAAAGGCTGAAGGAGGTCAAGGAGGAAAAATACACCATGGCCATGGTCAGAGGACATTATTTGTGATTTTGACTGCAGCTATTTCAGTACTGTGGCAGAGATGAAAACCTAATTGGAGAGACTCAAATTTGAAGTCACAGGAAAAATTAGCAGGAATTTGGGAATTGATAACATTTTCAAGAACTTTGAACAGGAAAGGTAAGTTAGAAATGGACAACCGTAAGGAAGAAATAATAATGGTAGTTTTGAAGACAAGGTGAACAGTGTCTGAAGAGTGGAAACTATTTACAATGTCAGCTAGCATAGGGGCCAGGAAGGGAAATTGGGTGGCCAGCACTTTAGTGGGAATGAGGTCAAGGAAGCAGCTGACAGGTCTCATGGACAAAATGCATTTACAAAGAGCATGAGGTGAGATAATAAAGAAAGACAAGGTTCAGGGTTAGGACATGTGGCCTGGGGGAGGTTTAGCTTCGTGTGCGAGGAAGAGGCAGCAGAATTAATTGTCTCAATTATAGTGATAAAGACATCCATGAGCTCCTTGTACTGGTTGGAGATATCGACAGGAGACAGGGGAAAGGGATTTATGAGAGGAGGAACAGGTAAATTGGGGCTGCTACTTTTAAGGAGGCAGAGTTAGGAACCTCAGGGCCCTTCAGGGAAAAGCTAAGAGACGCACGAAGAGTAGGTGTGAGCTTATCCAAGGGGGATTCAAGCGTGGTACAGGAGGAAAGTAGGAAAGCAGAGGAGTAGTGATGGGTTAGGGTAGTGATTGCAGTGGAGACAGGTAAATTACCCAAGAGGGAAGAAATAAAAAAATATTGTGACAGTAAGGAGAGGAGACAGAAAAGAAGGGTCTGAGCGGAGGAAAGACAGAAAAAAATGGAGACAGAAATATTGTGCTCGAGTCCGAAGCAACAGCCAAAATGGACTCAAGGAAATGTAGATTGCATAGGCAAGCTGCTGCTTTGCTGTTTGGCTACCTACCGTTCATTCTGCATGGCTGTTGTCGTAAATTGTGACATGGGATTGACTGTGGGACTCACGGACTTGTTTCGATCCCACATAACCATGAGCTCTGCCATCCTCTCTTCTGCACACTGGGCTGTGAGCCGAGCCTCTGCATCCTGGTCCCAGCAGTCGTCCATTGTTTCCTTCAATGACCGGACAGCCTGTGGAACAGAGAAAACAATTCTCTCGTTTTCCAGTTCCAACATATTTTTAAAAAAAACTTTCCTTCCCCATTCTTGCATGGAGCTGATGATTCTTACTGGAGATGGGCAGGGTAATGGGTATGAATTGTATCAACTGAAGTTAAGTACATACAGATGGAGGGCAATGGTTGGATGGTTACTTGAACTCAGAGATGGTGGTGTAATGGTAATGTCATAGACGAGTAATACAGAGGTCCAGGCTTATGCTCTGGGTACATGGGTTCAAATCCCAGCACAGCAGCTGGTGGAATTTAAAAATAGTAGTGTGGCCAAGCTGTCTAAAGCGCTGCATTAAGTTTCCAGCTTTTGTGGAGGCATATATTTGAATCACATCACTGCAAAAGTTTCAGCTAATTCACATCAGTCAATGCCTTTGGGCAGACAAGCACCATCTCATTTTGGGTCGGGGCAAAGCTCATGTCCGTGTCCTTTGCGAAGGGGTCGACAAAGTGGAGGAAGTCCAGGATCGAGAGATTGGAACAGGAGGTACTCAACCTGGAGTCCTGTCTTGGTCAGGCTGTCGAAGACCTGGCTGCGCAAAAGGTGTACAAAGAAAAGGGCAAGCTGAGGGACCTGCAATTCATCGGGCACCGGGGCGGGTTCATGAAGTCACAGATCCAATTCCTTCAGGACTGGGATCATTGCTTCCCCTTCTGCTACTCATTGGAAAAAAAGCAGGGGGTCCATACGCAGCTCATTATGCTGCTAGCCAATGACAGATCACTTGTCTCTGATCCAGAGGGCATTAGGGCTCAGACCGAAGCCTGTTATATTGCTCTGTTCTCTCCAGATCCATCCAGCAAGGATGCTCACAGAGTTTTGTGGGAGAACCTGCTGCAGGTTGGCCCAGAGAGTGCTAAGAAGCTCAATGCTCCGCTTAGTTTTTTGGAGCTGATTGGCGCCCTCGACCGTATCGAGGGGGAAGTCCTGGGTTTTGGACTGGCTGACTGTGGAGTTCCACAGGGCATTCTTGGATGTCCTGGGGAACGACTGTGCATGGGTCCTGGAAAAAAGTCTAGCAACCAGGGAGATGCCTCTCACGTGGTGCAGGACTGTCAATGTCCTGCTGCCTAAAACGGGGGAATTGCAGCGTACTTAAAAACTGGCATCTGGTCTCCTTCCTCAGCACAGATTATAAAATCTTTACCAGGGCAATGTCTTCCCGCCTTGGTACTGTGCTGGACCACATGATCCATCCTGACCAGACCTACACAATCCCAGGCCGCTTCATTTAGGACAACATTCATCTATTGCGGGACCTGATCCATCATTTCCAGAGGGCTGGTCTGTCAGCCACCTTCCTCGCCCTTATCAGGAGAAGGCATTCGACAGGGTGGATCAAATATTTATTTGGAACTCTAAGAGCATTTGGGTTCAGAATGCATTTTTTTGCTTGGATCCAACTTCTGTATGCCACCAGAGTATCTGATTAAGGTTAACGGATCTTTGATGGCACCCCCCCTGCTTTGGCAGAGGAATGCATCAGAGCTTACCCATGTCTGGCCAGATATATTCCATGTGCATGGAGCCTTTCCTGCGCCTCTTGCAGAGGTGGTTGTTGTGATTGGCTCTGAGCAAGCCAGGCATGGAGGTGTTCCTCTTGGCTTATGCTGATAATGTGCTCCTCTTGTTCACAGACCCAGCTGACCTGTGGAGGAGCCGCGAGTACTAATAAATCTCCTCTGAAGTGACCTCCACCAGGATCAACTGAGGAAAATGTTCCACACTCCTGGTCAGTCAGTGGCAAATGGACTCCTTGCTGGAGGAGCTCAGGTCTTTCACCTGGAGCACCATCTATCTCCTTTACTTAGGGGTCTATCTTAGCTCTGCTGAGGGATCCTTGCTGATGAACTGGCAGGAGTTGGGGGCCAAAGTCACTGCTCACCTAGGGTGCTAGACAGGACTACTCTAAGTGCTATCCTACAGGGGTCGAGTGCTGCTCATAAGCCAATTGATTCCTGCAATGTTGTGGTACCAGTTAGTCACTTTGATCCCTCCCCCAGAATGTGTCACTAAGATACAGAAGAAGTTCATTGACCTCTGGGGCAAAAGGATGCACCGGGTTGCTACTGAGGTGCTAGGTCTTCCGCTGAGGGAGGGCAGTCAGGCACTGGTGTGCCTTCGCACCCAGGTCGTGACCCTGTAGCAATACCTTTGTCAAGCTCCTCCCCAATGCACTGGCAACATATTTCTTCTGCCAGGTGCACGGTCTCAATTATGACCTGTAGCTCTGTTTATTGACCTGGGAGGTCTCCGTGCCTCCTTGCATGAGTTGTCTGTCTTTTACCAAAGCTTGATGAAAGTTTAGAACATGGTTGCCTGACACCAGCTATTATTCGCTGCTCAGGGATCTGCACCTCCGCCAATACAGATTCATGTGGCTGGCGGAAGAAAGGGCTCGGGCTGCTGGGGTGAACAGAGTCGGGGATATGCTGACTGGTGGAGGAGTGGCCTGGATGATGCCACATGAACTTGGGCATCATGTGGTTGCTGATGTCCAGTTCACGCCAAAGCCATCCACAGCCTTAAAACCCTGGTGTCAGCCTTGACTGTACTCACATTGGTCCCATGTCCTGAAGCCTCCCTTGGGAACCTCAGCCCCATGTTTGAACCGTCTCGCAGAAATTCCCTCCGGCTTTTCCATTCTGCATGGAGGGGTTTCCTGTACGGACAGCTGCTGCACACCCTCCACTTTCTCACCCTTATCAACTGTCCAGATACGCTGTGGCATTCCGTCCTGCTATCCAGAGGTGGCGGGGACCTTCAGTGGAGGGTTCTCTACGTGTGAGTCGTCCCCTTTACTGTTGGGGATTTGGCATGGAGGGTGTTGCATGCAGCAGTGCTGTAAAACAGATGATTAAGATGCTTCATGGACTCCCAGGCTGCCTGGAGGAATCTATGTTCCATATCTGCATAGGTTGTGTGAGGTTGCAGCCCCTTTCCCAGTGACTCTTACTGGGAAGTATGTATGTGTGTCAGATGAGGATACTCTCAGGCTTGGTAGTGATGATCCTCCTCTTGAATGGCTTGGTCACATTTGCTATCCAAGTGCAAACACATAGAACTCAATAGGCTACAGAAGGGGCTGCCAGAACTCCTTCCCTTTCCTCCCCAACCATTGTTCTATTCCTAATAGCCAGGTGGCGAAGGAAGGATCCAAAGCCAGCCTTTACTTGGAATAGATTTATTCACAGAGTGAAACATTGCGGGTATATATCTTCTGGGTCCACTATTGTGATAGTAAGTATCTCTTTATATATATTTTTAAAATTCTTTCATGGATGTGGGCCTCGCTGGCTAGGCCAGCATCTATTGCACATCCCTAATTGCACATCCATGTGGTGTACATACACACAGTGCTGTTAAGGAGGGAGTTCCAGGATTTTGACCCAGCAACAGGGAAGGAATGGCGATATATTTCCAAGTCAGGATGGCAAGTGGCTTGGAGGGGAACTTCCAGGTGGTGGTGTTCCTAGATATCTGCTGCCCTGGTTCTTCTAGATGGTAATGGTCATGGATTTGGAAGGGCTACCTGAGGAGGCTTGGTGAGCGTCTGCAGCACATTTTGTAGAGATGTGCCATTGTATGTTGGTGGTGGAGGGACTGAATGTTTGTGGATGGGGTGTCAATCAAGTGGGCTGCTTTGTCCTGGATGGAGTCAAGCTTCTTGAGTGTTGTTGGAGCTGCACTCATCCAGGCAAGTGGAGAGTATTCCATCATGATTTGCGCATTGTAGATGGTGGAACGGCTTTGAGTTACTCACCACGGCATTCCTAGCCTCTGACCTGCTCTTGTAGTCACAGTATTTATATGGCTAGTCCAGTTCAGTTTCTGGTCAATGGTAACCCTCCCCAAGGATGTTGATAGTGGGGGATTCAGCAATGGTAATGCCATTGAATGTCCAGGGCGATAGTTAGATTTCTCTTGTTGGAAATGATTATTGCCTGGCACTTATGTGGCACAAATGTTACTTGCCAATTGTCAGCCACGCCAAGATATTGTCCCAGTCTTGCTGCATTTGGATATGGACTGCTTCAGTATCTGAGGAGTCTCGACTGGTGCTGAATGTTGTGAAATCATCTGCAAACATCTGCCCTTATGATGGAAGGAAGGTCATTAATGAAGTAGCTGAAGATGCTTGGCCCAGGACATGACCCTGATGAACTCTTTTTATAACCAATCAATAAGCTAATTAATAAATGAACTAATTAATTGAAAGCCCCTTAAAGGGGCACTGTAATGGAAAAACAAAACTTCAAAAGGAAACTTAATAAATTACATTAAAACGTTGTTTCGGAGGCTGATGATGCACTCCAGCCCCTGTGGTGCCTACTGGTCACGGAAGGCCTCTAGCGTACCGGCAGACATCGGGTGTTCCCTCTCCAGGGACGCCTGGGCACGAATGTATCCATGGAAGAGGAGCAAATAGCTGGGCTGAACAACTCCCTCAACTGCCCGCTGCCTGGACCTGTTAATGGCCACCTTGGCTAGGCTCAGGAATAGGCTAACAGATGTGCAAAGATCAGGAGCATGGGACGGAAGTGCAACTAGAATTTGAGAAGCAGCCCCTTCAAATAACCAAAAAGAGGCTGCAACCTCACACAACCTATGCAGATATGGAACATAGATTCCTCCAGGCAGCCTGGGAGTCCATGAAGCATCTTAATCGTCTGTTTTACGGAATCAGCTGATTTTCCTTCTCTAGCTTAGGCCAATCTTAGTCACTGCTGCTCAGGTCAAGACCAATAACTGGATTGAGAGTTCCCATAGGAATTTTGGATCCTTCTGGACTGAATAAGCTGCTAGTCCATCAACCAGGGGCTGGAACTGAACTTAGGTCCTGGAGGAGAAAGACGAGCATCCAGCCCACTATGCCATCCTCTATTTTACATTCAGGAAAAACATTCCACCAACTGTTGGGAAAAGTGCAAGAAATCTTGTTTGCTCACCAGGCTGTTCTCTTTCCAAGCTTCAGGAAATTTGGGCCGTTGCTTCTCCCTGGAGACCAAATGCTGCATATCCTCGAAGGTCGGATGGTTCCCCACCTCTGCTTGAAATGCCATCTGGTAGTCGGGAACTGACTCTCCTGGTCATGGGGCAAATAAATCCACATTAGAAGCACTGAGGAGCCTCTGTCCCCATGAGATGGGCAGTAGAAGACAATCCCATTCTGCACCACGCTCTTATTCCGTCTCCCAAAGCCCCAGTACGGGAACTTCTATGCGAATTTTCATTGATCTTAGCAATTGTACTGCAGAGCCACAAGCCATCAACAGGGGTCAGCAGTTTGTTTCAGTAAGTGTTGTGTTTCAGAACAAAGTCACAAGGCTTGTGCTACTGAAACATACAAATTAGGAGCAGGAGTAGGCCAATCGGCCCCTCAAGCCTGCTCCGCTGATCTGATTGTGGCCTCAACTCCACATTCCTGCCTACCCTTAGTAATCTTTGGATCTCTTGTTAGTCAAGGATCTATATACCTCTGCCTTAAAAATATTCTATGACCCTACCTCAACGGCTCTCTGGGGAAGAGAGTTTCAAAGATTCACAACCCTCAGAGAAAAAAAATTCTCCTTATCTCCAATTTAAATGGGAGAGCCCTTTTTTTAAACTGTATCCCCGAGTTCTAGTTTCTTCCACAAGGGGAAACATCCTTTCAGCATCCATCTTGTCAAGTCCCCTCAGAATCTTTTCAATAAGTCCACCCCACATTCTTCTGAACTCCAACGGATACAGACCCAATCTGTCCAACCTTTCCTCTTAAGATAAACCTCACCCCCATCCCAGGTATCAGTCAAATGAACCTTCTCTGAACTGCTTCTAAGGCATTTCTTTGCCTTCTTAAATAAGGAGACCAAAACCGTACACAGTATTCCAGATGTGGTCTCACTAACTGTACAACTGTAGCAAAACATCCCTGCTTTTAAATTCCATTCACCTTGCAATAAATAACAACATTCTATCTGCCTTCCTAAACTAGCTGTACCTGTATACCAACTTTTTGTGATTCATGTACCAGTAGACCCAGATGCCTCTGTACCTCAGAGTTCTGTAATCTCTATCCATTTAAATAATATGCTACTTTTCAATTCTTCCTGCCAAAGTAGACAAGAGGATAGATTTTCCAACATTATACCCTATCTGCTAATTTTTTGCCCACTCACTTTATCTATCTATATCCCTTTGCAGACTCTTTACTGTATTCTTCACAACTTATTTTCCTACTTATCTTTGTGCCATCAGCAAATGTAATAACCATACATTCATCCAAGTCGTTGATATAAATTGTAAATAGTTGAGGCCCCCGCACAACTCTGTGGCACTTGTCAGATCTTAATTGCTAACCCGAAAGTGACCCATTTATGACTATTTTCTGTTTGCTAACCAATCCTCTATCCATGCTAATATGTTAACCCCCACACCACGAGCTCTTATTTTGCATTGTAACCTTTGAGGTGGCACCTTGTCAAATGCCTTCTGGAAATTTAAGTAAAACACTCCACAGATTCCTCTTTATCCACGTAGCAAAGAACGCCAATAAATTAGTCAAACACAATTTCCATTTCACCAAACCATATTGACTCTGCCTGATTGCACTGAGATTTTCTAATTGCCCCTCTACAACCTCCTTAGTAATAGATTCCAGCATTTTCCCTATGACAGATGTTAAGCTAACTGACCTGTAATTTTCTACTTTCTGTCTCCCTTCTTTCTTGAAGAGTTTGTTATTTTCCAATCTGTTGGGACCTTTCCAGAAACTAAGGAATTTTGGAAAATGAAAACCAATGCATCTACTGTTTTAACAGACACTTCTTTTAAGACCCTAGGATGAAGTCCATCAGTACCTGGGGACTTGTCAGCTTTTAGTTCTAATAATTTTCTCAGTATCCTTTCCCTGACATTTGTAATTGTTTTAAGTTCCTCCCTGCCCTTCACCTCCTGATTCACACTTATTTCTGGCTTGTTATTTGTATCCATTACATTGAAGACAGATGCAAAATGTCTGTTCAATTCATCTGCCATTTCATTATTTTCCATTATTAATTCTTGGACTCACTCTCTCGCGGACCAATGCTCACTTTACTTAGACTTTTCCTTTTTGAACATCTGTAGAAACTCTTACTATCTGTTTTTATATTTCTAGCTAGTTTTCTCTCATATTCTAATTTCTCTACCCTTATAAATCTTTTAGTCATTCTTAACTGTTCTTTATATCCTGTCCAATCTTTTGACTTGCCACTCTTCTTTGAGGAATTATACGCATTTTCTTTCAATTTGATACCATCTTAAACTCCCTTAATTAGTCATGGATGGTGCATCCTTCCCTCAGAGTCTTTCTTTCTCACTGGAATATATTTTTTCTGAGTATTCTGAAATATCTCCTTAAATGTCTGCTACTGCATCCCTTAAGCTAACTTCACAGTTCACTTTAGCCAGCTGTCTTCATGCCCTCATAATTGCCCTTATTTAAGTTTAAAACATTAGTTTTCAATCCACTCTTCTTTAACCCACTCTGTGAAATTGAATGAGAAATTCAATCATTATGATCATTGTTACGTAGGGGTACCTTCACAATGAGGTCATTAATATAGCCAAGTGGTTATGGTACTGGGTTTGTAACCCCAAGATCAAGAGTTCAAATCTCACAATGGCAAATTATGAAACAATGTAACTTCCTCTGAAACAGATGGAAACAGGTTTGTACTCAAAAGAGTTACAGTTGAGGCCTATATATAAAAAAAAATCAAGAGTTCAAATCTCATTATGGCAAACTACGAAACAATATGAGGTCATTAATTTATCCTGTCTCATTGAACATTACCAGGTGTAGGATAGCCTGCTCTCTTGTTGGCTCTAGAATGTGCTGTTCTCAGAAACTGTCCTGAAAACTCTCTTATGAACTTAGCATCCAAGCTACCTTTGCCAATCTGATTCGTCCAATCCATACATAGGTTGAAATCACCCATGATTATCACTGAACTTTTCTCACAAGCTCCCATTATTTCTTCCTGTCCAACAGTGTAATTACTGTTAGGGGGACTATAAACCACTTCCACAAGTAACTTCTTACCTTTACTATTTCTCATCTCTACCCAAACTGAATCTCTCTCTAATGTACCAATGTCAACCTTAATTAACAGAGCTACCCTCCACCTTTTCCTAGCTTCCTGTCCTTCCTAAATGTCATGTACCCTTGAATATTTACATCTTGCATCTTTACATCTGTCATCTTGCAGCCATGTCTCTGCAATGGCTATCAGATCATACATATTTATTTCTTTTTGTGCTGTCAATTCATCTGTTTTGCTACATGTGTTCAGATACAGAGCTTTTAGTTCTGTCTGTTTAATATTTTTGTAACCTCTAGCCTTATCTGCTGGTGCACTCTTAAGCTTGTACACTCTGTCTCATCCTGTCATGCTCTGATCATCATTTCCTTTATTGCTACCTTGCTTTCTTGCCTTTCTTCTCTATTTAATTTATTACTTCTTCCCAAATTTGATCCCTCATCCCACTGTTTAGTTTAAAAGCCCTCTCTACTGCCCTAGTTATACAGCTCACCAGAACACTGGTCCCAGCACGGTTCAGGTGAAGACCATCCCAATGGTACAGCTCTCTATTTCCCCACTACTGGTGCCAGTGCCCTGTGAAACAAAACCCATTACTTCCACACCAATCTTTGAGCAATGCATTTAACTCTCTAACCTTATTTACTCTACATCAATTTGCTCGTGGCTCAGGTAGTAATCATGGGATTCTCAGTTGCAGCCCCAGGGGTCAGGAAGCACACAGATGCCTGTTCATTAGAACTTGGGGTGGAACACAGATACCAAAACCCGCCCCCAGATTGCCATCCGTTAAAAGGAGTGCATGAAATTCTGGTAGGAAGGGGAGTGGGCGAGTCTTCTTCCAAATCTCAGCATCCCCACATTACCCCATCTCTTGTAAATAGGACGTTTGGGCAAGTTCGAGAACATCATCAGAAATATTCCAATTACACTGAGTGAGGGCATAGTGAAGGCCTCAGGACTGGGATAATGGGATTGGCCAGTAAGACATTCCTGCCCTTTGTCTTAGTGTAGTGTAGGTTCATTGGCACATAGTGGCACTGCATGACAACCCATACTTACTTGTCCAGAAGATGTGGTACATGGATGCTGAAAATTCAGAGACTTTTGTCCAAACCACAACCATTACTAATTCTGGATGTTGTTCTTGACTTTCTCAATACTTATCTGGCTAGCCTCCCAACCTCTATAAATGTGAGCTCATCTAAAACTCTACTTTCCATATCCTCAGAGACATCAAATCCCATTTATCCATCACTTCTCATTGGCCCATAGCAGAGTTAGGGACCTAATACAGAAAGATGTGAGTAGGCTGGGTAGTTCTTTGTTGACCTGAATGGACAGAATAAGCTAAAAGGCTTCCTTCTGTGTCATAAATTTTCTACGATTCCTGTGAACACCTTGATTTTTAAAATCTCATAATTGCTTTCAAATCCCTCCACCACCCACCCCACACCACTGAATTGCTGTAACTTCCTCCAATCGTATGACCTACTGAGAATTTTGCACTCTTCCCATTCTGGCCTCTTGTACATCCTCAATTTTCAACGCTCCAATATTGGTGGTGTGTCTTCAGTCTCTGGAATTCCCTCCCTAAACTTCTCTGCCTCTCTCTCCTTGCTTAAGACACTCTTTAGAACCCACCTCTTTGATCAATTTTTTGGTCATCTATCCTAATAACTCTCTATGTGGCTCAATGTCAAGTTTTGTTTAATAACACTTCTGTGAAGTGTCTTGAGATGTAAAAGACACTACAGAAATACAAGTTAGTGTTGCTACTTTCTTACCTGGGAAAAGATCTGTGCACTTCATAAATATTTCCCAGTAAATGAGGCCCAGTGCATACATATCCACCTGCTTGAGAGCGGATGCACAGTCCCGCAGATTTACGGCCCCCTCCAGCACCTCAGGTGCCATGTAACGGATTGTGCCAACCTGTGGAAGAGGGGGTGTAGAAAGAGATGTCACCACCAGCAGAGGAAAATCTCTCGGGTTTCCACCACTTCACACAACAAGCACAGACGAGTCCAATTGACTGAATGACCATGTGGAAACAAGTCATGGACTGGGAATCAGGTCCCCTCTGGTCTCAGGCTAAACAGGTCATCTCCAGTGCCACCCAGCATCATGACCTAACCTATGAAGCAATACATCAATATGCTTATAGCTGCAGTTTAAGGAGAGGGGTGCTGCATTAAACCAAAGGGACAGGGAAGCCTATTGCTATGAGCAAACGCTGCTATCGGTCCAAGCTTCGAACAGTATAATTTTCCAACAGGCTACATAGGCTGGTGTATGTGAGATGAGGCTGTCATATAAATCCTTTTTTAAACGGTGCACAGCAACTGAGCTTCAAACCAAATCAGTAACCTTGTGATGCTGTCAATTTCTCAGTCCAGAACTGCAGCAATTCCCTTGTTAGTCAACATACAGTCACAGCATACGCTTCATAAAATGAATGGAGCCTCAGAAAGGTTACGTTGCACAGGAATATAATGCATTATCCCTGCATCCCTGAAACATTACTTTCTCCCAGTACAAAACAGACAGCAGTATAATACCTCTATACCGCTGTTAACACTGCCACTGTACAAGTACATCATGGGCAGAATAATACTCCTGATAACATTGTTCTGTACAAGTACACATCAGGAGTGTATTAGTTACTCCTTTACGCTTGATAATAATGCCCCCTTGTGTTTTGAACCCCCAGAAAATATATTATACCTGCACAATCTTCTACTCTTTTGCTTCTCACCTCACTGATGGCTGCAGTATCCTCCTCTCCTGGTCGAACCAGTCGATTGCCGGTCAGTTTCATGGAGAGGCCAAAGTCACTGATGGCGCATGTTCCATCGTTCTTCACCAGCACATTCCGGCTGTTGAGGTCCCGGTGTGTGATGGCTGACTTATACTGATCTGGAGGAGCCATAAATTTCTTATTATTAGAATGCATGGCCAATGCCTGCATTTGCTTTCCTCCAATCCTTTGTCTTCCTCTCTTGATAGCAATTCAACTGGTACTGCCCTACACCACCAGTCACCCTCCTGTATCTCACCTAAACTTGCAAGTCTTCATGTGATTTTATTGAGGTGTTTAAAGTAATAAAAGAGTGGATAAGGAGAAACATTTTCCTCTGGTAGGGGAATCAAGAAAAAAAGGGGGCAATTTAGAAAAAAGATCAGGGAACACTTCTCACTCAAAAGGTAGTGAAAGTTTGGAACACTCCCCCAAAAGGGTATGGATGCTGGGTCAATTGGAGTTTTCAAGACTGAGATCAATAGGTTGTTAGGCAAGAATATCAATAGATATGGAACAAAGGTAGGCAAAATGGATTCAGTTATAGATCAGCCATGATCCAATTCAATGGGGGAGCAGATTCAGGGGCTGAAACACCTTCTCCTGTTCCTAGGTTTCTATTGTGATTGAAGAAGGTACCATGGCTGAGTCGAGCTATCTGGCACATGCAAACGTAGAGGACCTTTCCTTCAAGGAGCAATCCCTCTAAAGACAAGCAAGTAGTTCAGTTGTGTCCTGCTCTCATCAACCTCCCTATCAGCAATCTTTTATTCTGGGACTTTGGCAGAATACTTAGAGCAGTGCAACACGTTAAAGGGATTGAAGCCATCCTCATTGTTCTGAGAGAAAGAGAGAAGCAGAGAATTACATAGCATGAAGAGAGGCAAAAAGAAAGAATCTGAGAAAATATAAGAAGAACACAGGGACACTCCAGCAAAGAAAGAGGCAAACAGACAGATAATGATAGAAAATGATCTGGGAAAAAGGAAAGGAGAAGGGAAGATAGAAGAAGAGGAAGAAAATAAAATTAAGAAGGGACAAGAATGAGAGTGCAAAAGAGAGAGGGAAAGCCAGAAGCAATGAAAAGGAGTTCTACCCTTGTCAAATATTATTGTAGCTCGACACATGTGAACTTCATGCTGGAACATAAAAATGAGCTCCTCTACACAAGACTGATGCTTTGTGCATGTGATCTCAAGCCTGGCCCCTTGTGCATGTGTGATAATGGTCCCATCAGGCAAATGCATAGTCATATTTTAAATGCAGCAATTGAAAACTGGACATTTATTGCTTAGCTTTCATTTTTCAAAATTACCTCTACTCTCCCAATTCTGGAATTTAAAAACACAATTGGACAGCTGATCATTCCAGATCCTACCTCACTGGGGTCAGAGGGTCAGTATTCCAATAGGAATTTGTAACCTATTGAAAAAAGAGTTGGCAGTTTTGAATCAAGCCTCAATATCCACAGCACATACTACTGTACATGAAATTTCTCAAAGGAGGTAACTTCAAAATATGAAAGTTCAACACAACAAACAAGGCAAAAAAAAAAATCATGAAATGTCAATCAGGCAGTGAGACAATAAGAAGGGCAAATCCTATGGACTCTGCTATATCTCACCAGCTCGTAGCAGTTCTGTGTGAAGGTAGGCGAGGCCCTTGGTGATAGAATGTGCCAGTCGGCAGGAACTAACCCAATCACTGCTGTGCAGACTCAGGTACTTGCACAATGAACCCTAAATGACAAGGAAATGCGTAAACATATTAAAATGAATAACAAATATTTGCGCAGCCAGTTGAATTTCTGTAACACACCAATTTGCCAAAAATTAGAAATAAAATCATTTGTTGCATGGTATGGCACTGAAACATTCCAGGTCCTTTGCAAGATCAATGATTTTATTATGTACACAGTGGTATAAGCCAAAGTAGGGCAGCAAGGTCCCACAAAGAACAAGGGATGAATGACTAGTTCCTCTGCATTTAGTGATGTTGGTTGAGGGAAGAACATAGGCCAGGACACTGAAAGGACTCATCTGTCCTTCCAAAAATGTGATAGGTTCTTTTAAGGACCACCTGGACAGGCAGAGTGTGGGTGGGTTTCACATCTCATCTGAAGTACAGCATCTCTGGCAGTGCTACACTGCTTCAGATGTTGTGCTCAAGTCCCTTCAGGAGGCCCAGCAATCTACAATTTTTGTGGAATTATAGCACATCTGCTGCAGGGCAGGAGTTTTGCCTGGCACAATTAAACCAATCGACACAAAAGCTAATTTTTTTTGGGGACAAGATCAACTCATTTGTTTTCTTTAGGCAGGTTCCTTGTCTCTGGTCAAGAGGGTGAAAATTGGTTGTAGCCAATCTCAGAGGCAAGAAATAGCATTGGCTGTGCAATCAATTGTCCTGAGACCAATTGCCTAAGCCTACTGGGTCTTTAAATTCAAACATTCACCTTCCTCCCTCCTCCCAGGCCCTGTAGCAACACTGGACACCAGGAACACAAGAAGTATCACTTACACAATGTGTTGCTAAGGTGCAAACAACAGCATTTGACATATCCCCTTAATTTGCCATGATTATTTTTGGGGTTAAATACCAGGAAGTGGTGGGGGAAGGTACAAGGCTGGTGAAATATCTCACCAATAGGTTTTCATCACATTCCTTTGCCTTTACAGCCATGTGAGATGTGTCTCCAGCAAAAATCCATGCACTGAAATTCAGGATTAAGTGCTCAACTGAGCAAACTCTCATATAGGACACTAGAAGTTACATCCTCATTACACTGTTGTGTAAATCTTCAGTCCAGAGGTCACTGTCCAACACTGGCAATTCATTTTTCAATGGAGCATCGCAGATGAAAAAGAGAACCTGGATCCATAACGCGAGGTTAGCAAAGACCTATAAGAAGGATTAGCCACTGGTGGCCTGTTGACAAAGGGGCGAAAAAGTAAGAATGGCTTTTTTTAATGAGTAATAGATTTTATCCTCAAGACCAGCTTTTCCTGAAGCACCCATTCCAAGTCGGTGCTCAGCAGCAAAGGTGGCAATTTTTATGAAGAGGCTACTAAAGTAGTGGACATGGAGAATGCCAATAGATGTTATTTATAGGGGCTCCCAGAGGCATTTGATAAAGTTCTGCACAAGAGATCGTTAAGTTAAAGTTGAAATCCATGGAATTGAACGCAAACTATTGGCCTGGTTAGGAAATTGGCTGAACAGTAGAAAGCAGAGAATAGGGATAATGGACAGATACTCTTAAATGGCAGACTGTGACAAGTGGTGCCCCACAGGATCTGTGTTAAGGCCATATTTATTAACATCTTAGATGATGGAATACAAAGCCACGTTTCCAAATTCGATGAACAAAGATAGGCAGCATTATAAACAGTGTAGGGCAGAAGCATAATATTACAGACATATTGATAGATTAAATAAATAGGTAAAACTCTGTCAAATGGATTTCAATGTACTAAAATGTGAGTTTATCTACTTTGGAGCTAAAAAGGATTGAATAGCGTACTTTCAAACTAGTAAAAATCTAGAAACAGAGGAGGCCCAAAGATAATTGGGGATTCAGGTATGCAGATCAATAAAATTATTGCATTTACAGTTACAAAAAGTGATCAAAAAGGAATTCAGGTCTTTATATCTAGAGGACTAGAATACAAGGGAGTGGAAGTCATACTTCAACGATACAAAGTTGTGGTTAGATCACAACTGGAGTACTGTGAACAAATCTGGACATTACATCTCAAGATGGTTATACTGGCCATGAAGGAAGGTTTACCAGAATATCAGCAGCTGGACTCCAGGGATTAACTTCTAAAGTGGATGTAAGAATATAGAGACTTAAGGGTATACATGCATAACTCAATCAAAATGGCAGGGTAGCTTAAGAAAATGGTTAAAAGGGCATATTGGATCCTGGGCTTCATAAATAGAGGCACTGAGTTCAAAAGTAAAAATGCTTTGTTGAACCTTTATAAAAACATTGGTTCTGCCTCAACTGGAGTATTGCATCCAATTCTGGATGCCAAATTTAGGAAGTTACATCATGGCATCTGGGATTGTTCTCCTTAGGGGAGGTTTAATAGAGGATTTAAAATCATGTGGAGTCCAGGCAAAGTAGATAAAGAGAAACTCTTCCTATTGGCAGATGGTTAAGAACTAGAGGACAGAGATATAAGGTGATTGGTAAAAGAACCAAAGGCAACAACATGAAGCAAAACTTTTTTTTTTACACAGTGAGTGTTTATAATCTGGAATGTATTGGCTTGAAAGGGTGGTGGAGGCAGATTCAATCATGGCTTTCAAAAAGGAATTGTATAAGCACCTGAAGGGAAAAAAAGATGCATTGCTATGGGAAAAGAGCAGAGCAGTGGGAATAGCTAAGTAGCTCTTGCAGACAGCTGGAACAGGTTTGATGGGAAAAATAGCTTCCTTTTGTGGTACAACCATTCCATGATTCTGTGAGGAGAGATTACACAAACTAGGGATGTATTCCCTGCAATTTAGAGGGTTAAGGGGCAATTTGAAGATATTAAGGGGAACAGATAGGATAGATAGAGAGAAACTGGGGTCACGGCTCACTGGGGATAGTGCGCTGTAACATCAAGCCCCACTGTTCCCCGAACCATGACAAATGTGAAAAGTTTGACCAAACCACCAGATTGCCCCAATTCTACCTAACTGTTTAATTTAGGTTAACAGAATATGAACACCAGGTTTGTAAACTTAATAAATAACTGTTTATTGAACAAACTGTCGTTAACCAGTGGCAAAAGAAAGCAATATGTAGGGCTAATTTCTAACTCTATAACTTAAACTCTACCCCTTCTTAAATCCCTATACACACACATACAAGACACAAAAAAAAACATGGATTTTAAGGGTGGGATAAAACAGTTCAATAGCACCAATCCCAGAGTACAGGATGCGATGGGTTGATTTTGATCGATGTCTTCCAAATTCCTTTCAGTTCTTGTTGATGGCACCTAGTGGTCTTCCAGCACTTTCAGTATTTAGTCCACTTGTTGAGCACTTGCCTTTCAATGTCTCTAACAGTGATTTTCCCCTTTGCCTCTTGACAAAGACAGTACGGGCAAGGTAGAAAGAGATTGTAGACAGTGCCCAAAGCGAACCTTCTACAATTCAACTAGGCAATATGACAATACTGGGACAGTTAGACACTGTTCTCATATTTCAAGGAAGGACCAAGGAAAGATCTAATAAGATTACTTAGGAAGTATAAGGGAATTTGTAGGGATACGCCTGGATGTGCTACGTTAGCTAAATATGTTGAGGACGTAGGAGACTCAGTGCCGATAAAACAAACATCATTATTGGTTGAGCCCAGGAAAACAAGCTCTGTTAGAAACAGAGATCCAATATATTCTGGACAATCATTTGATTGAGCCTAGCCAAAGTGACTGGAGTTCACCAGTACTGCTAGTTCCTAAGGATTTTCAGAGAGAGAGCAAGTTTTAGAGGTATGAGGAGAAAATGCCAGCTAGCTATTATTGTGGAATTACTGAAATCTTCCACACTTGGGGAAAGAGGTTTTAGGTCTTGTTCCTTTCAGGCTAGGAGCTATTCTACTGCACTGCCCTGACACAAAACCTGGTCACCTGGTCAGGAGCCAATTAAAACATTGTTGCCAGGCAGATCCCTTGGTCCAGGACTCCTTTCCGGCACCGTCCTGTCTTTCATGGCATGCTCTGTTCCAGGACTGCAACATATATATCTATGTATATATCTCTCATCCTGTTCCAGTCTGCAGCCATTGTAATTTTAATCCACAGAAAATAAAAAAATACGTTCTTTACAACAGTCCAACAGAAATAAAAAGATATGTTCCTTATATGCTTCCACCCTTAATAGAGATGAAACACCATTTCAAAAATGCATTTCATCATACGGTATGTGACACATGGACAACAAAACCCAAGACTTACTTTCATTCATCCCTCCTCCCCCTTTAGCTTATTTTTGCATTTTATACCCGGGGCAATGCATCTGCGGTCACATTATCTTTGCCGACAATGTGAACAATCTTTACATTGAATGGTTGAAACAATAGACTCCATCTAAACAGTCTCGCATTTCAAGTTTTAAACTTTCCAATAAACGCCAGCGGATTATGGTCAGTGTAGATTAGTGTTTCTTTGTTATCGTGTCGGACATAAATTTCAAAGTGTTGAAGAGACAACAACAATGTTAAAGTTTCTTTTTCTGCTGTAGAGTACTTCCTCTGATATTGATTTAGTTTCTTGGAGAAGTACCCCACCCACTTCTCTATCCCTAATTGATCATCTTGTAACCTACCGCCAAGTCGCTAGCATCAATTGCTATTTTAAAAGGTTTGGTAAAGTCAGGAATGACCAACACTGGTTTTCATTTATTAAGATTGCCTTCAGCTTTTCGAAGGCTGCTTGGCATTCTGCTGACCATACCACCTTTGCCTGTTTTGTTCACGAATTGGCGAGAGCTATTGTGCTGAAGTTAGGCGCAAACTTCCTATAAAACCCACACATTGCCAAAAACCTCATGATTTCTCATTTAGTTTTGGAAATGGGGAATTCTATTAGAGTGTTCACTTTTGCTGCTCTTGACAACACTTGCCCTTGTCCTACAATGTGACCTAGGTAAGTTACCCTTGCTTTCACAAATACGCTTTTGGCCAGATTTACGACTAAGCCAGCCAACGTCAATTTCTTAAACAGGTCCTCTAATTGCTTTATATGTTCTTCCCATGTGTTACTATATATTATGACATTGTCTAAATAAACCACACAGTTAGTTACTTCAGCTACAACTTGATTCATAAGTCTCTGAAATGTGGTTAGGGCATTTTTAAACCCAAACGGCATGACAAGACATTGATACAACCCACTTGGTGTAAAAAAGGCGGATATTTCTTTAGCCCTTGATGTTAAAAGGCACTTGCCAGTATCCCTCCTATAAATCAATTTTAGAAAGAAATAAGGCACTGCCAACTTTATCGATGCAATCTTCTAACCAAGGAATTGGGTACGAATCTGTCCTCGTTACTACATTCACTTTCTTGTAGTCTATACAAAATCTAGTGGATCCATCCAGTTTAGGAACTAGCAATACCGGTGAACTCCAGCCACTTTGGCTAGGCTCAATCAATTGATTGTCCAGAATATATTGGATCTCTGTTTCTAACTGAGCTTGTTTTTCTGGGCTCAACCGATAATGATGTTGTTTTAACGGCACCAAGTCTCCTACATCCACAACATGCTTAGCTAACGTAGTATATCCAGGTGTATCCCTACAAATTCCCTTATACTTCCTAAGTAACCTTATTAGATCTTCCCTTGGTCCTTCCTTGAAATATGAGAACACAGTGTCTAACTGTCCCACTATTGTCATATTGCCTAATCGAATTGTAGGTTCTCTTTGGGCATTGTCTACAATCTCCTTCTACCTTGTCCTTATTGTCTCTGTCATCCTCCATTACTCCTGCCACCTGGCACACTTGCTCTGTCTTATCATCTTCTCGGCAATAAAATTGCTTCAACATATTTATGTGACATAACCATTTCTTCTTCCTACGCTCAGGAGTATCCATCAGATAAGTCACTTTACTAACTCTGCTAACTATCTTGTAGGGGCCACTGAATTTCGCTTTCAGAGGTTCACCCTGCAATGGCAATAATACCAATACTTCATCTCTGGCTTGGAACATTCAAGTTGTAGCATGCTTGTCTGCCCATTCTTTCATTTTGGCTTGGGAAGTTTTTAAGTGCGCTCGTGCTACTTTATATGTTTCTGTGAGTCTTTCTAGAAACATGGACAAGTAATCTAACATGGAGGATTTGTCCTTCTGCTTTACAGACTTTTCCTTAATCACCCTTAATGGGCCTCTTATTTCATGACCATAGCTCATTTCAAATGGACTAAATCCAGTAGGTTCATTTGGAGAATTTCTGGTAGCAAATAGCAAGAAATCCAATTCTTTGTCCCAATCCTTTGGGTATTCATGGCAATAGGTCTTAATCATGGTTTTGAGAGTCTGATGATATCTCTCTAAAGCCCCGTGTCTATGGATGATAGGCGGTAAACGTCAGTTGTTTGATACCCAAATTGTTGATTATGTCTTGGAAAACTTTAGACATTAAGTTAGAACCTTGGTCAGACTGTATTTCAATTGGTAGGCCATAACAAGTGAAAAACTGTACTTGTCCTTAAAGGAATAGCTTCTGGAAATCGAGTTGTCATATCCATGATTGAAAGGATATACTGATATCCTGCTTTCACTTTGGCTAATGGTCCTACAAAATCTACTAATACCCAACTGAATGGTTCTTCAAAAACTGACAAAGGTGCTGGTCTGATTACATATTGAGGTTTACCTACAACTTGACATGTATGATACGTTTTACAAAACTGCACTTCTTCCTTATGAAGTCTTGGCCAGGTAAAATGCCTGTTTATCAATTCTTGGGTTTTCCATATTCTTACATGTCCTGCCATTGGAATTTCATGTGCTACTCGCAGTATCTCCTTAGAATATTTGGGGGATACTACTATCTGATGAACAGCCGTCCATTCCTCATCCGCAAGTCTGTGAGGGTATCTCCACTTCCTCATCAGAACTCAGTTTTTAATGTATAGCATTCCGGGACTCCTTCCGCCTCAGCTTCAGTGTGAGCTGATTTTGCTAACTTGTTTAACTCTGGATATGCTTTCTGAGCCTCAATTAATAAAGATCTGCCAAACACTTCCTTAGAATTATCCTCATCCTTAAAGAAAGTTTCGGCTACTCTAACATCTGCTCATGGTATTACTTTGACCTCTGGTGGTGGACTTTGTTTAGCCATTCTTCTGGTCACCACACACGATGGAAAAATACCAGGAACTTGTTCTTGTAACTGCTCTGAGATGGAGAGAGCGAGGCTAAAGAGACTTCACCTCTCTCAGACTTTCCGTTAATTATGGGTGAAGCTATAATCTTCACCAAACACCTTTGCCAAATCATTCCCCAGGAGTAAATCAACTCCATCCATGGGTAATTTCTTAACTATTCCTACAACCACCGATCCAGACAAGAAATCACACTCTAATTGCACTTTGTACAATGGAACCGGGATATACTCTCCACTTATCCCGTTTACCAATGCTTTAACTTTCATTGAACACTCTGGAGGGAAAACCAGGCCCTTCTTCAGGAAAAGAGTTTGAGTAGCTCCTGTGTCTCTTAATATAGTTATGGGTTTACATAGAAACATAGAAAATAGGAGTAGTAGGCCCTTCAGCCCTTTGAGCCTGCACTGCCATTCATTATGATCACGGCTGATCGTCCAACTCAATAGGCTGATCATCCAACTCAATAGCCTGCTCCCGCTTTCTCCCCATATCCTTTGATCCCTTTCGCCCCAAGAGCTATATCTAACTCCTTCTTGAAAACATACAATGTTTTGGCCTCAACCATTTTGTGGTAGCGAATTCCACAGGCTCACCACTCTTTGGGTGAAAAAATTTCTCCTCAACTCAGTCCTAAATGGTCTACCCTGTATCCTCACACTGTGACCCCTGGTTCTGGACTCCCACACCATCGGGAACATCCTTCCTGCATCTACCTTGTCTAATCCTGTTAGAATTTTATAGGTTACCGTGAGATCCCCCTTCATTCTTTTGAACTCCAGCGAATATAATCCTAACCAATGCAACCTCTCCTCATATGTCAGTCCTGCCATCCCAGGAATCAGACTGGTAAACCTTTGTTGCACTCCCCCTATAGCAAGAACATCCTTCCTCAGATAAGGAGACCAAAACCGCACTCAATATTCCAGGTGTGGTCTCACCAAGGCCCTGTATAATCACAGCAAAAACATCCCACTCCTTGTGCTTGAATCTTCTCACTATGAAGGCCAACATACCACTTGCCTTCTTTACCGCCTGCTGCATCTGCATGTTTAACTTCAACGACTGGTGTACAAGGACACCCAGGTCTTTTTGCACATTCCCATCTCTCAATTTATAGCCATTCAGATAATAATATGCCTTCCTGTTTTTGCAACCAAAGTAGATAACCTCACATTTGCCCACTGCTATCCATTCTTCACACCCTGGCTCCTTGACTTCCTTTCACGCTCCCACTTTCTAACCTTTTCAAATTTATGGGGGTAATGGAAAAAAGGTTTAGTTTTATGGATCATAATTGTCAGCCATTACTGCTGCCTGTCTAACAGTTGCAACCCTTTGGTCTTCAACATGGAATCTTATTACAGAAGGTAGGGAGTTTTTAAATTCTTCCAAGGGAATGGTCTCTCTGAGAACTTCATGGGTAGTTTCAACTCCTAATGCTCGTATCCAATTGTCAAAACTATTTTGCTTAATACTTTCAAATTCATAGTTTAAGTTTGCCCACTTAAATTTTGAAACTTTTGTCTGTATGCTTCATATCCACTCACATTGGCCTTTTTCACCACATCATTATCCCTAGAAACCTCCTCTGACAATGAAGCGTAAATTTCCTATGCTCTACCTGTCAACTTGCTCTGCATGGTCAATGTCCAGTTTTCCTTTGGCAAGTTCATCTGTTTAGCTATCTTCCCAAATGAAATAAAGAATGCTTCAACATCCCTTTCCTCAAATTTTGGAAGAGCTTGTATGAAGTTAAACATCTCCCCACTGGGTTCTGATCTGGAAATAAGTCCTGCCTCACCTACTGGTGTCTCTTTTTTAAACGTCAGCGTTTTAACCTGGTATTCTCTCTTTTTTTCTCTTTCCTCCTTTTCTAACTTTGCCATTTCTAGCTCCTTTGAAATATTCTTCCTCTTTTCTTTTCTGCCTGTTCCCTTTGGAATGCCCTTTCTCTTTCCTTTTCTGATGCCTCTAGTTACAATTTTTTTTTATTTGCAACTGAATTTGAGCATATTCCAATGAACCACCCTTTGGAGAACTCGGTCTCTTGGGTATTCCTTCCAATTTCAAATGCTGTTCCATCTCTTCAATTATCTCTGCCTTCCGAGCTTTGGCAGGAAATCCTACTCTTAATTTATTTGCTAACTCAATTTACCTGGTTTTTGGGATTGCTTGTAAAATTGTCAAGGACATCTCTTCCACTTGCAGGAAAGCTTTAGCAGTTTCCAGGGCCTGGTGTTTCCTTTTAGCTTTTATTACTTCCTAAATCTACACTAAAATCATCGTAGCCATTTTATCCTGGACCCAAGCCCCCAAACTGGTGTCACGACTCACTGGAAATAGTGTGCTATAATATCAAGCCCCACTGTTCCCTGAGCCGCGACAAATGTGCAAAGTTTGACTAAACCACCAGATTGCCCCAATTCTACCTAACTGTTTAATTTAGGTTAACAGAATACGAGCACCAGGTTTGTAAGATTAATAAGTATATAACTGTTTATTGAATAAACTGTCATTAACCAGTGGCAAATGAAAGAAGTATGAACTGCTAACTTCTAACTCTAAAACATAAACTCTACCCCTTCTTAAGTCTCAAATTCCTTTCTGCTCTTGTTGTTGACATGAGGTGGTCTTCCAGCACTTTCAATATTTAGTGCACTGGTTGAGCACTTGCCTTTCAATGTCTCTAACCGTGAATTTCCCCTTTGCCTCTTGATAGGGGTTTTCAGAGAGAGAGCAGGTTATAGTGATATGAGGAGAAAAGGCCAGCTAGCTATTATTGTGGAATTACTGGAATCTTCCACACACAGGAGAAAGAGGTTTTAGGTCTTGTTCCTTTCAGGCTTGGAGCTATTCTGCTGCACTGCCCTCACACAAAACCTGGTCAGGAGCCAATTAAACTGTTGTTGCCAGACTGCTCCCTTGGTCCAGGACTCCTTTCTGGCACCATCCTGTCTTTCATGATACACACTGTTCCAGGGCTGCAACATTGTACATATCTCTCAACCTGTTCCAGTGGACATGTCTTTCAAATTGCAGCCATTGTAATTTTAATCCACAGTCTAACAGAAAATAAAAAGATATGTTCCTTACACTGGTAGGGGAACTTAGGATGAGGGAGCATTGCCAAAAAATAGATCTCGATCTTTAGCAGAGAAATTAGGAAATGTTTCTAACCAGAAAGTGTGATAGAAGTTTGGATTCTCTTTCGCAAACAGCAAGTAATGCTAGATCAATTGCTAATTTTAAACCTGAGATTGATAGATTGTTGTAATCCAAATTTATTAAGGAAATGGTGCAAAGGAGGCATATCAGCCATAATCTTATTGAATGGTTGAACAGGTTCAAGGAGCTAAGTGGTTTGCTGTTCTCATGCTCTTAAGAACTAGCCGCATTCAGAGATGGCCCTCAATGGCAACTGGAAGAACCTCACGTTAATTTTGTGCTCAGGGTTTCAGCAAGCCTTGTGCTGACTGGGAGCAATAGGGAGGAAGTATGTTCAGGGCCTGTTCCACGTCCATTAGAGTCAGCCCCTTGAAGCACATCAACACAATGATTGCTGGTAATCAATTTATTGACTATTCTGTTTTCATTAATACCTTTACTATATTACTTAAACCACCAAAGTTACGTAACTAACTCAGGCCACTCAGAAAGAAGAACACTCTTGTATTTATTTTTCAGATAAAATGTCATCTACCTAGAATGTTCACATTGTTTCTCTGTCCAGAGATGCTGCCAGAACTACTGAGCATTTCCAGCATTTTCTGTTTTCACTTCAGACTTCTAGCATCCGCAGTATTTTGTTTCTACAATGATATAGTGCCTTTACAATCTCAGGATGTCCCTAAGCGCTTTTGAAATATGGTCTTTCCTACTATGTAAAGTAGGAAACGTGGCAACCAATTGACATACAGCAAGGTCTGACGAAACAAAAATGTAATTAAGGACCACACAATTTGTCTTTTTGTGATGTTGGTTGGGATTTAGACATTGACCAAGTCAATAGATCCAGATAAAGGGCCCAAGCTAGGAAGTTAGATGAACAGCTTCAAGTGATTGCTGGTTGCTGTAATATCGAAGTTACCGTCCTTCAGGTGAGATGTTAAACCAAGGTGCCCAACCACCAATGTTTCCTTTAGTCTGCATGACTGTGCAACAACTTGAAAGTTCTCGCGCACAAATAGCCTTTTTAAGCTGCTGCACAAAAAAATGAAAAGGGCCTGTGCATTTAAAGGAATTGGCCATGCACTCCAAAAAAAATTAGACGGTGCATTACTGACCACCACCCTCTGCTTCTACTCCAAAATATCCCATGACATAGTTTTGAAGGAATGCATAGTATTCTCCTGGTGCCCTATCCAATAAACTACACCAAAAACAGAATCACTCTATCCTTCCTTCCACAGCCATTGTGAGTTAAGTGGCTGCTCTGTTGGCTTCATGACAGTCCTTGGACTTCCAAGTAAATTATTGTATGTGAAGTGTTTGAGATGTTTTTGTACCATTAGGAGCTGGGAAAGGACATGTTTGTCCTTCTTATTCATTTAGTTGCCTACTCAATGCATTAAGCAAGCATGCTTTACACTTCCTTCAGCGTCAGGAGGGACACTTTTGCTGAAATTAGATTTACAAATATCATCCTGGCACAGCGCTGATCCAAAATGCCAGCAGCACACATCCCTGCATGAAGCCACTCGCTTCTTTGAGCAATGTATGACATCTCTATCTAGTGTTCCAGACTTCAAAAAATTATTTCAACTGATGGGGAAGCACATTTTGTTCAAAGCACTGCCCATTTTTACAGAAGAAAATACACAAACTGCCAAATTTTTATTGATTCTATAAAAAAACATAAATTTTCTTAAGGGCATGGATAATTTGAAGTGAGACTCCATAGAAAGCATTGGAGCCTATGACTTTAGGCCATTGAATACTACTATTCAGCTGTCTGAGCCCAGAAAGCAACAAGCTGAGAAGACAGATACTCATATGCTCAAACATTCCTTCTGCTTGCTTGTCTGGTGGCTGTGATCGAGGGCTCTGAATAAGTTACCCCATTTGAAAATGTTATCGGTTGGACAACCCCGTGGCACAGATGCATAGGTAGAAATTAGTCGCATTGAAAGAAACACAGATCAGAAGCTGTCAGGTTAGCTGATCTCAGTTAGGGCTGGGACAGGGGCAATTGGCCTTGGTATCTATGTGGTGAAAAAGCAGCCTATTCTTGAATCATTTAGTAAAAATGTGATTGTGTTTGACTGATGTCCCCCACTCCCCACCCAATAGTGGCTATAGAGCCAGCTGAATCTCCGGACAAAAGAAAAAAAGACTTGCATTTATATGGCCTATATGAAGTGCTTTACAATCAATTAAGTGCTTCTTGAAGTGTAGTCACTGTTGTGGGGAATGTGACAGTTAATTTGCAATCAGCAAACTCCCACAACCAGCAATGTGATAAAGTCCAGATAATCTGTTTTTTGTGATGTTGATGTTGATAAACATTGTCCAGGAAACCAGGGTTAATACCCCTGCTCTTCTTCAATACAGTGCCATGAGATCTTTTACATTCACCTGAGCAGCCAGATGGGGCCTTGGTTTAACATCTCATCTTAAAGACGGAGCTGACAAATGAAGAAGGGCCACTTTAAACAAGAAAACCAGAGGGTTACCAATGCCGATAAAATCGTACCCCAAATAAGATGAGGTTACCCTGAGATAAAATAATTGAGGGTTAAGTCTTGGGACTGAGTTTCACGGCCCACGGAATGCTCCTCACTAATTCTGCATGCTAGACTTTGGAAGAGCTGCTCTTTCCATCTAATTTCCCCCCACTCCTTATTAGGAAGTGGCACAGATGCACTGCAGCACCTAAGCAGCAAATGTGAGCCAACACCAGGAGTGTCAAACAGAGCCCCAACCCTGTCCTCAACCAGCGTCCACACCTAACATGTTCCAGCAGCAGTAACTGGACCAGGTCATGACCTCTGGCTCATTTATTTCTCCCAACTTGAGACATAGCCTTACTGTAGCTTCCCAACAGCCATGCCAGGAATAGCCTCAAGAAGAGGGCAATGAGAAAATAATGTACAGTACATGAAGGAATCTAGGCAGTAATCAGCCCAGGTGAACGTAATACATGCAAGATGAAAACAAAATACTGCAGATGCTGGAAATCTGAAACAAAAACAAAAATGCTGGAAAAACTCAGCAGGTCTAACAGCACCTGTGGATAAAGAAACAGAGTTAACGTTTCATAAGGACTTGAAATGTTAACTCTGTTTCTCTCTCCACAGAAGCTGCTAGACCTGCTGAGTTTTTCCAGCATTTTCTGTTCTGGTTTTGGAACATAATACATGTATTGGGCTGTGGCATTCACATGACCTCTTCTCTTTCTCAGCTGAAGATATTCAGAACAATTAACCATTGTTACATACAACATGGGCTCTGACATCTTTATGTGAATATTATATTTCATGCTTTTTTTAAAGTTCATGAACTCAATTGCATTGAATTTCATACAGGCGCTTTTGGTGTAGTAGTGTTGAATGCCCTGCAAGGGGAGCTGTTGATTTATATATGTTAATTAAAAACACAACTCTCAGTTGCTCAACCAATGGGCACCATAGATCAATTATTTCCTCTCCCCCAGGAGGTCTGCAAATAGTGGCACCACCATGCCTGGCCAGCATGAGATGTTTTGGTAGTTCCCCATCAGTCTTGCCTGGAGATTGCACTGCCATAAATAACTGGGATTGATTTTACACACAATTTGTATTATGTAATCCACTCACTGCATTTTGCTGCAGAAATTACCCTGTTTTCATCGGGTAATGCTACAGTGGTTATGAGTTCTTTTTGTACCTGTTCATAATGACGCTTTTTAAATAAAGTCTATAGATAATTTACTCTAGTGCGCTCTTTAAACAGACACCATTTACTTAGTAAATAGATTTTGCTGTAAAACAGACTATTTGTTGCGAGTCCTGCCCCCGCCCACCAACTCAACGGCTGACAGGTTGCCACTCACTGGCTAACACAGTCGCAGGCACACAGTGATTAAGAATAATAACTAAAGTAGCAGATCAGTCCATTCTATCAGTTGTAAAATTTCTCCCGCTCTGGTACTTCAAGCTATTTTAATTCCTAAGAAATTATTGGACAGCGAGAAGTAGATTCATTTCTCTTAGGGATTGGGACGAATTGTGGCTGGTTTTACCTCTACCTAAACCAGGTTAGGGTGATAAAGGTGAGAGATGTTAATACTGGTCTATTTAAGGCACCCAGGGTCAACATCACACACTTAGAAATAAATTCAAAATTTTAGATGCAATCCAAAGCTTTTTATTGCACTCACCCTGGCAGTTTGTGAATTTTATTTTGATTGGAAACAAATCTGGAAATCAAAAGTTGGTATCAGAAAACAGGACCGTGAAGTTATCAGATTGTCGCAAAAACCCAACTGGTTTATTCATGTTCTTCAGGGAAGGAAACCTGCCATCTTTGACCAGTTTGACTGATATGTGATTACAGACCCACACCAACATGACTGACTTTTAAACAGCTCTCTGTGGTGTCCTTAAAAAGCATTCAGTTGGGTTAAACTTTATCACCGTGACTAGAGATGATTAAAAAATGCTGGTCTTGCCAGCAATGTACACTCCCCAAGAATAAATAGTTAAAAAACAAGAAGCTGTTGTAGAAAGAGTCTGAACATGAGGAAGATAAAGGCTGAAGTGAGTGACAGAGTGGAGGCAAAAGTATTAATGATGTACAGGATATGGGACTGGAAGCTCAGCTAAAAGTCAAATCTGTTGTGCCTGAGCAAAAAACATAATGCAGTCTTTAGAGGCTGGAGTGCAGTTTTGTGGCAACAGCTGAGTTGGAAGTTTTTGAAGGAAACAAGGAGAACTAGTGACTCACCAATCCTGTGAGTGAAAATTGGATTGAAGAAATTTCAACAAGAACTAATGAGAGCAGGTAGCATGCAGCTGAAGCTGACAATGTTGGATAGGACATTAGAGAAGAAAGGGAGGATTAACATAAACTGTAGTTAAGGAGATAGAGGAATGGAGAGTAAGATTTTTCAGAAGGAGTGTGCTGTTGGCACTTTTAAGTGTGATGGAACTGTGCTGAGCACAATATCAGCAAACATTGAGTTAAGAGCAATAACTCTGTGCTCAGGAGTTAGTTTAGGATGGGTTAGGGCACAAGAGATACAAGGTGAGAGCTGCAGGTTAGGTAAAACTATATAGATCAGGTGTGGGAAAGGAGAAGAATGCTCAGGCAGTCAAGCAGATAGTCACTTCAACTCATCGTACGGACTGGATTTGAGAGATGAAAGTCCAGTGTATAACCCATTCCATCACTCAGTTTCATTAGTTATCGCTTGCTATATTCTCCCATTGGATTAGCTGTTATCTCTGCAGGGTTAGAACTTGCCCTTATGCGGGTACCACGTTTGATCAATTACTGCTCAACCTCAGGAAAGACTGAACAAGCGGGGCCTCTTTTCTCTTAAGCGGGAATGTAATTGAGATCTTTAAAACTATGAAGGGGTTTGATGGGGTGGATGTGGAATAATTGGTCCACATATAAAGGAGTTCAGAAGAAGGGGGAATAAACATAAATATAGTCACTGACAGATCAAATAAAGAATATGGAGCTCATGGAACATGAAATGGCTGAAGCAGATAACATCAATTCATTTAAAAGGTGACCTGATGAGGGAGACATGAAGGAGGCCATGTGATGTATAAACACCAAAACTGTTGTTAGGAAACTCAGATACTTAATTTAATTTTAAATCGGCAGTCGTACATTGGGAACTCCTGTTTTCAGAGAGCCTCAGGCCTTCTGCACATGCGCCACTGGGAACTGCCTGCACACGCGTAGTTCGTTTGCTTTTGTGTCTTCAGGCCGGGAACCAGCCCTGGTTCCAACACAGAAGCAAAGAAGTAAAACGGCACAAAACTTCAGGTCAGGTGACCTGAACCGGAGCACTATTCCAGAGAAGGTGTCTGAGGGAGCAGGACACGGGGAGGGAAACAGGAAGAGGTTCCAGAGGAAAGTCCCAGGCAGGGACAAAGACAGGGATCGGAAAGAGGTCCCAATAGATAAAGCTGAAAGAAAGGAACAGAGAAATATGCTCTGAATTAAAGACAGAGCTACAAGGAACAGGCTTTAAGCAAACCGGGCTCAAGAGAAGCCCTGATGATCCGAGGAGGCAGCTGAAGGCTGGTGACTCCTTACAGCAGGTCCTTTGAAGCAGTGGTATCCTGCTTGGCATGGCTTAAGATCTGAAATTGTGTTTGGAAGCTGAAGCTTGAATGTACACAAGAGATCCAAGGGAAAGGAATCTTGGAAGGTGAGATTGGAACCCTGGAGTTGGATCCTTGTTGAAGCCATCCAAGTGGGAGTGACATTTGGAGAAAATTCCAAGGCAAGTTCTTCAAATTTGGAGGTTGGAAACCTTCGTGAAAAAGAAAAAATTTCCATGAGACTGGTTGGCTCACAATGCAACAAATGGCTGGGTGGGTTGTTGAGAAATCCATGGAATCTGTTTTGACGCATCTGTCATTTACTTTGGGAATGGGGTGTGTCTGACCACAGTTCGTCTGTTAATTCACTTGTACCTCATGCTTACCCTGAATATTAGAGTATAAGATAGAAATTGTAAATTGTTTTATCTTTCTGAATGTGTACGTGTCTGTAAAGATGTTGTTGGGGTAAAAGGAATAGTGTGAGTTTGAATAATTTTCTTATGTTTGTATTGAAATCATTCCAACCTTTTTGTCTGGTGTAACATAGTACATTTTTCTTGTTTTAATAAATATTTTACATTTTGTGTTAGAAGTTCATCAGTAGACTCCTGTGAATTTTCCTTCACAGTTTCTGAAAAAGAGTTAGGATCTATCAAGTCAGGTTTCACCCTGGGATCTGACTTGTCCAGTATTATCAGCGGAGATAGTAACACTATATAGATAAGTTAAGCAAAATGATCTGTTTCTCTGCTGTAAATCTATATAACTAACATGCCATGTGAAGTGATATTGCCAGGCTTATTTAACATATTGTTACCAATAAACTATAGAAATAAGAACAATTTTAACCAGTAAGCTGTTAATATGCTATTCATCGCCTCAAACTGCTCCTGTTGATGCCATTACCTTTTTTAGCCACCATACTGTACCCCAGAACTATACAGTGACGGACCTGCAGACAACAGTACTGTGACTGTTAAATAGCTGAAAATATCTACCTAGTGCTAGAACTATGGAATTTATAATTGTACAGTTGGATAGTTCTCATAATTCAGTAGGGTACAATACTTAGGAAAATTTATTTATCTTTACATTTTGAAGTATATATCAGGTTGAATGACAAAATATGTAATATGTATCATTTATAAAAGGAAATGTGTATCTGCATATACAGGTATATGTATAGTTATATGTGTGTGAATGTACAAGTTAATTTTCCAAAGTAGCCAATGGTAGTGGGAATCATTCCCCTCTAGCAGATGCTACTGAAAATGTGTACTCAGAGAAGCATCTACATTTATCTGTCAGAATTTTCCCATGGATAAACCTTTTACAGGACTTCAGTGCACAGTCCAGCAAGACCTTCCCAAAATGACACAGATCAAGAAACAGGCAATCTCGGTTCCTATTATTTGTGCTGTACATTTTCCTGTTATGGTAAATTGCTAAAATCTTGGGAGTCTCAATTATCTGACAAACCCTATCTTATGCTGACAGTCTCCTTCTATTAATGGTGGTTGCACTGCAGAACACAGGTTTCACATGCTCATCATTTCCACTGGTATCAGTAAATGCTTTGGATTACCTTGCATGCTTGGTTACTCTGACCCTACCATTGTAGCCATCCAGAAGACTTACATTGGGATAGTACTCCATCACCAGCATATACTCCGTTCTGCTGTCACTCGATATTCTTTCTTCACCCACAATGAAACGTGCAATGTTCTCATGCTCCATCAGCGGGAGCCTATATATATCTCTCTCGTTGATATAGTTCTGACGGTTTGAGGCACTGAAGATTTTCACAGCAACTGGGCGTTCGTTCAATGACCCTTTATACACTGCACCATACCGACCCCGGCCAATCACCTGGAGATGAAACAAGTTAAACACTTATTTCATTGCAATTTCTACCAACTTTCCAAACTCCGTCCCCAAACCTTGCTTGAAAGTGGTCTGGTTGAATGTGTTATCTCTTCGAATCAAGACGTACCATTAACCACCGATAACTTGCCCAAATGGCTATACCTCATGTGTGGTAAGTTACTAGATGTTAGACATCTCATCTGCACTAGATCTTGTCCCCAAAGATCCAACCCACACCCCAAACCTTTCATACACACCCAAGCAGAGCCAAGTGAATTGCTATTATGAGCAGGAATCTTGGTGGGTTGTTTTCACTCCCAACATGTGACATTGAGGTTACTGCTGCAGTATAGTGTGCCTCTGCTAATGCCACAATAACAACTTGCATTTATATAGCATCTTTAACATAGTAAAATATTCAAAGGAGTGTTATTGAACAAAATTTGACATCGAGCCACATAAGGAGCTATTAAGGCAAATGACCAAATGCTTGGTCATTAGTTTGTTTTAGGAAGCTTAATGGAAGAAAAAGAGGTAGAGGGGGAGAGAGATTTAGAGAGACATTTATAGAGCTTAGGGGTCAGGCAGCTGAAGGTACAACTGCCAATGGTAATCAAAATTGGAGATGCACAAGAGGCCAGAATTGGGGAGTGCAGTTATTGTGTCAGGCTGGAGAAGGTTACAGAGATAGGTAGGGTGAGATCCTGCAAGGATTTGAAATTAAGGATGAGAATTTTAACATTTGAGGTGTTCCTTAATTGGCAGAAAATGTAGCTCAGCGAGCACAGGGGTGATGGGTGAACAGGATTTGGTGCGATAAAAACAAAAAAACTGCGGATGCTGGAAATCCAAAACAAAAACAAAAACAGAATTACCTGGAAAAACTCAGCAGGTCTGGCAGCATCGGCGGAGATGAAAAGAGTTGACGTTTCGAGTCCTCATGACCCTTTGACAGAACTTCAGTTCTGTCGTAGGGTCATGAGGACTCGAAACGTCAACTCTTTTCTTCTCCGCCGATGCTGCCAGACCTGCTGAGTTTTTCCAGGTAATTCTGTTTTAGGATTTGGTGCCAGTTAGAATACAGGCAGCAGAATTTTGAATGACCTAAGTTTATCAAGAGTGGAAGATGAGAGGCCGACGAAGAGTGCATTGGAATATTCAAGTCAAGAGACAACAGAGGATGAGGGTTTCAGCAGCAGATGAGCTGAGGCAGCGGTAAAGTTGAGCAATGTCAAAATATGTGGTTTTAGTGATGGCACGGATGTGTGGGTGGAATCTCTTCTCAGGGTCAAATACAACACCAAGGAAGGAATAATCTGGTTCAGCCTTAGGCAGTTGCCAGGAAGAGAGATGGAGTTGGTGGTTATGATATAGAGATTGTGGTGGGGACTGATGACAAAGGCTTTGGTCTTTCAAATATATAGTTAGGAGGAAATTTCCATTCACCCAGAACTGAATGTTGGACAAGCAGTCAGATAATTTAGAGACTGCGGATGGGTTAAGAGAGGTGGTGGTGGTGAGGCAGAGCTGTGTGTTGTTGAACATTTGGAACCTGAAGCTATGTTTTCAGATCAAATTGCAAATGAACACCATATAAATGTGAAATGGGAGTGGGTCGCCAGAGGTAAATACGGAGCAGGAAAATAAGCCACTGCAGGTAAAAGCAATGACTGAATAGAAAGGAATAAAACCAGACAAGTTCAGTCCCAGCTGGAAAATAATAGAGGGGCATTGGAGAATAGTTTGGGCACCAGTGTTGAAGGTTGCAGACAGAATGCGAAGGGACAGCTTACCACAATCACAGTCACATAGGATGTGATTTTGATAACAGCTATTTTTGCGCTGTGGAAGGGACAGAAACCTATTGTAGGGATTCAAACATGGAGTTCCAAGAAAGATGGACACGGATTTGGAAACGACAGCATGTTTAAGAACCGTGGAAAGGAAAGGGAGGTTGCGGATGGGATGGTAGTGTGCAAGGAGTGGTCATTGATTTTTGAGATGGCAGATTTGAAAAAGAGGGGGATGACAGTACCTGAGGACAATAATAATATCAGCTAACATAAACCAGGTAAAGAAGTTGGGTGGTCAGTGGTTTAGTGGGAATGACTCCAAATTTCACATCAAACCAAACTATGGTAGAACAGTGACTCTCCCATTGAAGCCCACCTCTTGAGTACATTCACTCTCCCACAGAAGTCCATCCAATGAGTGCATTAACTTTCCCATTTTATGATCCAACTGCATACTTTTCTCTTCAATGTTCTCCTCCCACTTCCTGTCCTAAAATACTGACTCATTTATTAGGCTTGGAATGTGCTTTTTTTAATTCTTTCATGGGATGTAAGCATCTCTGGCAAGGCCAACATTTGTGGCTCATCCCTAATTACCCTTGAGAGTGTCCACGCTCTGGCACCTCAGTCACAGGGAGAAACTATTTCCATTGGCAAAAGAGTAGGTAACTGGGGGGCACAAATTTATGATAATTAGCAAAAGAACCAAGGGGGAAATGAGGGGATGTTTTTCTTCACATAGCCAGTTATTCTGATCTGGAATACACTGTCTTAAAGGGTGCTAGGCCCAGATTTGATAATGACTTTCAAAAAGAAAATTGGATAAATACTTGAAAAGAAAAATATGGCACAGATGCAAGGAAAGAGTAGGGGAATACGAATAAGTGGTTAACTCTTTAAAAGAACATGATGGGCCAAATGGTCTCTTTCTGTGTTGTAAGATTCTATGATTCTGAATGGCATTTTAAATGTAAGCCAAGTCATATAAGTGAATCTCTTTGTAGTTGAGCTTCTCCAAGATGCCACACCTAATGATGGAAGATTGGCATCAAATAAACTAAAGTCAATCCTGTTCATTCCAGAGGCTTGAAAGGATCGCTGGCATTTTCTCACTTAGAAACAAACACCCTAGCATTGGACTGGACAGACAGCAGGACATTTGTCAATGATTAGTACAGAACCAACAGTAGCCTCACATATAGTTAAGGATCCCGGATCTAACTTTCCCCCTAGCTTTCTGGGCTTGGCTAATCAGGGAGCAGAGGTGTGCGTTGTCCCTAGAGGAAATGAGTCAGTACAATGTGTTGCACAAGTAGCAGGGGACTTAAACATTGAGATGGGCTTCCTTGCACATCTGACACTTGGCTGACCATTCAGAATATCTGACTGTGGGGGGAATCAAGGCTAAATCTAATCCTGTCCTCACCTGTTTTATAGTGCAGTTTAGTAGGTACACTTCCCTTCCCAAACCCAGGGGCATAGCAGTTAGTTGTAGTACCACCAACTATAGCAATCAGCTACCTAAGCAGAAAACTGGAATTAAATCTGGGAGTTTCATAGCATGAACGATCTTAATCCATAAAGGACAGATGCTTCTTTAAAACATATATAGAAAGAACAGTGGATTTTTCCTACTTCAAGCAACTTGAGGCTGTCCAAATCCAGGGAAGGTTCAGAGGGTGCAGCCTCCATCATGTTCATGCTGTGAAGTCCATGCTTCCTGTCTCCTGATGAAAGAAGCATCACAAACAGAAAATGATGAACAAATCAAGTCAACATTTATTCATGTAGTTTGCAAAATAAATGGTGCACAATGGGCTATCATTTTAACAACCTATCACTTGTGAAGATTCTGCATATGCAGCTGCAAAGTCAGAGCTCAGTGAGGACTTCTTTGACTCAAGTATTGTTGGCTCATTGGAGATAACAAGTATCGAGAAGCATTTGTTTTTAAGAAAAGCACACTCTTTAATATCAACACATGGAATCAATATATTAATCAGTGACTGGTGGAATATGGGGCAAAAACAAGGAATCCATTAATGACATATATCCTGAAGTTAACAGCTCCAATTATTTAATAGCTCCTGCCAAACCCCCTCCACCCTATGCTATAAACCAATGTAAGAATGATTTCTTTTTTCTTTTATAATTAATTTTGTATGCATCTTTTGGCCCTCATCAAGGTGAGGGTGTTAATACCTGGGAGCGGAATGCTTTCTATTTCAGACATCCAGTGTCAAAACTCCAAGGACAGATGAAGTATAGAGTAAAGCTCCATCTACATTGTCCCATCAAACACTTCCAGATCAGGCATAGGGTTCCACAGAGTGAAGTACCCTCTCCAATGTCCTGACAATATGCCTCAAGCCTCCCAACTTCAGAACAGCAGGATCTATTGCACCCATATGTTTTCCATTCCCCATATCAGCCATCTTATATCCTCTCTGAGTGAGATTGGAAGTTAGTGCCAATTGCTGCAGGATTGGAGGAAGGGGAGTTTTGTGCCTCATCTTCAAACCCACTAGAAACTGGATGGAGACTGACCAAAACTCAATTTATGTTCAAATCACATGGCTAACAGAATCATCATTAGTCTCGACTTGACTTGAATCAACTTCCCACAGGTGGAAAGCCAGTGTCGAACGAGTGTCCCAAACTTGGTAGCATTTAGCGCTAAATTGAAAATCGCAGGATGACTAATGAGGGAAACTGGAAAAAATGTGGTGTCTCTAACCCACTGCACAAACCAATTCCTGATAACAATATTCTCAGGCATACTCCATCATGCCAGGAATAATAATCAGAAAAAGCAATAAATTGCAAATGCGGGAAATATAAGAGAAAGTGTTAACCAGTCTTATCCCAATACTGCTGCCAAGAAACCTTCTGTGCATTTCCGTCAGTTTCCATGCTGCTTTCAGTTGGCAGTGACAGAAAGATCTGCCATCTGGTGTCTCAGATGGCCCTATTGGCCTACTTGGCACAAATGGTCTAAGTGGCTTCCTTCTGGCAGGCTAAGTGGCATCACTGACCCAATCAAGGTGGTGGCTCACCCCATTAGCCATCCACTCAAGATAATGTTGGCAGTTTTGCAGTAAGTCATAGTGAGTCCCGTTCATATCCTTATCACACATCAAAATGAAATGATCCAACATGTTGATAAACAGCAAAAACCCCGGTTGACTGTCTCCTTCACAGCACTGGGTTGTTGAGGTCAATTGTCGTGGCCTCTGGCCCAGCCTAGAGATCAACAGGCTCTTCATGAAGAAATCAAATCTGGTTCTTTCTGGCCTATGAGTCACAGCTATATGGTGCTTTTGCTAATTGAAACTGCAGGATCAACTAATTTATTGCTTGTGTGGTCACTTAATGTGTACACTCTTTGGTTCCCTCTCCTAAAAACATAAGTACTTTTCACCATAATAAGTGATCTGTTGTGCTGCAGGAGTACTACGAGAAAGGCAAATGAGAGCAAAGGTCAGTCAACATTGAGTGAATCTGTTTGTTGCATCTTTATCTTAGCACAGGTGGTCCAGAAAACAACATCTGGGAGGTTTTGTGTTATGAAGGCTTGAAGGAGGTTTTGATACACACGAGATTTGTTACCACACTACCTACTTGGAAGGTTTGCAAGGCCACTTGTATTTAAACTGCACCATGGTGTTCAAACCCATGAACAAAGAAGGCCAAAACATTAATACTATCTTACAATTTTAGAACACAGAAGTCAATTAAGCAGAACAAGATGAACAGTGAGTTTAACAAAACAAAAATCAACACATCCTTATCAATGTTTTGGGAATAATCCCAGGTACTAAGAGTCCTGTGAAGATCTTGGTCATCCACAAAATTATCATTTTTCTTCCCTACTGCTCCAATTCTTGGTCACAGGGACACTGAATGCACGGCCATGCAAGTACAGTAACTTAAAAGGACCAACTTGTGCATGGCCTGCATGGGAGCTTTCGGTTTGCTATGCTGCCATGCACTTCTAGGAAATATTGCGGGCCAATCTTGGCCAAATGGTCATTCTTATCTGACTGTGGATGACATTGTGACCTATGCAATTTAAAGCTAGCAGGAGTGGAGACCTTTGCTGATTTGTTTTACTCCCTAGCCTTGGTGCACTGAAACCAGGTGTAGTAGCCTAGTTGCAAAAAAAGTGGCTGTTGAATACTAATCTAGACAATAGGATGAAAAACATAGATACATTCTGAATTAAACACAATTCTATTGCTATTTTTGGCATGAAGCAGAACTCAGATTAAAGGGAAATTTTACATACCAAACTGAACTTCCTGGGTTTAAATTAGCTAATCTCAAGATGTTCAACGGGGAAGGGGAGGTGGTGGCACAGTGGTATTGTCATTGGACTAGTAATCCAGAAACCCAAGGGGCTCTGGGGACCTTAGTGCAAAATGCACTACTGCAAATGGTGGAATTTGAATTCAATCAATAAAAATCTGGAATTAAAAGTCTATTGGTGACCATGAAACCATTGGCGATTGCCATAAAAACCCATCTGGTTCACTAATGTCCTTCAGGGAAGGAAATCTGCTGTCCTTACCTGGTCTGGCCTACAATTGCCTCAGTTGTATTAAACTGCTAGAAAGTAAATGCCTTGACCAATCAGAGTCAAACTGCCTGGTTTAAATTTCAAACAATGCTTGGCATTTAACTGTCAGTCACCATTAACTGGCGCATTCTCCATGGCAACACCTCTACCAATCAGAGTCCACTTGCCAACCAACCCGTACTCTCTCCTCATATAGTATAAGTTGTTGCTTCCCCTGACATTGGTACTCTTGCGATTGTCCTGATGAATACAAGATGAAAAGCTTCGACAAAACGTCTTTTTTCAACAACACTCAAGTTCTATACTACCAAAAGACTAGTTATCATATCCTTTATAATAGCTTCTAACATTTTTCCTACAACTGATGTCAAGCTAATAGGTCTGTAGTTCTCACTTTTCTCTCTCCCTCCTTTCTTAAATAGTGGGATTACATTTGCTACTTTCCAGTATGAAGGAACCTTTTTAGAATCTGTAAAATTTTGAAAGATAACCACCAATGCATACAATACCTCTATAACCACCTCCTTCAACATTCTGGGACACAGATCATCTGGTTCAGGGGATTTATCAACTTTTAATCGAATTAATTTTTCAAGTACTACCTCTTTATTCATGCTAATTTCTTTCAGTTCCTCATTTTCACTAGTCCCTAGGCTCCCAAGTATTTCTGGGAGATTTTCTGTACCTTCCTCCATGAAGATTGACACAAAGCAATGGTTTAGTTTCTCTGCCATTCCCTATTCTCCATTCTAAATTCTCTTGTCTCTGCCTGTAATGGACCCACAGTTGTCCTAGTTAATCTTTTCCTTTTCACATACCTAAAGTAGCCTTTACAGTCTGCCTTTATGTTACTCACTGGCTTGCATTCATATTCTCTTTTCCCTTTCTTGGTCATCCTTTGCTAGATTCTGAATTCTCAGGCTCCTAATCCTCAGGTTTACCACTTTTTCTGGCAGTCTCATAAGGCACTTCCTTTGATCTAATACAATCTTCTGCATTTTAACTTTAAACTTTTGTATTTTATTCCACCTGAAATGACCTCTAGTGCTTATTATGGCCTTACCAACCTGCATTACAACATTTAATAGTTTTACCACAAATGCTGGTAGAAGTTTTGAACTCTCCTCTGCAAACAGCAATAAATGGCAATCAATTGTAGATTTTAAATCTGAAAATGATAGATTTTTGTTATCCAAAGGTAATAGGGGATATGGGGCAAAGGCAGCTAAATGGAGTTAGATCGTAAATCAGCCATGATCTCACTGAATGGTGGAAAAGGCTCGAAGAATCAAATGGTCTAATCCTGTTCCTATTCCAATGCAACTTTGGTATATATGCATGCCAAAAACTTTTCCTACCTCTGTTCACATGTCGTGATTTAAGCATCTGAATTCAACCATCTCTTTGTTCCACTATTCCACTTTGTTCCTTTCTGTTCAGGGGAAAGTAGCTTCCTCATTCCTCCTACCCACAACCTGCCACTTCACAATATTAAATTTAATTTGCTGATCTTTTTGCATCCTTGGTTCTTTCTGTTCTTTGGCGTGGTCCATCACTGCCCCATGCCCACACCACCAATTTTGTTTAATCTACAAGAATCCACACACAATCTTTAATTGTTGAGTTACAGTTATTGTGTATGATGATCAACTATCGTCCAAGCATGGAGGACACACTTCCCACTTTCTGCTAGTCTGTGAAATTGCCCTTAACTACCCTCTGTTTTCTGTTTCGTAGCCATCTCCTTCAAATTTACATCTCTTCAAGTTTTTCTTGTACCTTGTACCAGATGGGGGTGGCTTTTTAGATAGTTATTCAAAATATAGGTGAGAATCAGCAGGATGATTTGCTGTCTAATTCTTTGTACTGTCACTGTAAAGAAAGCACTAACCTCTGGTCAACATGGCTGAATCCATCCTCTAAGGTATCTGCAGAAAATCTGGGTACATTGGAAAGTAACTGCTTGGCAAAGTGATGGTCTGATGAATTCCAAATCTCTTTGATTTTATTTTGTATAATTAAAATAATTAATCATGAAGTATAAAACTATGGAAAGCCAAGAAGCTTTCATTTTCTAAGGAAGCTTTTCCCATCACCATTTTTATGACTTCAAAATCTGGATTTCCCATGCAGGGTTTCATCAAATCCTTATCAGGACCTTCTCTCATTCTTAGCTTCCAAATTCCTGGCCTTCTCTGGACATCAAAACCATGCTTCTGCACAGGACTATACTGGACTTCAACACAAGACTCTGCTGCTATCTCTGATCTGCTTTTCTGTTGCTATATTTTGAAGTAATTTTGATCAGTTTATAGCCCATCCCCCACTGCTCTTGTGATTAAGGGACTTCAATCCTCTGCTGACCCTTTAGTTTCAGCTACAGTCTGCCCTAGGCCAGAAACTCCCTTGGCTGGACTGAAGTATGAAGCTCCGCTGCTTCTGGATTTTATGGTGGCCTCCAACTTCTCTATCATCTTTCTGTCCAACTCTTGGATCTTCATTCACATGTAAATACTCCATTAGTGCTTCCTGCAATACTGTATCCTCAAATAGCTTCTGGATTTCTGGAATCTGCCTATGAACTTGAACAACAGTTCATTGATGTTCTACGCAGACTCTATCCTATTTACATCAAATTCATCCTATCACAGGAACCTCCAGCTTTAACTTTGGACTCCCTCCTATTGTCTCTTATCTATTTCTCATTTACTATCGGGTTTTATGTATCCTAACAATTGCTACATGACCAAGCTTATATAGCTTGAATTTTCCCTATGTCCATTCATGTGTGGATTTTGGCTGTCATTCCAGACCCAACTATGTCACTTCCATTTTCAATTCTTTTTGTCCCTTTTTTCCCCACTTCTTTTCTCCTTACCCCTCCTAGGCCCCTCTCACATGTTCTCACGCCTCCTTTCATTTCTCCTCACTCAAGTACTCTGCCCTCCCAGACTCCTAACCCAAACTTTCAGTGGTCCTCAATCGTCTTGCTCTCCTGCTGCCATCTCAGACTTGACTCCCTCATAGTTAAGTCTATAGATTCCCCCTGTGCCTCTCTTGGCATCACCCCTGCCTCATTACAAGAAGGAAGCCCAATTGCCCCATCCTACTCACTTGCTGAATTTCTGCATCCAGCAAGCCTGCTGGGGCTAATATTGCCAATCTCCTTCCTGTCCAACTCACTGTCCCTACTCTTGCATCTGTGGACTCTGCCAGCAGATCAGCTCTCAACATCCTCTCTCTGCATCTACCTCCAGAATATCCATTCACTTGCAAACAAGGTCCTAGCCATCCCTGAACTTATGATGGATGATTGCATCAATATCATGGCTTTGATGGAAACCTGACTGAGGGCTGATAACACCTTCCCCCTAAATGCAGCTTTCCCCACCTGACTATACCTTCTACCACTTACCCCATCAAGAGCCACAAAGTGGCAGTGTGGCTCTCATCACCAATTCACACCTTACTCCTTTGACACATTTCCTTCCTTTAAGCATCTCAGCTTGTTCCACTCCTCTCACTCTCATTTAAAATCCTTGTTCTCTGCCCAAGTACCATAAAAATTTCTCACCAAGTTATCTTCACTGCTTTCCTTCCTAAGCCTCTGTAGAGTGGCTTCTGATTCTCTGTGATTTCAACCTCCATTTGAACTCATCATGCTCTTTACACTGAGTTCACTGCCAATTTATCCCCCCTTAATCTCTCCCTCTATGTAAACTCCCTAACCATTCTTCACGACCACCTCTTTGACCTTACCGTCTTAGGTGGCCTTGATATTCCCATCGCATCACAGATAAGGCCATCTCTGATCACTTCTTTGCAACACTTTCCATCCACATTTCACTTCCACATCCCAACCGCACTTACTTCTGTGTCCACCTCTGGATAAACTATCACCGAATTCACTTGCAACAGAGCTTTCAAAATCCTAAATGCCTAGCACTTGGTCCTCTGTTCACCACAATATTTCTGCAACTATTGAATTGCTGAATCGCACCCTCACTTCAACCTGCTGTCCATAGTCCCCACTAAAGCCATTATTCTCTTTCACCCTGGTTGCTTCCCCAGTATGATCTTCATCTCTGTTTCCTTTAAGTCCAAGGAACGCAATATGAAAAGATATGGTGGACAACCGGTTTAGCATTCACCACCAGATAGACCATAAGACATAGGAGCAGAAATTAGGTTTTTTGGCCCATCGAGTCTGCTCTGCCATTGAATCATGGCTGATAAGTTTCTCAACCCCATTCTCTCACCTTCTCCCCGTAACCTTTGATCCCCTTTCCAATCAAGAACCTATCTATCTCAGTCTTAAATACATTCAATGACCTGGCCTCCAAAGCCTTCTGTGGCAATGAATTCCATAGATCTGGCTTGCATAAAGTACTATGGGTTCTGCACTTGTATGCTAAAACTGCTCACTATCCCAGGAGCATCCTGGAACATGAAGATAACACCCGGCTATTTTTCTCTACTCCAAAACCATCTTTTTAAACCTCTCTCCCCTGTCTCCCCCATCCTCTAACGCTAAATACAAGGAGCTCATGGACTTCCTTGTCACTAAGGCTGAGACGTTAGATTAAGACCTAAGATTGAGGCTCTGCCGTTTCCCTCCATTCCATTTGCCCACCAGGCTAAATTCCTTCTAAAATACCATGCCCTAACCATAGCCCTGAACTTACATCTTTTCTAGTTTCTGTCCCATCTCCCCACTGCCCTCTCCAAGCTCATCTTGTCCTTGAGAGCCACCTCTAATTCCCCTGGCCCTATTCCCACTAAACTACTGACCGCCCAACTTCTCTTCCTGGTCCACATGTTAGTTGATATTGTAAATGGCTCTTTATCTACTGATGCTGGCCCTCTCTCCTGCCAAACAGCCATCACCACCCTTCTCCTTTAAAAAAAAGCCTTCGACTCGTCTGTCCTGTCAAACTACTTCCCATCTCTGATTTCCCTTTCCTCTCCAAAATCCCTGAATGCGTTGTCACCTCCCAAATTTGTGCTCATCTTTCCATGAACTCCATGTTTGAATCCCTCTGATTAAGTTTCCCCCCTTGACAGAAACGATTCCGATCAAAGTCACAAATGACATCCTATGAGATTGCAACAAAGTGAGCCTATCCCTCCTCATTCTTCTCGACATGTCTGCAGCCTCTGACATGCTGACTGCACTATCCTTCAATCCCTCTCCATTGTCATTCAGCTGGATGGGACTGAACTCATCTGATTCTATTATGATCTATCTAATCCTACCCACAGTATCACCTGCAATGGCTTCTCTTCCTGCTTCTGCACTGTCACCTCTGGTGAACCCAAAGATCTATCCTTTTACTTCTCATCTAAATGCTGCCCTTTGTCAACATCATTTGAGATCACAGCACTTGTTTTCACATGTACACTGAAAATTGGAGGGAGATGGTGACATAGTGGTAATGTCACTGGACTAGCAATCCAGAGGCCCAGGCTAATGCTCTGGGGACATGGGTCCAAATCCCACCATGGCAGCTGATTCAATTAATAAATCTGGAAATATAAAACTAGTCTCATTAATGATGACCATGAAACTATCATCGATTGTCATGAAAACCCATCTGGTTCACTAATGTCCTGCCCTGTCCACAGACTTTAGGGAAGGAAATCTGCCATCCTTCTCTGAATACATGTGACTCCAGTTCCGCTTTTAACTCCAATTTGAAATAGGTAGCAAGCCACTCAGTTCAAGGGCAATTAGGGATGGGTAGCAAATACTGGCCTTGTCAGTGATGCCCACATCACAAGCTAGCCTTACCAGCTCTACCTCAACATCATCTATCTCGTCTAAATTATCAGGCAGCTTGTTCCGACATCCAGTGTGGGTCGTGCAGAAATTTCTTCCAATTAAGTATTGGGAAGACTGAAGCCATCATCTTCAGTCCTTGCTACAAACTTCACTCTTTACCTACAGACTCCATCCCTCTCCCTGGAAACTTCAGAGGCTGAGCCAGAACCTTCGCAACCTTGGTGCCAAATTTAATGCCAAGATGAACTTCCAACCACATATTTGCACCATCACTGAGACCTTGCATATTTCCACCTCTGTAACATTACCCAACTCCACCCCAGTCTCAGCTCATCTGCTGCTAAAAGACTCACCTTGCCTTTTTTTACCCCTAGACTTGACTATTCCAATGCACTCCTGGCTGGTCTCCCACATTCCACCCCCAATAAACCTGAGGTCAGCCAAAACTCTGCTGCCCGTGTCTCAACTCGCACTAAGTCTTGTTCCCCTATCACTCCTGTGTGCACTGGCCTACAGTGGCTCCTGGTTAAGCATAGTCTTGACTTAAAAATCCTCATCCTTGTTTTCAATTCCCTCTCTATCTCTGTAATCTCAACCCACAATCCTTCGAGATATCTGCACTCCTCTAATCCTGGCCTCCTGAATATCCCCGATTTTAATCATTCCACCATCGGTGGCCCCGCCTTCAGTTTCACAGGCCCCAAGCTCTGGAATTCTCTTTCTATACCTCTCCGCCTTTCTACCTTGCTTACCTCCTTTAAGACACTCCTTAAAACCTATCTCTTTGACAAAGCTTTTGGCCATCTGCCCTAATGTTAGCTTATATGGTCACCTGGAATGTTTTATACTTTAAAGGCATTATATAAATACAAGTTATTATTTTTTCTGCCTCCAATATATGTGAAGGAATGTTGTTTCTGCATACAACTACTGTTACAAAAGGTCCTTAGAACCAATTGTTTTCATGTGTTCAAGGCTTACCTTCAGGCCTTGTCCTGAGTTGTCAGGTTTGGTAGTTTTCTTGGCTGCCATGTGTAAATCCCAAAATTGCAAAGGATAAGAGTCAACCATTTACCTCCTCGAGCCTGTTCTGCCATTCACTGAGATCATGGCTGACCTTCAAACCAACTCCATATACCTGCTGGTGCCCCAAATCTCTCAAACTGTACCTTTGGTTAACAAAAATCTACCGATCTCAGATTTAAAATTAACAATTAACAGACTGCATCAACTGCAATTTGGGGAATAGAATTCCAAACTACTACCACCCTTTGAAGAAATGTTTCCTAATGTCACACCTCAAAGATCTGGCTCTAATTTTTAGGCTATGCCCCCTTGTCCTAGCGCCCCACAGCTAGCAGAAATAGTTTCTCTTTACCTACCTCCATCTGTTCTCTTTAATATCTTCTGAATTCCAGGAAGTATAACCCTAGTTTTCATAATCTCTCTTTGTAATTTAACCTGTGGAGTCCAGGTCACATTCTGATAAATTTATATTACATTCCCTCAAAGTCAATATATCCTTCTTAAGGTGTGGGGTCCAGAACTGCTCACGGTACCCCAGTTGTGATCTAACCAGGGCTTTGTATAGCTGAAGGATTCCTCTTTAGCCTTTTTGATCATTTTTCGTACACGTTTATGACATCTTAATGATCTATGTAGATGGATACCCCAAGTCTCTCTGGACTTCCACTCTTTAAAGCTTTTCACCATTTAGAAAATACCCTTTCTATCCTTTTTAGGTCCAAAGTGGATAACCTCACACTGAAATTCATTTGCTACAGTTTTGCCCATTCAGTTAATCTATCAATATCTCTTTGTAATTTTACATTTCCATCTACACCGCTTAAAATGATACCTATCTTTGTGTCACCAGCAAATTTGGATTTGTAACTTTCTATTCCATCATCCAAGTTGTTAATAAATATGGCAAATTGTTCAGCCCCCAACACAGATCCCTATCAGACACTACTTGTCATTTTCTGCCACCTACTAGAGTATCCCTACTCTCTATCTTCCTCCACTCAACCAATTTCCTAACCAGGTCAATAATTTGCCTTCAATTCCATGAGCTTCGATTTTAGTTTATAATGTCTTATGAAGGACTTGTGAAGTCCATAAAAATTACATCCATAGACATTCTCCTAAGCACCTCTTCAAAAAATTCAATCAGGATTGTCAAGCATGATTTAACCTTTACAAATTCATGTTGTCTCTCTCTGACCAACTGAAAATTTTCATGTCATTCTATCCTTAATGATAGACACTAGCAATTTCCCAACAGCAGATGTTAGGCTAACTGGTCTTTAGTTCCCTGGTTTCCCGATGTCATAAATTTCTCATTAGGTTGGGGATACTGAAAGTAAGACCAACCACAGCACCTGCTTGTTCTAAGAACAGGAGCAGGAACCCTGGTCTAATTCACCTCCTTAAGCGACTTACTCGACTTAAGTGAGCCAAATCAGCACAGGCAATGATTGAATCTGACACCTTCTTAATTGCACAGCTAAATTATGACTACAAGAGCAGGTCAGAGGCTGGGGATTCCGCAGTGAGGAACTCACCTCCTGACTCCTCAAATCCTGTCCACCATCTAAAAGCACAAGTCAAGAATGTGATGGAATACGCTCCACTTGCCTGAATGAGTGCAGCTCCAACAACTCTCCAGAAACTTGACACCATCCAGGACAAAGCAGCCCGCTTGATTGGCACTCCATCCACAAACATCACCGACACACAGTGGCAGCAGTGTGTGCAATCTACAAGATGCAATGCAGCACCTTCCAAACCCACAAACTCTACCACCAAGAAGGACAAGGGCAGCAGATGCATGGGAACATTACCACCTGCAAGTTCCTCTCCAAGCCACCACCATTCTGATTTGGAATTATATCACTGTTCCTTCACTGTTGCTGGGTCAAAATCCTGGAACTCCTTTCCTAACAGCACTGCGTGTGTACCTATATCACAAGGATTGCAGTGGTTCAACATGGCAGCTCACCACCATCTTCTCAAGAGAAATTATGGATGAGCAATAAATACTGGCATATCCAGTGACACCCAAATCCCATGAAAGAATAAAAAGAAATTGGTTTGATAACCCTGCCACATCTGGCTGGTCTGAATTCACCGCTCTTGATCAGAATATATGATTTGACCACTAGATGGCAGTGTAGCAAGATGGAAGTTGCCTCTTTCTCAATCATTGATTTTGGCACAATATTTCTTATACTCAAGAAAGCCTGTATGTGTTTAAGCAAAAACTAGGCTTTCATACTGAATGTTAGTGAAATGCATTTACTACATGCTATTCAACTCACCACGCCCTCATTAATGGGCAATTTTTCTGAACATTCCACACAATTGAGTTCTATGATTGCTTCTATTTACTGGGACAATTATTTAGATAAGGCCTAGAGGAAATGGTGCAAACATTTGCAGATGATTCCAAAATAGGGGGCATAGTTAGTTTTTCAGAAGTTCAAAGTAACATTGATGAAGCAGGCGAATGGGTCAAAATGTGGCAGAATTGAAAATCAGTAAATGTGAGGTGATATATTTTGAAAAAAACCCAGCAGTTATTCAGTTTATATTCTTAATCAAATAAATTCAGAACTTGCTAGAAATATTCAGCAGATCATGCAGTACCTCTGGAGAGGGAAACAAAGTATATGTTTCAGGTCAATGGTCTTTCATCAGAATTTTTTTTTACTCATAATGGAAGGAGGCTTCTGCTGTGGAAGAGCAGAGGGATTTCAGGCCACAGACTCCCAGGACATTAAAGGCAACAGCTCAGGTTAATCAAGTGGATTTTATCACAAGAGGTACAGAATATAAAAACTACAAGGTACCGATGATCATTTATAAAACCTTAATCAAATTTAATTACAGAGTGTTGTGTCCTGTATTGGGCTCCACACCAGAGCATAATGAAGCTTTAGCGAGGGCACAATTTAGATTCATTGGGAACCTGTCTGGTATGAGGAAATTAATTAGAACTCAAAACATCACAGATTAGTTGGGCAATCTGCCAGGTAGTTAGAGGGTAGTTAGAAACAGACCTTTTTCTGATGGGGCGAGAATAAAGCACCACAGATACAAGATTAAATGCAAGAGATTTAGAATAGGGGACAGGAGAAACCCTCTTCACGCAGGGAGTTTTGAAGATGTGGAATTCACTTCGAAGGTTCATGGTTGAGATAGAAATTGTCAATATTCAAGATTAGGTTGGATTAGTGTTTAAAGGAAAATGAATTTAAGAGATATGAAGGACAGGATGGGTATATATGATTAGGACTATTTACTTGCACAACCAACATAAACTGGTTGGGTTGAATGGTAACTTCCATTTATTTCAATATGCTATTAATACATTCAAAAAGTAAACTCTTCCAATGATTCACTGGATTAATGCATATCATTGTCGCTACTAAGGCATGCAGACAAGAAGGTCACATGTTCAATCACTTTTTTTCAGCTGTTGGGGGTGATACAATTGGTCACACCACCCTAGCCAAGGAAGAGGCGGAGTAAACATCTCCTGAATCTCCTGCTCATTATCCAGTATCTGTCACTGAAAAGTTCCTGTGTGTGTGGGCATAAGGTGAGATAACCTTAACGAGTAGGTAACCTGCCGACAATCACCATCAAGGTTTATGTATAACAAAGGTCATTTGCGTGAGGTTTGGGAGGGTAACTGGTACCTATGGAATTGTACCTGAGCAAAAGTCACTGTCTAAGGGGTGCAAGAAAGGAGGCTGGCATAGGGAATTAAAACTGACAGGGGGCTTGGGGTCAGACATATTTTCTTTGTCCTTTTGTTCATGACATCTTTGTCAATCTCTCCTTTGCCTCCACCCATTGCTGGCCTTCTATCCAGCTATTCACCTGCTTCACCCCCTTAAACAGTATAAATTTCATCACATTTTTACTTGTCTTTAGCTCTGAAGAAGAGTCATACGGACTCAAAACGTTAACTCTGTCTTTCTCTCCACAGATGCTGTTCATTTGTGATATTTTCCAGTCCAGAGGAAAGTTCTTGGAACTGAAACATTGACTGACTGACTTCTGTTTCGTGACAAGTATTTCTAGCTTTTTCTGCTTATACTTTGCACACATGGCTTGAGTGAGGACAGGATGTAGCTCAGCTGTGACAACTGCTTGATTAAAAAGCAAATCTGCTGACACTTGTATGGAGAATGGTTACATGGGCAAGATACCAGGCAATTGCTGGTGCCTGTGGAATCAGCAAAAAATTAGATGAATGGAGCCTAATTAGGAGTGAAGAGACTCGGCAAAAGGGAAAGACCACTGTTAAATAATGCTCACAGTTTTCGGCGGGGTTGGGGGGGGGAGGGGGTGTGTGTGTGTGTGTGTGGGGCGTGGATAAGTGAAAGCTTTCTTTACACTGTCTTTAAACTAGGAGGAACGAATTCAAGTTTCATTGCAGACACTCACCTGCAAGCATTCTATACCCAAAGAAGAAAGCTGCAATCAAGACAGCGACAACGGACACCGATGCCAAAGCAATTACAATTGTCTCCTCCTTGTAGTGTGGTCTCCAAGTACCTAGAACACAAAGATAAATTCCAATGTTGTCACACACTTCAGTTAGTTTATTGGTACCAATAATATGCTATAAAAAAACTTTAATGGACCAATAAGAAAGGCAGAATTGCATTTGTACAACATCTTATTAAGAGCTATCAAATGTCCCGAAGTACTTCACATCCCATGAACTACATTGCGCACTGTTACTATAGCAGTAAGCACAGCAGACATTTTCAGGCCGCAAGATCCCACTAATAGCAGTAAGAGATGAATTGTTTTTGGTGCCGTTGGTTGACAGAGGAGTGTTCTCCTGGACACCATGAAAGCTGCCTGCTCTTCTTTGAATAGTGCTGCCCTAGGCTCTATGATTCCCACTGAACTACTCGAGCAGGTGACACGAGCAGAGTTTCCAAAGAACATCACTTCAGACAATGCGGAACACCAACTGAGGATGTTACCAACCGAACCAAGCTGGCTTGCACTTTATTTGTCAGTTGTAACAGATTTCCACCGTAGTGTTACATAGCTCAGTGCTCGCTTTAAACATGCCCAAAGTTTTGGAAAATCAGAATCTATAAAATATCTGCCAGCTGTTTTTTCACATTTCAAGTGAACAAAGTATGAACATTTCATGTGCCCATCAATTTCCATCTATAAGTCTCACAAAGGGAACATCTAATACAATTGCAACCAGATAAAATGATACACATCTTGCCAAAGGAAATAGCCAGACTTGCCTGTTATTAAAATAACATGCCTGCAAACCTGAGGACAAGTTTGCTAAACTCTGGGTCAATGCGCTCAACGGCATGCCTACCAGATCCGATCTCAGATTTGCTCATCAAGCTGCCAGCTGGCATGGTTGGCTGAGCTCAGTTATCTTCCGGTGGGCACACTAGATGATATGCCCATAAGGTGGCAAGATGTTATCCAAAATATCCCTGGATGATACTGAGCCATCCTAACTGGAAGGTCCATATTTGAGGTGTGCTTTTTATGGAATCAACTTGTCTTAGCAGTAAGGGATCCAATTACTAGGCGTCTCATTGCTGACCAGTGGAATAGGAAAAAATCTGCCACTTTACAGTGTTAACATGAAGTACGTCGCTGCTACCAATATTTGAGGAAAACTGCACTAGAACCAAAGCATTTTAATGTAAAGCTGTGTCACAGACCAGGAACTAAACATGGGATGCTTGACTAGTAATGTTTTAAATTCTCTACTTGGCAGTGCCTTTAGCCACTTGGGTACCTCTGTGGCTTCGATCAAATAATATCACATCAGACAATGCAGCAGGTCCACTATGGTGGAGGAAAGTGAAAAATTAGATACCGTGCTCAAGTCTCTGAACTGGGGCTTGAAGCCACAGCCTTTTGAATCAGAGTGACGGGTGCTACCATTGACACCTAAAAGATTGAGAAAGATAAGATGTTGCACAACTTTGAGGTCCTGTGGAAGAATGAGCTACAGTGGGTAATTGTCTCCGTTTTATATGAACTCCTGCAGATGTTTCCTCTCCTTAGTAAGGGGCACTGAAGCCAAAGCTCATCACCTGCTACTGACACCCTGGCAGAGATCTGCTAGCCCAGCACACACCAGGGATCCAACTTGGGACCTTGTTGATCTGCAGTGTTTAACATCACTACAAGCAAAATTCTTAGCTACTGTGCCATCGGGCAGGGTTTTTCTGTTGGCGTGCGGGGACGGGCCCAGCACACTGACATGTAAAATGACACGTGATGATGCGGGCATGCATCCCAACTGACATGTTTAAATAAATTTTTAAACCATTTATTCAATTATTTTAATGTCCATTCAATATCCCTGAGGCAGCTCTGAGCGCTGTTGACTGCGTATTATGCTGGGCGGGCCTTAATTGGCCATCCCGTGTAAAATGGCAGAGCAGAGTTGATCGCGGGTGGCGATTGGCTCCGCGCCCGCCTACGCCTGCTCCCACCCAGCCCACCCGCCTTAGGAAAAATCCTGGCCATCAAGTTGAGCTCACAGAATCTATTTTGTGTTTCAGAATCAGCTATCAATTCAAAATGAATTGCCATTCAATAGCTGTGCTGTAAATATATAGATATAATTTCAGTGTTAAAAATTGTTCGTATGATCGCGTGGATTTGAGAAGGTTTTCAGGATACAGTTGCAGCTCCAAGCTGAATACACAAGCCTTATTACAAACAATGCTGAGAAAACAAAGCAGCAGGTTCTTTAAAGGGATTCGCAGCTTTGGGTACTGCAGCAAACAAAAATGCTTCTTTGATTATAATGTCCATAGTGCATAGTTGGGGAGTTCTAGTTCTGCTAGTTCACTTCAAATGTTTTGCGTGTTTTTTTTCTTTCACAGTACCTGGCATCCTGAAGCATGAGAAAGAAACCTCTCTCAGTATCAAAAGAACGATTTTTAGGCCCAGATTTTCCCTACAACAGAAAGGCCAGTTTGTGCTAAATTAGCTGATCTTAACCAGATTTATGATTGCTACCCGGTGACCTTCTGCTGATAACGCACCAGTGGGTGAGAAACACTGGATTCAACTAATAACTATCTATAAATGGTCAAATAGCCTGCTGACATTAAGCCTAGATTTCCTAGCAGCATTTTTGTAACATTGATATTAAGCTGCCTGAATCGAAAAAAAGTTAACAGATCAGAAAATCTAAACTACAAACTAGGCTCACACATGAAGGATGGCCTCTTGGATAAGGCGCTAGAGAGGTACCCAGAGGTATTCTTCTATAGGGGCAGAAAAGAGAAATGAAGGAGCAAAATAAATTAACTGCTTTAGATGGGTGTTCTGTTTCAATGCATTATGGGGGTAGGATTTGTTTTGGTCTCTGCTGTTGTTTGGAGACTGTTTTGGTAGGAAATTTATGTTTACTCTATTATTCAGCTCACTGATATTTAGGGAGTGTTCTATTACACAATCAAGAACTTGTCTGAGGGAGTGCTACATTTCAGATGAGATGTTAAACCAAGGCCCTGTCTGCCCTCTCAGGTGGATGTTCAAAACTCTGTGACACTATTCAAAGGAGAGCAGGGGAGTTCTCCAACTGTCCTGGCCAATATTAATCCCACAATTTAACGTTAATGAAACAGATGATCAGATGTCTGACCACAAATTGGCTCCTGTGTTTCCTAGATTACAAATCATGAAAGGCAATATATAAATGCAGGTTCTCAGTTTACTGTATTTCCTATGAATAACTTAGAAGTGTTCCTTCACAAAATGAGCACTTATGTTTCCAACAGTTGATATTTTTGCCATTAAATCCAGAGCAGTCCTGGTGAAACTGCAACAGAGTCACATGGACCAACAGATCATGGCCTGATCCCTGGGCTGTGCTGCAATCTACCAAGACTTCTTCAGCACTACTTCCTAAGCACTACCCGCAACCTCTAATACCTAGAAGGACAACACAGCAGTAGGCACATAGGAAGCACCACCATTGGCAAATTCCCCTCCAAGTCACATAGCATCCTGACTTGGATGTATGTCACTATTTCTTCATCATTGTGGGTGAAAATCCTGGAACTCCTTATGTAACAGCACTGCTGGAACATTTTCACCATATGAACTGCAGGAATTCAGATGTGCCAATGATACCTACATCCCAAGAATGATTTTTTTAAAATAACATGGTAGCCAATTGCATACAGCAAGGTTCCACAAATAGCATTAAAATAATTATCCAACCATTTATTTTTTAGTGTTGCTTGAGGGATAAATATTGACCAGGACACTGGGAAAATTCTCCTGTTCTTCTTCAAATTGTGCCATGAGATCTTTAAAGGCTACCTGCGGGAATCTCATTTTCTCATCCAAAAGGCAGCATCGCTGACAATTCGGCACTCCCTCACTACTGCACTGTAGCACTAGATTATATACTCAAGTCTCTGGAGTGGGGCTACAACCCATGATCTTCTAACTCAGAGGCAACAGAGTTACCATTGAGCAAAGGCCTAGATTAAATTCTGCTTGCAGGTGCATTACCAGGATTAGGGTGGGAGTATTGGAAATCCCCAGAATACCTCTTATACCAACCTAATATCAAGATGATGTAACCCGGTGTTTTATGGTCAGGTTGTGATGAAGGCTCTCACTGGAGGTTCACAAGGGCTTAGTAAGCCCTGAGAGGCAGACTACTTGTTTTGCCAATAACCCACTTGTTTAAACAAGGAACTGCACATTGATTGGAGTGAGAAAGATGAGTGCATAAAGCTTCTTCATGACCTTGGTTGCGTACTCTATGCTCCAGTACCTAAATATAGTCAGTGGTAACTGGCGGCACAGCAGAATGTCAATGATATCTTGTGTCTGATTCAATGTCCAAGTGCTCTACAATACCTTGCTATAACTTGCGCTGGAAATACAAGACAATAGTTCCTCATCATCATCAAAGGTTTATTTAAAGTCAACTCCTGATCAACTTCCTTCACCCAATAGACTTTTATAGACCTATGCACTTGAAGACAAGTGCTCCTCCATATTCGCAGAAGGACCACCAATACCTTCCTTTGATTTCACCTATCAAGTCGCCCAGGATTTGACTAAATCAATAGATGGAAGCGGAGTGAGGCCAGTCCTCTGAATGAGGAGCAATCCAAAGCTGATGGCTGGTTTCTGAACAAAAGTGATTTCTTATTCATTACTTTTCGTGCAAAGACCAATTTCCTGACATTACCCTGAATTTGTCTTTCACCAGTATGAATCTTTCTTCTCTGCAACAATGAGAGATTTTTGTGTATTATTTTCAAAGATAGACAAAGTAATTTTTATTTAAAGATTTTTTGAACTAGCTGAATGTTTAAAGGAATCCCTTCATCTTTGCAAAAAGAAGGCAACATGCATATTGTGTCCAACTTAGTTCGTATTTTACAGGAACTAGTTAGCTTTCTATCATATGGAACACTCAAGTTTGAGTTTGAATTTGTACCGAGTTAGTTGGCAGTTCTCCAGACCATAGAATCACTATAATTACTCTATTATCCCTTAGGCAAAGGAGGGGAAAAGAATCATTGAAGGCCATTGTTCCTGATCATTACCCAGTGAGCATTGCTAGAAAATTTGCTTGTGCGGATGTCAGGTTGAGTACAGGATCAAGTCCGAATGTCATGCCCCTATGAATCAACAGCCTGCCAAAACTGAAGAAATTGGTTCATATATGAAGAAAGATCACTTATAGAGTTGGGCAAGGTACTATATTGGAAACCATATCCCAAAGGCTAAGTGCCTTAACATAGTGGAGGGAGAAACAAAGCAAATAAAATCGGTAAAAATAGTTGAAGCGGCAAGTGAAAAACAAGATTCCCCTTTGTGCTCAGTTAAAATGCATGGTTTCTTTTATCTGGCTATACATAAGCACATATAGCTCAGACTATGACTTCAGTAGTTGGAAAATGATCTGTATCCGACAGAAAAAACGATAAAAACAAAAAAACTGCGGGTGCTGGAAATCCAAAACAAAAACATAAACATGATGGCCATCTGACGTGATGATAAAATGCAGCAGTCTCCATAAGACTAGTTGCTGATTCTAAGCTGTGTGTATATATATATATAATGGCCAAGCTAAACCCTTCACTGGAGACTTCTAAATGTGATAACATATTATATCTGATATCCACATTCGACATTCCTTATTTGAAATATATTGCTAGCTTCCCATTTATTTGCTGGAATTGACATTACTTTAATCTTGTTTTAGGTTGTTCATGCTCAATTTCCTCCCAACCCACCTTCTCTGCTCCCCAGTGGTTCAGTTGAGGAGAAAGGCACGTACCAGGCTCCCAGCATATTATTAAGCCATAGTAACCAGAAAGATCCCAAGTTCCATTTAGAGCCTGTGCTAATCTCAACGGGACAAGACTTCAAAGTACCTTGCAGGTTAAGGAGGAGAAAAAAAAAATCAGACAGGGTTCCTTGCCTTGATCACTATCCTCCTTGCTTTGGCATGGGGAAGGATATCAGAGCTTGATTAGTACTCCTTGGAGAACAACTTTTAAGACAGTGACAAACCTTTACCCATGAGGATTGTACCCCAGTGTTACACAGTGACAGACCTATATCCACCAGTACTGTATCACAGTATTACAATGACAGACCAGTATCCACCAGCACTGTACCCATTACACTATTATACCACAGTATTAGTGAGACCTGTACCCACCCCAGTATTATACAGGGACAGATCTGACCTGTATCAAACAGTATTGCACTCTGGTGTTACACAAAGGTAGTGGTTTTGCAAAATTTTCACTTGGAGGTGCAGAGATTCAGCAGCAGCCGCTTGCTCTCTGCAAGTCAGTCATGGCTGGCACTGAACTGTAGATATACAAATGTGTGCTCAAGCCCAGCTTCCAATTAAGGCCCTTCAAAAGCTAGCATCCCAAGTATCACACACAACAAATAGCCACATGGAGGAAAACCTAGAAGGCTGTCAGTGGACGATAAACTGGTAAATGCCAATTCTCTCAGGTGAAGATGGGGCAAGGTTTTTGTACACAAGTCAATACACTCAGGAGAGACAGGGAGAAAACTCAAAAAAAATGTAATAAGGAATCTTTATTCCCATGCCTGCAATAATTTAATCTCAATACATACAGGTGGCACATCCTTAGTCAAGGTATTCCAGTGGTTTCTTGTCACTGGTATCATGCAATAATGTGAATAATTTCATGGATTTGTCCTATCCACAAAATCTAACAAATCAGTCAAATTTAAATCCCATCAATTACTGCTATGAGAATCTCCCCTGTACCATTGACAAAACTATGGGAGCAATCTTACAAAGACGACTAGAGGAGTTCTCCAGTGTCTGGGCTAATATTCACCCCTCTACTATCACTAAACAACAGGTAATCTGGTCATTATTACATTGCTATTTGTGGGATAAAAACAGAAAATGTTGGAAAAATTCAACAGGTCTAGCAGCATCTGTGTAAGAGAAAGAGAGTTAATGTTTCAAGTTCATATGAATGCAAGCTCCAACAACTTATTGATGCCAATGCCTATCCGGGACACTCCACACCTTCCTATCCCTCTGACCCCATCCCTTCTTCTAATTCTAGTCCTTGCCATGTATTCACTATACTCTCTGACCTTCCCCTCTCTGGTGCTGAACGTTCTGTACTTGGCAAAGACTCAGTTCATCCTCTTACGCTCTCACCTCAATGAATTCCGGGCTCAGCACAATGCTTTGCCTTCATCTCCAGGCTCACTTCTTTGGGCAGGAGTCCTTCCCCATTCAACGGATCTTTTCACCCAGCTCCAATATTCTTCCCCTACCTGACCCCTCCCTCTGGCCTCCTATCTGCTCTTGATCTTTTCATTGAGAACTATTGGCATGACATCGGCTGTCTTAATTTTTCCATTCCTCTCACCCACTCCAACCATGTTTCCTTTTGAACTTGCTGCACTCCATTCTCTCAGGTCCAACCCTGACTTGGTTATCAAAACTACGACAAGGGTGATGCTGTTGTTCTCTGGCATACTGACCTCTACCTTGCAGAGACTTAGCGCCAACTCGCAGACACTTCTTCCTACCTCCCCTTGGACCATGACCACCAAGCATCAAGCCATTGTTTCCAGGACTGTCACTGACTTCATCTCCTCTGGAGATCTTTCCTCCGTAGCTTCCAGCCTCATAGTCCCCAACCCTGAACAGCCCATTTCGACCTCCTTCCCAAAATCCACAAAAGGACTGTCCTGGTGGCCCATCATGTCAGCCTGTTCCTGCCCCATGGAATAATTTCTTTTAATCTTGGCTCTATTCTCTCTTCCCTTGTCCAGTCTTCACGCACCTACATTCGCAATTCCTCTGACACCCTACCTCATATCAACAATTTCCAGTTTCCTAGCTCTAACCGCCTCCTCTTCACTATGGATGTCCAGTACCTCTAAACCTCCATCACCCAACAGGATGGTCTAAGGGCTCCCCGCTTCTTCCTTGAACAGAGGCCTGAACAATCCCCATCCACCACCATTCTCCCTGGTTGAACTTGTTGCCTCACTGAACAATTTCTCCTTTAATTTGTCTCACTTCCGCCAAATAAAAGGTGTGTCGATGGGTCCCCACATGGGCCCCAATTATGACCATCTTTTTGTGAGTTGTGTGGACCATTCCTTGTTCCAGTTCTGCTCGGGGTCCCCTCCCACAACTCTTTTCTCAGTACATTAATGACTCTATCGGCGCCGCTTCATGCTCTTGTTTGGACCTGGAAAAATGTATCGATTTTGCTTCAATTGCCACCCCTCTCTCACCTTCACATGGTCCATCTTTGACACTTCCCTTCCTTGGCTTCTCTGTTGCCATTTCTGGTGATAAACTGTATACCAATACTCATTACAAGCCCACCAACTCCCACAGTTAGCTCGACTACAGCTCCTCACACTCTGCTTCCTGTAAGGACTCCATCCCATTCTCTCAGTTCCGCCGCCACCGTCGCATCTGTTCCGAGGATGCTACCTTCCAAACGGTGCTTCTGACATGTCTTCCTTTTTCCTTAACCGAAGGGTTCCCTCAGCTGTGTCCAACTCATTTCCCACAAGTCTGCCCTCATCCCTTCCCCTCCCTCCCAGAACCATGATAGGGTCCCCCTTGTCCTCACTTTTCACACCACCAGCCTCCGCATTCAAAGGATCATTCTCTGCCATTTATGCCAACTCCAGCATGATGCCACCAACAAACACCTCTTCCTCTCATCCCACCCTGCCAGCATTCCATAGGGACCATTCCCTCAGTAATACCCTGGTCCACTCCTCCATCACCCCCAACTCCTCATCCCCTTCTGACGGCACCTTCCCATGCAATCACAGAAGGTGCAACCTGCCCCTTTACCTTCTCCCTCCTCACCGTCCATGGCCCCAAACATTCCTCTCAGATGAAGCAGCAATTCACTTGCATCTCCTTTAATTTGGTCTACTGTATTTGCTGCTCCCAATGCAGTCTCCTCTACATTACAGAGACCAAACTCAGACTGGGTGACTGCTTTGCAGAACACCTTTGCTCAGTCTGCAAGCATGACCAAGGCCTTCCTGTTGCTTGCCATTTGAACACACCATCTTGTTCTCATGCCCACGTGTCTGTCCTTGGCCTACTGCAATGTTCCAATGAAGCCCAACGCAAGCTGGAGGAACAGCAACTCATCTTCTGATTAGGCACTTTATGGCTTTCCAGACTTAACAGTGAGTTCAACAACTTCAGACCATGAACTCTCACCTCCATCTTTACCACTTCTTCAATCCAATTTTTTTAGTTTTTATTTATTTATTCATTTTATTATCCTTTTTCCCTAACCTCCACCCCCAACAACAGGGCCATCTGTCAAGTGTGTTTTTATGTTTCACTTTCACAGGGTGCTGACCCATGTTCTGCTATTAGGCCAGTATCAGCACCTTCTTCAGTCATTAACACGACCATTAGCACTCCCTTTGTCATGACACCTTTGTCAAACTTCTCCTTAGCTTCCACCTATCCCTAAACTTCTATTTTGCTCCACCCCCTCTTAAATAGTATAAATCTACCACATTTTTACTTGTCTTTAGCCCTGAAGAAGAGTCATACGGACTCAAAACATTATCTCCAGCATCTCCACAGATGCTGCCAGACCTGTCAAGTTTTTCCAGCATTTTCTGTTTTTATTTCAGATTTCCAGCATCCACAGTATTTTACTTTTATCTTGCTATTTGTGGGATTGCTATGCAAATTGGCTGCCAAGATTCCTACATTACTAAAATGGCTATATTTCAATAGCACTTCGTTGACTGTAAACTGCTTTGGGATGTCCTGAGGTCATAAAATGTGCTATGTAAATGCAAGTTTTTCTTTTCTTTCCAATGAGTGTAAATGAGAAATAGTTAATGCTTTGAAGTTCAATTCAAGTGATGCGAATGGAAAATAATTTGATCCACTTAAGTTTTAAAAAGAAATTTTGTACAATCAATGTGGATGGGACATTATTTGATCTGCTGGCGTGATGATTTTATTGAGAAGTGATTGATTGATACAAGCTTCAGTCTCAGTTCAGAATTCTTTGGAACATGTAAGGAAACAATCTATTTTCTTTAAAGTTAATGTAAGATGACAAAAACAAAAAAATTTATTTGTGTTGGGTATGCATTTGTCTGGGGTCAGTTGTGACATTCAACACACAACAGAGTAAACAGCTCTCACAAGTGCCGTTTTCCAGCCTGTCCACTCAATCTATTGCTTTTCACCTCTTTAAACAAGTTCAATAAAACTTAAAGGGCAGGATTTTCTGGTCGTTGGGCAGGCGTGGCAGGTGGGCCTGGAAGCAGCCGGGAAAATGGTCTGCTGCCTGCAATTGGCCCCCAGCCACCATTTCACGCTGGCTGGCTCAGCGCTGCCGGGGTGGGGGTGCAGGACGAGGGCGAGCGCAGAAGTCTGTGCATGCGTGAGGGAGCACACACTGAAAGCTCCCTGAAGGCAGGGTGGCTGCCTCAGGGGGAGCTGAAGATTTGTACAAACAGAAATAAAGATTTTAAAAACGAGAGAAACATGTCCCCACATATGACTCAGTCACATGACAGGGCCATATTAAAAATTATGTCTAAAAATGTTTCCTTTTTCAAAAAATTACTGTTGGAAACCTTATCCTGCTTGTGAATGAGATTTCATAAGAGATCCAAAGATCACCTGGCCAATTCATCTGCCCACCAACCGTAAGGTTGGATGGGTAGCAAAAAATTGTTTTTAATTAATTAAGGGCCTTAATAGGCCTCTTAATTGTCAGCGGGCACACTGCCGGCACTTGTATACGCCCGCCAACCAAAATATTGTGCCATGGCAGGACGTTTGCCCGATGTCGTCGCGCACTATTTTACACCCGATCGGGTCGGGCACTCGCCCACCCATGGGATATAAGATCCTGCCCAAAGACTGCTTTCAGGCACAAGTGTCTCAATTTACACACTAAAAAAATCCAGAACTTCCTGCCTGCTGATCAGATGAATTGCATGCCTGCTTGATAGGGCTGAGGGTTATGTTTACGAATTGTGGAGCCAGACCAGTCTCAAGCCTGGAGGCACACTGTCTGTTCCCAGCTACTGTTTCACTCCTTTTGGCAAGCTCTCCCAACAATCAGCGTCAACAACACTGAAAATACATCTTCATTCACGCAGACAGACCAGCCCAGAATTAAAAACACTGAAGAGGCCAGAGGCCCCCCATCCGCTGTAACTCGTGCTTACACAGCTAAGTAAAGTGTATACTGATTTCATGTGATTAAAAAAGGCAAGTCACAGTTTCAACCTGTTAAAGATGCATTTCCTAGGATAATGATTACAGCTTGCCTTCTTTGACACATTCTTTTCTCACTTTGACAGTAATATGGGAGCAAAGAAATTTTAAAACTAACAAGTTCCTGCTTTTTTCTAATTGCATTCTTTCTTTTTGGGCTCTGTGCAGAGGTGCTCCAAATTTTCCTGGCTCCAGGTAATTCAATATACTGACTTCCCCAATAGTTCAGTTGGTAGAAGTAATGTAGAGGTGACCCATACAGATCAGCAAGGCTCCAGCTTCAACTGTTGGTGCTGGATACGCAGCTCTCAGCCAAGGCAGCATTATGGGCACCACGAGTGTCTCAGTACCAGTGATTGTAGAATGGCAAAATCAGCCACTTCTTATAGATATCCAGTACATCTGCATTTGGAAACTTGTGTATAGCCAACAAGATTGTACTTGGCTGCGATATTCTAAACAGTTAAACATATTAACCACGCTCACAGAAGAGCACTTACGTGATTACCAAAGAAGGGTCCAAGCAAGAGTACCGCAGCTACCAAGTGCTTCCATTCAAGAGAGGTTTGAACATTCAATCACCTCCTAACAACCCTTTGACTCCACCTTCAGTCACCTCTCCTCTGACCCTTCGACTCCACCTTCTGTGGAGTGCATTCCATTCAAGAGAGGTTTGAACATTCAGTCACCTCCTAACAAATCTTCGACTCCACTTTCAGTCACCTCAGTTTTAAAGTGATTTGGAAAAGAAGCAAATGCAATGCAAGACAATGGGCAGAATTTTACATCCCACAGGGGTCGCGCACCCAACCTGATCAGGCGTAAAATCACACAAGAAGACAATGGGCGGGCGCCCCGACACCATCCCGCACTCTCGTGATATTTCACTTGGTGGGTGCACACAAAATTCTGAAGCATGCCCGCCAACAATTAAAAGGGGAATTAAGCCCATTAACGGCGCAATTGACTCTGAGTGCTCGTGGTCCGTCTAACCCTACAATTGACGGACAGGCGAATTGGCCAGGCAGATTTTGCATTTTTCATGAAACCTCATCCAAGTGCCGGATGAGATTTCCATTATTAAATAAAATTTTAAAAATCATCTTTGGACAGCATTTTTATCATCTATATGTTCAAGTGCCTGATTGTGATGCTTGGATATTTTTTCCTGATCTTCAAAACTTTATTTCATGGTTTTTGGGTCAGCAGCTCCCTGAGGCAGCTCTCTGCCTTCAGGGAGCTTTCTCTCAGCACTTGTCCCCGCCCGTGGAAACATCATTGCCCGCCCTCCTCTGGCCCCCACCCCGGCAGCACTGAGCTTTTCAGCATGCGTTTCACACTGGCTGGCCGTTAACTGGCCAACCAGTGTGAAATGACAGTTGGGGGCTGATCACAGTCAGCGGTCCATTTCCTGACCACTCCCAGGCCTGCCGATCATGCCCGCCCACTGAACTGAAAATTCAGGCCAACGTTTTTCACACAGTGAGTGTTTTGGGTCTGGAATACATTGCCTAGAAGTACGGTGGAGGCAGGTTCAATCGAGGTATTCAAGCAATGATTGTTTCTATTCAATAAAGTGCAGGCTTATGTGGAAAAAGCAGGAGAATGGCTATGAGTCTTAATGCTCATTCAGAGAGCTGGTGCAGATACAATGGACCAAATGGCCTCCTTTTGCACCGTAACAATTCTATGACTCTCTCCCCAACTCTTCAACTCCCCCTTCAGTCACCTCACCCAACTCTGCACTTCAGTCACCTCACTTGACTCTTTCACTCTACCTTCAGTCACCTCTCCCCGACTCTGACTCCACCTTCAGTCACCTCTCCTTGACCCTTTGACTCAACCTTCAGTCACCTCTCCCCGACTCTTCGACTCCATCTTCAGTCACCTCTCCCCAGCTCTTCCCTTCAGTTACCTCTCCCCGACTCTGACTCCACCTTCGGTCACGTCTCTCCGACTCCACCTTCAATCATCTCTCCTGATTCATTGACTCTACCTTCAGTCACCTCTCCCCGACTCTTCGACTCCACCTTCAGTTACCTCTCCCCAGCTCTTCCCTTCAGTCACCCCTCCCGACTCTTCAACTCCACCTTCAGTCACCTCTCCGACTCCATCTTTTGTCACTTCTCCCCAACTGTTCCTTTCAGTCACCTCTCCCTGATTCTTCAACTCTACGTTCAGTCACCTCTCCCCAATTCTGACTCCACCTTCAGTCACCCCTCCCCAACTCCTCAACTCCACCTTCAGTCACCCCTCCGACTCCACCTTTAGTCACTTCTCCCCAACTCTCCGATTCTACCTTTAGTTACTTCTCCCCAATTCTTCCTTTCAATCACCTCACCCTGATTCTTCGACTTCACCTTCAGTCACCTCTCCCCAACTCAAAGCTTTTAATTGCCCTTATACATCTTGAATAAACAGCTTGGGATCAGGCTATTACCTGGTGCTTAATCATTTGTGAAGTTTATCACATTTATAACAGAATTCTTCTTCAAGCACGGAATTTAATAAGCACATTACTGATCCTGCTGTGTATCCTCCATAATCTATAATTCCTACTATATAGCTTTTATATCCCACAGTTCCTGATGGTGTGCCCTGAAAAACCTACTGTTCCCTCTCATATCTCAGCCTACCATTGAGGATCCTTTAAATTCCTCAGTTCACTATCATATCTGTACAAGTTCTAATCTAGTCTAAATCCCAGGATTTTCATTGGGTTCCCTTCATCCCGTCTCCCAACCTCACTTTATCTGAGCCAATACCACAGTATATTCAATTGTGAGGCAGCATAAAAGCAAAGCCTGAATCTGTCCGCCTAACAACCACAAACAAAAGAATGGAAGCACTGCCTTATTTTTTCTCTTCTAGCTTGGATGCTAGGACTAGGTAGCACCTTGAAAGTGCTCTCCGAAGAAGCAATTGACCTTGTGGCACTCCCCCACTTTTTCCCCATACCCCTGCACATTCTTCCTTTTCAGATAAGAATCCAATTTCCTCTTGAATGCCTCAATTCAACCTGTCTCCACCACGTTCTCAGGCAGAGTCATCTGATCTTTTACTTCCAACCAGGCCTCAGTTTAACATCACATCTGAAAGAAGACCCCTCTGACAGGTCATTACTGCACTAGAGTGGCAGCTTTGATTTATGTGCTCAAGTCCTGGAGTGGATCTTGAATCTATAACTTTCTGATTCAGAGACAAGAGTGCCACCAACTGAGCCACGGCTGACACTGTTAGATTTGAACCATGTTGCCATGCTGGCGGAGAATGGCTAACTGAACCGAGATTAGGGATCAAACCTGGGGTACACTGCCTTTACCAAAAGAGCTCCCTGCAAGCCTTTCTGCTTGAAGTGATAATGGCAACTTTGGATAGTAAGAGCACTTCATGCATTGAGAGGGAACTATCCATCAAAAGGCTATAATGAAGGTTATGGTTGGCATTTTGTGTGCACTACTTGGCTCCATGCATCTTCCTGGATGCTATTTCAATTAACCAATAAACCCTCCTTACACTTCTCTGCCTCTCTACCTCACTTTCTCCCTTTAAGACATTTTTTAAAACCTACTTTGACCAGGCTTTTGGTTACCTAACCTAAATCTCTTTATGTACCTCAGTGTCATACTTTCTTTACAATGCTCCTGTGAAGTGTCTTGGGACGCTTCATTATGTCAAAGGCACTGCATAAATGAGCTGTTATTGTAGCTTTGTTCAATTGGTAATACTCTCCTCTCAGAGTTATACAAGCTGTTGGTATAAACCTCACCGAAGGCAATGATTCCAGTGCAGTCCTCCTGGTTCAAACCCAACTCCAGGCAAGTAATTCCAGTGCAGCATTCCTGGTTCAAATCCCACTGTGTCAGCTGTGGCTCAATTGGTGGCACTCTTGCCTCTGAGTCACAAAGTTGTAGATTCAAGACCCACTCCAAGGCTTGGCATAAAAATCAAAGCTGCCACTCCAGTGCAGTACTGACGGAGTACTGACCTGTCAGAGGGGCCTTCTGTCGGATGAGATGTTAAACTGAGGCCTGACCTGGAAGTAAAAGATCAGACGACTCTGCTTGAGTGTGTGGTGGAAGCAAGGTCAGTTGAGGCATTCAAGTGGAAATTGGATTCTTATCTGAAAAGGAAGAATATGCAGGGTTACAGGGAAAAGGCAGGGAGGGGTGTGGTACCACGTGAATTGCTCCTTCAGAGAGCCAACACAGACAGGCCAAATGGCTTTCTTCTGTATTGTAACTGTTCTATGACAGCATTTCAAAGAGCAGGGGATTTAATCCTGGGGGAAAAAAACAAATTATCTGGTTATTACCATATTGCTTTTTTAGGAGCTTTCTGTGCGCTAATTGGCTGACAGGTTTCCCCCACATTGTAACAGTGACTACACTTCAAATGTACTCCATTGGCTGTAAAGCACTTTAGGACATCCGGTGGTCATGGAAGGTATTATAAATACAAGCCCTTTTCTTTTCCAGGCAGTCAGTCCTCTGCATTGCACCTAGTCTAAATCCCACTCCAGGTAGTAAAGTAATTCCAATGCAGTACACTTGGTTCAAACCCCATCTAGTTTGTAGTTCCAGTGCAGTAGTCCTGGTTCCAACACTATGCGAGCCTGAGATTTCAAAGCAGTATAACAAATTTGCATTTATACATCTTTTAGTCATTCATGAGATGTTGCATTGCTGCCCCTGAACAAGTGGTGTGAGCCACCTTCTTGAATGCAACTGAGTAGCTTGCTAGTCCATTTCAAAGAGCAGTTAAGAGTCAACACATTGCTATGGGTCTGGAATCACATTTACACCAGCAGATTTTGGTCGGGAAGAATAAAAAGGCAACTTATTATTTAAATGGAGAGAAACTTCCGAATGCTTCAGTGCAAAGGGATCTGGGTGTCCTCATGCATGAATTGCTGAAAGCTAGTATGCAGGTACAGCAGGTAATAAGGAAGGGAAATGGGATTTTAGCATTTATTGCTAAAGGAATAGAGTATAAAAATAGGGAAGTGTTGTTGCAACTGTACAAGGCATTGATGAGACCGCACCTGGAGTACTGTGCACAGTTTTGGTCCCCTTACTTGAGGGAGGATGTAGTTGCATTGGTGGCAGTTCAGAGGAGGTTCACTAGATTGATTCCAGAGATGCAGGCTTTGTCTTATGAGGAGAGATTATGCAGTTAGGCCTGTACTCTCTAGAGTTTAGAAGGATGAGAGGAGATCTGATTGAGGTATATAAGATGCTAAAGGGGATAGACAAGGTAGACGTGGAGCGGATGTTTCCCCTTGTGGGGCATTCTAGAACAAGAGGCCATAGTTTTAGGCTAAGGGTTGGTAGATTTAAATCAGAGATGAGGAGGAACTACTTTTCTCAAAGGGTCATGAATCAGAATGCCGTGGATGCCGGGACGCTGAATAAATTTAAGGAGGAGATAGACAGATTTTTAATTAGTAACGGGTTGAAAGGTTATGGGGAGGGGGCGGGAAATTGGAGTTGAGGCTGAAATGAGATCAGCCATGATCGTATTGAATGGCGGGGCAGGCTCGAGGTGCTGAATTGCCTACTCCTGCTCCTAGTTTTTAAGTTCTTAAGATTTCCTTCCCTAAAGGACATTTACTGAACGAGATGGATTTTTAAAAACAATCCAGCAGCTTCATGATCACCTTTACTGATACTATATTTTTATTCTAAATTTATTTAATTAATTGAAATTATATTCTCCAACTGCCATGGTGAGATTTGAACTCATGCATCTGGATCATTAGTATAAGCCTCTAGATTACTAGACCAGTGGCATAAACACAATGCTAATTACCCCTAAATCCCCACAAATTTAGAAAAATGTCCCAAGGAGCTCCAAAGGAGCATTATCAAACAAAATTTGAAATTGTGCCACATAATGCTGAGGGATATAGACAGATTGAGTGAGTGGGCAAAAACTTGGCTAATGGGGAGTTTAATGTATGAAAGTGTGAGATCATGCACTTTGGTAGGAAGAATCAAAAGGCAGATTATTATTTAAATGGAGAGATACTCCAAAAACTGTACAGCACAGACGGATCTGGATGTTCTTGTTCATGAAACACAAAAAGTTAGCAGGTGCAGCAAGTAATTAAGAAGGCAAGTGGAATTTTGGTCTGATTGCTAGGGGGCTGAAGTTTAAAAATAGGGAAGTCTTGTTACAACTGAAAGGGTATTGGTGAGGCCGAACCTGCAATACTGTGTACAGTTTTGGTCCTCATATTTAAGAAAGGATATACTGGCATTGGAGGCAGTTCAAAAGAGATTAACCAGGCTGATTCTTGGGATGAAGGGGTTGAATTATCAAGAATGGCTAAACTGCCATTTATTCATTAGAGTTTAGAAGAAAGAGGAGTGATCTTAAAACATATTCAAGATTCTGAGGGGGCTTGACAGGGTAGATGTTGAGAAGATGTTTCCACTAGTGGGTGAATCTTGAACGAGGGGACATAGTTACAGAATAAGGGGAAACTCATTTAAAACTGAGATGCGAAGGAATTTCTTCTCTCAGAGGAAAGTGAATGTCTGGAATTCTCTACCCTAGAAAGTTGTGGAGGCTAGATCACTGAAAGTATTTAAAGAGGAGGTATATAGATTTTTTAAATATTGAGGAGTTGAGGTCTATGAGGAGCCGGCGTGAAAGAGCAGTTGAGGCCTGGGGCAGCTATGATCCTATTGAATGGCGGGGCAGGCTTGAGGAGTCAGGTGGCCTACTCCTGCTCCTATTTCTTATATTCTTATGTTACGTAAGGGAGATATATGGTCAGCTGTCCAAATGCTTGATCAAAGACATAAGTTTTAAGGAACGTCATAAAAGAGGAAAGATGGAGGGGTTTAGAAAGGAAATTCCAGAGTTTAGGGCCTAGGCAAGGCAATCAATTGTGAAGAAATTCAAATAAGGGATGTGCAAGGGGCTCAAATTAGAAGAATAGAAGGTTATAAGGCTGGAGGAGGTTCTAGAGGCAGGGAGTGGTGAGGCAGTGGAGGGATTTGAAAACAAGAATGAGAATTTTAATATTGAGGTGTTGCTGAACCAGATGCCAATGTAGGTTAGCAAGCCCAAGAATGATGTGTGAATGAGAAGCAGAATTTTGGATGGCCTTGAGTGTATGAGAGTGGAAGGTGGGAGGCCAGCCAGGGGAACACTGAAATAGTCCCCTGGGGGTTTTAGCAGCAGGGTAGAGCAACATGACAGACGCTGAAGTAGGTGATGTCATGGATGCTCTCCTCAGATTAAATACAAACATCAAGGCTGTGAACAGGTGTTCAGTCTCAGATAGTTCCCATGAACAGAGATGAAGTCGACAGCTAGGGAACAGAGTTTGTAGCGAGGACCAAAGACAATGGCTTAAGTCCTCCCAATATTTAGTTGGAGAAAATTTCTGCTCATCCAGTACTTTTTTAAATTCTTTAATAGGATGTGGGCATCACTAGTTAGGCCAGCATTTTTATTGCCCATCCCTAACTGCCCTTGAGGTGGTGGTGGTAAGCCGCCTTCTTGAACCGCTGCAGTCCATGTGGTTTAGGTGCACCCAGGGCTCCATCAGGGAGGGAGAGTTCCAGGGACCCTGCGACAGTGAAGGAACGGCGATATATCTCCAAGCCAGGATGGCGTGTGGCATGTAACGGAACTTGCAAGTGGTGGTGTTCCCATGTATCTGCTGCCCTTGTCCTTCTAGGTAGTAGATGTCGCAGGTTTGCAAGGTGCAGCCAAAGGGACCCTGGTGAATTGCCGCAGTGCATCTTGTAGGTGGTACACGATGCTGCCAATGTGTGTTGATGGTGGAGGGAGAGAATATTGAAGGTAGTGGATGCTAATCAAGCAAGCTGCTTTGTCCTGGATGGCGTTGAGCTTCGTGAGTATTGTTGGAGCTGCACTCACCAAGTGGAGAGTATTCCGTCACACGCCTTACTTGTGCGTTGTAGATAGTGGACAGGCTTTGGGGAGTCAGAAGATGAGTTATTCTCCACAGAATTCCCAGTTTCTGACCTGCTTTTGTAGCCACAGTATTTTTATGGCTGGTCAATGATAACCCCTCAGGATGTCGATAGTGAGGATTCACTGATGGTAATGTCATTGACTGTCAAAGGGAGATGGTCACTGACTGGCACTTGTGTGGCGCGAATGTCACTTGCCACTTATCAACCCAAGCCTGAATATTATTCAGGTCTTGCTGCATATGGACGTGATCTGCTTCAGCGTCTGAGGAGTCACAATTGGTTCTGAACATTATACAATCATCAGCGGACATCCCCACTTCTGACCCTATGGCGGAGGGGAGGTCTTTGAGAAGTAGCTGAAGATCATTGTGCCTAGGACACTATCCTGAGGAACTCCTGCAGTGATGTCCCAAGACTGAGAGGACTGATCAACAACAACCACAAACATCGTCCTTTTTGCTTGGTATGGCTTCAACCAGTGGAGAGTTTTCCCCCAATTCAAGTTTTGCTAGGGCTCCTTGATGCCACACTCGGTCAAATGCTGCCCTGATGTCAAGGGCATGTAACTCTCACCTCACCTCTTGAGTTCAGCTCTTTTGTCAATGTTTTGACTAAGGCTGTAATGAGGTCAGGAGCTGAATGGCCCAGGCAGAACCCAAACTGAGCATCAGAGAGCAGGTTATTGCTGAACAAGTTCCACTTGATTGCATTGTCAACGACTCCTTCCTTCACTTTGCTCATGATCAAGAGTAGACTGACGGGGTGTTAATCGCCAGGTTGAATTTGTCCTGCTTTTTGTGAACAGGACATCCTTGGGCAGTTATCCACATTGCTGGGTAGATGCCAGCGTTGTTTTGTACTGGAACAGCTTGGCTAAGGGTGCAGCTAGGCTCTGGAGCACAAGTCTTCAGTGCTATTGCTGGAATGTTTTCAGGTCCCATAGCCTTTGCAGTATCCAGTGCCTTCAGCCGTTTCTTGATATCACGTGGAGTGAATTGAACTGGCTGAAAACTGGCATCTGTGATTGATCATACACCCAGTACTCTGGCTGTCTTTTGCACTGATGTGCTGGACTCCCCATCATTGAGGATGGGGACATTTGTGGAGCCTCCCTCTCCTGCTAGTTGTTTAATTATCCACCATCATTCCCAACTGGATGTGGCAGGACTACAGAGCTTAGATCTGATCTGTTGCTTGTGGAATAATTTAGCTCTGTCAATTGCATGCCATTTTCGTTGTTTGGCATGCAAGTAGTCCTGTGTTGTAGATTCACCAGGTTGACATCTCATTTTTAGGTATGTCTGGTGCTGCTCCTGGCATGCCCTCCTGCACTTTTCATTGAACCAGGGTTGATTCCCCCAGCTTGGTGGTAATGCTAGAGTAGACCATATGCTGAGCCATGAGGTTACAGATTGTGGTTGTATACAATTCTGCTACTGCTGATGGCCCACAGCGCCTCATGGATGTCCAGATTTTTTTGAGTTGCCATGTCTGTTCAAAATCTATCCCATTTAGCACAGTGGTAGTGCCACACAACCAAATGGATGGCATCCTCAATGTGAAGACGGGACTTTGTCTCCATAAGAACTGAGTGGTGGTCACTCCTACCAATACTGTGATGGATAGATGCATCTGCGACAAGTAGATTGGTGAGCATAAGACCAATTAGGATTTTCCATCTTGTTGGTTCCCTCATCACTTTCCATAGACCCAGTCTAGCAGCTATGTCCTTTAGAACTCGGCCAGCTTGGTCAGTGGTGGTGCTACCAAGCCACTCTTGGTGATGGACATTGAAGTTCCACATCCAGAGTACATTCTGTGCCCATGCCATCCTCAGTGCTACCTCTAAGTGGAGGAGCACTGATTCATCAGCTGAAGGCAGTCAGCAGGCGATAATCAGCAAGAGATTTCCTTGCCCATATTTGACCTGATGCCATGAGATCTCATGGGGTCCACAATCAACGTTGAGAACTCCTAGGGCAACTCCCTTCCGACTGTATACCACTGTGATGCCACCTCTGGTGGGTCTGCCTTGTCGATGAGACAGGACATACCCAGGGATGGTGATGGTGGTTCTAGTTCTGTTGAAGGGTCATGAGGACTGGAAACGTCAACTCTTTTCTTCTCTGCCGATGCTGCCAGACCTGCTGAGTTTTTCCAGGTAATTCTGTTTTTGTTTTGGATTTCCAGCATCCGCAGTTTTTTGTTTTTATCTCTGTGTTTAATTGACTGCCACTGCTCTTCAAGAAATGCCTTCCTTGAAGAAGTTCTGTTCGTCTCTGTGACAAGATTTCCGTATCTCTCTTTTGCCTTGCTCACCTTCATTGCTTTCCATTTCTCTCCTCTAGTTCTGTTGAAGGGTCATGAGGACTCGAAACGTCAAATCTTTTCTTCTCCGCCGATGCTGCCAGACCTGCTGAGTTTTTCCAGGTAATTCTGTTTTTGTTATGGTGATGGTGGTGTCTGGAACATTATCAGTAAGGTGTGATTCCATGAATATGAGTGTCAGGCTGTTGCTTGACTAGTCTGTGGGATAACTCTCCAAATTTTGGCACAAGCCCCCAAATGTTCATAAGGAGGATTCTGCAGGGTCAACAGGGCTGTGACTGCTGTCGTCATTTCCGGTGCTTAGGTCTATGCTGGTTGATCCATCCAGTTTCATTCCTTCTTGTAGAATTTGTAGTGGTTTGATAAAATTGAGTGGCTTGCTAGGCCGTTTCAGAGGAGATTCAAGAGTCAACCACATCGCTGTGGATCTGGAGTCACATGTAGGCCAGACCAGGTAGGGACAACAGATTTCCTTCCCTAAAGGATATTCGTGAACCAGGTGGGCTTTTACGACAATCGACAATGGTTTCATCATCCCTATTACTGAGACTAACTTTTTTTAAATTCCAAATTTATTAACTGAATTTAAATTCCACCAACTGCCATGGTGGGATTCAAACTCATGTCCCCAGAGCATTAGCCTGGGCCTCTGGATTACTAGTCCAGTGATGTTACCACTATGTCACTGCCTCCCCTTAAAGATGTTGGACAAGCAGTGTGACAATTCAGAAACAGTAAAGGAGTAGAGAGGAGTGCTTGGGAGGTTGAACCTATGTCAGTTTATGTGGGAAACCTGGCGTATTTTCGAATTATGTCATCAAGGAGCAGCCTTTGAATTTCTGGGTCAAACCTCACCCCAGTCAGTGATGTGAGTGCTGTAAACCAGTTCAAACTCCACTCCAGTCTGAGATTACACCTCTCTACTCCTGATTCAAAACACCACTCCATTCCTGCACAACACTAAAGGAATGCCTAAATTTTTAGAGGTATCACCTGCCTGTTCAGATCCCATGCTCTGTCCAACTTTCCTTCCTCAACTAACAGCAGGTTTATTGATTTGTCTTCTCAATGCACTCTCTGGGATCTTGCTGCAGACAAAGTTACTGCCACTTTCGGCTTCATGAAAACAACATCCATGTTTCAAAATTAAATCATTTCTGTGAAGCACTTTGTGATATGATAATGTGTTACATTGGTGCAAGCCACCTTCTTTTTAAAGTAATAAGCATGGAATGCATGCAGTTTACTAACACTCTATGGCATGCTGGTATTCCCAATTACAGCCTGACAAGTGTCTCAACACAGTGGGGAGACTTCAACTGGATTTGATTGTCTGGTTGTCTGTTGTCATCATTTCAACAAAACAGACCTCTCGGGCAGTTATTCATAAGATGTCTGTCACCGGTACCCACAAAGAGAAGAAAACAACCGATCCTAGCTGCAACAGTGTAACAATGCTGAAATTAATCTTCCAACTGCTCTCAGGTAATAATTGACAAATATAAACCTTTGCCCTTATTTTAAGCTCCTGCATGCTACTCATTGGCAAACACGGTGGGGCATTCTGTTCCTGCTCCTTCCCATAGGGCAGTCCTCAACAGATACAATAAAACACTCTTTCCCTCCTCTGTGACACAGCAGGCTCCAATGTTGCCACTCAGACACAGTTAGACCCTGTCTCTCTTGTCCCTCTTACACAGCAGATGCAATACCATCACTCACAGTGGTGTTCGACACTGAGGCATCGAATCTGCAAACAGCTCTTTCTGTATTGCTTGAAGTACCTTAATTACCAAATTAACACACACCATCATGAGGCAACACTACAATCTCATTGCCGCTTGGCCTAAATAGCCAAGTGGTTATGGTACTGGGTTTGTAATCCCAAGTGCAAGAGTTCAAATCTCACAATGGCAAAAACTATAAATAGTTGGCTCCATAGCTCAGTGGTTAGCGCACTGGTCTTGTAAACCAGGGGTCGTGAGTTCAATTCTCACTGGGACCTGCAGTGTTTAAATTTATAGCTTGGCCTAAATAGCCAAGTGGTTATGGTACTGGGTTTGTAACCCCAAGATCAAGAGTTCAAATCTCACAATGGCAAACTATGGAACAATGTGACTTCATCTGAAACAGATGGAAACAGGTTTGTACTCGAAAGATTATCAAGAGTTCAAATCTCACAATGGCAAACTATGTAACTCCATCTGAAACAGATGGAAATGGGTTTGTACTCGAAAGGCTTGGCCTAAATAGCCAAGTGGTTATGGTACTGGGTTTGTAACCCCAAGATCAAGAGTTCAAATCTCACAATGGCAAACTATGAAACAATGTAACTTCACCTGAAACAGATGGAAATGGGTTTGTACTCAAAAGAGTTACAGCTGGAACACTTTGGGTGGAAGCTACAAGAAAGTTAGTAGTATTAAAAAGTGCTCGCTTCGGCAGCACATATATTAAAATTAGAACGATACAGAGAAGATTAGCATGGCCCCTGCGCAAGGATGACACGCAAATTCGTGAAGCGTTCCATAAAATAAGGCTTGGCCTAAATAGCCAAGTGGTTATGATACTGGATTTGTAACCCCAAGATCAAGAGTTCAAATCTCACAATGGCAAACTATGTAACTCCATCTGAAACTGATGGAAACGGGTTTGTACTCAAAAGAGTTACCTGAGCAGTGAGTTCCACATTCATCCTTTACTCGAAAGAGTTACAATCTCATTGCCGCTTGGCCTAAACAGCCAAGTTGTTATGGTACTGGGTTTGTAACCCCAAGATCAAGAGTTCAAATCTCACACTGGCAAACTATGAAACAACGTAACTTCATCTGAAACAGATGGAAACGGGTTTGTACTCGAAAGAGTTACAATCTCATGGCCGCTTGGCCTAAATAGCCAAGTGGTTATGGTACTGGGTTTGTAACCCTAAGATCAAGAGTTCAAATCTCACAATGGCAAACTATGAAACAATGTAACTTCATCTGAAACAGATGGAAATGTGTTTGTACTCGAAAGAGTTACATTGAACATGGTTATTTGCTTGGCCTAAATAGCCAAGTGGTTATGGTACTGGGCTTGTAACCCCAAGATCAAGAGTTCAAATCTCACAACGGCAAAACTATGAAACAATGTAACTTCATCTGAATAGGAACAGATGGAAACGTGTTTGTACTCGAAATAGTTACAGGATGAACAATTGTCTTAAGGCTTGGCCTAAATGGCCAAGTGGTTATGGTACTGGGTTTGTAACCCCAAGATCAGGAGTTCAAATCTCACAATGGCAAACTATGAAACAATGTAACTTCATCTGAAACAGATGGAAACAGGTTTACTCAAAAGAGTATCAGGAGTCCAAATCTCACAATGGCAAACTATGAAACAATGTAACTTCATCTTAACAGATGGAAACGGGTTTGTACTCGAAAGAGTTACAAGAGGAAGGCTGTTTGGCCTAAATAGCCAAGTGGTTATGGTACTGGGTTTGTAACCCCAAGATCAAGAGTTCAAATCTCACAATGGCAAACTATGAAACAATGTAACTTCATCTGAAACAGATGGAAACAGGTTTACTCAAAAAGAGTATCAAGAGTTCAAATCTTACAATGGCAAACTATGAAACAATTTAACTTCATCTGAATAGGAACAGATGGAAACGTGTTTGTACTCGAAAGAGTTACAATCTCATTGCCGCTTGGCCTAAAGAGCCAAGTGGTTATGGTACTGGGTTTGTAACCCCAAGATCAAGAGTTCAAATCCCACACTGGCAAACTATAAAACAATGTAACTTCATCTGAATAGGAACAGATGGAAACGGGTTTGTAATCGAAAGAGTTACAATCTCATTGCTGGGCTTGGCCTAAATAGCCAAGTGGTTATGGTACTGGGCTTGTAACCCCAAGATCAAGAGTTCAAATCTCACAATGGCAAACTATGAAACAATGTAACTTAATCTGAATAGGAACAGATGGAAACGTGTTTGTAATCGAAAGAGTTACAATCTCATTGCCTGAAGACTTGAGTCTACTACAATCACCTGTCTGAGAAAGACTATCATGCAGTTCTAGTCATGCCTGTAGAGATGATTATCAGTTTTAATAGTACAGAAATTATCTTTATCCAGTGTTATTAAGTGTCATGATTTTGGCTCACCGGGCGATCTCATTGGCCTTTGTGATGCCTATTTCACAGTCGGTGCCCAAGGAAGGATAGGAACTATAAGGTAGGCAGAAAAGAACAAAACTTCACTGCTTGTTTGTCCCTACAACCACACCAACCCCCTCCACTTCTCTCTCTCTCTGCCCCCCCCCCCCCACACACCTTAAACCAGCTTATATTTCAACTCTTTCTTGGACTCGAACTCAAGTTCTGTCGAAGGGTCATGAGGACTCGAAACGTCAACTCTTCTCCGCCGATGCTGCCAGACCTGCTGAGTTTTTCCAGGTAATTCTGTTTTTGTTTAGGAACTATAAGTCCCCATCTGCAAGCAGTGATGTTAGGACTCACTCGTGTGCAGTAGCAGAGAGAGAGCGTATCACCATATCCGTGAGTGTTGACGTTGCAGGGAACAACAACTTGTATTTATACGGTCCTTTAGTGTAACAAACATTCTAAGGCGCTTCACAGGGACATTATAAAACAAAAATGACAACAAGCCACATAAGGGGATATTAAGTCATGTGACCAAAAGCTTGGTCCAAAGAGATAAATTTTAAGGAATGTCTATTAGGAAGAAACTGAGGTACAGAGGTGGAGGGGTTTAAGGAGGGAATTCCAGAGCTCAGGGCCCAGGCAGCTGAAGGCACGGCCACCAATGCACAACTCACCACATTTACGAGTGGTGATGTTGGGGCCCACTCAATGAAGGAGGAGGGAAGAGTCTCACTGTGTCTGTGAATAGTTATGTGGAGCCTGCTGTCTGTGTAAAGGAGCAGGGTGAGAGTGTCTCACTGTGTCTGTGAGCTGTAACATTGTAGCCCACTCTGAGGAAGCAGGAAGAGTGTGCTTAATTTTCTTATTTCTCTATTTCCTCAATATTCTTGACGCTTAGTCAAGACGGTCTCTTCTCTGTGCCCATTCAAGGATCCAAAATAGCTTCAAATTATTTATTTCCTGAATATTTCTGCACCCTTTTTAGAATCCTTCTTTAGGTACAGAAAGCAGAAGAGTATTGAAACTTTTATGAACAGAGCCAGAGGGAGGGCAGAAGGAAGGTTAGTGAATGTTAATAGTACAGCTGCAGTATGTGTTCATATAAAAATGGTTCAAGTTTCATACATGTAATTTTAATTACTAGTCTTAATTGTAACACTGAGGTTAAACACTCCACCCTAAGCACAAGGCTCTCATGAGTTATAATTTCTGATGAACACCAGGCTCTCATCTCTAATTCTTGCGTTGTTATATATGCCACCTTCATTATAAAGCTCTCAGTTCTAACACTTGCTCCATTCCACTTCAGGCTTTACAAAGCTTTCAGTTACAACAGTAGGGCTGTCAGTCCACAGTCTTTTATTTTACAAGTTCCAAGTCTAATGCATTATGAAGCCTTCATGCTGTGCACACCTCATTATTACACACAAGTTGCCTGGGCTCCCAAAGATCATGTTATAATGAGAGTGGTATGTGCTTGACTTCACAGAAAATCCTTTTGGCCAATATCACGTGACAGAAGACATGCCCATCATCAAAGGGTATCCAGTCCTGTGAGGGTTCAACTACTAGTTAAAAGCTCTGTGTGAGTTCTCCTGATAGAGGCCAGACAGTCCCAAGTTTGTTTTTCACTTTGCTGAGTTAGCTAATCTCAACTGCAGCAACAATAAAGATGCTACAATTGGCTTTGTTAAAACTGGCTTCAGCTAGGGTACCAAGAGAATAAAAATGAGGCCAGAGTTCCAAATCATGGTCGCTATCCAGTGACTCCCAAGGCAAAAGTGTGACATTGGCTCAGTATTAGCTCAGCTGTGACAAGCCCTACCAAGAGACAAATACCTTGCCAACACATGTTATCTAGGCTGATACATGAATAAATGTCTCTTGGGATAGGAACCATTAGAACTGGACCAAACTGAGGCAAAGTCCTCAGGAGCAGAGGACTTGGAAGGGAGAGGATGGCATGACAAGCATCAGAGGGAAACTATTATCTCTACAACCTGACCCCAACAAAAGTCCAGTGCCTTCAGGTTAAGAGGACACTGCATGTATTTTAGAGCCCCCAGTACTAATGCACCCATTCGCCAACAAGAGTCAGGGGGCTACCAGACCGTGCCCAGTAGCTGTGTCAGTACACCCAGCAAAAATCAGCAGTTTCAGGAGAAGGGCCATAATAACCACAGATGTGCATTTTCTAGCAGGAGTCACTGGATAAGAGTCAGGAGCAGAAATTGTGGCTACATTTTTCTTTTTCCAAACCCGGGATGCCAAGGAAAATTGGATTGAATTTTCCACTAAGATTAGCTAATCCAGCCCAGGCCAAGGGGAGGTTTCTCATCATATATGGCTGCCTTTACTGATGGAGGAGCTCAGAGATAAAGATGCCAAATTTTTAAAAACGCATCTTTCGCTTCTAGCTATAAAACAGATTCAGCTTGAAAATATTGTAAAGCTTTACACTTAAGCCACCAAATGGTTAATCTTTTTTTGAAAATTAAAAAGGCAAATGGACAAAGATATACAATGAACCCAACGATACCAGGGTCATGACAACTTAATGTCCAATGGTCATGACACCATTAATAGAGGGAGCTAAAGCCAGTTGAATTGGAATACTGTTGGGAATGTAATCTGAGAACACTAATTGGAAATGACAACTGTTCTGGTTCCTCTCAGTATGTGACGTGCGTGCCTGCCTTCAGCAAGGGAAAGGGAAAAAACAACCCGTGAACTTTTTTGGCAAAAGACATCCATGTTGAACAAGCACTATTTTATGGGTGTTAGTGATGTAATTGGATGGTGAATGTACAGCCAGCTGCATCTCCCCTTATGTCCTAGTAGATAAGCACACACCAATATCCCATGTTCCAAAGAGGGGGTATTGAAAAGGTGGCCCCAGTGAGCAATCCTGAGGGGTTTCACCTCAAATCCCAGAGGCCTGCCTGCTTTGAATTTTTGTTTTAAACTCACCTCTCCACAGTTGCCTCCACGTTGAGAAGCCCTGCTGATCTACCTGTCAGCAGCAGCTCCCACTTCCTGCCATGGGGCTGCTGAGGTTTCAGAGCCACCAGCCCTCTGATTGGGCCAGCAGCGTCGGAGAGGCCGACCACCCACCATTCTTAATCGGATGTGAATTCAGAGGCGCCCAATTAGGAGACCACCATCGGGAACATACCTATGCCAGTCTCCCAAAGCCTGTGAAAAATTTAGCCCTATGACTCCAAGCCACTGCCTTAGTACAACACTACGCCACGTGCAAGAGAACATTCCCAGCTTGTGCAGAAGTTGTTGAACATAGCCAGAATAGCAGTTTGCGTTGCTTAAAGATCCTTCAAATAATCAGGAAATAAACAGTAGCTCACAGTATGTTTGAGAGCCAGGCCTGCTAGTTTTCTATGTTTGGCACGCCTCTTTGTTCTTTTGTCTGTGACATCTTTTGATTATCTTCTCCTATCACTGCTTGCTTGTCCCTACAACCACCACCACACCCCCCCAACCACTTCTCTCCCCCCCACCCTCCCCACCCCCACCTTAAACCAGCTTATATTTCACCCCTCTCCCATTTTTATTCAGTTCTGTTGAAGGGTCATGAGGACTCGAAACGTCAACTTTGGTCTTCTCCGCCGATGCTGCCAGACCTGCTGAGTTTTTCCAGGTAATTCTGTTTTTGTTTTGGATTTCCAGCATCCGCAGTTTTTATTTTTATCTCTGAGGCAAGTATCAGTCTGTTGAAGAGTCATACAGACTCGAAACATTAACTGTGTTCCTCTCTGCAGATGCTGCCAGACTTGCTGAGTTGTTCCAGGCATTTTTATTTTTATTTTTGTTTTGGATTTCCAGCATCCCCAGTTTTTTGCTTTTATCAGAATCTCCTGGCTGAAACAGAGTTTCATTATATTATCAGATGACATGGGAGTGAGGTCATCTTTACTGACCTTTATTGTGGTTCATGGTGCTTTCAAATCACAATCAGATTTATGGGTCTACTAGACTGCTGGGTGTTGATTTGTATACGGACTTTCAAAGAGTCAATTAGGAGATTCATTTACTAGTTTTTAAGACCATTGTCTGATGGGCTTACTGTGGTGGTAGCACTGTCTGGTGCAGAAGGTATCCATCCTATCAATCACCTCATGCAATACCATCTATACTTCAGAGACATCAAGTAGGGTGTCAGATACTGGGTTGTTCTGTCACTTGCCTGAAACTTGGGCTACCTCTCCTTTCACTTCTCTCTCATTCTTCTAGTTCTCTGTCTTATTAGCTTTAGTAAAGGTTCTTATTAGGTTGAGGTGTCTTTTATACCTTTCTAAAAATAGTCTCAAAATTTTCAGTCACCCTATTATCTCGTCTCTTACATTGTTTTATATTGTCTGCAATGGAACAACTTTCTATGATATAAATTATCTACATACGCACCCCAAAAATTATTAGGGTAATTCATCAGGTTCTCTCAACCAAGCAATTCTTCAAAAAACCTTTTTTGGAATTTTTATGCTAACCATGATGAGGAATGTAAAGATGAGATATGAAATATTTTCATTTCAGGCACCTAAGGTCAGCATCAAACACTCTCAGATCAGGTAAAACACAGATGGTAAAGTTTCCTCTACACTGACTCATAAAGCATCCCACAGCAAGTGCAACAAAGGTTAGATACAGAATAAAGCTCCCTCTACACCATTCCACTCACAGAGCAGGTGCTTGATGTATCGTCAAGCTCACTTTATTTTCCCCAAACTGCATGCCTCAGCTTTAGCCACGCAAGAGTTTCTCAGTTCACTTTCAGAAGTATTGCAGAGGTACACAAATGCACCTATGAAAACAACATCCAGCTCCAACCACAGAGATGTATTATGCTGCCGTGTGATTAGATATTGGGCAGTATAGGAAAACTCCTGAATGCAATGCAATCTAGATCTTTGTACCCAAGAGAATATGGGACCTCCCCAAAACTTGTAACACCACACCAGCCACCTTTGTGAATGAAATTGAAAATTTGGTGCCGCTGGCTCTTGCCCATTAGGAACTATGAGTCTACCCACACTTGCTTCCCATATCAGTCAAACATCAAAATAATTGGCAGTTTTTATCTGTCTGAACTATATCGATTGGTCAGTTTAAGATTCAAAGTGGTTTCTATCAAATAGATCAACCATGTTTATATTCAGTACAGTCAATTAATAACTGTTACAATAAGGAGCGCATCTGTTGGTGGGTTTATTTGGAGGACAGTGCCTGTGTTTAGTTTTATTATTTCAGGGCTTGGGTTTAGTTTTTGGCACCATTTTCAACTGGAACAGAAGTAAGCAGTGGAAATTAAATTTTTTTTTTTGGTCGGGTGAGATGAGATGACAAATTTATAAAAATGTTGTTTCAGGGAAGTGTTTGCTAAGTAGAAGAGAAAATAAACAGCAGAATGTAAGCTCCCTGAGGTACAGTCAGAGGAGGTGTCAACTCTCCCTCTACCCAACATACAGTCAGGCACGGTGCCAATATTCACTGTTTTCCTGGGATACAATCAGGTGAGGTGCCGACTCTCTCCCTCGCTCCTTGTACACAGTCAAGATGAAATGCCAACTCTCTCTCTGTATACAGCCAGGTGAGGTGCTGACCCTCTCTCTCTGGAACACCATCAGGGGAGGTGCCAACATTACTTTTGAGATACTGTCAGGTGAGGTGCCAGCTCTCTCTCTCTCTATCTCTGGGATGCTTTCAGGCAAAGTGCCAACTCTGTCTCCCTGAGATGCCGTCAGGTGAGGTGCCAGCTTTCATTTTAAGATACTGTCAGGTGAGGTGCCAAATCTCTCTTTAGTATACTGTCAGGCGAGGTGCCAATTCTCTCTCCCTAGGATACCATCAGGTAGGATACCCCACCTCTCTTTTTCTCTGGGATACCATCAAGCGAGGTGCCACCTCTCTCGATACTGTCAGGTGAGGTGCCAACTCTCTCTCCCTGGGATACCATCAGGCGAGGTGCCAACTCTCTCTCTCTCTCTGAGGTACCATCAGGTGGGATGTCAAATTTCTTTTTGGGATACCATCAGATGAGGTGCCAATTCTCTCTCTCTCACTGTGATACTGTCAGGCAAAGTGCCAACTCTCTCTCCCTCTCAAGGATACCATCAGGCAAGGTGCCAATTCACCCTCTCTGGGATACTGTCAGGTGAGGTGCCACCTCACTCTTTCTGGGGTATGGTCAGGCGAAGAGGTGACTCTATTTCCGCAGGGTATGGTTAGGAGAGGTGCTGACTCTCTCTTCCCGGAGTACAGCACCAGCCTGTTCTGTTGCAATAGAGATAATAATTTCACCGCAAATATTTTGTGGGTATCTGCTAGCTTTAATTAATGCTGAGAAAACATTACATAAAATTGCCTCTCCAAACTTTCCAAATGTTGCATGTTAGGAGATAGCAATTATCAAAAATTCTTTCTTTGGGAAGTTGGATAAATATTTCATTTGAACATTAAACAAGGGAGAAGCTAATCTCTCTCAGTGACCATATCAGTGGCTGGGTGTACAGTGTTGCTCATTTATCGTTGCTGTTTCAACAGCTAGTGGCCAGTTTGTGTCTCTGCACAGACAGTGGGTCTTCTTCGAAATCTGTTGTTTAGTCTTCACCATTCAAGCAGATAAGCCAGCAAGGTTACTTTTATCATTACAGTAATTCACTGAACTTCGCTACAACTCACACACCCACATCCTCTGGACTGTTTACTGCGCTTCTGGGTTGAATATGAGGTTACATTTAACAATACTTGGCACCAACATTATTCCTTATTTTTCCCATTTCTTTCCCTCTTCTGAAGTAGCTGACTCTTACTCTGGTACAGTTCGATTGGCACCAGCAATCCTCTCATAGGTTACAAGTCACTGTTCTTCCTGCGTGACCAAGAAGGGGTTAAACCTTTAGTATCATTGTACTTGTCACTTGCTGACAGTGGTATTGGCAGGAAATTTGCGTGTGGTAGGATTGCAGGCACAGATTTGCATCTCATCACTCTATGGTACAGGAATTCTGTGGCCATTTTCTCTTCGAATAGCACCCAGAAATGAACAGTTCTAAAATGAGTTGAGCAGAAGCTTCCATAAAATTGTTAGCTGTTCTGGGAAATCCCATTTAAAGTTGTCAATTCAGTGGCATTCGAGAAGTGTTTTAAATGCAAGATGGGCCAAAAAATGGTCTATTTATAGATTTGCAATATTTGATCATTTGATCATTCACCTTCATCTCTGCTAGCCTGCAAAGAGGATTTGTAAAAATCAAGAAAAAGGTAGCAAAGGAATAGAACGGAAATAAGGCAACAGAAAGGCTGCAAGAGAGAAATAACCTCTGTGTTGTCGGCAAAACAATTAGTAGAGGGAATTTATCTTTCCAGGTTACATAAAAACCATCAAATGGATTTGCATACACACAATATTTTCGTAACTGTACATGAACAGATGTTGAACTGATTGTACCAAGTGACTTGTTTCACTGTCACACTCCTGGGTCCTGCAAAACTGATAGATGTAGATCAGTAATAATCTACTTCTATAACGGAGTAGCCATAGAACAGCTATGGGATCAATTGACACTAATGAACCTGAGCAGATATCTGCAGCAGACCCAAATGAATTACAACCAGCAGGCAATAAGGAGTGGGAATTTGACAGGCTTTTCCTTTCCATGTTAGCTCCCTGACTTGCTGAGCCAACTCAGAATGGTGCTTCTGGCCTATAAAGCTTTCGATGGGATTTGCAAGCATAGTACAAGCTCATTTTTGTGCATTCTAATTTAACATTCTATGATGCTCTCTTTGTGCCCCATCATCCTAATTTCCAGTTTGCCCTTATTTGGAGATGGAGGAACGTGTAGTCAGCAATGATTCAGTAGGTAGCTTTCTCACCCGTGAATCCCACTTCAGAGACTTGAGAGTATTTCACTGCAGTACTGATTGAGTGCTGCACTTTCAGGGCTGCTGATATTAAAATGACACCCCGGTTGCCCTCAGGTAGATGCAAAGAATCCATGATACCATTCAAAGAAGCAGCAAGGGAGTTCTCTCTGGTGGCCTGGCCAATACTTTCCCTCAACCCACATCTAAATCAATTATCTGGTCATTATCAGCTATGTTTCTGCTACATTTCAACAGTGATTACACTTCAAAATTTGGTTGCAAAGTGCTTTGAGATGTCCTGATGTTGTGTAAAGTGCTACACAAATACAGGTCTTTCTTTCCTGCTATCCTTAGAGCTAGTTAGTCGAATTCCTCTCACTGCTCTCCATCACGGTATCACTCACTTGTATTGAAGGCTACAACCCCAACTAATAACCTGCTTCGTCTTGGGCCACTCTTACAAATGCTATGACTGTAGCATGCAAATGGATCAATTCGTCACATGTAAAGCTAAATATCAACATCCTCTAACAGGACTTAGCAGACAGTGGTCAGGAGCAAGAACTTTCTCCAACTCTGTTTTTGTCTTCATGGACTGCATAGGTCAGTACCATGCAGTCTCAAAAGGGCACAGCTAAAGTCTAGACTGATGTTGCAATCATTGATTACATTTAAGTTGCTGATCCTAACAAATCTTCTTGTTCTGACTGAGAACTTATCCATGAATGAAGCTATATATTGTTCTTTCTAACTTCCAACAAGCCTACAAAATTGAAACAGTACAAAATAATCAACAAGAATCACAGTCTACTCCTGAAATCTCAGACATTATTGTGCTTAAAAGAAATGGAATTATCCAATATTTTGAACTACGTAAGTTCATCAACACAGCCTAATAGCAAATTTTAACTGAATTATCAAATAATTTGATTTTAACAACTTTGAATTAAGAGTAAACTGCATGAATGTAATAATCGATTCACTCCACGTGATTTCAAGAAACAGCTGAAGGCACTAGATACTGCAAAGGCTATGGATCCTGACAATATTCCACCAATAGTACTGGTGACTTGTGCTTCAAACTTGCCACGGCCCTAGCCAAGCTGTTCCAGTACAGCTACAACACTGGCATCTACCCGGCAATACGGAAAATTACCCAGGTATGTCCTGTACACAAAAAGCAGGACAAGTCCAACCCAGCCAATTACCATCCCATCAGTAAAGTGATGGAAGGGGTCAGCAACAGTGCTATCAAGCAGCACTTGCTTAACAATAACCTGCTTCACTGACGCTTATTTTGGGTTCTGTCAAGGTCACTTAGTAATGATAACATTACAGCCTTGCTCCAAACATGGAAAAAAGAGCTGAACTCAAGAGGTGAGGTGAGAGTAACTACCCTTGACATCAAGGCCACATTTGACTGAATGTGACAACAGGGGGCCCGTGCAAAACTGGAATAAATGAGAATTGGGGGAAAGCTCTCTGTTGGTTGGAGTTATACCTAGCACAGATGGTTGCGGTTGTTGGAAGTCAATCATCTCAGTTCCAGGACATCACTGCAGGAGTTCCTCAGGGTAGTGTCCTAGGCCCAGCCATCTTCAGCTGCTTCATCAATGACCTTCCTTCCATCATAAGAAGTGGGGATGTTCGCTGATGATTGCACAATGTTCAGCACCATTCGCGATTCCTCAGAAACTGAAGCAGTCCATGTCCAAGACCGGGCCAATATCCAGGCTTGAGCTGACAAGTGACAAATAACATTCACGCCACACAAGTGCCAGGTAATGACCATCTCCAACAATAGAGAGCTAGCCTTCACCCCTTAAAAATTCAATGGCATTACCATCACTGAATCCCCCCACTATCAACATTCTGGAGGTTACTGCTGGCCAGAAACGGAACTGGACTAGCCATATAAATATTGTGGCTCCAAGAGCAAGTCAGAGGCTAAGAATCCTGCAGCAAGTAACTCACCTCTTGAGTCCCCAGAGCCTGTCCGCCACCTACAAGGCACAAGTCAGGATTGCATTGGAATATTCCCCACTTGCCTGGATGACTGCAGCTCCAGCAACACTCAAGAAGCCAGACACCATCCAGGACAAAGCAGCCTACTTGACTGGCACCCCAAACACAAACACTGACTCCCTCCACCACCGATGCACAGTGGCAGCAGTGTGTGTCATCTACAAGGTGCACTGCAGGAACTCACCAAGCCTCCTTAGACAGCACCTTCCAAACCCCACGACCACTACCATCGGATAGTACAAGGGTAGGAGACATATGGGAACACCACCACCTGGAAGTTCCACTCCAAGCCACTCACCAACCTGACTTGGAAATATATTACCATTCCTTCACTGTCGCTGGGTCAAAATCCTGGAACTCCCTCCCGAACAGTATTGTGGGTGTACCTACACCACATGGACTGCAGCGATTCAAGAAAACAGCTCACCACCGCCTTCTCAAGGGCAATTAGGGATGAGCAATAAATGCTGGCGTAACCAGTGACGCACACATCTCATGAATGAATAAAAAAAATACTAAGTTACATCGGCTTCAAGGACCAAAACATCAGGGCTTTAGGGACAACAAGTTGCTCCAGCCAAAGGGTACAGATGCCACTGTCTAAGATAAGCAAAATCAATAAAAGCAAGGGATTAAACGTGGAATGTGCCATTTTTCTGGGACATTTAACGTAATAACTAAAAGGCACTGGGTATCTAAAGGTCATGTTGTCCCATCCCAGCAGTCAAAAACAATAAAGCTTATTTGTGTAATAAAAGGGGTCAGAGAGGTGAACCTCTTTGACTGTACCATTATAGGCACTTTGATAAGATTCTCAGAAATACTGTGGAAAAATCAAAACATCTGTGTAATTATTAAAAAACTAAACTAAAACTAATCAATATGTCCATCACTATGTCAATATATCCACTGTTGGAACACAATTTTAAATTCAACAAGAACAAACTTTTAAATGGAGCAGTTACTGCACGAACAAATTAAAAAGGGTGATTTTTGGCATTGATTACTGGGAGCACAAATTCAAAATTTAAACACAAGCAATCAATGATTTTCCAACTGTTTAGATTAATGGTCTCAAAATTGTATACAATGCACATGTGAATTTTTGAATGAATTCTTGGCAGGAGGGACTCCTTGAAAAAACCATAAGTCAGAAAATTGCTCTTCAAGTTCCCACTATGTGAACATGTCTTTAGAGAAGGGTGACACAGATGATAATAGGAACAGAAAATGTTGGAATAGCTCAGCAGGTCTGGAGGCATTTGTGGAGAAAGAAACAGAGTTAACGTTTCAAGTTCGTATGACTCTTTTTTCAGATTTCAACCATCCACAATATTTTGCTTTTATCACAACACAGGTGATGGCTCGTGAGCTGATCACTGAAAGCAGCAGTACCTAGAGAGTACAATCTTCCCTGGAACTGGAACAATGGACTCTCATATTTGAGTGGAATGAGTGCTGGGCTCTATAATGGAGCATTATGAACCCAAAACTGGTGAGTGTTTATTACCAAACAGGTGCTGGATTATTCAATGAGCTCAACTGAAACCAAGAGTTCAGTTCAAGCAGAAGTTCCCACAAATCTGTGCGAAACTGGCACAGGTCAACTTCTGATATTAGCCTACTGGCTAGAACTAATTTACAGGTTCAATTATATTGTCACTTTCCAGTCACTGCAAAGTGGCTTTGGCAATAGCAGGCAATGTCCTGGAAGACATCTCACAATGGTTTCAGTTTGGGTTGGGTGCACTATAACTTCAACCCAATGCGAAGCAGCACTTTAAAACTGCCCAGACACATGGGCCAGACTTACTGGGAACTTTGACTCATTTCCTTGTGTCTTAGTGTTGGATGCAATCTCTCAACATTAAAAATGAGTCCCCTGGGAAATGGTGCTCTACTCTTTGCCTTAAACATGAATGCAAAAAGCTCTTTTAGGGCTACTTTCAATGTCACCTACAGCAAAACACAACACTCTAGTGCTCCAGCTGCACAAACAACCCCTTGGATATCAGTTCAAGACATGCACAAGTTATTTGTGTGAAGTTTAAAATGCAAAATAGTAATCATTTTGTCAATTTGCTCTGCTCTGCTGCTGGCTTTAGTTTTAAGGATAATGAAACCCCTGCAATATCTCATCTGTGCGACTACATATATATATGATAAAAGAGTATTAACAGTGCTGTGGGTGTACCTACAACATGTACTGCAATGGTTCAAAAAGGCGACTCACCAGTACTTTCTCAAAGGCAATTTTTTTTTTACTATTTCTTCATGGGATGCGGACATGGGATGGGCCTGCATTTATTGCCCATCCCCAACTGCACTTGAGAAGTGAGTGGCTAAGTAGGCCATCTCAGAGGACTTTTAAGAATCAACCACATTGCTGTGGGTCTGGGGTCACGTGTAGGCCAGACCAGGTAAGGACAGCAGATTTCCTTCTCTAAAGGACATTCGTGAACCAGATGGCTTTTTACGACAATCGACAACAGTTTCACGGTTATTATTAGACTTTTAATTCCAGATTTTTTGTTTATTGAATTCAAATTTCACCACCTGCCATGTTGGAATTCGAACCCAGGTTCCCAGAGAATTACCCTGGGTCTCTGGAGTACTAATCCAGTAACAATACCACTACAACACCACTCCCCCAATTAGGAATGGGCAATAAATGCTGGCCTTGACAGCAATGCCCACATCACATGAATTAATAAATTTTAAAAATCTGACTGTGAAGGCATCCACCCAGAGCCCAAGCCTATTCTCATCAGGCTCATTGGACAGCAAGTTGCAACTGGGGGCCCTGGTTGATTTTTACTTGCCAAATCTGGAAACTGGGGCCAATTATAGCAACATAATTGCTGCCCTGGAAGAGATCAGATGGCTGAGCAAATTCTAAAACAATCACAGCCTGCCTCCAGTCAGGCCCTCCTAAAATAGGCTGAGGTGTAAGGAATATAAGCTGTTTCAGTGACCTGCAAAATTCATGGTGGACTCTAAAAGACCTAAAATATTTAGTGAAAATGAAAAATCACTCTAATATAACTGCATAAATGAGTTTGAAGACATTGCTTCTAATTCCCAGATATAATAGTTATTTATCAGTTGTCTCCTCAAGCAAAATTATTAGAACACTAGGTGAGTCCGATATACGGAATCCTCATGAAAAGAGATGGATTTCTAGAACTATGATTTTAGTTCAAGCCACAATCGCAAGGGAACCTAGGAACAGGATCACAGAATTGTTGCAGCGCTGAAGGAGGCCATTTGACCCATCTTTCTGTACTGGCTCTCTGAATGAGCAACTCATCTAGTGCCATTCCCCCAACTTCTCCCTGTAACCCTGCACATTCTTCCTTTTCAGATAATAGTCTAGACACTTTTGAATGCTTCAACTGAACCTACCTCTACCAACTCCCAGGCAGTGCATTCCAAACCCTAACTTACAGATTGCCACCCCCAAAATGACCCATTTATTTCTACTGTCTGTTTCCCTCTACACCACAAGCTCTCATTTTGTGTAGTAACCTTTGATGTGGCACCTTGTCAAATGCCTTCTGGAAATCTATGTACATCACATCCACAGGTTCCCCTTTATCCATGCTGTTTGTTCCTTCTCAAAGAACTCTAATAAACATGATTTCCCTTTTACAATACCATGTTAACTCTGCCTGATTGCATGAAGGTGGCCATTCAGTTCCTCAAGTTTATTCTGCCACTCAATTCAATCATAGCTGACCTGTATCAGCTATGCTCCACGTGTCTTTATGATTTTTGCAATCTTTGATAATACAGATTGATGCCTGGACTTTGTCAAGACAGCATTCATGAAGAGAGTGATGCTCGTCAGGTTGCGCAAAGATGCCCAAATAAGGGAAGTGAGGAAAGAGCTTTGCAAAAATCATCTTTGTCATGATTGCCCAGTGTGGAACTAAGGCATAAAGTCTGAGTTAGATCTGTGCTGAACTCACTGATGTTATCAGGAGGGCCACTTGACCTCAGTGTCCATGACTAAGAGAGGAATTAAAACTAGACAAGGTTCCACAAGGGCCCGCCATTCAGTGAGCTTGTTGAACAGCCTCCAAGGGATAACGGGTGGGGGGGGCGCTGCACCAGGTTTGACTACCATATCTTGATCTGAATGGTGAAATAGCCTAGTGACATTCACTGATTAGGCTCACGGCTGAAGAAGTGCTGGTGCAAATGAACAAGTCTAGAGGAAAAAAAATTTGGTTTAAAATAAAAAGAGCCCCAAAACCCAAGATTCTGGAGACAAACCTGGATTAAGGCTAGGACAGCGGCAACTGAAGAAATTCAGCTATGAGAGCCTAGATTTTGTAACTACAGTAAGTTAATACTAATGGCAGCCTAAATTTATTGTTCAAAATTAGGTTACTCATGCCGATCAGATAATCCAGATCATTATAACAGAGAGATGTCCAAATGTCCATAATTTTGTTCTTCATATCATGATTCACTTGGGTTTTGAAGGAGGGATTGTTGGAGGCATCATTGTGGAAGCTGAGATGGACTTTGAATGCACAGGAGGTAGTGACTTCATTTATCTTCATACAAGAACAGCCCACATCACAGTAACCTGACTTCAGTATTTTGTGCTTAAGGGTTTTGCCAACTTCCCTTTTATCATTCGTCTCTACCTGTAGTGGGCCCACATTTGCCTTTATTAATCTTTTCCTTTTTACATACTTATAGAAGGTTTTACTGTCCATTTTTATGTTTTACAGTGCAGAAGGAGGCTATTTGACCCATCAAGTCTACACAGGCTTTCTGAAAGAGCATTCTACCTAGTACAACTCCCATGCCTTACTTTTGTAATTTTGCACATTCTTTCTTTTTAGATTGCAATCCAATTCCTTTTTGTACACCTCGATCAAAACTGCCTCCATCACCCTCTCAGGAAGTTCGTTCCAGACTCCAAACACCCTCTGGGTGAAAACTTTTTTCCTCACATCACTTTTACTCCTTTTGCCAATTATTTTGAATCTGTGCCCTCTAGTTCTTAATGCTTTCGAGTGGGAACAGTTTCTCACTATTTACCCTGTCCATACCCCTCAGGATCTTGAATGCCCCTGTCAAGTCTCCACTCAACCTTCTTTTCTCCAAGGGAACCAGTCCCAACCTCTCCAACCTATCTTCATAGCTACAGTTCTTTATCCCGGGAATCATTCTCGTCAATTTCCTTTGTACTCTCTTTTAATGCCTTCACATCCTTCGTCAAGAACTGGACGCAGTATTCCAGATGAGGCCGAACCAGTGTCTTATACATGATCCCCTTACTCTCAATGCCCCTATTAATAAAGCCTAAGATACTATATGTTTATTAACTGCTCTCTCAACATGCCCAGTCATCTTCAATGACTTATGTACATATATACTGAGGTCCCTCTGTTCCTGCACCTCCTTTAGAGTTTCTCCCTTTATTTTATACTACTTCTCCATATTCTTCTGCCAAATGAATCACCTCACACTGCATTGAACTTCATCTGCCACTTATCTTCCTAATCCACCAACATGTCTACGTCCTTTTGAATTTCAAGGCTATCCTCATCACAGTTGACAATATTTTCAATCTTCACATAATTTGCAAATTTTTAAATCATGCCCTGAACACCACAGTCTAGGTCATTAAAATATATCAAGAGCAAGAGTCCCAGCACTGACCCCTGGGGAACTCCATTACAAACCTTTCTCCAAACTAAAAACAACCATTTATCACTACCCTCTGTTTCCTGTCATTAAGCCAATTTCTTATCCAAGTGCCTACTTTCTTCTTTATTCCATGATTTAGAATTTTTCCCAAACCAATATTTGTGCCATGCATTTAATTCTCTAATCTTATTTACCTTACTTCCAATTTACTTGTGGATCAGGTGATAATCTAAAGATTACTTTTGAGGTTCTGCTTTTAAATTTAGCCTTTAGCTGCTCATACTCAAGCAGAACCTCTTCTAGTCCTACCTATATTGTTGGTACCTATGTGGACCATTACAACTGGGTTGTCCCCCTCCCACTACAAGCTCCTCTCCAATCCAGGGCAGATGTTCCAAACCCTGGCACCCGGCAGGCAATACAGCCTTCTGCACTCTCGCTCTCAGCTGCAGAGAATGTGTCTATTTGCTTGACTATACTGTCTCCTGTTGCCGCTATATTCCTTTTAACTCCCCCTGCTTGAATGGCTTCCTGCGCCACGGTGCTATGGTCAGTTCGCACATCCACCCTGCAGTTCCCACTTTCATCCATACAGGTTGAAAGAACCTCGAGCCTGTTGGACAATGCAACCCAGTGCAATCACGTTTCTCCTCATCTCAGTCTAAATGATTGGCCCCTTAGCTTGAGACTATTTCTGTTCCTGTTTTTGGTTGTGTTAGCAGCACATAGTAACATCCGTATTCCACCAACATTGATGGATGAAACAGCAATGTGATAGCCTGTTTTCTGTAATGATGATTGAAGGACAAGCATTGGCCCAGGCTGTCTCTCCATGTTCCAGATCCCCAACCAGGGGCAACAACCTCTCAGTGTCTACCCTGGCAAGTCCCTTCAGAAGCTTGTATATTTCAATGTGATCACCTCTCATTCTATTAATTTCCTGAGACTATAGACCCAATTTACTCAGGCTCTCATCATAGGACAACCCTCTCGTCCAGGGACCAATCTAGTGAACCTTCACTGTACCACCTCTAATGCAAGTATATCCTTCCTTAAATACGTAAACCAAAACTAAACAGAGTACTCCAGGTGTGGTCTCACCAAAGTCCTGCACAATTGTAACAAGACTTCTTTATTCTTGTACACCAATGGCCTTGCAACAAAGGCCAACATGCCATTTTCTTTCCTCAGTGTACCTGCATGCTAACTTTCTGTGTTCTTTATGCAAGAACACTAAGTCCCTCTAAACATCAACATTTACAAGTTTCACACCTTATAAAAATATTTTGCTTTTCATTTCTTACATCCAAAGTGAATAACTTCACACTACCCCACTTTATACTCCATTTGCCACCTTGTTGCTCATTCACTTAACATGTCTTTTATCTCTTTGCAATCTTTTTGTGTCCTCCTCAAAATTTGCATTTCCACCTAGCTTTGTGTCATCAGTAATGTTAATCTCTGTCTTCATCTAAGACATTAATACAGATTGTGAATAGCAGAGGTCCCAGCACTGAATCTTGCAGCATTCCACCAGTGACAGCCTGCCAATTTGAAAATGCCCTGTTTATCCCTACCATTTGCTTTCTGTCCATTAACCTATCCTCTATTCATGTTAATATATCACCCCGATTCCAAGAGCACTTATCTTGCGTATTAACTTTTTGTTTGGCACCTTATCAAATGCCTTTTCGAAATCCAAGTAGGCTACATCTACCGGCTCCTCTTTATCCATCCTATTAGCTCAACAAACTCTAATAAACTTGCAAACACAATTTCCCTTTTGCAAAACCATGTTGACTTTGTTTGATCATACGATGAATTTCTAAGTGCACTGTTAAGACTTCCTTAATAATAGATTTCTTCACTTTCCCAATGACCAAGGTTAGGCTAAGTGGCCTGTCTCTCTCTCCTTTCTTGAAGAGATGTGTTAAATTTGTTAACTTATGTTCTGAAATCAAGGGAATTTTGGAACATCATAACCAGCACAACCACTATCTCTGCATCCATCTCTTTTAGAATCCTGGGCTGGAGGCCATCATGTTCTGGGGACTTATCAACTTTTAGTCCCTTAATTTTCTCTATTCCTTTTTCCACTGCTGATGTTAACTACCTTAATTTCCCCACTCTTACTAGACACTAAGTTACCCTATATTTCTGGTCTCTAACTTGTGACTTCTACTGTGAAAACAGATACAAAATATTTGTTCAATGTTTCTGCCATTTCCTCGTTCCCCATGATAATTTATCTTCTCTCCGCCTCTAAGGGTCAATATTTATTTTAGCTACTCTCCTTTTTATATAATTGTAAAATCTCTTACAATCTGTTTTTATATTCCTGGTTAATTGACTCATATTTTATTTTTACCCTTTTACATCAACTTTTTGGTGGTCCTTTTCTGGTTTCTAAAAAACTCCAAATCTTCAGGCTCACTACTTATGCTACATTATAAGCTGCTTCATTTAATCTCACACTATCCTTAACTTCTTTAGGAAGCCACAAATGGATCTTTCTTGCTAAGTTTTTGTTTTTCAATGGAATGTATGAATATAATGGAATGAAATGTTCTTGAACATTTTGTTTTTTTTAATGTTTCCCAGTGTTTATTCACTGACATACCTTTTAGTCTATTTATCCAATGAACCTTAGCCAACTCTCCCCTCATATCTATATAATTGGCTTTGTTTAAGTTTAAGATCCTTATTTATGATGGAGTATGTCGCTTTAAACTTAATGTTCCCCCTCCCAAGCCCAGACTCCTGTAGCTGCCTCAGCTAAGAGCAGATGACTGTGCTTGACTCATTATTGAAGGAGGTGCTTGTAACAAACACTTACTGTCAATAGTTTGCAACCTATACAATAACTAGACAGGTTGTTGTCTCTGGAGTTAAAGAAATGACTTAAAGCAAGTAACTATGCCTGAAGCCACCTCAGGCACAACCTAACAGCTCTTATTCAAGACACTTAGCTGATGGTGCGAAACAATCTATACTTGCTAGCCTCTATTGGCTCCCAGTCAAACAACAGCTTGAGTTAAAAATTCTCATGCTTGTTTTCAAATCCTTCCATGCCCTCTCTCTTTAATTTCCTCCAGTCCACAGCCATCTAATTATATCTGCGCCATCTAACTCTGGCCTCTTGAACATCCCTGTTTTAATTGCTCCACCATTGGTGACTGTGCCTTCAACTGCCTAGGCCTGAAGTGCTGGAATTCCTCCCTGAACTTCTCTGCCTCTTTACTCATTTTCTTTTTGTAAAGTGTTCCGTAAAACCTACCTCTTTGACCAAGCTTTTGGTCATCTCCCCTAATGTCATCTTTTGTGGCTCAGTGCCTAATTTTGCTCGTGTGAAGCACTTTATTAGGCTATAAAATTTAAATTGTCGTTTTTGTTGGGAGCCCTCGCATATATTTTATGTACTCCCACACATATATTTTACTTACTATCTATAGAAAAGAACAGAAATAACTGAAAAATTACTTACAGATGAGGTTATTTAAACTTTATTATATAATGTCAAACTGAGCAGTAGCAAACAGCGATACTTAAAACTATGTAAAACAGCTCAGAAAGAAATTAACCAATATAGCTCATTTGGCTGGAGAGGAAAAGAACAATGGAGACTTGCTAAGTTGGGGTTTTTTTCCAGTGGAACTGAGAAGGTTAAGGGATGACCTGATAGAGGTCTTCAAGACAATGGCACATAATTTCCACTGGTTGATGAGATGAATCACAGAATTTTAACGACACAGGAAGACACCATTCAGCCCATCCTGTCTGCACCAGCTCTCCAGACAAGCATTATGATCTAATGCCATTGCCCTGCCTTTTCCCCATATCCCTGCACATTGTTCCTTTTCAAATAATCATCTAATGCTCTCTTGAATGCTCGAATGAAGCTGCCTCCACCACATATCCGGGCAGTGCATTCCAGACCCGAACCGCTCATGTGAAACAGTTTTTTCTCACGTCACATTTGCTTCTTTTACAAATCACTTTAAATCTGTGTCCTCTCGTTCTTGATCCTTTTACGAGCAGGAACAGCTTCTCTCTATCTACTCTGTCCAGCCCCCTCATGATTTTGAACATCTCTATTAAATGTCCTCTTAGCCTTCTTCTCTCCAAGGAGAGCAGTCCCAACCTCTCCAATCTATCTTCGTAACTGAAATTTCTCATCCCTGGAACCATTCTTGTAAACCTCTGCTGCACTCTCTCCAATTTGTTCACATCCTGCCTATAATATGGTGCCCAGAACTGTAAACAATACTCCAGCTGAGGTCAAACAAGTGTCTTATATAAATTCAGCATAACCTCCTTGCTCTTGTACTCTATGCCTCTATTAACAAAGCCCAGGATACTATATGCTTTATTCACTGCTCTCTCTCCACCTGTCCTGCCACCTTCAATGATTTATGCACATAAACACCTAGTTCTTTCTGCTCCTGCACACCCTTCAAAATTTCACCCCTTATTTTATATTGTCTGTCCATGTTTTTCCTACCAAAATGCAGCACCTCACACTTCTATGCATTGAACTTCATCTACCACCTATCTGCTTACTCCACCAACTTGTCTATGTCCTTCTGAAGTTCTGCTTTGTCCTCCTCACAGTTTACAATACTCCCAAGCTTTGTATCATATTGGTAATGAAAGGGCACAAATTTTAAATAAACATAAAAAGAACTTACACAGAGGAAGATTAGGATGTGGAATTTTCTGCCACAAATTAGATAGCTGGTTGAAAAAAAGAAATATTAATGGCCATGGTGAGCTAGGAGGAGAGTGGGATTAGATCAGGAGTCTACAGTGATGTAAGAGCCATTGCAGAATCAAAGATTCGAATGGCCCTGTTTCTGTGTTAGAACCTATGTTTAGCTATTACTCCATGAGTACGGATGATTTCTTTTAAGTTTTTTTAAATCTCGGACACAATCCCCCATCTGCCCTTTGTTCTTTTGGTGGGGCAGCCCTGTCAATAAAGCATCAAGGCTTTAGGTAAGACTTATTAGCACTGAGGCCCAACCATTTAATTTTTCCCAACTTTCAGCCCTCCTCTTCTCAAACCTCTAGCTCTTGCTGAAGTACAGTTCCAATGGCTTTCACCTTCTGGTAACTCATCTAACCGGCCATTCTATTTGTGTGAGCCATGACCATAAGTGCCGGGAAGCTATTTTGCCAAGTGAGGCATTTGACAGATGAATCCGACTGACGTTCTCATCTCATGTCCAATATGAAAACTTTGCAAATGTGGTCGCTAGATCGTGGTCAGATGCAGGAAGGTGGCATTTTTCATCCCTGGACCATGGATGTCAAATATCATTGATATGGAATGATAGCAGGGGTCAAAGAATATTGATCAGATGGGGAGCCTTGGCTAAGTTTTCTTTTCCACAGGCCATGGTTGATTAGTTAACCAGTTGCAGCACCCAACTCCTGCCACTCACATTATAACTGGAAGAGCCTCCTATTTATTCAGCAGGATAAAGATTGCCTGTTGTGCGACTGTAAGGACTTCCTGTTGATTTACTTTCCAGCAGCAGTCACTGGTTATCAATCAGAAGCAGGGACTTTGGCTAATTTTCATTTTCTTTGGCCCTGCAGTCCTGAGTCCAACTGATGAGCTGACTTAACAGAGAATGGTGATTGAACTTGCACATTTTCTCATCTACAAGGCTCAGTATCAGACCTGATGCAGCTCTTACCTATTCATTCATTGTAAGAACTTAAAAAGTTTTCCCAAAGATTAAGCACCGAAATGTTGAAACAGAGATAAGAAAAGTTTAATATCTGATTTCCTCATTGCTGGAGATGGATAAAACAGGAATGATATGAGACAAATCCTTGTCATTTTAACTGGCGCAAACACAGTCAAAACAACCTTTTACAAAAACATTTTGTGTGCTTACATTCTTATGTTCAGATTTAATTTCCTTTCATGCTGATCATCACTCAGGACTCTGCAGCTATAGAGACTGATAATATGGACAGAGCAGCTGCCAGGAAACTATAAGTTCCTGCCCAGCACTCAGCTGCTTAAAACCAGAATTCTCCATTCCCATATTTTATGCGTTAAGGTACACCACATTCTACAGGTAATGGATGCTCTCCTCTCCTATAGGTGCTGTCTCTTGATGGGCACAGTTCCACAGATACAGGATGCCCTCTGTCTGGTACCTTCCAAGCCCTCCTCTCGAGATGTTGGCCCGGGTTGGTGTGCAGAGATGGGAGAATTCCCGTCTCTGTGTTCTCCCGTCTCTGTGAGCTTGACCTTTAAAAATGGCAGCCCACAGTTGCGATTTTTGTGGGCTGGATTAGAAACTAGGCCTGCTGCCTCCAGAACGATTGCGGATGCTGTCGGGTACAGAGGCAGGCTGTACTCTTTGCTCCGGCACTTCGTTGAATTTAACTTTAAAATTATTAAAACAAAAAATAGCCATCCTGCCCTCACTCCCCATTCCCTCTACAAGCCAGCCTCATGCCTCCCACCCACCCTGCCTTTGCCCATCATACCCTCAATGCCAACCCATGCCCCTCTACCCACTCCCATGGCCCGTCATGCTCCCTATGCCTCTCTACCAAGCTCCAAGGCCTCATACCCCTTATGACACCCCAACCCCATGGCCCTTGAAGTCCCTGTGCCAAATTATTGTCAACACATGACAACCCATGCTCCCCACCCACCGCCCTTTGCCCTTACCCCTTCCATGCCAACTCACCTAGTATCCACCATGGAAAAACCTCAAAAGCCATCCTGACATAAAATCAAGTTGTGTCTACTGATGACATCACTATTTTAAACAAAAAAACATTCTTTGATAAAAGACCATTCAGTGCATAGAAATTTCTTCAAGTAATCTCTTATGAAAACAACCATTTCTATTCTATAACTACTTGCAGCTGTTAATCAAACTGCTCACTTAACAAGCACCCCACTGTGATAATGTTAGTTTATAAGATCAGCCATTGCAACACAAATCCTTTAATGATAGGCCTCAGGCTTTTGTCAACAGACAGAATGAAATATCAGGCACTGATTTTTTTTTTAAAGTCCAGACTTTTTTTTAAATTTAAAGCCCAGCTGAGTTAAATCCATTGACGGCTTTCACAGTTCCAATGAGTTTTGGTGGTTCTTTAACAGCTCTTTGACAGTTTTTTTTAAACAGCTTGACAGTTCTTTGACAGTTACAATTAGTTTATGCACTTTTTACTCTCAATCGTGTTTACTTTTAACAATCCCAAAGGATGCCTTACCTGGCTATCCAAATGAATCCACCAAGTTGAGACCAGCTCTTAGCTGGTCGAATCTGTACATGCCAGGTTTCACACTTCTGGGTTATCTCACTACAGTGGAGGCAGCTGATGATTTAAATGGCCAACTTGCTTCATAAAACATGCATGTGTGAACCCCAGCCAACTCTTGTCCTGTCCCCGCAAAAATAGGAAATGGACTTTTGGGTGGCGAGACTTAAGATTTTTGGCCATTTCTGCTATTTTCACCACAATGAAGAGCCTCTTCATCATGGCAAAAATATAGGCCATTGATTTATGTCAAGTACAGAACAAGAGATTAACCTTTGGTCTCCTAAATGGCCATTTTTCACATGGGAGCCCATATTTTGAATGCTGACAGGATATTTGACTCTGTGCCATCACAAATTGTCCTCACCCAATACTTACATTCACACCATTCAGTAGTGGTCACTGTATAGCGACTGGGGAGATGGAGCAAAAAGCTAACTAGCTTTAATAACTTTAGCCAGGTATACTGAGACAAACTGTAGTGCTTACACAGCTGGTATTGTTGAGATGAACAAACTGGGTATAAATCTGGGGCCTTCCAATCTGAATGGATCAGAAATTCATTCATCTATTGAGCACTGAGAGCCATGTTGTATATTTTTGTTATGTACAGGAGGGGACTGTAATTCAGAACAGCCCAAATTTCGCCACTCATTACCTGTCCATAAACAGAAAGGTGTTTTTTGATTTTTGATTTCCCTCTTTTATAAGTATGTTCCTCAACATTTGGTTTGGAGTGATCCAATCCTCTATTAATAACACCCCCAGCAAACTTGAGCTAAGGTAAAATAAGAGGGCTGGTTTATTTTATACAAACGCACAAAATGCGGGAAAAGGGTTTTGCAATGTCTGCCCCTTTTTGCGTTCATACAATAATAAGGGAAAGAAAGGGGTTCAGGGCAGGGACCATGATACAAATAAGAATTATGGTTTCACATGAGTCCAGAGTTCAGAATCAAAGTCCAGTGAAGAATTCTTTCACAGGGTTCAGCTGGCTGAAGACTGGTAGTGTGATTCATTTTTCCAATGGGGTTGATGTCCCAAGATGAAATAGGCAATTAGAGGTTGCATCAGTTCTGTAGGCAATAGTACAAAATTTTCCCAGCAGAGTCAGGTTAGAGTCAGTTGTCCAACATGTCCAGAGCTTGCTTCTGTATGGCCTGCCTGTCAGATGTTAAATATCAGACTAAAGAGGGGATCCGAAAGCTGTATAATTAAAGCAATTCAAACAGCTCAAGTTTCCATCATGTGACAGGGTGGTTTCGGGTCAAGCTATTCAGCAAATGAGGCCTGTTAAAATCCATTGTGCTTTGAGTAGGTAACTGTAGAACCATTAGTGCAACATTGGGGATGAGGAGTCACATATAGCTCTGCCTTTGTCCACAGCTGGCTGTTGCAGCCGTCTTGTCTACTATCCATTGTGTTGGGTTGGCTGGAATGTTTATATAATGCAAGGAGTGTTACATTCCAGGGGTTTGATGTGTTAGCCTTTGTCCACTTTTAGACTGCTCAGAAACTTCCAGAGCTACCATCACGTGATCAGCAGTGGCCATTTTATCAGTCCAGCCATTTGTCCATTTTAAAAGAAAATTAATAATTTTATGAAGTAGCAAGGGTTACGTAGATATATATAATACATATGTTTTCCTGCATGTCTTCTGATCATGACTATTTTAATATTACAACTATGAACCTGCCAGAAAATGTGGGAAGGTGGTAAGGGAGCACAGTTGGCAAAAGAGTAGTTTGTCTCTCTTGCACCATCCTCCATTGTCTTCATACCATCCCCACCACAATCACATGAAATAGAGCAAAGCAGGGTTTTCTGGTTGCTATATATAGCAGCAAGAACTGCTATTATTGGAGAACACAGTTCCTGACTGCAAGAAGAAAAAACATAACCCAACTCTTTCATATGGCTAGTTAAGTGCTGCTGAGTCTGACTCTATTACTCAAAGTATGCAGAGTGAACACAACCTATAAGCACAGACCTGTGCCTTTTGACAGGGTTTCCCCCACCCAAGTTGTACAGGGAGTATAATCAGCATATCAATATTGTGAAATACAGAAACTACTGTTGGAGGGTTAAATGCTGACCCTGAAGGGAGATACACTGATGCAACTTATTAAACAATAACTGTACACATAGAGAAATGTGTGCAGTTGCAAAAGTACAAATATTAAATGGGGTTGTTAACACTGACATGTCTCAATGATTGCATTTACTCACTGTCCCAACTGCCCCCAAGCTGAGCTTCCATATCCTCGCTGTTAAAAAGACTGCTTATTTCCACTTCCATAACATTGCTAATCTCTGCCCCTACCTCAGCTCATCTGCTGCTGAAGCCCTTACTCATGTCTTTGTTACTTCTAGACGTGGCTGTTCTAATTATCTCCTGGCTAGCCACCTGTCGTCCTCCACCCTCTGTAAACATGAGCTCCCCCAAAATTACACGGCCAACATCCAAACCTTCACCAAGTCCTGTTCATCCATCATTCCTGTGCTTGCTATCTTTGAATTAGAGGTGTCTCTAATTTAAAATTCTCATTCTCGTCTAAATTTCTCCACGCATTGCCCCTCTCTATCACTATAACCGTCTCCAACCCTAGACTGCAAACCCTTGCCTCTTGTGCATCCCCCCGCATTTCACCCTACCACTGGCAGTCCTATCTTCAGCCATCCAAGCCTTAAGCTCTGGAATTCCCCCCCTTAATTGCTCTGCATCTCTAGCACTCTCTTCCTCTTCAAGGCCCACCTTAAAACATACCGCTTTGATCAAACTTTCAGTAACCCCTTCTATTATCTCCTTCTTTGGCTCGATGTCCATTTTTGTCTGAATACTCTTTTGTGAAACATCTTCAGATGTTTTACTTTTTTAGTGGCTCTATATAAATGCATGGCATTGTTGCTACAACTGTTGAATTTGGCAGTCAGTGTTTTCTTGCATGTTGCTGCGCAGCACTGTGAAAAGGAGCAGATTTCTGTTCTTATGCTCCCCACATGCTGGTGAACCAGTCTCACTTTCACAAAGTGGGCTACTGAGCTGAAGGACCAGGCATTTCAAACGCTATGATGAAGTGAAAATCAGTTGACACCCATAGTGAAACATAGCCCCCAGCAGCTAGCAGTAGAGTGGTACCACCATCTTTATGCAGCTACCATCCCATCATGCTGGTTGAGAATGAAGTAAGGAATGTCCAAATAACGAGGTGAAAAGAACATCTATCCAGCAGATACAGCCGCCACTGTCTGTGCCAAGTAACCTGATTTTATCAGAGTAGCACTGCTCCTCAGTTCCCCTGGCCTTGGGGAAACTGGCCAGGAGTCCTGCCTCCGATCACTATCAGTGACCCCCCCCCCCCCCCAGCCCAGGTGTCAGAACATTTAGCAGAGAAAATTGGAAACAGAAAAGAAAAACTATAATATTCTCTCTACTCCCACAGTGCTCCAGATTTCAAACTTTATCTCTATGCAAACATGTGTGAACCAAGGAGCAAATCAACATTGCTATACTTATCACAAAAAATTTAACTATTCCACAAACAGTAGCAGCAGCACACTTGGGGAATTTAATTAGAATAATCTGCTTGTGCTTTGGCAGCTCCTGTAACCATCCCAACTTAATGATATTGTTTGGCAATTGATTCACAGGCAGATTCATCCAGCTAGGCCATGACTACGCCTGACAAATTTACCACAAATACAAAAGCAAAATAGTAATAGTGGAAATTTGGAATAAACTGTTTTGATGAAAGGTCACCGATCTGAAACATTAACTCTGTTTTTCTCTCCATGGATGTTGTCAGACCTGCTGAATATTTCCAGCATTTTCTATTTTTAAATGAATATACCAACAAGACAAATCAATCACCCTGTGCACCTGCTTTCTTCTTGTTGCAGCTGATTTGGTTTAGATTTAAATGTACTCTCAAACAATCATGTCTTGCATTTATCAGCTTTCCAGCAGCTTAAGGTAATTCAGGGTCAAACACAATAGCCCTAATAGCATAACAAAAACAGAATTACCTGGAAAAACCCAGCAGGTCTGGCATCGTCGGCGGAGAAGAAAAGCCCTAATAGCATGACGCCCTTACAGCATTAGAGTGACTGGGTGAGAAGTAGGGGGGCCGGGAACAAAGTGGAAGGTGAAAGATAGCTGGGGATTGGTTTCAAATCCAAGAGATTACTATGATGCTTCATTTGCTGCAGTGGAAATAATGAACTCCAAACATGCCATATTGATTGACTTCTTTAAGAAATAAAAAAATACATATATTTCAGTTTAATTTAATATTTGGTACTAAATTCAACTAGTTTAATTTTTCTCCCAATTCGCCCCTTCCTGAAGGTGCAAGTTTGACAAGTCCCCTCTAGTCTCTCCCTCATGTGACTATCTGCAGTGAAACTTGACAGCGAGTATCGATGAGTTATTTGACCAAGGGAAACTGTGCAGGTCTGATCCTATCCCCGCCCAACATCCACACTCATTTTTCAGCAGCAGCCACGGAATCGTGCTCGAGAACTGAAACCTTGGCTGATTTGCAGCCTGTAATCCAGGAGCACTTTGGCCAATTGCAGGAATCCAACTGCTACCGCAGCTGGCATTGCTTATCACAGCCAGGGAGCAGAGCTTTTTGGTGTCCTACATCTTAGCACTAGACTATGTGTGCACTTACCCACTCAGCCAAAGGTCTCAAACTTTTATGTGGAATAGCTGCTGTAGCTTTCAACACATTTCAGGGGACAAAGTTTCAAAACAAGGGGTCTTCCATTTAAACCGGAGATTAGGAGGAATTTCTTCTCTCAGAGGGTCATTAATGTTTGGAATTCTCTACCCCAGAGAACAATGGAGCTGGGTCATTATATTCAAGGCTGAGTTGGGCAGAAATTTGATCTACAAGGGAGTCAAAGTTGATAGAGGGCAGGCAGGAAAGTGGAGTTAAGGCCACAATTAGATCAGCCATGATCTTATTGAATGGCGGAGCAGGCTCAATGGGCCAAATAGTCTATTCCTGCACTATTTCTCACGTTCTTATCCTTCCAGGATCCCCTAAAACAAGTGACACATTTCGGTGGGGGGGGCCTGCAATATTAACATGCTCCAGGGACAATAGCACAATTACCCCTCTACATCCACCCTGGTCAGCCCTGACTCTGTGCTGGATAGATGGAACAGCCTGCTTGTACCACCTCTAGTAAAGGAAAGTACAATAAAAATCAATATAAACCACAATCTCTTCCTCTACCCTTTTTAAATGTTACAAGTCAAGGGCCCAATTCAGCAGTTCCAAGGTATCAACAGGCACATCCCAAAATTTCCATCACGGTCACATAACCTCTGAGGTACCTCAAATGCTTCTGGCCAGGCCTGAAGAAGTTTCAGCCTTCCCAGTCTCGGGCACCATTATTAGTTAGCATACTCTTGGGAAATATTGTGTGGCTTGCTCCTACGATTCTCGACTAGGTATGGAGGCCAGGGCCTCCCAGTTAATCCCTTACACAACTGTCATAAACAACCAGAATAGGCAACAACACAAAAGCAGCAAAACTAGACTGGAAAGAGGGCTGTATCACTGAAAACTCCTCAGGGTTTATCTGTGCAATGAAGAATTTCCAGATGCATTTGCCTTGTATGAATTCTCAGCTTGACATAATGAAGGTGATCACCAGACTATGTTAACCTTTCACCACAGACAATATTACAGCATTCTGGCAAATAAATCACAGAAGAACATGTTCTACTATTCAAATTAAATGTCTCCTACAGGATCCATATGTTTGAAAACTCTCAGGCAACCCCTACGGAACTGTGTCGATGCGTCCCGGCCGATTGCCACAAGTATAGCAAACTATGTAGGCACAGGTCATGCATAGACCCATGGGCAAGGGAAATGCTCTTCTTGGAAGCACAGTTAGCGCTGCTCCTCTCCCCCATCATGGAATCCCAGATCTGGATTAAAGCTGCAATCAGCTTTGGAGGACATGATTTGCCAACATTCTAAGAAAAGAGCCTGAGCTTTTCTTGATACGCAAGCTTCTCAAAAGGCGAAGTCTAGTGTTATGAGGGGTAGCAGCTGGATTGCTACAATCTGCAACCCTGGGCTAAAGGCAGATTGGAAATCAGTGCCAGTGCAGGAGCCAGTGCTCCTAGGTGCATGTCAGGTATGGCTAGTGTTGGGCTCGGCTGTGATGAATATTAGCCAATCAATATTCACTGTCAGTGTCAGAGGCTTTCAAACTTTTCTGCGTGGAAGACCTGTTACAAATATTGACACACTTCAGGGGATTACCCCTCAAATACGAGCACATCCCTGGAGGAGTCTGGTCTTCATTTCCTAAAGTTTAGCTACTTCAAGGATAACAGTGCCAACACTGGAGAAAATGTTTTTAATTAGTATATAGCAAGAGAGGTAACAAGTCAACAAGCAAAGAGACACATCGGGCAGACAGAAAACTGATGAGCTCACAGGCCCCTTGGTTTGAGATCTCCAGTTGAAACCTATTGTCTAAGTTTACACTTTCCATTCACCCCTGGAAGTTGAGCTGGGCTCAGGCTGAGACAGATCGAATGAAATTTTGCATTGTCTGCCAGATCTACAGGTCTGAAGTGGAAAATCTCATACCATATCCTATTGTGCCTGAGATTGATCATGAACAAGCTCACAAATTGACAAATCTTACTCAGAGAGGCCACAAGCTTGGGAAATGGAATTGACTCAATAGCACTGAAGGGCACCATGGGGAGCAGAGAGAACATAGAGGGAGGAACAGAATGGAACAGTGAAAGAAAAACCATATCCTATAGATAACGGTGTTAAATTTGTTTAAATGTTTGTTTTATTTTCCCATCCTGAACACAGCCATTCTCTTACTTCCAGTGAGTTTGTTTTATAGGAAAATGGGAACAAGATTGTGCCATTTTGTCCTGTGAGCCTGTTCTGCTGCCATTCAATGGGATCATGGCTGACCTGCAGTCTAAGTGTATATACCCACCTTTGCCTCATATCACATAATGCCATTGGGAAGAAAAGCTATTGATTGCTCTGAACCAGCGGAAATGGTTTTTCTCTATTTACACTGTCTGTTCTCCTTAATATCTTGAAAACTTTGAACAAAGCACTCTTAACTTTCTAAATTCCAGGGAATGAACCCTAGTTTGTGTAATATCTCTTTGTAATTTTATCTTTGGAGTCCAGGTATCCTTACACCCTTAAAAAAAAGATTTGTGAAACACAATTTCACTTTCATAAATTTGTGTTGACTCTTTTTAATCATATTATGATTTTCTAAATGCCCTGTTACCATATTCTTAATGATAAATTCTAGCATTTTGACCAGTAATGATGTCGGGCTAATTGGCCTATGGTTTCCTGTTTTCTCTCTTCCGCCTTTCTTAAATAGAAGGATCGTGTTTGGTACCTTCCAGTCCTTGGGAGCTGTTCTAGAACAGGAGGAATTTTGAAAGATCAAAATCAATCCATTCACAATCTCTGCAGCTACCCCTTTTAAAATCCTAATCCTTGTGTTATAGTCATATTTATTTATATTTTATATATATATATATTAGAGAAAGGGGGGGTGAGAGAAAGACCAGCATTCCATTAACTTTTTTGATTATTTTCTGTACCTACTCAATAGATTTTAATGATTTATATACCTGGATCCCCTACTCTCTATCCACTGTTTATAGCTTTTCACCATTTAGAGCAGGCTTGACCAACTTTTTCTTGTGTGTGTGTGTGTGTGTGTGTGTGTGTGTGTGTGTGTGTGTGTGTGTGTTTGGGAGGGGGGGGGGCATATTTCATTTGTTCGCACACTCGGGGGCCAATGAGCAAATTTCAGAAAAATAAGATTTGGTGCAATATTAAACATGATTTTTTTTAAAAGCTGACGTGTGATTAGAAACAGCTTCCTGAGCAAAAAATAATCACAACAATAAATTGAAAAAATTTAAAAATGAGTAATAAATAAAGATGACCATTCAAGTGTGAAAGAGTGACAATGTGTGTGTCCAGCTAACTCCGTACCTCAGGGTGCTCATTCACTCACCCTCACCCACTGTGAGTGCCTGTTGCTGCATGGGAATAAGGGTGAATGAGAGCCCTGCGACTGGCAATGAGCCTGACACACACTGCCCTATCACCCCTTCTCTCTCTTTCACGCACATGCGCACAGGTGCACGTGCTCACCCTTTATCACACGTGCTTACCCTCTCTCTCACACACACACACACACCCTCTCACATGCACGTGCACCCTCTCAGGCACATTCACCCTTTCTCACAGGCACGTGTGCACACTCCCTCACACGAATGCATACCCACACACTCACCCTCTCTCCCTCACATGCATGTGCGCACACTCATACTCACCCAACCGCCCTCATTCACCAACCCTCACCCACACCCGCTCACTCACCCACCATCATTCATGAAATCGGCTTCGGGGTGGGGTGCGATGTGAGCTGGAGCAAGGCCTGAAGCCTAGCAGCACACAAACGCAGATGCCGGCTGAGGGGAGCGTTGAGAACCAGGACAATGTAGGGGGGATCGGGGGGAGAGCCAGGGGAACTGGGAGAGAGTTGGGGTAATGCGGGCGTAACCAGGGAAGAACCAGGAGAAAGCAGGGCAGAATCAGTGGGACGCGGGGAGTGCCAGGGGAACGCAGCCAAGGGAAAGTGCCCACAACTAAAGCATCACCAGCCACAGGAATGCATTCTGAACGTGCGCTCCAATGTCTGTCTATCTTCAAATACTTGCAGTTGCCGGTGTACGCTGCTCCTCCAATCACAGACTACTTCTCTCCCATGTTTGATGCTGATAGGCATTTTCAACAATCGTTCTAGGACCACATGAAGGGGCTTCAAGGGCTTGATTTAGATGGTACTTGATCCTATCCTTCTTAGGTCCAAAGTGGATGACCCCTCATTTGCCACAGTTTTGCCTATTCTCTTTAGCTATCAATGTTCATTTGCAGTTTTATGTTTCAAGCCTACACTGCTTACAATGCTGCCAGTCATTGCACCATCATCAAATCTGGATATATGACTTTCTACCCTATCATCTGAGTTATTAATGGATATATTAAATAGTTTAAGCCTCAACACAGGTCCTTGCAGGACGCCACTAGTCACATCCTGCCAATTAGAGTATCAGCCCATTATCCCAAACTCACTGTCTCCTGCCATGCAGCCAATTTCCAAACAAAGTCAATAATTTGCCTTCAATTTCACGTGTCTTGAATTTAGCTAATTTTAGCTAATGCATTCTGGAAGGCCATATAAACCATTTCCATAGGCATTCCCCTGCCTGCTACTTCAGTCACATCTTCAAAAAATTCAAACAAGAGGTTGTCAGGCATGACCAACACTTTACAAATCCATGTTGGTTTTCTCTGAGCAACAGGGAATTTTTACAGTGCTCAGTTACCATAGCTGATCTATAATTCCCTGTGCTTTCTCTCACCTTGCTTATAAAGCAGAGTGACATGCACAAGTTTCCAATCTAAAGGAATGCTGCCTCATCAAGAGAATTTTGGCAAATTATAGTTCTGGTGGCAACAATGTTCCCACCTACTTCCTTTAAAATACTGGGATGGGAACCATCTGGTCCTGGGGATTTGTCACTTGCATGCAATTATTTTCTTCATTATTGTTATTTTGCTTCTGTTAATTTTAGTAAATCCCTGTCCCTGATTCAATATTACTTTCATCGGGATTTCCAGCAGCAGGCCTCTTCCTCGTCTATAAATAATGACACAAAGTTCCTGACCACCCTCTTTTTCCCAACTTAATTGTAAAAGTTGTGTTGATTTTGATATTCTTTGCAAATTTCTTTTCACAATGCCTTTTTGTAGCTTTTACTATGTGTTGTCACCCTTTGCTATTTTTTGTATCTTTCCCTTTCACCTGGGTCTGTGTTATTTTTTGCATTTTGTAAGCTGTTTCTTACCTCTTTAGGTGTCCATTGCTGCCCTTTTTTTGCCAAATAGAGTTCTGACCCCTTAGGGGCACAAACAATTCATTAAATTCCTTTTCAACACCTCACGCTTTACATCTGTTGTTTTACCTTTTAACAGATTTCTCCAGTTTACTGTGGATGGTCTCTGCCTCATTCCATTGAAGTCAGCCTTATGTAAATCTAAAATCTTAGTAGATGTATCTTGGTTCTCCCTTTCAAACAAGACATTGAACTTGATCATGTTAAGGTTGTTATAATGTAAATGTCCACATATTGTTTGGCAGTGCAGAAGAGGCCATTCAGCCCATTGAGTCTGCACCAACACGTGAGAAACACCTGACTTACCTACCTAATCCCATTTACCAGCACTTGGCCCATTGTCTTGAATGTTATGACATGCCACGTACTCATCCAGGTACTTTTTAAAAGATGTGAAGCAACCCGCCTCCACCACCCTCCCAGGCAGTGCATTCCAGACCATCACTATCCTCGGGATAAAAAAGGTTTTCTTCACATCCCCCCTAAACCTCCTGCCCCTCACCTTGAACTTATGTCCCCTCGGGACTGACTCTTCAGCTAAGGGGAACAGCTGCTCCCTATCCACCCTGTCCATGCCCCTCATAATATTGTACACTTCGATCAGGTCGCCCTTCAGTCTTCTCTGCTCCAACGAAAACAAGTCTATCCAACCTCTCTTCATAACTTAAATGTTTCATCCCAGGCAACATCCTGGTGAATCTCCACTGCACCCCCTCCAGTGCAGTCACATCCTTCCTATAATGTGGCAACCAGAAGTGCACACAGTACTCCAGCTGTGGCCTCACTAAGGTTCTATACAACTCCAACATGACCTCCCTACTTTTGTAATCTATGCCTCAATTGATAAAGGCAAGTGTCCCATATGCCTTTTCACTACCCCACTAACATGCTTCTCTGCCTTCAGAGATCTATGGACACACACGCCAAGGTCCCTTTGTTTCTCAGAACTTCCTGGTGTCATGCCGTTCATTGAATGCTTCCTTGTCAAATTATTCCTTCCAAGGTGTATCACCTCACACTTTTCAGGATTAAATTCCACCTGCCACTTCTCTGTCCATTTGACCATCCCGTCCATATCTTCCTGTTGGCCAATACATTCAACCTCACTGTTAACCACCCGGCCAATCTTTGTGTCATCCGCAAACTTACTAATCTTCCTTCCCCCCCCCCACCCCCCAAAACATAGTCAGCTATGTCTTTTATATAAAAGACAAATAATACGGGACCCAGCACAAATCCCTGTGGTAGTCCACTGGACACTGGCTTCCAGTCACTAAAGCTGGCTTCTGCCATCACCCTCTGTTTCCTACAACTAAGCCAATTTTGAATCCACTGTATCAAATTACCCTGTATCCCATGTGCATTTGCCTTCTTTAAAAGTCTCCCATGTGGGACCTTGTCAAAGGCTTTGCTGAAATCCATATAAACTACATCAACTGCACTACCCTCATCTACACACCTGGTCACCTCCTCAAAAAATTCAATCAAATTTGTTAGGCATGACCTCCCTCTGACAAAGCCATGCTGACTATCCCTGATCAAACCTTGCCTCTCCAAGTGGAGATAGATACTCTCCTTCAGCATTTTCCCTATCACTGAAGTGAGACTCACCGGTCTGTAGTTCCCTGGCTTATCTCTACAACCCTTCTTAAATAGTGGAACCACATTAGCTGTTCTCCAGTCCTCTGGCACCTCTCCCGTGGCCAGAGAGAAATTAAAAATTTGGGTCAGAGCCCCTGCGATCTCCTCCCTTGCCTCCCTCAGCAGTCAGGGACACAAATTATCCAGACCTGGAGAGTTGTCCACTTTTAAGCCTGCCAACACCTGCAATACCTTGTTACTCCCTATATCAATTTGCTCAAGAACCTCGCAGTCTCTCTCCCCGAGTTCCATTCCTTCATCCTCATTCTCTTGGGTGAAGATGGATGTGAAGTATTTGTTCAACACTCTAGCGATGTCCTCTGGCTCCACCGATAGATTTCCCCCTTGGTCCCTAATGGACCCTACTCTTTCCCTGGTTATCCTCTTCCCATTGATATACTTATAGAATACTTCGGGATTTTCCCTACTCTTACCAGCCAGAGCTTTCTCATATCCCCTCTTTGCTCTCCTAATTGCTTTCTTAAGCTCCACTAATGCCTCCACTGATTTGCTCCCCTTGTGCCTGCTAAAAGCCTCTCTTTTTGTCTCATCGTATCCTGAATATCTCTGGTCATCCATGGTTCTCTGGGTTTGTTACTCCTTCCTATCACCCTAGAGGGAACATGTTGAGCCTGTACCATCCCCATTTCCTTTTTGAATGCCCTCCCACTGCTCCTCTGTAGATTTCCCCACAAGTAACGGTTCCTAGTCTACCTTGGCCAGATCTTGCCTTATTTTACTAAAATCCGCTTTCCCCCAATCCAAAACATTTTTTTGCAACTTGTCTATTTCTTTGTCCATAACAAGCTTAAATTGTACCATGTTGTGGTCGCAAACTAATGAAATTTAAAATCCTGCACCAAAGCCACTCTGTCTTTGCTACATGCGTATATAATGTTTTAATTTATGCAATCTATCACTTCATAGCTGCTATAGGGGCCTATACTCAACTCTCACCACAATCTTAAATTCTTTGCTATTTCTTAATCACAGAATTGTTGCAGCGCAGGAGGCCATTCAGCCTATCTTGTCTGCATCAGCTCTTAGAATGAACAATTCACTTAGTGCCATTCTCCTGCCTTCTCCCTGCAGATTGTTTACTTTCAAATAATCATCTAACTCCCTCATGGGTGCCTCAATTGAACCTGCCTCCACCACACCTCAGTGCATTCTAGGTCCTAGAATTTCAATGTGTGAAAAAGTTTTTTCTCATATCACATTTGCTTCTTTTGCCAATTATTTTAAATCTGTGCCCCCTTATTCTCGATCCTTTCACGAATGGGAACAGTTTCCCCCTGTCTATTCTGTCTAGGCCCCTCATGATTTTGAATACTTCTATCTAATCTCTTTTCAGCCTTCTTTTCTCAAAGGAAAAGAGTCCAAATTTCTTCATTCTTCATAACTGAAGTTTCTTATCCCTGGAACCATTCTCATTAATCTCTTCTGTGCTCTCTCCAATACCTTCACATCCTTTCAATCCAAAGTCTGCACTGTCTGCTTACCTCTCATATCTACTCTCTCGTCATTGAAGTGATTTCATCAAAGTCTCTTCCCCCTCTATTATTTTTTCCACCTTTCCTGAAGTTGATTGCTGAAGGAAGCAACAAACTTGACTAATGAACACTCTAGACATCTCTCCAACCATACAATGATGCAACCTTAGATACAAAAACATAAAACTGATGATAACATAGTTTAGACACAGGACTGTGGACTGCTTTGGATCATCACCCTTTCACTTTTAAACTGGAGAGGCTGATTTCAGGAGTGATCATTTCGAAAAAACATCTGATTTTTCAGTAGTAGATTATGTCTTAAATGAATTGAATCTTCTTTTTAAGATTGAACCATAAACTAATAACACTGTTAACAATGGAAATGTTGAAGCTGAATTCCAATCCTGTTCCCAGATCTGTGTGCTTTGTTATTGGATTATGAACATAACAAATATACGAATTAGGAGCAGGACTAGGCCACTTGGCTCCTTGATCTGCTCTGCCATTCAGTAAGGTCATGGCTGATCTGAACGTAAACTCAACCCTGCATTCCTGCCGACCCCTGATAAACTTTCACCCCTTGTTAATCAAGAATATATCTAGCTCTGCCTTTAAAATATTCAAAGACTCTGCTTCCACCATCTTTTAAGGAAGAGAGTTCCAAAGACTCTCAACCTTCTGAGAGAAAAATTTCTCCTTATCGCTGTCTTAAATGAGTGACCTCTTATTTTTAAACAGTGACCCCTAGTTCTAGATACCCCCACAAAAGGAAACATCCTCTCCACATCAACCCTGCCAAGAATGCTCAGGATCATAAAGATTTAAAATTCTTCTAAATTCCAGTGGATACCAGCCTAACCTGTCCAGCCTTTCCTCATAAAACAACCTGCCTATTCCTGTTATTAGTCTAGTAAATCTTCTCTGAACCACTTCTAACACATTTACATCTTTCTTTAAATAAGGAGGCCAGTATGATGCACAATACTCCAGGTGTGGTCTCACCAATGTCCTGTACAACTGAAGCATACTGTCCCTACCTTTGTCAGAGTAGAAATAGCATGATATATCAGATGAAGAGATGGTGTGAAGGGGAGGGTTTCAGTTGGGACCAGTTCTGGGGGAGGTGGGACCAGTACAAACTGGACGGGTTACACCTGGGCAGGACCAGACTGATGTCCTAGGAGGAATATTTACTAGGGTGATTGGGGAGGGTTTAAACTAAAATGGCAGGGGGAGGGAAACCTATGCAAGGAGTCAGAGGAGGGGGAATCAAGGACAAGGGCAAAAGACAGAAAGGGGAATAAGAAAATTGATAGACAGAGAAATCAAGGGCAAGAATCAAACAGGGCCTCAGTGAAAAATAGTGGGAGCGGGACAAGTAATGTTAAAAAAGCAAGCCTTAAGGCTTTGTGCCTTAACACAAGGAGCATTCGCAATAAAGTGGATGAATTAACCACGCAAATAGGTGTAAACAGGCATGATATAGTCAGGATTACAGAGACATGGCTACAGGATGACCAGGGATGGGAACTGAACATCCAGGGGTATTCAGTATTTAGGAAGGACAGACAAAAAGGAAAAGGCGGTGGAGTTGCATTGCTGGTTAAAGAGGAAAGTAACGCAATGGTGAGGAAAGGTATTAGTTCCGACGATGTGGAATCTGTATGGGTAGAGCTGAGAAACACTAAGGGGCAAAAACCGTTGGTGGGGGTTGTATATAGGCCTCAAACTGTAGTGGTGATGTTGGCAATGGTATTAAACAGGAAATTAGAGACGCATGCAATAAAGGAATATCTGTACTTATGGGTGACTTCAATCTGCATATAGATTAGGCAAATCAAATTAGTAACAATACCGTAGAGTAGGAATTCCTGGAGTGTACACAGGATGGTTTTCTGGACCAATACATTGAGGAACCAATTAGAGACCAGGCCATCCTAGACTCGGTATTGTGTAAGGAGAAAGGAATAATTGGCAATCTAGTTGTGCGAGGCACCTTGGGGATGAGCGACCATAATATGATAGAATTCTCCATCAAGAAGGAGTGACGTGGTCGATTCTGAGACTAGGGTCCTGAATCTTAATAAAGGAAACTACAATGGTATGAGGCGCGAGGTGGCTATGATGGATTGGGAAACATTACTTAAAGGGATGACAGTGGATAGGCAATGGCAAACATTTAAGGAGCGCATGGGTGAAGTGCAACAATTGTTTATTCCTGTCTGGCGCAAAAGTAAAACAGGAAAGGTGGCCGAACCATGGCTTACAATGGAAATTAGAGATAGTATTAGATGCAAGGAAGAGGCATACAAATTGGCCAGAAAAAACAACAGACCCGAGGACTGGGAGCAGTTCAGAATTCAGCAAAGGAGGACCAAGGGATTGATTAAGAAGGGGAAAATAGAGTACAAGAGTAAGTTTGCGGGAAACATAAAAACTGACTGCAAAAGTTTTAATAGGTATGTGAAGAGAAAAGGACTGGTGGAAGACAAATGCACGTCCCTTACAGACAGAAACAGGGGATTGAGGAACAAAGAAATGGTTGACCAACTAAATACATAACGAAAATAAAAATACCTGGAAAAACTCAGCAGGTCTGGCAGCATCTGCGGAGAGGAACACAGTTAACATTTTGAGTTCGTATGACTTCAACAGAAGTTCTGTTGAAGAGTCATACGGACTCGAAATGTTAACTGTGCTCCTTTCCACAGATGCTGCCAGACCTGCTGATTTCTTCCAGGTATTTTTATTTTGGACTTCCAGCATCCGCAGTTTTTTGCTTTCAACTAAATACATACCTTGGTTCTGTCTTCACAAAGAAGGACACAAACAACATACCAGAAATGTTGGGGAACACAGAGTTTAGTGAGAGGGAGGAAATAAATCAATATTAGTAGGGAAAAGGTGTTGGGGAAATTAATGGGATTGAAGGCCGATAAATCCCCAGGGCCTGATAATCTACATCCCAGAGTACTTAAGGAAGTGGCCCTAGAAATAGTGGATGCATTGGTGGCCATCTTCCAAGATTCTATAGACTCTGGAACAGTTCCTACAGATTGGAGGGTAGCTAATGTAGGCCCCACTATTTAAAAAGGGAGGTAGAGAGAAAACAGGGAATTATAGACCAGTCAGCCTGACGTCGGTAATGGGGAAAATTCTAGAGTTCTTTATAAAAGATTTAATAGCTGAGCACTTGGAAAATCGTGCTCGACAAATCTACTGGAATTTTTCAAGGATGTAACTAGTGAAGTTGATGAGGGGGGAGCCAGTGGATGTGGCTTGTTGGACTTTTAGAAGGCTTTTGACAAAGTCCCACATAAGAGATTAGCATGTAAAATTAAAGCACATGGGATTGGGGGTAATGTATTGAGATGGATAGAAAACTGGTTGGCAGACAGGAAACAAGGAGTAGGAATAAACGGAGAGATAAAAACAAAAAAACTGCGGATGCTGGAAATCCAAAACAAAAACAGAATTACCTGGAAAAACTCAGCAGGTCTGGCAGCATCGGCGGAGAAGAAAAGAGTTGACGTTTCGAGTCCTCATGACCCTTCGACAGAACTGTTCTGTCGAAGGGTCATGAGGACTCGAAACGTCAACTCTTTTCTTCTCCGCCGATGCTGCCAGACCTGCTGAGTTTTTCCAGGTAATTCTGTTTTTGTGTAGGAATAAACGGGTCTTTTTCCAAATGGCAGGCAGTGACTAGTGGGGTACTGCAGGGATCGGTGCTGGGACCCCAGCTACTCACATTATATACTAATGATTTAGATGAGGGAGCTAAATCTCCAAATTTGCGGATGACACAAAGCTGGGTGGGAAGGTGAGCTGTGAGGAGAATGCAGAGGTGCTTCAGTGTGATTTGGACAAGCTGAGCAAGTGGGCAAATGCATGGTAGGTGCAGTATAATGTGGATAAATGTGAGGTTATCCACTTTGGTAGCAAAAATAGGAAGGCAGATTATTATCTGAATGGCTATAAATTGAGAGAGGAGAATGTGCAACGAGACCCGGGTGTCCTCGAACACCAGTCGCTAGTGCAGCAGGCGGTAAAGAAGGCAAATGGTATGTTGGCCTTCATAGTGAGAGGATTCGAGTACAGGAGCAGGGATGTCTTGCTGCAATTATACAGGGTCTTGGTGGGACCACACCTGGAATATTGTGTGCAGTTTTGGTCTCCTTATCTGAGGAAGGACGTTCTTGCTATTGAGCGAGTGCAGCGAAGGTTTACCAGACTGATTGCTGGTTTGGTGGGACTGACATATGAGGAGAGATTGAGTTGGTTAGGATTATATTTGCTGGAGTTCAGAAGAATGAGGGGGGATCTCATTGAAACCAATAAAATTCGAACAGGACTAGACAGGGTGGATGGAGGAAGGATGTTCCCAATGGTGGGGGAGTCCAGAACCAGGGGTCACAGTACGAGGATACAGGATAGACCATTTAGGACTGAGATGAGGAGAAATTTCTTCACCCAGAGAGTGGTGGGCCTGTGGAATTCACTACTACAGAAAGTAGTTGAGGCCAAAACATTGTATGTTTTCAAGAAGGAGTTAGATATAGCTCTTGGGGTGAAAGGGATCAAAGGATATGGGGAGAAAGCGGGAGCAGGCTATTGAGCTGGATGATCAGCCATGATCATGATGAATGGCAGAGCAAGCTAGAAGGGCCAAATGGCCTACTCCTGCTCCTATTTTCTATGTTTCTATGTAATCAATTCCCCTCACAATAAATGATAACACTCTATTAGCTTTCCTAATTACCTGCTGTACCTGCATACTAACCTTTTGTGATTCATACACTAGGACACCTTGATCCCTCTGAATCACAGAGCTCTGTAATTTGTCACCATTTAGATAATAAGCTCCTTTGTTAATCTTCCTGCTAAAATGAAATATTTCACATTTGCTCACATTATAATTCATTTGCCAGATCTTTGTCCACTCACTTAACCTATCTATGTCACTTTGTAGCCTCCTTATATACTCTTCACAATTTACTTTCCTACTTATCTTTGTGTCATCAGCAAATTAAGCAACCATTCCTTCGGTCCCTTCGCCAAAGTCATTGATAAAAATTGTAAAAATTTGAGGTCCCAGCACTGATCCCTGTGGCACACCACCCAACACATCCTGCCAACCAGGAAAAGACCCATTTTATGCCAACTCTTTGCTTCCTGTAGGATAGTCAATCTTCTATCCATGCCAATATGTTACCCCCTACATCATGAACTTTTGTTTTCTGTAATAACCTTTGATGTGGCACTTTATCAAGTGCCTTATGGAAATCGAAGTGTACTACATCCACCAGTTCCCCTTTGTCCACAGCATATGTGACTCCTTCAAAGAACTCCAATAAATTGGTTAAACATGATTTCTCTTTCACAAAACCATGTTGACTCTGGCTGATTTCCTTGAATTTTTTTAAGTGCCCTGCTATAACATCTTTAATGATAGCTTCTAACATTTTCCCTATTACAGATGTTAGGCTAACTGGTCTTTAGTTTCCTGCTTTCTGTCTCCCTCCATGATGTAGGGGGTAACATATTGGCATGGATAGAAGATTGACTATCCTACAGGAAGCAAAGAGTTGGCATAAAATGGGTCTTTTCCTGGTTGGCAGGATGTGTTGGGTGGTGTGCCACAGGGATCAGTGCTGGGACCTCAAATTTTTACAATTTTTATCAATGACTTTGGCGAAGGGACCGAAGGAATGGTTGCTTAATTTGCTGATGACACAAAGATAAGTAGGAAAGTAAATTGTGAAGAGTATATAAGGAGGCTACAAAGTGACATAGATAGGTTAAGTGAGTGGACAAAGATCTGGCAAATGGATTATAATGTGAGCAAATGTGAAATATTTCATTTTAGCAGGAAGATTAACAAAGGAGCTTATTATCTAAATGGTGACAAATTACAGAGCTCTGTGATTCAGAGGGATCAAGGTGTCCTAGTGTATGAATCACAAAAGGTTAGTATGCAGGTAAAGCAGGTAATTAGGAAAGTTATATTTGCTATTTTCCAATCTAATGGAACCTTCCCTGCATCTAGGGGATTTTGGAAAATTAAACCCAGTGCATCAACTATCTGACTAGCCACTCTTTTCAAGACCTTCGGATGAAGCCCATCTGCAGCTGGGGATTTGTCAGTCTGCAGCCCCAACAATTTGCTCAATACCACTTCCCTGGTGATTGTAATTTCCCCGACTTCCTCCCTCCCTTCCATTTCCTGATGTTACTTTTGCCCTCTATAGTGAAGACTGAAGCAAAACACCTGTTTAATTCGTCTGCCATCTCCCTACTTTCCATTATCAGTTCTCCAGCACACACTCTATAGGACCAACACTCAACTTTGTTAACTTTCTTCTTATTTAAGTATCTATAGAAACTGAACTATCTGTCCTTATGTTATTAGCTAGCTTTCTCTCATACTCTAATTTTTCCACCCTTATTAATCTTTTTGTCCTTATTTGCTGTTCTTTATATTCTTTCCAACTTTCTGACCTGCCACCTGTTTTTCTTTTAATTCATTCACGGGATGTGGGCTTCGCTGGCTGGGCCAGCATTTATTGCCCATCCCTAATTGCTTTTGAGTAGGTGGTGATGAGCTGCCTTCTTGAACCACTGCAGTCCATGTGGTGTAGGTACACCCATAGTGCTCTTAAGGGGGGCAGTGAAGGAATGGCAATATATTTCAAAGTCAGGATGGTAAGTGACTTGGAGGGGAACTTCCAGGTGGTGTTGAAGGAGCCTTCCTGCAGTGAATTCCTGCAGTGCATCTTGTAGATGGTACAAACTGCTGCTACTGTGCGTCAGTGGTGGAGGGAGTGAATGTTTGTGGATGTGGTGCCAATCAAGTGGGTTTCTTTGTCCTGCAAGCTTCTTGAGTGTTGTGGGAGCTGCACTCATCCAGGCAAGTGGGGAATATTCCATCACACACCTGAATTGTGCCTTGTAAATGGTAGACAGGCTTTGCGGGGGTCAGGAGGTGAGTTAATCGTCGCATGATTCCTAGCCTCTGACCTGCTCTTGTAGCCACAGTATTTATATGACTAGTCCAGTTCAGTTTCTGGTCAATGGGAACCCCCAGGATGTTGGTGTGGGGGATTCAGTGATGGTAATGCCACTGAACATCAAGGGGCGATGGTTGGATTCTCTCTTGTGGGAGATGCTTATTGCCTGACACTTGCGTGGCGTGTATGTTACTTGTCGCTTGTCAGCCCAAGCCTGGATATTGCCCGGGTCTTGCTGCATTTGGAATGGACTGTTTCAGTATCTGAGGAGTCATGAATGGTGCTGAACATTGTGCCATCATCAGTAAACATCCCCACTTTTGACCTTATGATGGAAGGAAGGTCATTGATGAAGCAGCTGAAGATGATTGGGACGAGGACACAACCCTGAGGAACTCCTGCAATGATGTCCTGGAGCTGAGATGATTGACCTCCAACAATCACAGCCATTTTCCTTTGTGCTAGGTATGACTCCAACCAGCAGAGAGTCCCCCCCCACCCCCGATTCCCAGTGACTCCAATTTTGCTCTGGCTTCTTGATGCCACACTCGGTCAAATGCGGCCTTGACATCAAGGGCAGTCGCTCTCACCTCGCCTCGGGAGTTCAACTCTTTTGTCCATGTTTGAAGCAAGGCTGTAATGAGGTCAGAAGCTGAGTGGCCTTGGCAGAACCCAAACTGGGCATCAGTGAGCAGGTTATTGCTAAGCAAATGCCACTTGATAGCACTGTTGATGACCCCTTTCATTGCTTTACTGATGATGGAGAGAGTAGACTGATGGGGCAGTAATTGACTGGGTTGGAATAGACTTGCTTTTTATGTACTGGACATACCTGGGCAATTTTCCACATAGCCAGGTAGATGCCAGTGTTGTAGCTATACTGGAACAGCTTGACTAGGGGCACGGCAAGTTCTGGAGCACAAGTCTTCAGTGCTACTGCCAGAATAATGTCAGGGCCTTTGCAGTATCCAGAGCCTTCAACCGTGGAATGAATCAAATTGGCTGAAGGCTGCCATCTGTGATGCTGGGAACCTCTGGAGGAAGTCTAGATAGATCTCGCACTCAACACTTCTGGCTGAAGATTGTTGTGAATATTTCAGCCTTATTTTTTGCACTAATGTGCTGGGCTCCTCCATCAATGAGGATGGGAACATTTGTGGAGCCTCCTCTTCCAGTCAGTTGTTTACTTGTCCACCACCATTCGCGGCTGGATGTGGCAGGACTGCAGAGTTTAGATCTGATCCATTGGTTGTGGGATTGCTTAGCTCTGTTTATCACTTGCTGCTTATGCTATTTGGCACGCAACCAGTCCCGTGTTCTAGCGTCACCAGGTTGACACCTCATTTTTGGGTATGCCTGGTGTTGCTCCTGGCATGCTCTCCTGCACTCTTCATTGAAGTGAATCCGGGATTGATCCCCTGGTTTGATGGTAATGGTAGGGTGGGGGCATATGCCAGGTCATGAAGTTACAGATTGTGTTCGAGTACAATTCTGCTACTGCTGATTGGCCACAGCGCCTCATGGGTGTCCAGTCCTGAGTTGCTATATCTGTTCAAAATCTATCCCATTTAGCACGGTGGTAATGCCACACAACACGATGGAGGGTATCCTCAATGTGAAAGCGGGATTTCGTCTCCACAATGACTGTGCGGTGGTCACTCCTACCAATACCATCATGGACAGATGCATCTGCGGCAGGCAGGTTGTTGAGGATGAGGTCAAGTATGTTTTTCCCTCTTGTTAGTTCCCTCACCACCTGCCGCAGAGCCAGTCTAGCAGTTATGTCCTTTGGGACTCGGCCAGCAGTGGTGCTACCGAGCCATTCTTGGTGATAGACATTGAAGTCCCCCATCCAGAGTACATTCTGCACCCTTGCCACCCTCAGTGCTTCCTCCAAGTGATGTTCAACGTGGAGGAGCACTGATTCATCAGCTGAGGGAGGGTGGTACATGGTAATGAGCACGAGGTTTCCTTGCCCATGTTTGACCTGATGCCATGAGACTTCATGGGGTGCGGAGTCGATGTTGAGGACTCCCAGGGCAACTCCCTCCTGACTGTATACCACTGTGCCACCACCTCTTTGGGGTCTGTCCTGCCGGTGGCGGGATTCAAACCCGGGTCCCCAGAGCCATTACCCTGGGTCTCTGGATTACTAGTCCAGTGACAATAACACTACTCCATCACCTCCCTTATATGTTTTTTCTTCAAGTCTGATATAGTCTTTACCTTTTTTAGTTAACCAGGGGTGGTGGGCCCTCCCCTTGGAATTTTTCTTTCTCACTGGAATGTATCTATTCTATGTATTCTGAAATATCCCTTTAAATCTTTGCCACTGCACTTCTATTGACATATCCCTTAGCCTCATTTTCCAGTTCACTTTTGCTAGCTCAAAGCTTATATGCTTTGACCAACTAGTAAAGTTAGTTGGCTTTCTCAACATTCTCAAGCAAAAAATTCCAGCTGCTCAGATATGGTTCTTTAAAAATGACCTAAATTGTGAATATTTACAAAATTTTTAATGGGGCAGATTGAATTGCTGTTTTCTCTCCTTTAATCATTTGAGAACACATTTCAACACAGCTAACTCCCAACTTGACCCAAAATCTACAATAAAATGAGAGCTCCCATGTAAGTTTGGAACCTATGCTGGTGTGAACCGGGGCAAGGTGGAAAAAGAAAATCAGACAGACAGAGCAGCCTACTCACACAAACATGTGCACAGCTACTTTTAAAAAAAAAAACCATTATCCAATATCTGGTTTTGACTTGACCAAAATTGGCTAACCGAGGGATCTCAACTAGTGCGAGTTATAGACCATAATCCAAGGAGTGTACAAGCTAATTCAGGGTGTTGAGAGAGTTGAATATCTCATAGTATTAACTGTTATTGACAGGCAACTCTTATTATTAAATTAACGATCATTAATAAAACTGCCAACTATCAGAATTCCCTCCTGAAACCTGGATACCTCAAAATCAATAAGCTCATGGGTATCAAGCTGACAAGTTGTTGCTGTCACTAACAACAAACCCAAATGGACAGCACTGAGTCCAGGGCAGCTCAACATAACCAAAAACAAGCATGCTTTGGATTATATATCCCACCAGATTTAAAATGTACAGCAAACAAATAATTACACCCAGATACAGCATCATTGAGGGCAAGAGATTTGTCACTGACCTCCAGTTTAAAGCATGTCATTTCCCAATGTCTCTTCCTGTATCATTTTGTTAATGGTAATTAAGCCCCTTTTCTCATGAAAGCTGCTACTTCTTATTTAATTACATCTTTGCAGGTGGCAAGTACCCTCCAGAACCTCATCCAAATGCACATCCTTCAGATTTGAACCTAGTATCAGTAGGCTATTCACCACAGAGGCCAAAGAGCTAATTATGATTTTGCTCATACCTAGTGTCCGCACATACCAATAGGATTACACAGATATAAGCAGAGAAACAGTCCATTTCACTAAACCAAGTCAGCAATAATGCTCCACTTGAACGTCCTCCCATCTTTCCTTATCTGAATCTATCATCGTAACCCTCTATTCCCTTCTCCCTTATCTGCTTGTCCTTAAGCTTTCCCTTAAATACAACTATACAATTCGTTTCCATCACAGTGATCACTAGCAGCCTGGCTGATTTTCTACTCCCTGGCCTAATGGGTTTGAGGCCAAATGTAAGTACTCTTATGCTCTTCCTGGATGAGAACATGTAACTTAACAGAGTGGAAATCATGAGGTTATATAGATCAGCCCAGCCATGAGGGCAGCATCTGCACTGGGGGGTACAGTACTTGCCAACCAGTTTTGTGGAAACATGAAATTTGTCGTGTTTTTAATCATCAGATCAAAGATAGCCATTATTATTGTCAAGCATTCTGCTTTTCCCCCGCCATCTCACTCACCCCTACCCCCACCCTTCAACATCAGCTTACTTTCCCACGCTGGCATAGGGCAAGTGACCTGTTCCCAAGTTATTGAAAATGCAGCTTTGTTACTTGCTGTTAGAGGGGACACGACAATCATAGAATACATGACAATTTGTGCTTGCTTAAAACCTGTTACATCCGTAACATTTTCCAGTTCTGACAAAAGGTGACAAGCCTGAAGGGGTAACTCTGTTTTTCTTCCATAGTTGCTGCTCGACCTGCTGAGTGTTTCCAATATTTTCTGCTTTTATTTCGGATTTCCAGCAGCCACAGTATTTTGCCTTTCATATTAGATGACATTCATGAAGGTTAACATTTCCAGCTTCAAACTGAACACTTGAGACGAGAAGTTTGATATTTTGAGCAACCACGTTGAACATTATGATTACGAGCAAACCAGAAAAAGCAACTAAAGTTCCTACTATTAGAAAGAAACTAGAGTTCCACCAATCACTGGCTTCTTGTCCCAACAACCACCCCCCCCCTCTTAAACCAGCTTATATTTCACCCCTTTCTTATTTTTACTTAGTTCTGTTGAAGGGTCATGAGGACTCGAAACGTCAACTGTGCTCCTCTCCGCCAATGCTGCCAGACCTGCTGAGTTTTTCCAGGTATTTCCGTTTCTGTTTCAGAAAAAGAAACTATTTAGTGTACTACTGATTCATTTCCTAAGTTAGGGTCATCATCAAGGTCTTGAAAGGTGCTTAAAGGCCCTGTCTTATACACTTGACCTTCAACGTCACCACCATCACCATCAAGTCCCCACCTTCAACAACCACAAATAATTAAGCAGAACTGGGCCAGCTATATCAACTCTTTGAATACAACAGGAGGGCATACACTGTAATTTGACTTCCCACCTGACCCCTCAAAAGCTATGCACTTTAAGGAAGGTTGACATCAGCTGTATGAAAGAATCTGCACTACTCATCTGGATAAGTGCAATCACGCCAATAGTCAAGAAGCTCAACATCATTCAGGACAGCTCACTTGTTGACGTCCAGTACCAAGTTAAATAGTCATCCCCCACCACCCTCCATTGGTGCAATGTGGCCGCAGTGTGTAAAATCCAAACTTACAATGCAGCAATTCACTAAGACTACTTCAACACTATCTCCCTCCCCGGGACTTCTATTATGAGGAAAGACAACAGCAATATGGTTGGGATCATCTTCGACTCCAAGTCATATACAATTCTTCAATTGGACATTTTTTGCCATTCCTTATCGACCCATCATTGAGGTTATCATGTCAATGTCATGGAATTTCCTACCTAACTTTCCTACCTAACGATAATGAAGACCATTATCATTGCAGTTTCCAGGGCAATTAGGGATGGATAATAAACATGCCACCCATATCAGGAGAACAAATTTTCAAAAGTTATCTGACTCTTGTTCTGCTAAAACAAACACAATTCAAGCTGTTACACAGTGAGTATTCCTTTCTTTGCTGAATGAACATCAGCTACCAAAACTGAACCCTTAAAGTTTAATCTGACAGAAAACATGTTCATTTCTAAAGCTGCTAACCAAATATTAATTTAAAAGGTTACAGGGTCCTTGTCCATTGCTGAGCTATAAAAATGACTCAAAGGGGTTGTTGTGTGCTCAGACTGATCTAAAGGACAGGCAGATAACAGATTATTGCAATAAAGTGCAAATGCCAAGCCTGTAGGAACCCATTTCAGATGTGTTACTGTCATGAGCAGCTACATTTCTCAGGCTTCACAGTAAAGTGAGTCTATACAGTCTACCAACCATGCATTTGTCTTATCAATGCCTCCAGTCCCATAAAGGAGTCAAAGATTTTAATACAGATCCTGTATTAAGGTCTGCCCACTGACCTCAAAATTCTGGCCAGTAACTCTTTGCAAGGACATCAATGAACATGCTACAATTGGCCCCAATGCACCTGGGCTGGTAAGGGAGAATCAGTTAGGTCCTTCAACATTATGCAGTGACTCTGTCCAAAAAGTGTTTGTGACGGATGTCAGGGATTAAGATATGCTGCAATGCCATGCCTAGTTGAACAGCATGCTAACCTTCAAGATCTAGGCTTATACACAGCCACATGTTGGTGAGGCACTGGAAGACTGCTGGCACCTGAATGTCTTCAGCAGGAACCAGCCTGCAAATCATTTTTGTAGGTGATTCAGAATCTTTCTTAGTAGCTGGCTAATTTCAACAAATGCAGAGACCTAAGTGAGTGCCTTCATCGACAGGAAACAATGCTCAGTATGAAGACACTGAAAAAGTTATTCTGAAGGCAAAAACACTTGCTACACCAGCAGGGTGGCCATTTTCAATGTGGCTGGGCTGTGTTACTGTAACTGCACCTACTGGATGAAATGATCACAATACTGCCTCACATAAGCCAACATGGAAATCTCTCAGCCCAACCACCCCGGGTTATGTTTCTGCCTCTTAATTAAAAAATAAATGCAAAACCTGGTTACATGAAGTACAAAAATACATCTCTGAACTTGTGATTCATCAATTCATGGCAGGTGGGGCCTCATCCCTCCATCTTCAGACATCCACACATACATCTCTCTCGCACAAGTCACTGAAAAGTAGAAGCAGTAATATTAGGTGTTTTCCGCTTCCTTCACCCAGAGATACTGAAGATAACTGCAGTACCCTGGCCAAAATCAGCTAATTCTTTTCTCAAAAGAGCCTAAATGATAATTCTCTCAAGAATAAAGTTACCAGCCCTGGTAGAAAGCACTTCTTCTCACAAACATCCCCTCCTCGCCTTCTCCACAAACTCTTCTTGGGTTTATAGATCATGTCTCTGGTTTAATCCCCTACATCCCCAACTTCTTTTCATCCTCCTCAGTGCCCACCTTCTGCCTCACTTCTCATGTGAGAAGTGTAGCTGGTTGAAGGATCTGGCACTTCCACATATAGATGAGATTTATTTTTAAACTACCTGTATTTTGCACACAAACTAGAAGATTAAGAAGTGCAGTCCTGAAAATTCAAGGTCCTAAGAGTAAGAATTTATTGCGGAGTGGGTAGAGGCAGTGGCATGGGGTAGGAGTGGTGGCATGGAGTAGGAGTGGTGTGCAGGGCTTGTTTTGTGAGGTGGAGGAGGGAGCACATGTGAGCATGTGAGAACAAGAGTGCTAAGCAAGAGTGCACAAGTACGAACGATGGGGCTGAATTTTGTCAGCAAAGCGGGGTCCCAATGCCGGACCAGAAAGCTGGGGGCAACACCACCTCAGCCATTTGGGCACTCCGGCAGCATTTTTCAACGTTCAGGCCATTAACTGCCTGGCATGGGGCTTCCGTCCCTTTTGTGTGTGGAGTGGATATGAAGTGGGAGATGGGGAACAGGTTTAGCTTAAAATTTCTTCCTTGTGATCTGAAGTAAGGTTTGTGCTGCAGCATTTGAACGAAAGCTTCTGTGCGAGTTTTAAATGGATGCTGCTCCCTTCCCTTTTCCTGCCACATGGTAGAGCCCAGTCCTTTTGTTTGAATAGAGTGATTGGGGGGGGGGGGGGTGGGAGCTCTGACTTATCTGGTTTATGGACGGATACAGGAACTGGTGTGTTCCTTTTCACCTTTATTTTAATTACACTAAAAGGAAGGAAATTTGCTCCCTTACTCTGCTATCTGACTGAACATGTCATGGTGATCAGATGATAACATTTTGCATGTTTTAAAAAAAAATCTTTACAACAAAGCATAGCTTGTGAAAACTGCTGCTAATGTTATTTAGGGCTTACATTTCAAAATAGGGGAAGTTCATAGAGCATTTTGGAAAGCATTTTAATAGAAGTCTCACTGAAGGCCCGCAAAAGGGCTTGGTGGGGGTGGGGGGGAACTGCACCATCCTTTTCTATACCGTTCTCTCCTCTTCCCGCCCCCTCCACACACCCAAAGCACAGCAAAGAAGCAAAACAAGAACCATTCATGAACTAGGCCTCAGCGATCAGGATAGCACTGAATTCATAATGCCAAGTCTTGTTTAACTCTCTGCCTTCATCTGCTTTTATAAGAGCAGACAGCCTTCTACCTTGCCAGCCAGCAATAAACACACATTAGGGATGATTAATGAGGGGCCTGATGAGGGCTGGCATTTCGTTTCATTCCATTTCCTTCAAGAACAGAGGGACCCTTGCCAAGCCCTGTCCGCTCGGTTCTGCTCACGTGACTTGAAATGCCTCTGGGAATCATTTCTGCAAATACAGCTGAATAGCAGTTAAACCTCGCCTTGCAGGGGTATATCAGTTAACACGCAGCTGTTGTTGATAACACCCTGCGGGGGGCCCCCAGCCTGAGTGGCGAGTTTAAGTCTCAGTGCAGCAGTTTTCTTTCCCTTTTCTCCCTTTGTTTTTCTGCCTGTTTTGAACTTCAGTTTTTTAGCTGATAAATGGATCAGTTTGATCCTAAAGTTGCTGAGAAAGATACAAGGGTTATAGCCGCCTCTTTGTCTCCGATTTCTACCTCTTTTAAGCAAGAAAAGGAGTCTGATCTGGACAACAAAGAAGACTGCTTGTTGACAAAGGAAGAGGGCAAAGTCCGGTCTGGCAAGCACACTATGGAGGAAAAGAGGTTGCTGGCTTTGCAGCAAGACAGTGGGATTCCATACAACACAAAAAAAGCAACAGCCTGGGGTGTCAGAGTTTGGGATGAGTGGGCTAAAACTCGAAATAGCTACATCATGGAGCAGGGCGTCCAGCGCAATGAACTCTTCCTTTACGTGCCTGAACTGTGCTATGAAATCACCCACGATGAACTAAATTTCTGGCTGTGCAGGTTTGTGCTTGAAGTGCGGAGACAAGATGGCTCGGAGTACCCACCCAACTCTCTCCGCCTCCTGTGTTGTTCAATCCTGCGGCACCTGCGGGAGAACTGCAGGCGCTGTGACATTGATTTCTTCAACAAACTGAAGCCGGACTTTGCCGAGTTCCGTGCCACCCTCGACGATCGGATGAAGCAGCTGCAGCGGCTGGGTATTGGGCTGGTGAGAAAGCAGGCCCAGCCATATACGGAGGATGATGAGGAGAGGCTTTGGCAGGTGGTCTTCCATCTCCGAGATGCAAAGAGCTACAGTTACGCTGTCTACTTCTACGTGTGCAAAGTCTTTTCCCTCTGCGCCGCGAAGGACCACCATAAACTAACAGTTGACCAGTTCGAATTCGGATGCGACATGATCAGTGAGTATGTGGAGTTTACAGGCAGGCCAAGCAATCCTCAGGACAGCCTCGACAAGTTGAAAATTGTCCAGACGAGACAGTATGCGGATTCCCCAAACCCAAGATGCATAGTTTCTCTGCTGCGACGTTACCTTAGTATGATTCCTCATGAAGGCCCATTCTACCGCCGCCCCGTGCCTGGCACCATGCAGTTCTCTGAGCAAGCAATAGGAGTTCACACTTTGGAGCGATATTCCAAAGAGATATGTGAAGCTGCAGGAATTTCAGGGCACCACACGGGACATTCCGGAAGGGTAAGCAATGTGGAATGTTAACTATTTAAAACTGACTCTTATTTTGAAGTAACTGCAATGCCTACTGCAACAATTTAAATGTTGGTGCCCGAAAGGAATATTTCTAAGACTGGGGATTTAGGGGGAAGCACATCAACCAGTGGTGCTGTGAGGTAGTGTGTAACGATGCACCAAGGGTAGGTAAAACAATGGGTTGCCCACATGGCTGTGTGGGAAGTTCAGATCTCTCTAAGGGAGGCAGCGACTGTGGACTTCTAGACAGCATGAGAATCAGCAGTGGACTGTGTCTTGTTGCTGTCCGACTGACAGCCTCAACAACTGTATTCATCCTCCCCAAAAGCCAATTCATTTTTAACCCCACCACCGAAAGAAGCTTTTTCAATTGAGGATAAGAGTTCATCTATCCTCCTCTCCCCATGCCCAAAGATGTTTCCAGATTAGGCAAAGATAACTGGTTGGACCTGCTTCCAGGCTTCTCCAGGGCAATTAAGAATCACATGCAGCACCACAGAACTGGTGGGATACAAGTGCTCTAAAGCTGTATTCCACCAGTAACAAGGTGTTGCATGCAATTCTCCATTGCCGTGGCACTGTATCCTTGTACTCCCCTGCTCTTCTGCCATGTAGTGATGCTCCATGGACAAGTAATCTACATAGGTGCTTCATGCTCCACAATCAAAGAACTGCACAAAGATGCTCAAGTGGCATGATACTTCAGATTACTGTTCCATTGCCGCAGTGACTGTATCACAGTAATGGCATGGTAACTGCATAGATACACTCTGAATGTTCATTCAAAACCAGATTATTCTATATCCCACAGCACACATTATTATCCAGCATCACGGCTCCCCATTCCACCTTAGAGAAGTGGGCTTGATGATAGCTCTTCTGATACCTGCAGAGAACCGCTAAAGATTTCTGATAGTTTACGGAATACAGGAAATCCTGAGAAATCTGACAAGTCTATGCAATACACATAAGATAACAAGCACCACACCTTGGATCTCAACAAGACCAGATGCATGAGTAGCATATACCCTTCATGCAGCATCACAGATCACTTTCTGAAATAAAGACTACCCTCAATAAAAGGTTCATTGGAGATTTACAATTGGACTTAAGAATTTTGTATTTCAAATTTGTTCTAATGCAATTCTATCCATTTCACAATGTTCTTGATCTCTCCACCCCAATTAAAATCTATCCGTCCAGGATAGGAAATCTTAAGAAGAACATGGTGTTGTCATATCTTTGAATCTACCGAAGATCACTTTAGAATGTTTTCTCCAATTTTCTACCCTTCTCACTTCTGTCCTTACGGCACTCTTACCAGGATGCTTGCTGGTTGGTAACTATTGTGTCACTCAAGTGGCCATTCTTCACAAGCGTATCAAAAGACTATTTTGCTGTGGAAAACATCATGGCCAAACCCAATCCTATTCTCATCTGAAATCTACATTGACAAGTTTCTCACTAAGGATCATGGGATAACAATCAAGAGTGGGAATTCTAGCTGATTTGCTCTTTAGTAACTCGAGACAAAAGCAAATTTTAGCACCAGCTAATGCTACCATAAGTGAGACCAAGTAACTCATAGACTGGAAATCCAAATTGGTTCCTTCTGGCCTGTAGAGGCCAGCAATGACGTTACCCAGTGGGACATCAGGAAATACTTTCATGTATTTATGAAGCTAGCAGCCTGACTAGACTTGCTGTGTCAATGAAATGGGCCAACAATAGCAAATGTTCTTTAACGCTTAATTTGTAGTGGATTAGAAAATTGTATGAAATACAGAAGTTGTGAGATTCAATAGTGGGTGGGCCCCACTTCAGTGCTGAGCCACAATTCCAATCCGTCTGAATTACCAATTTCCTAACTACAATGAAGAAAAATTTCAGCCTTTAACCCTTCCATGGCTGAATGTGTTTATAAATATGAAATGTTACTCCTAACCTCTGCTGGGCTGGTTTCAACAGATGCCATTGTACTACACGGCTATTCTGCTATTCTTCATGTATGACCATAGGGACCAAGTATCATCGGGCAGTTTAATCATGGGTAAGTCACAGCTGAACCAGCTAAATCACTGGATTGTGAACAGGAACCCCTGCTAACTTGTGTTTTGTAACCCAGAAACACTGAAGCCAATTGTATCACAGAGCAAAACACACCAAACACCAGGGTTTATTTCTATAGGGCCACAGAATTGAGAAATATGCTAAACCTGTATTGAAATTTATTTAGACCACATTTGAAGGACTTGAACAATTCTGGCTGCTACATGACAAAAGAAAGACTTTTATTTAGCGCCTTTCATGACCACAGGATGTCCCAAAGTGCTTTAGTCAATTAAATACTTTCAAAGTGTAGTCGGTGTTGTAATGTTGGAAATGTTTGTGCATAGCAGGCTCCCACAAACAGCAAGTGACAATGACTAGATAATGTGTCTTTGTGGTGTTGATTGAGGGATAAATATTGGCCTGGACACCAGGGATAACTCCTCTACTCTTCTTTGAAATACCCTGTGGGTTTCATGTCTCATCTGAAAAATGGCACCTGCAACAGTGCAGCACTCCTTCATACTGCACTGGAGTGTCACTTTGACTTTGTGCTCAGGTCCTGGAGTGGGACTTGAACCCACAACCCTCCAACTCAAAGGCAAGTATGCTAACAACTGAGCCATAGGTGACATTATAAAAAAGATACAGAAGCACTGGGGATGGCTCAAAAAAGATTTACAAGGATGCTCCAGAGCTGCGAGGTTATAATCATCAGTAGAGGAAGAACAGGCTGGGTTTCTTTTTTTCTTGAAGAGAGAAATCTGGGAGATAACCTGATAAAGATCTTTAAAATTATAACAGGCTTTGATAAAGTAGACAAAGAGGAAGTGTTGCCATTTATGGGAAACAGCAAAACCACAGACCATTAATATAAGACTGACAAGAAATCTAATAGGGAATCCAGAAGAAACCCCTTTACCCAGAGTGTACTGAGAATGGTTAATTCATTACCAGAGGGTGCAGTTGAGGGGAACAGTATAGATGCAATTAAGGGGAAGCTAGATAAGCATATAAGGGAGAAGAGAACAGAGGGCAATGCTTTTAGATTTAGATGAGGAGAGGATCAGAAGGTGCTTGAATGGTGTATAAGCATTAGCATGGATGTGTTGGGCCGACTAGCCTGCTTCTGCCCTCTACAATTCTATGTAATTCCACATAACAATTGCAATGGCTGAAATCAGGTAACAGCACAGAATGGGGATCGTAGTTGGTCCTCAGGTCTGTCTGGATCAGTACCAGAAATAACAGCACCTGAACCACAAAGTCATTGTGGGAGCTTTGTTCCACTTTTCCTGCTGCCAGTTTCATAAATAGTGTGCTCCCCTCATATTTCTGACCATACAGCTCCATAGCTCAGTAGCAGGCAACCTAATTTCAAAACTACATGGAAATTTTATTTCAATTAAGCTCAATAAACTCAAATTTCTGTCAAATTCCAGTACTAAATGTATAAAACTATTGAATATTTTTGAAACATAAGAACATTTAGGAACAGGTATAGGGATCATTAGGCCCAACAGGCCTGTTCATTTCAGCTTCCTGCCTCCTCACTATATCCTTTGATCAATAGAAATCCATCCAATTAGATCCACATGTAATGTGTAATTTTCCAAGTTTGTGTTAAAGCAGGGAGTATTCTACTCCAACAGCACATTACAAAAAATAGGTGGGTGCATCACATTGTTCATGATTTTTCATCCTTTCATTCTATTGGTGGGCAGGTCCCTACTGGTAGCATGAATTCAGAAAATTGATTTTATACAATCTATAATACTCAAAGTAATACTGGGTTTCAGCAATCCTTATCCAATTAATTGTCAAGTTTTTTCCTGCCAGTTTCCTCTCTGTCTCCATCATACCACTGAGTTCTGAAAGTACTGGCCACACTTAGGTACATCAGCCTAGTACGAGATAAAACAATGACTGTTGCCCAGTTATTCACTGAGGTAGCATAGCCAAGCCAAATCTTATCCAAACACAGGCATTTTTTAACCAGAGACTCCGGATTGTGATCTAGGTGTTGGATCCTGGCTGATTTTTCTTTTGGTGAGGCTAGAGGTTCAATGATTCCAACTTCCTCAAGCCCTGCTTGCTGTCCTGTAGTCACTCAAACATTTGGTATTCTTTGGAATTCCAATTTGGTTTAACTGTTTTTTATCTGTGTCTGTGTGTAGGTCAGCAGTGCAACAACCCTGTACAACCGCGGCTTCGACGAGCAGTCAATTAAAGAACGAACAGGGCCAACAGGCAGTTTGGTGAAGGGTTACAGGAGACCCTCTCCTGCTCAGATGAAGGCCATGTCGGACTGCCTGCAACCTCCCAATCCTCTGAAGAAGATTTCAGCTTGTTCACCCTCATCATCGTCCTCCTTTGAAGACCACAGTTCTCAAGATGAAGGCCCAAGCAATATCATCATCATCTCTGAAGATGGGACTGATCACCCACAAGAAGCTACAACTATATTCAGTAGACCCGAGGTGATGATCACTGAACAAGATGGTGTACTGAAGATTGAAATGCCATCCCGGACCTCCCCTCTGATGCCCTTGTCTACACACCAGGCCATTACAAAGTTAAAAATAGTGAAAGGAGACATTGTTTTAGAATTAAATTTATAAGCGTGACAAGCTGTAAAAATTCCAAGTTCATTGTTGCACGATTCAGATCACATCCATCAACATTGGTATCAGATAGTTCTGACAAAGAATCACCAACCTGACAGGTTAACTCTGTTTACCTCCTCACAGATGCTTCGCAACCTGCTGAGACTTTCCAGCATTTTCTGCTTTTATTTCAGATTTCCAGCATCCGCAGTACCTTGCTCTTGTATTAGCACAATGGATGATGTTTTACATTGTTTCCTTTCCCCTCAAAATTATGCTCACCTTTGCAAGTTAATAGGTCCAGTGCCCAAGTGGCCAATCTTCATGAGACTGGACCATAATTGTCAGCAGGTTATTCAAATGGGGAGAGTCCTGCATCATAGTTAAGAATGATACTGTCCTCACCAACATCCAAGTGCAACTTCTAGCTGGAACCACTGGATAGTGATTATAGCAGGAACCCAGGCTAACTTTCCCCCTCTCTAGGCAAAAGGTGTGAAGGCCCAACTGCCTCTATTGCTATTACAACTGAGATCAATGGAGATCAAAAATGGGATCTTAATGGGCTACACAGCTCTATGATATATTGATTGTGCAGTTAATAAGTACCAAAGAGCTGTGACCTGCTTTAAAACTCTACTGCTGACCAACATACAGTATGCACTGACTCATTAATATTTAAGTATGAACAGCCTGGTTTGTTATCAGCACCACAGATCCTTACCAAGAATTGTACACTGGGTTTGGTCTGAACTTCATAATATCACCAGAATGTAACTAGGCAGTGCAAGGGGGTTAGACACTTTCAACGTTGAATCCCAGCCTCTCTTTCTATTAGCCACAAAGGTTCACGAATGGATTAATCTGGGCATTATCAATCCAGGTCCACATAGGCCCACAGAACAAAATTGTGCCAAATTTAGCACTAACTTGGCAATCTCATTCAGACAAGCCACAGGATGGCTGAAGTGGGAAGGCAAACAATCTCATACTGATGTAATCTCAGGGGTTTGGCTAAGGTTAATTCTTGAAGCAAACTAGAGTTAAACTCTTCATCTGACTTGGAAGTATTTGACTAGACAGTGTAGGAGATTTCCACGATATTTAATCCACACTGCCCCCACCTTGGAGTGTTTGATGGAACAGTAGAGAGATTTATTGTGTATCCAACCTGTATTGTACCTGCCCTAAGCATGTCTGGTAAGATAGTACAGAGAGAATTTATACTCTATATCTAATCTATACCACACTTGATTCATCTGGAAGTATTTGATGATGATACTGGGCGTCTGATAAGCATAAATCTGACATTAAAAAGCTTCAATATTGTAGCACAAAATTGATATAGAATCAGAGTTGATGATGTAAGGCTGGAGTACTGTGCAAGGTTGGCATTGTAAATTAGACCAATATTGATGTACCTTCAAAATTGCTCAGGCTGTCTCAAGTAACCAATAAATTGAATCCTAGACAAATGATTCTGAAATTAAACCATGATTTCCATTAGTTCTGTTGCCTTATATTTCAGACACCATTCAAACTCTGCAAATCTTATTTTTTTATATAACTAGTGAAAAGACAGCCTTACACTTCAATTGCATTTTATCATATTTCTCAGCAATTCCAAAGTGCTTCATATAAAATGAATAGTAATTTGAGACATGACATATAGGAAGTAAAGCATGCTTGGGATGAACAGGTGACATTGGACCTATGAGGGTTTTGCTTACATCACGTTTGGGTTTCTTGTGGACGAATTGTGGAGATTAACTACATGATTAGTTATATTTTCATTTTAAATGCAGGCATAGTTTTGTGTTTCCATTACAGAGTGTTTGGAAAGGGCTAGGAATCTAACTTTAAACACAACAGATAAAGGGACGACAATGAGAAAGGGGACGGGAAATACAGGGCTGAAGGTGTTGTATCTGAATGCACGCAGTATACAAAATAAGGTAAATGAACTTGTGGCGCAGATTGAAATTGGCAGGTATGATGTGGTGGGCATTACGGAGACATGACTGCAAGGGGATCAGGACTGGGAGCTAAATATCCAAGGATATACATCCCATCAAAAAGATAGGCAGGTTGGCAGAGGGGGTGGGGTTGCTTTGTTAGTAAGAAATGAAATTAAACCGATAGCAAGAAATGACATAGGGTCAGATGATGTAGAATCTGTGTGGGTAGAGTTGAGGAACAGTAAAGGTAAAAAAACCATAATGGGAGTTATGTACAGGCCTCCGAACAGTAGTCAGGATGTGGGGCACAAGATACACCAGGAGATAGAAAAGGTGTGTAAGAAAGGCAAGGTTACAGTGATCATGGGGGATTTCAATGTGCAGGTAGACTGGGAAAATCAGGTTGGTAGTGGATCCCAAGAAAAGGAATTTGTAGAATGTTTACGAGATGGTTTTTTGGAGCAGCTTGTGGTGGAGCCCACTAGGGAACAGGCAATTCTAGATTTAGGATGTGTAATGAGGCAAATTTGATAAGGGAGCTTAAGGTGAAGGAACCCTTAGGAACCATAATATGATAGAATTTACCCTGCAATTTGAGAGGAAAAAGCTGGAATCAGATGTAACAGTATTACAGTTGAATAAAGGCAACTACAGAGGCATGAGGGAGGAGCTGGCCAGAATTGACTGGGAGATGAGCCTAGCAGGAAAGACAGTGGAACAGCAATGGCAGCAGTTTCTGGGAGTAATTTGGGAGACACAGCAAAAATTCATCCCAAGGAAGAAGCATACTAAAGGGAGGGTGAGGCAACCATGGCTCAAAAGGGAAGTCAGGGACAGCAAAAAAGCCAAAGAGAAAGTATACAATGTGGCGAAGAGCAGTGGGAAACCAGGGGATTGGGAAGCCTACAAAGACCAACAGAGGACAATTAAAAAAGAAATAAGGAGGGAGAAGATTAAACATGAGGGTAAACTAGCCAGTAATATAAAAGAAGATTGCAAGAGTTTTTTTTAGATAAAAAAAAGGGTAAGTGAGAGGCAAAAGTGGACATTGGGCCACTGGAAAATGACGTTGGATAAGTAGTAGTGCGGAACAAAGAAATGGCAGAGGAACTGAATAGGTACTTTGCGTCAGTCTTCACAGTGGAAGACACCAGTAACATCCCCAAAGTTCAAGAGAGTCGGGGGGCAGAGGTGAGTGTGGTGGCCATTACCAAGGAGAAGTTGCTAGGAAAACTGAAAGGTCTGAAGGTGGATAAATCACCTGGACCAGATGGATTACACGCCAGAGTTCTGAAGGAGATTGCTGAAGAGATAGTGGAGGCGTTAGTGGCAATCTTTCAGGAATCACTGGAATCAGCGAGGGTCCCAGAGGACTGGAAAATCGCTAATGTAACCCCCCTGTTTAAGAAGGGAGTGAGGCAAAAGATGGGAAATTACAGGCTGATTAGCCTGACCTGGGTCGTTGGTAAGATTTTGCAGTCCATTATTAAGGATGAGATTTCAGAATACTTGGAAGTGTGTGGTAAAATCGGGCAAAGTCAGCATGGTTTCATCAAGGGGAGGACATGCCTGACAAATCTGTTAGAATTCTTTGAGAAGGTAACGAGTAGGTTAAACAAAAGAGAACCAATAGATGTTATCTACTTGGACTTCCAGAAGGCCTTTGACAAGGTGCCGCTGCTCAGTAAGCTAAGAGCCCATGGTGTTAGAGGCAAGGTACTAGCATGGATAGAAGATTGGCTGTCAGGCAGGAGGCAGAGAGTGGGGATAAGGGGGTCCTTCTCAGGATGGCGACTGGTGACTAGTGGAGTTCCGCAAGGGTCGGTGTTGGGACCACAACTTTTCACTTTATACATTAATGATCGAGGTGAAGGAACTGAGGGCATCCTGGCTAAGTTCGCAGATGATACAAAGATAGGTGGAGGGACAGGTAGTATTGCGGAGGCGGGGAGACTGCAGAAGGATTTGGACAGGTTAGGAGAATGGGCAAAGAAGTGGCAGATGGAATACAACATAGGGAAGTGTAAGGTCATGCACTTTGGTAGGAAGAATAGAGGCATGGACTATTTTCTAAATGGGGAGAGAATTCAGAAATCTGGAGTGCAAAGGGACTTGGGAGTCCTAGTCCAGAATTCTCTTAAGGTTAACTGCAGTTTGAGTCGGTAGTTAGGAAGGCAAATGTAATGTTGGCATTTATTTCAAGAAGACTAGAATATAAAAGCAGTGATGTGCTGCTGAGGCTTTATAAGGCTCTGGTCAGACCACATTTAGAATATTGTGAGCAAATTTGGGCCCCGTATCTCAGGAAGGATGTGCTGGTCCTGGAGAGGGTCCAGAGAAGGTTCACTAGAATGATCCCAGAAATGAAAGGCTTAACATATGAGGAACGTTTGAGGACTTTGGGTCTATACTCGATGGAGTTTAGAAGGATGAGGGGGGATCAGATTGAAACTTACAGAATACTGAAAGGCCTGGATACAGTGGACATGGGGAAGATGTTTCCATTAGTAGGAGAGACTAGGACCCGAGGGCACAGCCTCAGAGTAAAGGGAAGACCTTTTAGAATAGAGATGAGGAGAAACTTCTTTAGCCGGAGAGTGGTGAATCTATGGAATTCATTGCCACAGAAGGCAGTGGAGGCCAGGTCATTGAGTGTATTTAAGACCAAGACAGATAGGTTCTTGATTGGAAAGGGGATCAAAGGTTACGGGGAGAAGGCAGGAGAATGGGGTTGAGAAACTTATCAGCCATGATTGAATGGTGGAGCAGATTTGATGGGCTGAATGGCCTAATTTCTGCTCCTATGTTTTATGGTCTTACAAGTGCCTAAGTTTAGAATATATGATTTTGAAGGTATGATTTTATATGAATGGTGAGCTGCAGGCAAAACCTGTCACATGGGAGTATGATATAGTGACAATAAATGAGAGCAGGATCAACCAAGGGGAGGATTGGGAGTTTAATATGCCTGGCCAGAACGTATTCAGAAATGATAAAGTAAAAAAGGTGGGGAAGTGGTGGAAATATTGGTCAAAGACACTATTCTAGCAATATAATAGGAAGGGATGATGTTGTTGAGAGTTCAAAGACATATATCATAATTACAAATGTGGACACCCCACAGCTTAAGGTTATGCAAGCAGGGAGTGAATGGATTACCGCCAGGCAGTCACGAAAAACCAGGTAGTGCAGGAATCTCCTGAGCATATCTCACTCTCCAACCAGTATTCTATTCTGAATACTGGTGAGAGTGGTTCCTCAGGGGTTCCTATTTGGTTAGATCTGTTGCAGACAAGACAGGGTTTCATTCAAAACAGCCCTGATTTCTCCTCTCACCGCCCCTCCGTAATTAGAAAGGTGCTTTTAATTTTTGACTTCATCCTTTATAAGTGGTGGCATATTTTCCCCAACCCCTCAGTTTTGGAGTGATATAATCCTCTATTAATAACCCCACAGCAAACTCAAGAGAGGGTAAAATCAGAAGGTTAATTTATTTTAAACACACTCAAAATGCAGGGATATGTTACGTAACCCCCAGTATGTTGATACAATAAAAGAGGGATGAGGGAAAGAAAGAGATACAAGGCAAAGACCACAGAGAAGATAAACATTTTTACATGTGAGCCCCGAGTCCAGATTCAAAGTCCAATGGTGTATTCTTTCAGAACTGGCCAGCTGAAGACTGATGCTGGATAATTTACTTTTCCAGTAGAAATGATTCCCACAATGGGCTGCACCAATAGGGATGAATTAATGTAATAGGCGCTGGTACAGAAGTTCTCGTGAATACATTGCAGATGAGGGCCAGGCAATCTAAACCCGGACAGAGCTCTGGTTCTGCTGCTTTTTGATTGATGGAAGATGGCAGACTGCCTCTTTCAGGTCCACAAGGCAATATTACAGATTCTAGCAGCTTGGTGGGGAGTTACGTGACATAACTCCCACTCCTACTCATCAGTTTGGGCAAAGGATGTGTATTCCTGGTCTGGGTTCTTGAGATGGTTAATGTTTCATCCATTAATAACTTCAACAGAGGTTTCAGGGTCTTTCGTCCTTGCAGATGGATTGTCTCCATTGGTCAGACCCTGGCCTTAGAAATGTAAATGGTCGTTGTACAACTCCTTGGGATTTGATCTTGGCAGTCACAAAGGGCTTTGGCATCTCTTCAGACATAATGAGGTTGCTGCTGTTTCTGAAGGCCAGAAATTCATTTTGCGTGAGTCATAACTGGTCTGGCTTCAGTCATTTTAAACCCTTTGTCCAGTTTTTTAAAAATAATTTTACAAATTAGCCAGGATGACATACACACACATATAATATATACACGTATTTATGAAAATATAGAGTGAGGTCTTAGCCCCCTGACACACCTCGCTACCTCAGGGGAAAAAAATGAATTCTATTTCTCCATGCTGGAGAAGGCTACAGTGGGGTCTTAAGAAGGAAGAATAGGAAGTGAAGAAGTATACATGCACTCTCTTATTCGTACTAGAACATCAGACATACAGCTAGCAGGGGCAATGGCAGTTCCCTGCTGCATTTTCATTTTGAGATTTAAAACCGGGAGAGGGCATACGCAAGGACATTGCCTGTTCCTGGAATTTGGAAGATTTAGGTCACCCTTGGGAGGATTTGAAATTCATCTGCATGGGGGTAGTCTATTCGGTGCTAGAATTCTGAATTCCCTCTGTTGGGGATCAGGCATTGCAACCTCCTGATTAAATATCCTCAAAAAGGTCTGGGGATTTTGCAGGATGGTTAGCACTCATGATGGTCAAGCTGCTCTGGGCAATCCACAGGGGAGTGCTGGGCATCTCACACTGTGGGAGCCAGGCCCTGGGATCATAGGACTGAGCTGCTCTTGTCCAGCTTAGCTCCTGCCTGCCAACTTTGGTAACCCTGGGGGTTCAGCTGTCAGGGACTGTGATTAGGCTGGTCAAGAGAGTGGAGTGTTATAAAGGGCCTTTGGCCTCTTTAGGGGATTCCAGTTTGGGCGCTAGCATAACTGGGAAGTTCCAGTTTCTGCTGCTAGGTGCTTTGAGTTGGCACGGCAACAGGTGGGCAGTTGGCTCCTGAACTTGGGCCAGCCTTTCTGGGCCTGGATGATAGGAAGATGGCCTTCTGGCAGGGGTCTTTCCCACATCCATACTGGAGAACGCTACAATGCTGTAGCCTAGTGGGGTTTATGGATCATTTTAAATAAGTGGGGGGTTTAACCTTGTCCCGGTCACCTTACGATTCTACCTTATGATGGGTGAGCATGGGGTCCAATCTGGTTGGGGTCCCTCTGCTGGCCAGTTGTGGGGCAGGCATTGTGTCTTTTGGGACACTACTGACCTCTGGTGGATGGTCAACTCTTCCTGTACATCCTGCTGGCTTTTCAACTGAGTGAGGCATCACTCTCATTCTTTCTGGGCCAATTTGAGAACTTTTCTGGACCACATTTAAATTCGCCATAAAGCCACCAGCCAGGCCAATCAATTGGCTTCCTAACTGGGGCCTTTGCTTGGGTGTGGGCGTTCTCCTAACTTGTCCCACGTCCCTTGGAATACCTCTGCCCACAAGTGGAGGTGCAGTTCCAGCTACTCTCCCTTGTGGTTTTTCGACTGGGGAAGGCATCTCACTCCCTATCTACTCACCTGTTTGGGAACTCCCTTTGTATCTAATTCATGTCAGAAAGAAGGTTTCTACTGGCCATACTTAAGGCAAGCCCTTAACATTTTCCTTTTTTGGTTTAATAACCTGCCTCACTATTTCCTTCCCTGCTCTAAGACTTCTCTGGTCCTATTTCATTATGGGATACCAGTGGAATGTATTTTAGATTCTAGGGGCCTTTTCTGGACCGCTTTTCATTTTACAGGTTTGATATGGCCTTGCTACCTTCCAGCTGCTCTTGCTCGAGATCTATGGGTGCTATTCCACCATTTTGTGCCTCAGGACCTTCCCCAGCCTTCTGCAGATTTCTGCTGGTTGGCATTGGCACCTTTCCTTTCACTGGCTAGCACCTTGCTGCCAGCAAAATTGTTTCCAAGGGGGAAATCGATTCCTGCTACTGGTAGTTTAGGAACAATTCCTACTGTTAAAAGGGCCTGAAACAAGGTCACACTGTATGGTCACCCCTTATGGAGGGGTACAAACATGGATCTTCCTCTTACATCACTGATCAGTGTTTTGGCTTTGAGGGAGAGCTCGGGGACAGGTTTAAGTTTCCCTCCAACATTAATGATAGAGTAGCCCGTGTCCTCGAGCTGTACCACGGACTTGCTCACTTTTTGGGACGGGTAGGGGGACACTGTTCCTGGCAGGACAAAACTCTGCAAGTTCTCTGGGAATTAGTCCCGCTCTGACGTACATAATGCCATGCCCTCCAAAGGGTAAGTATCTGTAGCGGGAGTCTCTGCCTATTCTGCTGCACTATCCATTGGGACGCCCTTTGGGGGGCTACTCATGTGAAGCCCTACTAGGTCAAATGGCTTGTCGCACAATTTCCAGCATTAAGGTCTGGAATTGAAAATTGAAAAAGAAAAGGGTTGAAGAGAATGTATGTGAGTAGATTAGCAGGTAACATAAAAGAGAATCCAAATGTCTTTTATAAATATAAGAATTATACAGTGAATTACAAATATTACACTTCTGTGCAAAAAAGGGGAGAGGACAAAACCCAGCAACCACAGATCAGTCAGCCTAACCTTAGTGGTGGGAACCTTTTAGAGCCATAATCCAAGATGAAATTAATTGTCACTTTGAAAAATCTGAATTAATAATGACAACCAGCATATTATTAATTAAAACAACTTCTGTTTGACTAACTTGATTGAGTTCTTGATTGAGTAGTGATGGGGAGGTTTGATTAAGGTAGCATGGTTGATGTTCTGTAGATGGACTTTCGTAAGACTGGTTAGCAAAATTGATGCTCATGGGATTAAAGGAACATATAAAATTTGCTGACAGAAAGCAGAGGTCAGTGATGAATGATTATTTTTCAGGTTGGAGGGATAAATATATTGGTGCCCCCAAGAATCAGCATTAGGACCAAAATAAAACAGAAAGTGCTGGAAACACTCAGCAGATCACGCAGCATCTATACAGAGAAAAAACAGAGTCAACGTTGATAAAATACTCAAGCAAGGAGGCCAGTAACAGAAACAGCAAGGAGGCCAGTAACAGAAACAGCAAGGAGGATCGTAACAGAAACAGCAAGGAGGATCGTAACAGAAACAGCAAGGAGGATCGTAACAGAAACAGCAAGGAGGATCGTAACAGAAACAGCAAGGAGGATCGTAACAGAAACAGCAAGGAGGATCGTAACAGAAACAGCAAGGAGGATCGTAACAGAAACAGCAAGGAGGATCGTAACAGAAACAGCAAGGAGGATCGTAACAGAAACAGCAAGGAGGATCGTAACAGAAACAGCAAGGAGGATCGTAACAGAAACAGCAAGGAGGATCGTAACAGAAACAGCAAGGAGGATCGTAACAGAAACAGCAAGGAGGATCGTAACAGAAACAACAAGGAGGATCGTAACAGAAACAGCAAGGAGGATCGTAACAGAAACAGCAAGGAGGATCGTAACAGAAACAGCAAGGAGGATCGTAACAGAAACAGCAAGGAGGATCGTAACAGAAACAGCAAGGAGGATCGTAATAGAAACAGCAAGGAGGATCGTAACAGAAACAGCAAGGGAGATCGTAACAGAAACAGCAAGGGAGATCGTAACAGAAACAGCAAGGGAGATCGTAACAGAAACAGCAAGGGAGATCGTAACAGAAACAGCAAGGGAGATCGTAACAGAAACGGCAAGGAGGATCATAACAGAAACGGCAAGGAGGATTTACACAGACTGATGAAATAAGCAGACATATTGTAATTGCCATTTAATATGGAGAAATGTGAAGTTATGCAATCGGACTGGAAAAATGTGTAGAGGAAATATAAACCAAATAGTAAAATTTTAAAGGGGGCTTTAGGAACACAGTCACCTGGAGGTATATGCACACAAATCTACGAATGTGGCAAGACAAGTTGAGAAGGTGGATATAAGAGCATACAGGATCCTGAGCTATAAACTGAGCTATAAAGTACAAAAGTGAGGAAGTTACAATAAACCTTTCTAAACCCCTGGTTAGGCCCCAGTAGAGTATTGTGTTCAATTCTGGGCACCACAATTTGGCAACAATGTCAAAACCTTGAAAAGGATGCAGAAAAGATTTATTAGAATGATGCCTGGAATGCAGGATTTCAGTTATGTGGAGAGACTCGAGAAACTGAACTTGTTCTTCTTGGAGCAAGGAAGGTTAAGGAGTGACTTAATACTCAAAATTACTATTTTTTTATTCATTCATGGGATGTAGGCTTCGTTGGCTGGGCCAGCATTTATTGCCCATCCCTAGTTGCCTTTGAGAAGGTGGTGGTGAGTTGCCTTCTTGAACCGCTGCAGTCCATGTGGTGTAGATACACCCCAGTGTTGATAGGAAGGGAGGTCCAGGATTTTGACCCAGTGACAGTGAAGGAATGGTGATATATTTCCAAGTCAGAATGGTGGGTGACTTGGAGGGAAACATCTAGGTGGCAGTGTTCCCATCTATCTGCTGCCCTTGTCCTTCTAGATGGTAGTGGTCGTGGGTTTGGAAGGTGCTGTCTCAGGACCCTTGGTGAATTCCTGCAGTGCATCTTGTAGATGGTGCACACTTGGGGTTATGAAAGTATAAATAAGGAAAAACTGTTTCCAGTGAGAGAAAGGATGGCAAACAGAGTACACAGAATTCAGGTAATTGGGTACAAGAACTAGAGGTAAGATGAGAATTATTGACTCAGTGAGTTATGATGATGTGGAGTGCACTACCTGAAAGGCCAGTGAAGCAGATTCAATAATAACTTTCAAAACAAAATTAAATAAATATTTGAAGGGGAGAAATTTGTGGAGCTATTGGGAAAAAGCAAGAGAATGCAACTAATTGTATATTTCAAGAAACATCCGTGGGCATGATGAGCCTCTTTCTGTGCCGTAAAAAAGAGTTGACATTTTTAACTTGTACATGTTGGGCAGAGAAAGCAATTGTAAGCAATTTGATTGATCTGCCTTATCCTTTCTTTTATTGGTAGACCTTCTTGAGCACTCATTCAGAACTAATTGCCTTCATAAGTCCATAGTAAATTCAACTTGCCAAGGAACAGCAGCTCCCACCCACGACTTCTACCTCTTGGAAAGATAAGGACAGCAGGTGCATCAAAACACTCACACGTCCATGTTTCCTTCCAAGTCACACATCATCCCAACTTGGACATGTATCACGATTGCTTCATCATCACAAGGTCAAAATCCTGGAACTCCCTACCTTACTTAGTTCTGTTGAAGGGTCATGAGGAATCGAAACGTCAACTGTACTCTTCTCCGCCGATGCTGCCAAACCTGCTGAGTTTTTCCAGGTATTTCTGTTTCTGTTTTGCGATGGTGAGATAGGTCTGACTGTCGTCAGCATAAATGTGAAAACAGGCACTGTGTTTTCAAATGATATCACTGAGGAAGACTAATGACAGCATATATGAAAGAGAGGGGAAAGTACCCAAGGAAAGGACCGCTAACTGACCCCCACGCTGGGAACCAGAAAGGAAAGTTGGGGTAGTCAGTCATTATTAAGTAGAATAGGATTGAGGGAGTAGGATGTGGATGTCATGGAGAAGGCATGAGGGAAAATTGGAGCAAAGCTACAGAAAAATGACAGTTCGCAGTTTGGGCATGGGAAAATCTTCCAAGAAATTTAGCGCCAGTAGGCTAAAGGAAGGTAGAAAGGTGGCAGAGACAGCTAATCAGATGAATTTCAAACTTAGTGACAAAGAAGACCATGAACTCCTCGCATTTATTACTGCAGGCAAGGATGGAAGAGACAGGAAATTGGGGTTTAAGAAAATAGTTTACAGTAGAAGAAAGTAGTCCTGGGTTATCTTTGTATTCCAGGATGATCCTGGGGACGCAAATAGTTTTGGTAGATGAAAGAAGGGCCCAATAATAGTTTATGTAGTTCAGCCAGATCCAGTGTTGAATGGCTAAACTAAATATCTGTTGTTATATCCATTTGTGTCACTTGGACTTAACGGAGCAGAGATGAGAGTCATACCAGGGGAATGCCAGGGTGAGAGAGGGTAATGGTTTAATAGATGTTGGGCATCAAAGGTGGGGGTGATGATTTATTGAGCAGATCAGTAGCTGCAGAAATAATAGGAAGAACCAAAGGCTGGACAACTAGGATTTTGAAAGTGCTGTTGTGAGTTTCTTTTTCCCCAAGGCAGACACAGAAGGAAGCAGGGTTGGGGGAAGGGAGGCAGGAGTGCAACTCAAAGAGGTGATCTGAAATTACCTCATCTTTGATTGATAATATGGGAATAGCAAAGCCACATGCGCTGACAAAGTCAAAGAGGTGGCTGTGAATATGGGTTTAGGAGTTTATATGGATGGAGAGATGAAGGGAGGATAGAAGGGAACTGGACGTGTAGGGAGCACGTGATGAATTGAGGTGGAGGTTGAAATCACTGAGGATGAGAAGTCACTTGGTGTTGCGGGAAGAGAGGAAAACAGTGAAGATAACTCAGTGAGAACATTTTTAGGGTACTTGAACAGTGGAAATTTGGGATTTAAAATAAAGCAATGAAGCAAGAGGGCTGGAACAAGGTGAGATGCTCAAAGGAGCAATAAGTGTCGGAAGAGTAGAGGGACAGAGCAATGTGTGATTTGGTGGTGAGAGTCACACCATCACCATAACTGTGCAAGTGAGGCAAGGGTGCAAGGTATAGCCAGGGGAGAAGGCATCATTTTGGGAGAAAAGCCTTAGCTAAGCTTCTGGTAAGGGCATGATATTGATGCACTTATCCAAAATGAACTCACTAATGGCAAGACTCTAGTTCACATGCAAATAGATATTCTGGAGTGAGGTGCAAAGAGGGGAAATGATATTTGATCCAATGATGGAGTTCACAGAGTCAGGCCTGGAAGTGGGGCTGAACAGGGGAGAGATTGGAGAGATTAGGGGTAAGGGTAGAGGTGCTTGCAGAGAAAGGGAATGAAATGTGAGTGGTTCTTGTTGCAGGATAGGGTACAGAGAGCAGAAGTTTTAGACATGGTGAAGTTTATGGAGCACGGAAGCTATTGCTGGATATGCTCCAAGATAAGACCAGCAAGGATGTAATCAAGTGGGAAGAGTCTTATTGAACTGCGTGCGAAGAGGATGGTCCAATCAACCATGTCAATGACTGAAGAGAAGCCAAGGAGGAATAGGAGGGATAGTGCCCCGCAGTTTCAGAATGAGGAGGGATAGTGCACCATGAGTTCTATCACAGCAGATGACATTTATGACTCTGTCGAGGGACTTATCAGTGCTATGGCAGGGACAGATGCGATTTCGAGATACTCCAACATGGAGTTGTGAGAAAGATGGGCAAGGGTTTGGAAGGCAACAAACATGTTCATTTACTTTGGTGAGGACAGAGAGGTTGGAGTTGGGAGTTTACAGGGAGATGATGGCAGTTTTGAAAGGAAGGGAGCAACACTTGAGGACAGCAAACCATTTACAATGTCAACTTGAATGGGGGCAGGGAGAAAAGTTGGATGTTTAGCAGTTTAGTAGGTATAGCATTAAGGAATTATAAGGAAGGCTGCCTGGATGAGACAAAGGCGGAATGTATAAAACGATATGGGAGAGAAACAAGAGGTGCACAAGGGAAAACAGCAGAGGTAGTTGAGCAGATGGTCTCAATTCAAGTGATAAAGCAGTTTATGAGTTCCTTATGCATATTGTTGGAGGTGAGGGTGGAGGGACAAGGGCATACATTTAAGGAGATGGTTGGCAGTGAACATATGAAATAGAACCAAACGTAGGTTGTATGACTCAAGTCTGCTCCACCATTCAACAAGATTATAGCTAATCTTTGGCCTCGACTCTACTTGCCTGCTTGATCCCCATATCCCTTGATTCTCTTAGAGTCCAAAAATTTATCATAGAATGATTATAGCATAGAAGGAGGCTATTCAGCCCATCAAGTCCATACCAGAGCTCTTCAGGCAAAATTTAGCTAGTCTCACTACCCTGCCATCCGTCGTAAAATTTACAAATCCTTTCCCTTCAGGTGCTTTATCCAATTCCCTTTTGAAGGGCACAATTGAATCTGCCTCCATCATCCTTTCATATTGCACATTCCAGATCTTAACCACTCACCACATAAAAAGGTTTTCCCTCATATTGCCTCAGGTTCTTTCACCAATCATTTTAAATCTATGTCTTCCAGTTGTTGATCCTTCTGCCAACAGGAACAGTTTCTGTCTATATACTCTATCTAGACTCTTCATAATTTTAAATACCTTGTAAAGAACATATATTTCTGTTTCTGTTGGACTGTGGTTTAAAAGTTACAATGGCTGCAATTTAAAAGACATGTCTACTGGAACAGTGTGAGGGATATATACAATGTTGCTGTCCTGGAACAGAGTGTGCCATGAAAGGCAGGATGGTGCCAAGGAGGAGTCCGGTTTAACGGGGAACTGTCTGGCAACAACGTTTTAATTGGCTCCTAACCAGGTGACCAGGGTTTGTGTGAGAACAGTGCAGCAGAAAAAAAATGTTCCTAGCCTGAAAAGAGAAAAGACCTAAAACCTCTTTCTTCTGTGTGTAAGATTCCAGTAATACCACAATAATAGCTAGCTGTTTTTTTTCCTCACATCTCTATAACCTGCTGTCTCTGAAAAACCCCTGTCAAGCGGAAAAGGGCAAAATCTAAGGGCGCTAGAGACATTGAAAAACATGTATTCAACCAGTGAACTAAAGGCTGAAAGTGCTGGGAAGACCTTGTGTCATCAAGAAAGAATTGAAAGGAATTTGGAAGATATCCTTCAAAATCAACCCCTCGAATCCTGTAATCTGGAATTAGTACTATTGAACTGTTTTATCCCACCCTTCAATTCCATTTTTTTTGTGTGTCTTGTATGTGTGTTACAAGGATTTAAGAGGAGATAGAGTTTGGGTTATAGAGTTAGAAATTAGCAGTTCATATTTCTTTCTTTTGCCACTGGTTAAAGACAATTTGTTCAATAAACTTATTAATTTACTTATTAAGTTTACAAACTTGGTGCTCGTATTCTGTTAACCTAAATTAAACAATTAGGTGGTTTGATCAAACTTTTCACATTTGCCAAAGCTCAGGGAGCAATGCGGCTTGATATTGCAGCACACTATCCCCACTGAGTCATGACAACATCTATCAAATCTCTTCTCAACCTTCTCTTCTCCAAGGAGAACAGCCCCAGTTTCTCCTTGTAATTGAAGTCCCTCATTCCTGGAGCCATTCTCATAAATCTTTTTTGCACCCTCTCAAAAGCCTGCACATCATTTCTAAAGTGTGGTTTGTAGATTGGACACAGTGCTCCAGTTGAGGCCAAGCCTATGCTTTACAAAAATTCATCATAAGTTCCTTACTTTTGTAGTCTATGCCTTTATTTATAAAGCCCAGGATCCAATTAGCTTTTTCAACCACTTTCTCAAACTGTTCTGTCAGCTTCAACAATTTGCACCCCTAGGTCTTTCTTTAGAATTGTACTTTTTTATTTACATTGCTCTCCTCATTACCAAAATGTATCACTTCGATTTCTTTGCATTATCGGTAAATTTCATCTGCCACTTGTCTGCCCATTCCAAAAGTCTATGTAGCCTTGAAGTCTATCATTATCCTCCTTACATTTCACTATACTTCCAAGTTATGTGTCTTCTGTAAGATTTGAAACTGTACTCTTTACACCCAGGTCTAAATCATTAATGTAGATCAAGAAAAACAGCGGTCCTAGCACCTACCTCTGAAGAATATCATTGTATACCTTCCTCCATTGCAGCAAATAACCATTCACGACTAAAAGTCTATTATGCCACACCTCTTCGAACATCTTTATCCTCGTCAACCTTCTATGTTACCATATCAAAATGTTCAATCAAGTTAGTTAAATATAATTTACCTTAACAAATTTGTGCCAGCTTTCCTTGATTAATCTCTCCTGGTCCAAGTGACTGTTACTTGTCCCAGGTTATCATTTTGAAAAGCTTTCCCACCACCAGGGTTAAAGTGACTGGCCTATACTTGATGGGTTTATCTTTTCATCAGCTTTGAACAAGGTTGTAACAAATGTAATTCTCCAGTCTACACGCACTACCCCCATATCTAACGGGACTAGAAAATGATGGATAGTATCTCCAAAATTTCCACTCTTCCTTTCCCAGCATCCTCAAATGCATCCTATCTGGTCCCGGTGACTTATCAACTATAAATATAACCAACCTTTCCAATATTCCTGCTTTATCAATTTTAGCCCATCCAGTATCTCAACTACCTCCTCTTTCATCTACTGATCTCAGTCTTGAATATACTTAACAACTGATCATCTGCAACCATCTGGAGCAGAGAATTCCAAAAATTCACAACCCGCTAAATTAAGAAATTTCTTCTGATCGCAGCCCAAATGACTGACCCCTTATCCTGAAGCTATGCCAGCTAATTCTAGACTTGCCAGCCAGGGGAAACATCTTCTCAGCATCTACTCTGTCAAGCTTTCCTAAAATCTTATGTTTCAACAAGATCACCTCTCATTATTCTAAATTTCAGACAGTATGTGCCCATTTTACTCAGTCTTTCTTCATAGGTCAACCCTCTCTTCCCAGGAATTAAGGTATTGAAGATTCGCTGCACCGCCTCTAAGCCTAGTATATACTTCCTTAGGTACAGGGACCAAAACTATACACAGTATTCCAGGTGTGGTCTCACCAAAGCCCTGTACAACTGAAGCAAGACTTCTTTGCTTTAATGCTCCATCCTCAATTTAATAAAGGCCAACATACTATTTGCCTTCTTAGTTGCTTGCCATACCTGTATGTTAGCTTCTTGTGTTTGTGTACTCAAATCCCACTGAACATCAACATTTAATAGCTTCTTACCATTTAAAAGACTTTCTGCTTTTCTATTCTTCCTACCAAAGTGAATAACCTCACCTTTCCACACATTATATTCCACCTGCTACTTTCTTGCTCATCATTTATTTACCCATTTTTATATCCCTCTGCAGACTCTGTGTCCTCAACACTTACTGATCCACAAAGCTTTGTGTCAACAGCAAATTTGGATATATTACACGTGATCGCTTCAACTTTAATACTGATTGCAAATAGGCTGATGCTCCAGCACTGATCCTTACAGCATCCAATTGGTAACAGCCTGCTTTGTCTTCTAACGTAGTGGAAAGACAAAGTTGGGCTTATTGTCACTCTGTTGGATGATCCTGGAGTACTGAGTGATATTGGCAGAGGGGAGTAGTATCTGATAGTGTTTGATGTGGTCTGGCCAGATACAGTTTTGAATGGCTAAACAAGTTGATCACCAAGTTCTCTCATGGTGAGAATGTGCTCCTTAGGCTTGAAGGAGCAAAGATAGCCACACAGGGGAAAGTGATCAGGCTGGTAGAGATTAAGTGTTTTAATGGGGGCATAGGCAAAGACAGAGGTGAGGAGGTGGTTGAGCAGTTTAAGTACCATATTATAGTATTATAGTATTACCAAAGACTAGAAAGTTGGGAGTATGGAAATGCAGTGGTAAATGACTTGGAGGAAAGCTTATTGCAGTAGTGGACACAGAAGAATGTGGGCTGGAAAATGGAATTGGTATGTGGGTGGTGAGGGAAGCATGGAAGTGATCAGAGGTGCCTTGCCTGCAATCAGAACCATGAAATGTACAAAGGCAATGCAAGATGGCAAGACTGAGGGTGAAGCGGGCTGTGAATATTGGTAGAAAAGCTTATTTGCATTAAGTAGTTAAGGGAAGATCAAAGGGCAGTGAAATCAGAAAAGAGAGGACAAAGTGAGTCGAGATAAACAATAAATAACAACAATTATATCATCATTACATTATGTATTTAGAAAAAAATGGCTCTATATCTTTGAATAGGCAAACTAATAAGACCACAACTCTTAGAACTAAATTAAGCTATTGTGGATAACATTCATATACACACTATAGCCTGAATTTTCACTGAGTTGGGATGACTCGAGAGGCCCTTTAAAAATGATGGCCTGGACCCGATTCTAGGGTTCCCGATTCCATTCCTGGGCTTCCAATTTTCAGGAGTAACTTCTAAGGGTGCAGTCAAAAACCAGCACACTGTACTCCCAATCAAGCTGCCTAATTGCAGGGATAGGCAGGTCCTAATCCTCAGCAATTTTCATGAAGTGAGCCAAGTTTTAAATGAGTCATGGTTCATGGCACCTCATTCGTGAACCAGAGTCTGCATGGGGGGGTCTTTTAAAAGTTAAGTTCAAATGGTCCTCTTCATGCCCCTTATGCCAAGATATGCCTTCCCACCCAGCCCATATAGCTCCTCATGCCCCTGATGTCAAGGTATGCATTCTCAAGCCCACTAACAGACATCCATTTGAGTACTAAAACACCTGAGCCCTAGAGAAAACGTTGCTTGATTGATAGCTCTGGCTCTGTAATCCAAGCTGTCAATTTCACAATATTTATTTACACAAGATAAAGAGGTTTCAAGTGTTTCAGCTATTGAAACTTTAAAGGGTATGGACGATTGACATTTTTACTGGGCTGTAGTAAAAAAGGTTTTATAAGAAAGTTATCAATGAATGACTGTTTTATTTAAAGCTTTCTTTACACATCCTACTATTGTTATACGGTTCATTGATTCTATACAGTGTCCAGTGGGTAGCTGGGCATGAAAGTGCCACAGCTTGGCATGGGGCATGATACATTTAAATGTTCCTCCTCATGATATTCTCCAACTGTTCATTTAAATCTAACATTTTGTCTTAATAACACATCAAGCATTTACCAGAACTTCCTTGATTTTAAATTCCTGACCTCTTACATTGAAAAATAAATTATCAAATAAAACTGAATCAGTCACAAAAAATCTGCAAGCCTATGGGGGGGAGAGTAGAGAAGTAGGGCTAACTGGATAGCTCCTATGGTGAACCGGCACAGATACAATGGGCCAAATCACCATCCTATGTTCTATCATTCTGCAAAGCATATATTTGAAAATTAAGCATTCAAGTTCTTCTCTAGGTGATTACCAGGAACATCACCAAAGCAAACTTTACAGGAGAGGCCTGCTGCAAACTCTGGCTCTAACCAGTTATTAAACTCCTCTGGTCAATAACTGAGTTTGAAAAAGACAGCCCTAAATCAAATTTAAAACAAAAATACATCACCTAAGCACATTATTGTAAAAAAAAAATAGCCCAAAAGGAAAATCTTAAATGCAAGGAATCTGAAATAAAAATAGAAAATGCAGAAAATATAGAGCACATCCGTTACCATTTATGAAGAAAAATATTTCTGGTTGGGGCTAGTCATTAAAAACACAGCAAACCTGCATACTTGCAACATTTTCTATTTTCAATGTAATGTGATCTCAAGGCTCAGGTGACACCTGCAACAATGGTGAAATTATCAGAATCATCCAGCAACATCACAACCTCACGTGAGAATTCTTCCTGGCTGCAGGCCTCAGGAAATCCCAGCAACTGTACCTTTGGGATTACATAAACGGCAGGAAATACACAATAGAGCTGGAGCTTGTAGCGAGATTGTCAGGGAATTTATAAGAGCTGCTACGGATATTACTGGGTTCAAGTAGAAACAGTATGAACATTTGGCAAGCATATTGCTGCAGCACACTGAAATTCTAATGACAATACTGAGCTTTGAACATAAGAAAGAGGAGATGGAGTAGGCCATTTGGCCCTTTAAGCCTGCTCCACCATCCAATAAAGTCATGGCTGGTCGTCTAACACAACTTCACCTTCCTGCATGATCCCCATATCCCTTGATTCCCTTAGTATCCAAAAATCTAACAACTTCTGTCTTGAATACGCTCAATGGCTGAGTATCCACAGCTCTTTGGGGTGGAGAATTCCAAAGATTCATAACAATTTGATTGAAGAAACCTCTCCTCATTTCAGTCATAAATGGCCAGCCCCTTATCCTTAGACTGTGACCCCATGTTCTAGATTCCCCAGTAATATGCTCCACCTTGATTATTACTCTCCATGAGACTTCTCTCATTTCCCTCTATGTTCCCGAAACACTAAGCCAGCTGCCTCGTTCATAATACAATTTTCAGAAAGTCACTGGATAGAAATCGGAGGCAGGAAACCTGGCAGACTTTGCCCTCCTTAGTCCAGACCTTGGGGCCAAATATAGCTTTTCCTTTGCTACCCAGGATTAGTTCAGCTAACTTAGCAATTTCTGGAGGTCTAACAGGAGAGCTTCTGGTCCACCTGGCTCATACAAACCAAGTGAGCCATAAGACAGTAGTTTTGTATACATGTATGTAATTAGAAGATGTGCATCTATTACAAACCCATCACAGCTTAAAGTGTCAAACATGCAAAACATACATCACACACACTCAAGAAATTCAAAAGTATTAAAATAGCAAAAAAAACCATGAATTAAAGATCAGCAATCAGCAAATAGCTATCAATAAAGCAGCAAGTAAGGATAAAGGGAAACAATGAAAGCACTTGAATTTCTCTTTGAAATTACATTAATGTATCACCTTCGTTTTTGAGTAATCTAAGGGCATACTAGAAATACATAAATAAATCCAACTGTTAAATTGACTCACATGGTTTTCCTAACCCTCAGTCAACACAAATATTAAGTTCCTTTTTTCTGATGGCCCTTTTTTCACTGTGTTGGGTTTTCCTTTGGCAATATTCATGCCATTGCTTTGTTCCTGCGTTGTGATTGATGCTTGATTTCTTGTGGTACTTTTTTGCTAGTATTTTGTTTGCTTTCCCTCCACCCTCTATTCTCCGTGTGCGCCTTGGGCTCTAAGGTTGGTAAGGTGGGGCTGACCCACTCCATGGATCTTCTTTTCCTTTGAGTAATACAGGTTTTAGGTTTCAGTAATTAGTAACATCTGGGGCCTGCTGCCAAAATTGGAAGAACTGTCCCACAGTCAGGCAACAGCCCGATATAGTCATACCCACAGAATCATACCTTACAGCCAATGTCTCAGATTCCTCCCAGTCCTAAATAAGCCCATTCCTAAGGCATTACAGACCCTCAGAGTTGGCAGCACAGTGGTACACAGTTGAGAGGGAGTTTCCCCTGGGAGAGCTCGATATTGACTCTGGACCCAATGAAATCTCGTGGTACCAGGTCAAACATGGGCAAAGAAACCTCCTGCTGATTATCATGTACTGCTCTCCCACAGTGAATGAATCAGTACTCCTTCATGTTGAACACAACTTGGAAGAAGCACTGTGGGTAACAAGGGCACAGAATGCACACTGAATGAGGGATTTGAATGCCCAACGCCATGAGTGGCTTGGTAGCACTAATACTGATCGAGCTGGCCAAGTGCTGAAAGACATATCTCTCAGACTAGGCCTGTGGTGAGGGAAATAACAAAGCAGAAAAACCTACTTGACCTCACCCTCACCAATCTATATGTCTCAGATGCATTTGTCCATGGTAGCATTGGTAGGAATGACACCACACAGTCCTTGTGGGGACAAAGTCTCATCTTCACACTGAGGTTATCATCCAACGTGCTGTGTGGCACTACTACCATGCTAAATGGGATCAATTCAGAACAGATCTAGCTGTTCAAAACTACGTATCCATGAGGTGCTGTGGTTCATCAGTAGCAGCAGCAGAATTGTTTTCTACCACAATCTGTAACTTCAAGGCCTAGCATACCTCTCACTCTACCATTACTGTCAAGCTAAGAACTAACTTGATTCCTGGGGTGAAAGAGTTGACTTATCAAGTATGGCTAAACAGGTTAGGCCTTTATTCATTAGCGTTTAGAAGAATGAGGGGTGATCTTATTGAAATGTACAAGATTCTGAGGGAGCTTGAGAGGATAGATGTTGAGAAGATGTTTCCACTAGTGGGGGAATCTTGAAATAGGAGACATAGTTACAGAATATGAGGACACTCATTTAAAATTGTGATGCAAAGGAATTTCTTCTCTCAGAGTGTAGCGAATGTCTGGAACTCTCTACCCTAGAAAGTTGTGGAGGCTAGGTCACTGAAATTATTTAAAGAGGAGCAGATAGATTTTTGAAATATTGGGGTGTTGAGGACTACAAGGAGCTGGCACGAAAGAAGAGTAGAGGCCTGGGGCAGATCAGACATGATCTTATTGAATGGCGGGACAGGCTTGAGGAGCCAAACGGCCTACTCTTGCTCTTATGTTCTTAATAAGAAGTGTTAGAGGGTATGTCAGAAGCAGCACTAGGCATACCTAAAAATGAGGTGTCAACCTGGTGAAGCCACAACATAGGACTACATGCACGCTAAATAGTAGAAGCAGCATGCGACGGGCAGAGCTAAGTGATCCCACAACCAACAGATCAGGTCAAAGATCTACAGTTCTGCCACATCCAGTCATGAACGGTGGTGGACAATTAAACAACTAGCCAGAGGAGGAATCTCCACAAATATCTCCCATACTTAATGATGGGGAATCCCAGCACATCAGCGCAAAAGACAAGGCTGAAGCATTGGCAAACATCTTCAATCAAAGTACTAAGTAGATGATCCATCTCAGCCTCCTCCTGATGCCAGACTTTAGCCAATTCGATTAATTCCACATGATATCAAGAATCGACTGAAAACACTGGATACAGCAAAAGCCAGGGGCCCTAACAACATCCCAGCAGCAATACTGAAGACTTATGCTCTAGAACTAGTCGCGCTCTAAACAAATTGTTCTAGCACAGCTGCAACACTGGCAAAAATCCAACAATGTGGAGAATTATCCATGTATGTTCTGTCCACAAAAAACAGGACAAATCCAATCTAGCCAATTACCACTCCATGACCAATCATGAGCAAAGTGATGAAAAGTATCATCAACAGTGCTATCACACAGCACTTACGTAGCAATAACCTGCTCACCAATGCTCAGTTTGAGTGCTGCCAGGGCCATTCAGTTCCTGACCTCATTACAATCTTGGTCCATACATGGATAAAACAGCTGAACTCAAGAAGAATGGTGAGAGTGACTGCCCTTGACATCAAGGCAACATATGATCAAGGAGCCCTAGAAAAATTGAAGTCAATGGGAATAGGGGTGGGGGCAGATTCACCACTTGTTGAAGTCATATCTAGCAAAAAGGAAGATGGTTTGTGGTTATTGAAGGCCAATCATCTCAGTCCCAGCACTTCATTGCAGGAGTTCCTCAGGGTAGTGCCCTAGGCCCAATCATTTTCATTGCTTCCATCAATAACCTTCCTTCCATCATAAGGTCAGAGATGTTTGTTGACGATTGCACAGTGAACAGTACCATTTACAACTCCTCAGAAACTGAAGCAGTCCATCTCTGCATACAGCAAAAGCTGGACAACAAATTAGGCTTCACATCACTGAAATGGCAGGAATGACCATCTCCAATAAGAGAAAATTTAACCATCTCCCCTTGACATTCAATGGCATTAACATTGCTGAATATCCCATCATCAACATCCTGGAGCTACTATTGAGAGAAACATAACTATATTAATACAGTGGCTGCAAGAGCAGGTCAGAGGCTGGGAAATCTGCGGCGAGTAACTCACATCTCCTGAATCCCCAAAGCCTGTCCACCATCTACAAAGCCCACGTCATCAGTGTGATGGAACACACTCCGCTTGCCTGGATGAGTACAGCTCCAACAACACACAAGCTCGACACCATCCAGGACAAAGCAGCCCAACTGATCAGCATCCTATCCATCACCCTAAACATTCACTTTCTCCACAACCGACACACAGTGGCAGTAGTGCATATCATGTACAAGATGCTCTACAACAACTCACTAAGCCTCCTTCAACAGCATCTGCCAAAGCTGCAGCCTCTACCACCTAGAAGGTCAAGGGCAGTCGACGCATGGGAACACCACCACCTGCAGGTTCCCTTCCAAGGCACATATCATCCTGACTTGAAACTATATTACCATTCTCCACTGCCACTGGGTCAAAATTCTGGAATTTCCTTCCTAACACCACTGGGGTGTACCTACTCCAGCTGGAATGCAGTGGCTCAAGGTGGCAGCTCACCACCACCTTCTCAAGAGCAAATAGGGATGGGCAACAAATGCTGGCCGAGCCAGCAACACTCATATCCCATGAAATAATTTTTTTTAAATTAGAATTAATTTTAACCATTAGCATAATGAACATTTTCATGTTATGGTTCAATCTGTATTGCACATTTGTCACTGTGGAACAACTTGTCCTCTAACTCATCCAACGGTACAGGAAAATACAGAGATACAGGTTGAGTGGAACAGAGCATTGCAGCACTCTCTTGGTTATTGTGGTTACCCTCCAAAAATGGGATGCAACTTCTGCCACCTTTGAAGGCATTTTCCAGGTCTGGGGCCAGGTATTCCCTCCACACTCTAGGTGATATGAAATCTAAGGATGGTAGGGAGATTCAAAGAAATAACTGGACTCCTGATTTGTAGTGGGCATGGATTCCCAGTAGAGAATAGATCCAATCTAGCACTCATGTGATAGCTGCCACCTGCTGTGCTGTATTATTGCGGTGGGGAACTGAGACCCAACACAAGCCCCATGTGCTCAATGAAAGCCCATCCAACTGGAGTTCCATCGGCAAGGGAGGTGCATGACACAATATGTCAAAGTGTCAGCCTTGGTTCACTGGAACACTCTTACCACTCAGTCAAAGGTCATGGGTACATGTCCCATTCCAAAGGCTTGAGCACATAATCTAGGCTGTTTTAATCACTAGCGAATTAGTGTGCTCTGTCAGTTTTTTGAATGTGACATTTTTAATTCATTGATAAGGTTAGATCAATTTTCGATCAATTTCACTGTTACTAATTCATCAACTGTGTTATGACCTCAATGGCCCCAATATACCTATTGAAAATGGCATATTACATTAAGATTCAAGTGGAATAGCATGCCAGCACCCTGTGGCACATAAAGGTATTGTGGGTTAAGTGGTTTAAATGCATTACAGGAAATGTTAAATCAAGGTTTTAGATGGATGTAAAAGATCCTGAGACACTACTTGAACAAGATCAAGGGAATTCTACTTACATTCCTCACCAAAATTACAAACAAATTATCTGATAATTTACCTCACTGCTTTGTGGGATTTTGCTGTGCACAAATCAGCTTCTGTGTTTTACTAGATCACAGAAGTATCTCTGTTTTAAACAAAACCTTGTTGGCTATGAAGACTTTGGGATCTGATGTTGTGAAAGCCACTACATAATAATATCAGTCATTTCTCTCTTTTCTTTATGTTCTACCTTCTCTTTGAAGGCATTGTTCTGGGGAAACACTATAAATTATCTTCCCTTACTCTTCTTTAGGGTCTTCCCAACATGAGAAAGCTAGGGACAGTAGCATCATGGACAAGAGCACTTCACATCAGGTTGTGGCAAGCATACCACCTGCCTCAAGCACCAGCAAAGATACTAGTACCCAGGAGCACACAGATAATGAGCTTGAGATGATTAACAACTCAGAGATCAGGGACAGCAGGTGGGGATGTTGGGAGAGGAAGCAGATTTAAAGTCAGGTTGTATTATAAACTGCTCTGTTGGCCTTCAGATAGGAATTAACACAGCAGCAGTAGGCATTTTGTACATCCTTTTATTAATATGTAGCCTACAGCATGTATGGCACAACATGGGAAAATATTGGTTTGAGCCTGAATTTTCCTGCAGCTTATTGGCAGCAATACAGTGCTACTTCAAAGAAAACATACTGCTACATACCATTATACATGGGCTGTAATTAAAATGACATTGTCTGACTGTTCCATAGCTCCTAACAGTAATAACAAATCAATATCTGACAAAGCATGGCAATACTGTAATCCAGTATGTGGATTCAAAAAATGCATCTTTCGCTCATGTATCTATTACTGTACATATAACATATGTGTATAAACTGTGTCCATCACAATCTCTCTCCACAGATGCTCTCTGACCTGCTGAGTGTTTCCAGCATTTTCTCTTTTTTATTGCAGATTTCCAGTAGCCAGAGTATTTTGCTTTTGCCCATCACAATCTTTCTCAGTGGACTTCAAACTTCTCTGTTGTTTCTCTTAATCCTAAACTTTATTACATGGGCTCTTCCTCCTCCTGCAGCCCCAACGTGCACTGATTTTCAAACTCCTCTTTCCCATAGCCTGAAATCCACAGAACTCCTTTCCAGTTTCTACCCCCCTTATAATCTACACATTTTTAAAACACAAGATTAGTATCAGCTGACCGCGACACTGATTCAGCTGATCTCTTTAACTGTTGTTTTACACTTTGGGCCATCGGTTTCTTGATTTTTAAGAAAAAATGCCCAAGTCTCTTAAATGTGAAGGATTCTTCTCACTGTCCATATTCTCAGATCCAGTAGCCTCCACTCACTTAAGCAAACTGATGGATAAACGCAAACCCCACCCAGCACCCCCAACCCCTTTCCCGGCTCTGCTCTTGCTTAAAAACTGCTACATCTACAATTTCCATAACAAATTCAGAGACTGCTGGAAATTCTCAGCAGGTCTAGCTACAGGTCAATGACAAAACATTAACTCTTTTTCTCTTTCCACAGATGCTGCCCGGCCTGCTAAATATTTCCAGCATTTTTTTTTCAGATTTCCAGCATCTGCAGTATTTTGTTTTTTTAATTTCTTCCAGTTCTGTCGCAAGGTCAATGACTTGAAACATTAACTCTTTTTCTCTCTCCACAATATTTCCAGCATTTTCTGCTTTCACTATAGATAGAATAAGCCACTTACTGGGTGTTACCGATCCCGTTGGGTCAGGCAATGGGTCAAAGTTCTCAGTGAAGTTGACGTTGCACATGTCGGTACTACAGCAGCAGAAGCGGAAAGTCCCGTTCTGTCTGTGATTTGTTACCACGCACTCAGGAGAGTAGCAGTCCTCCTTATCTCCAACGTGAGCCCAGCAGCCTTGCATGAAGAAACAGAAAGAAGAATGTAGGCCTGAGATGTTACTGGAGTTGTTTGATCAGCTTGTTAATAGACTGGAGTCTTGTTTATAATGAGCCACTCATTTGAATCAATTAAAGATCAGTGGTCAACCTAATTAGAGAGTGAGGTATTTAGATGATCAGTACTGTGTTGTATTATCACTTGGATTTCAGCAAAGTAGTGTGCTTGCTATGTAAGAAACCACCTAGCAGTATAATTAGAGATTCCGGCCTTTCAAACTTGGGTAGTACCGGGAGGCAGTATTTTTAACTGTATAACAGTGAGTGCTGCCAGATTATTTGACTGGAGCAGATCACTGCTGAGCTTGAGCCTGTCCTCTTCCAACGTTCAAACCTGCCAGCTTTCGAGGAGTCAGCGGACAGAGATGTAGAATAGGAATCCTGCCTGATTTTCTAGGGTTGCTCAGGCCAACTGTAGCATCCTACCACTGCACTGGCTGAAATTAGCTGGCTCAGCAGACCAGGAGCTGATGCTGGGAATATTGGCCTGCATAACTTATTGAATTTTAGAGCATAGGAGGCTGTCATTTGGCCCAATGTGTCCATGCCAGCTCTCTGCAAGGACAACTCAGCTAGTTCCACTCCCCCACATTTTCCCCATGGTCCTACAAATTTTGTCTCCTTAGGCAACTATCCAATTTCCTTTCGAAAACCACATTTGAATCTGTTTCACCCATCTCATTCTCAGGCAGAGCATTCCAGATCCTAAACACTCACTACTTAAGAGTTTTTCCTCATGTCACCTTTGGTTGTTTTGCCATTCACCTTAAATTGGGTTCCTGTGGTTCTTGAACCTTCCACCGTAGAATCATAGAACCACAGAAAATTTACAGTGCAGAAAGGGGCCATACAGCCCATTGTGTCTGCGCCGGTCAAAAAAGAGAAAAATCCCACTTTCTAGCACCTGGTCTGTAGCCTTGCAGATTACAGCATTTCAGATGCAGATCCAGGTACCTTTTAAATGAGTTAAGCATTTCAGCCTCAACCACCAACTTAGGCAGTGAATTCCAGATGCCCACCACCCACTGGGTGAAAAAGATTTTCCTCAAAGTTTCCCCAATATACTTTATCCAGGCCCTGCAGGATGTTGAACACCTCTATCAAAACTTCTCTCAACATTCTCATCTCTAAGGAGAACAGCCCCAGCTTCTCCAATCTACGAATGAAACTGAAGTCCCTCATCCCTGGAACCATTCTCACAAATCTTTTCTGTACCCTCACTATTGCTTTTACACCCTTCCTAAAGTGTGCTGCCTAGAACTGTGCATAATACTCCAGATGAGGCCAAACCAGTGTTTTATACATGTACATCATAATTTCCTTGCATTTGTACTGTATACCTCTACTTATAAAGCCCATATCCTTAGTAAACACTTTCTTAACCTACCCTGCCACCTTCAACAATTTTCGCACAATGTCTCTCTGCTCCTGCAGCCCCTTCAGAACTGTATCTTTTATTTTGTATTGCTTCTGTTCGTTCTTCCTACGAAAATATATACCTTCACACTTACCTGTATTAAATTTAATTTGCCATGTCCACCCATTCCACCAGCCTATGACCTCTTAAAGCCTGCGTATCACCATCCTCTTCGCAGAGCACTATACTTCTGAGTTTTGCGTCATCTACAAATATTGAAAATGAACCCTGCTCTCTCAAGTCATTAACAAGATCAAGAAAATCTCTCTCATTTCTTGTCACTCAGCCAACTTCATATCCATGCTACCACTGTCCCTTTTGTTCCATGGGCTTCAACTTTGCTGACAAGCCTGTTATGTTGCACTTTAACAAACACTTTTTGGAAGTCCATGTACACCACAACGGCCACATGATCCTCATTAAAAACTCAATTAAGATAGTTAAGCACAAACTTCCCTTCACAAATCCATGCTAGCTTTCCTTAATTAGTCCACAACTGTCAAAGTGACAGTTAATTTTGCCACGGAATATCATTTCTGAAAACTTTCGAACCACCACAGTTAAACTGACTAACCTGTAGTTGTTGGGCTTATCCTTATACCCTTTTGTGAACAAGGGTGTAACATTTCTAATTCTCCAGTCATCTAGCACCACCCCTATATCTATATCCCTCAGTATCCTCTGATGCATTTGATCCAGTCCTGGTGACTGGTCGACTTTAAGTGCTGCCAGCCTTTCTGATACCTTCACTTTATCAATTTTTAGCCCAGTGTCTCAACTACCTCCTCTTTCACAATGACTTTGGCAGCATCTTCCTGCTTGGCAATGATAAATGCAAAGTACTCATTTAGTACCTCAGCCATGCCCTCTGCCTCCATGCATAAATCCCCTAATCAGCTCCACTCTTTCTCACCATCCTTTTTTCAATTTAAATGCCTATAGAAGACATTTGGATTCCCTTTTATGGTAGTTGCCAGTCTATTCTTATACTTTCCCTTTGTTTATTTCTTTAGTTCACTTCCCCTCCGACTTGTATATTCAGTCTGTTTCTCACTTGATAATTAACTTGACTACTATCATGCACAGCCTTTTTCTGCTTCATCTTATTCTCTATTTCTTTCATCTAGAGCGCTCTGGTTTTATTTGTTTTACCTTTCCACCTCGTAGAACTGTAACTGTAACCTCCTCTTTAAAGGCATGCCTGCTTTTCACTGGGACATTTACATTTATATATATATATATATATATATATCTCACAGTGTGATGCATAGAATTGGAACTTCAGCTTAAGATGGCACAATACAGTGTGAAGTAGATGCTTCACTACAATTTTGTAAGTGAAGGTCAGATTCCTCCCCACATTTGACATAGTCAGGAAGTGAAAGGAATGAGTGGCCCAGACTGTACCAAACATGTGGATGTGGGGAGTGGGTTACTGAGCAAATTTTCTCTGTATATTTTTTAATGTATATTTTAGAGTATTCCTTGCGCTTTATTTTTCTCAAGCCTCACCATGTCAGTTTACTCTGGCTAATTTTGTTTCCAAGATGACTGATGTGCAGTGGGCTTTCACCTCTGAGAACATGGATCAAATCCATGCCAAACTAAACAAATGAAAGTCTATTCTGTCTGATGACTCCAATGGTAACACGTAAAATGAGTTTGGCGGTCACAACCTAGTTCTTAGAGGCCTTACTTTGGCACAAATCGGCAATTTCTCAGAGCAGTCAAAGGATGTCAAACTGCTACTGTTGTTTTAGGCTGGGCACGTTGAGGAATCTTTATTCCACATCTAATCATGCTCTACCTGAAAATGCTTAATACTAATATAAGGTAAAATTAGGCCATCACAGTAGCTCTTACATTTCTTCCCTGGGACTTTTCATTCAGGGAGCTTGTAGCGACATCACACATCTATAGAGTGTGGTGTCACCACACTGCTGTCCTATTTAGACAGGATAGAGCTGCAATCACACTGCACCACAGTTTGTTGTGCACATAAGCACTTAACTCAGTTCTTGCAGGCCGATATTCACTGATATTTTAGTACAACATGTAAGTGCATGAAAAACACTCACTTTGTTTACTTAATCTGCCTTTTCCACGAAGTTGCAAGTTGGGAGGGAAGTACATTTCATACTATTGCAGAGCTAATGCTAAATAAAGAGTCCATTTTCCTCAGAGAGACATGCTTAAACTGCGCTGAATAAATTTCACATTTGTGAAGCAGCATGGTATCCAGTGGCACAAAGCCCAAGCTAGAGAAATAATAGGAGAGATAGACCGCGCTAATGTCAAAACGCAGTGTGTCTCAGTTGTTCCCAATATATCTGCTGGCTCCTTTGGTACTGGGGATAGCGTCACTGGGCCAGAGATATGAAATTACCTCATACAGGGCAGCCCAATGCAATTGGCACCTGAATGAAAACTGAAGCAGTAGTGGAGTGGTGTCCTAGAGTTTATTCACCCTGCACAGGGACAGACTGCAGCCCCAACGAGCATGCATGAATTGGTGATGCAATGAAGTATCCTCCTAGGTTGCCAGCAGCAGTGATTGGGAGGGGAACTGCTGATTTTGGGAGATGTGAACCAATCCAGGAGAGTTGGGAAATCCAGGTACAATATTGACTACAGGATGTCAGGCCTGGTACACTTCATGAACTAAATGAGAATTGCAGTATTTTGTACAATGCTATCGACAGTACTAAAGTGGGTAGCCAATGACTAAGTTAGATGAGGGACATATTTCTGTCCTACTGTGTGTGCAACTTCCACTCAAGATATTGTTCACCAAAGAGAAGGGAAGTGTCCAGGTCCTGGAGAGATGCTTACCTTGTTTCATCATGCGGACCCCACCATCCCGCATCTTTTCCCACAGTCCATAACACTGACTTCCTTTCTCACACAAGACAGTGCCATTATCCCGGTTAATGCGTTCCTCACTGATGCCTTGCACCTCGGAGTCTCTAAAGGCACAAAGCCTCTCACCACTCTGGGCAGCTAGAAACATAAATAAAAATAAGAACAATGTTACAAGTTAAGGTCATTACTGAGGCAAATATTCTAAACAGAACTGTAAAAGTTTCACTTGGAAGCATCTGAGTTACTAAATTCCAGGCAAAGGGATTCAAAATAACCAAGAACAGCTAATTCCCTTCTGTTCACAGTACTATGTGCATTGAACAAATATCAGTGCGATTTGGTCTTCTTAATTGTACAAGATGAGTTGCTTGAAAATGATAGCACTTTTCAGTTTGCATGCTTTATTATTCTTCTTACCTATAACTAAAAACCATATATCAAATCTAATTGCTTTGTGCAAGCACTCATTATCACCCCATTCCCACAGACACCTTGCATTTACTGTGTGTCATGGTTAGCAAAGGTAATTCTTATGCTTATCATTGCTTTTCAAGGATAAGCAACCTGCAACATGAGGAAGACATGGAAATACCATTTCAGCCACCTACATAAAGGAAACATTACAGATCCTGGGTGAGGGGAGGCCATGCAGGGAGTTTGAGATGTGGAACTGGAGGGCAGTTCATCATGAATTTCTGCTTCTTTTCTTTCTAATCCTACTTTACCTCATATTACGTATTAGCAAGCCAGATCATGAAATGTACCAGGCAATTCTGATTAAAGTGACGAGTGAACATTACTGCTCAGCAATGCATTTTCTTTCTTTTCAGTGCATCAGACCCTACTAGCACTTCACAATGCACACCATTCCTCACTCTCCCTTCCTAAGCACCAGCCCAGAAACATCGACTTAAAGTGAATTAGCAGGCAAGCAGAGGGAATGGCATTCAGTAACACAGCATGAGTAAACAAGAACAGATGCAAGGAGCATGAGGTGAACAATATCGAGTGGAAGTTGCACACACAGTAGGACAGAATTATGTCCTTCATCTAACTTAACCAATGGTTCCTCTCCCAATCACTGTGGCTGGCAATTTAGGAGGATACTTCATTGCATCACCAGTTCACGCATGCTCATTGCTGACAGATATTCAACAGATGATCCCCCTGGACTGAAGCACTTAGGCAGCAAGTTTCATGTGCTATGTTTTAAAAGAAGGGTGGCTACGGAGTATTACTGTTATGGGATCATGCCAGAAGTGTGTTCCACAACAATAAGTGCAGGAGCCCAATAACTCCATATGCGGATGGATAGCTTCAGACCACCGCAGTCCGAACTGCAGCATGTGACAACTCCAGGGCCATTACAGTGAAGGCCCAAAGAAAGGTTTGGCCTGCTGTTTCCATTGACAATCAAATTACTAAAGCTTGGCATGCCAGATTGGACTTTAAACAATTGGGGTTGAATGGAGACAAGCCTCTGATAAGTTTGAATGTTCATATGTATTGAATTTGCTTCCACCTAGATTTGCAGAGGCATTGTCCAGTACTAGTGGTATGGCAAGAATGGGCATATGTGATGCAACTCTTTCACAGAATGGTCCTAGATACAGGTCCCTCCACAAACCTTTAGCATATGTGGCCAGGCTGCAGCATACACATTGCAATTTGCAACTGCTTAATGGCAGGAACTGTGAAATGAGGGCCATTCAGTCCCAAGAGGCTCTTATTGGAAAGCAGAGCCTAACTGCTTCAGGAACTCTAGCCACTATGGTAGCACCTTGGAGAAGCATAAGGATAGCACTTAAGACTTCACACATTGACACTAAGGCATGATAAACAGCTGTCAGTGGTGGTGGTTGTCCCTTGATTTGAAGATTAACTCTATTCAGATCGCAATTTCTTCCACTGGTCTTCATGTGACTGAACAGGCCAATTCCCGACCGCATATCTTTGAACACGTGGGGCAGGGCATCCCACAAGGTAGCAGGAACCGGAGCGCATGATTTGCTTCCTCTTCTTTCCTTCTCTGCTACCACTATGCCTTATTATTAAAGCGTTGAGACTCAAAGCGTGATGCAGCTTGATGGACGAGCTATTGCCATTCTGAACAATTGGTGATAAGCTCCTCCCAGTCATTAAGGTTAATGTTGCTGCGCTTCAAGAAGAGCTTGGCCTAAATAGCCAAGTGGTTATGGTACTGGGTTTGTAACCCCAAGATCAAGAGTTCAAATCTCACAATGGCAAACTATGGTCACTAATAGCAATTTTAAGCTTGGCCTAAATAGCCAAGTGGTTATGGTACTGGGTTTGTAACCCCAAGATCAAGAGTTCAAATCTCACAATGGCAAACTATGGTCACTAATAGCAATTTTAAGCTTGGCCTAAATAGCCAAGTGGTTATGGTACTGGGTTTGTAACCCCAAGATCAAGAGTTCAAATCTCACAATGGCAAACTATGAAACAATGTAACTTCATCTGAAACAGATGGAAACGGGTTTGTACTCGAAAGAGTTACAAGGGTGAAGAGCTTCAGTATGTCTTTGAAGCATTTTTTTGTTCTCCCCTAGAACATGGGTCATTTGAGCATTCAGAGAACAGGACCTGGCAGGAGGCGGTTTGGGCACATATATAGCATAGCTTCTCATTAAAATGTTGTTTTCATTAAAGTGATGGGTGCATTGTTTGCAGTAAGGTTTGAAAATTGCTTCTATCAAGTACCATATACGGGAGCCATGCAAGTTAACACAAATAGAGGGGAGAGCCTGTAGATTTTGGTGGGAAGGGGCAAGATATACACAGAAATGCTCATGCAGTAGCCAGACCTGGTAACAGTCTCCACTGCAACCATCAACGGGCTCTACACTCTGCACAACTGCTACATCCTGCTATTTGTCGCTTATTGTTCATGGGCAAGTTGATGCAATTGCTAATGGTGGATCATAATGCATCCACAATTTGCCTGATAAATTTATGCACATCTGAGCGGCTATTGTTACTGATGTTTACCCATGATGTACAAGGGCAGTTGTGACACAGCCAATTAACATCCGCACATGTGCATCTTCCAGCTGGGAATGGGAGTGGGAACATCAGCTGTTATTTTACACTTCCCTAACCCAGGGATATTGTGGGCATTTGTAGTGATTTAATTGCTGGCTGAGATACAGAGCAACACTGGAACCTTGGACCTTCTGGTCTATATGGCTCGATTACACAGGACAATGAGGGAGCTCCACACTTTTCTTTAGTATCCTTTGGCTGACACTGCACAGCTTCCACTGTACTAAAGCAATAGCAGTAAAATAATAAAAATAACCCTTTCAGAATAAGATTTGAGAGTCTCACCATGTTTTAAGTTAATGATTTATCTCATGACTGTAAATGTTCCTGGATTTTGGTGTATCAGAACCATCAATGCATCATACATCAAATCTGGAATGAGACTTCTTCATTTTGGTTTAAAATCCATTTTAATGTATCTAAGAAAGTCCTATGTACTTAAATAGATTTGTAATGAGTCATACTCATCTGACGGTATATCTTACTCCTAACATTTCATTGACAAAGACACTCAGGCCTGTCAAACCTCTGTGGCTGGCCATGTGTTGTGAGACAGAGTGTTTCATGCCAGAAGTTGTGATTATCACACAAAGGCAGCAAAATTACATCCAGTGCAAAAAAAATATACACAAACATGTCAAAAAACATGCACAGACACGACAGGGGGATACTAATACAAACAAAAACATATGTATGAACACACGGTGCTAAGCAAATACTTTAAAAGTTCAGAGAACAAAAAAAAAATCACAAGCAAAACCACACACTCTCACTGAGACAGTATGCTCTGCCACATGTACTGAACCATATGCTATCATGCAACAACTTGCATTTAGAGAGTTCCTCTAATATAATATCCCAAGTGGCTTCACAGAAGCTTTATCAAATAAAATTTGACAAGGATGCACATCAGTTTTGCACGTACTCTTACTAGGTTATAGCACTGCAGGAGATTACAGAGTTTGGCAAGGGCAAGGCCATGCAGGAATCAGAACATGAAAGTGAGAACTTTAAAACCGAAGCATTGCCAGACTGGGAGCCAATGTAGGTCAGAAAGAACAGAGGTGATAGATGAACATAACTTGGTGCTAGTTGGGATACAAGCATTAATACTCTTGATCAGCTGCAGTTAACAGGGGGTGGGGAATGGAAGCCTGGCCAGAAGACCATTGGAGTAGTCAACTTTGGAGATAACAAAGGTACGAATAAGGCTTTCAGTAACAGAGGCAGGGTGGAGACAGGCAATATTTCAGAGGTGGAAGTAGGCAGTGTTGGTAATGCAGCAGATGTGGAAGTTGGAAGATCAGCTCAGGGTCAAACTGGACAGCAAGGCTGTAAACAGTCTGGTTCTGCCTTAGATAGTGGCCAAGTACTAAAGACAACAGCTTAGGTCCTCCCAATATTTAGCTGGAGGCAGTTTCTGCTCAATTAATACTGAATATCAGGCAAGCAGCATGACAAATCGGACACAATGGAGCGGTTAACAGAAGTAGTCATGAGGTAGAGCTTGGTGTCCTGGTTGGAATCTGACATGGCATTTTCAAATGATGGTGACGATGGACTACATGTAGGTGAGAAATAGGAGATACCCAAGGATAGATCCTTGAGGAGACTCTAGTGGTCATGATGAGGGAGCAGGAAGAGGAGCCAGTGCAGGTGATTCTCTGGCTACAACTGGATAAGAATAGAACCAGGCAAGTGCAGTCACATCCAGCTGGATGATGGGGGAGATAAATTAGAGGAGGGTATTGTGGTCTACCATGACAAAGGATGCAGATAGGTCAAGGAAATGAGAGGGGATAGATTGCCACAGCTAGTCACAGAGGATATCCTTTTTGACTTTGATAAAGGCCATTTTAGTGCTGTGGCAGAGGCAGAAACCTGATTCGAGGGAGTTTAAACAAGCTGTGAGAAAGATGGGCATAGATTTGGAAGGCAACAACATGTTCAGGGGCTTTGGGGAGAAAAGAGAGTTTGGAGATGGGGTGGTAATTTGCAAGTACAGATGGGTCAAGGGTGGGTTTCTTCAGGAGAGCATAGAGATTTATTGGATCATGGATGGGCAGCTGAGACCTGTTGCTTGCAATTCCGGCACCATATAGGAACTTCAGAACACTTTATTTGTCTTTGGAGATCATTTGTATAGGAAGAGAGCCTTGCTGCTTGAGCTCAGGATTCCCAAGCTTGAGGGGAACAGAGAGGATGAAAGTTTCCTGGGTTGTACATTCCAAGAAGTGATCACCCCACAGACAGTAAGAGTTCAGAATAGTAGATAGGTGGCTATCCAGTAGGGTAGGAAGAGGAATGAAGTGCAGGAGTCTTTGGGATGTGTGCCACTCTCAAACCAGTACTCAGCACTGGTGGCTGTTAGGAATAATGACACCTTGAAGGAGTGCAGTCCAAACCAGGTCACCATGGGCAAGGGACTGCACAGGAGGAAGCAACAAAGGTAGAAATGCAGTCAGTATCGGAAATTCCATAGTTCGGGGGAACAAGCATTTCTGTGACCATCATTGTGAGGCCTACATGGTCTGTTGTCTCCCTGATACCAGGGTAAAAGATATTTTGGAGAGGATACAGACTATTCTGCACCCAGAAGGGAGTGAACCAGAAGCTGTGGTACATGTCAGTACCAACGACAGAGAGATGGCAGGTATTGAGGTTCTACATTTAAATTTGCAGAAGTTAGGGAGGAAGTTAAAAATAAGAGCTCGAAGGTAGTAATCTCTGAACCACTTCCAATGCTATGCTAGTGAAAGCAGAAATAGGAAGTTAGGGAGGGTCAATGTGTGACTTGAAGCACAGTGCAGAAAGGAGGGCTTCAGATTCTTGGGGCATTAGGACCAGTCTGGGGCAGAATGCACCTATTTAATGGACTGGGGACCAAAGTCCTCACAGGGAAGTTCACTAGTGCGGTTGAGGAGCATACAAACTAAATTGGCATGGCACCATCACATTAAAGTAGAAAAGAGGAATAAGGTGCATAGGGTGAGTGTTGGATAGTACTAGAGATGTGATCAGTACCATGTTAGATAGCAACAGACTAAGAAGAACTACAAGGGATACAAAGACAGGTTTAGAACACACAGGATGTAAATGCATATATAGCCTTTTGGGAATATGATGTAATCGCAATAATGGAAACATGGCTTAAAAATGGTGAGGACTGAGCGTCTAATATTCAAGGATATAAATCGCTCAAAAAAGATCGGGAAGGAATAAAGGGGAGTGGGGTGGCAGTATTTATTAGGGAAAACATTGTAGTGTTGGAAAGAGAGGATGTCCTTGAGGGGGCATGGACAGAATTCATTTGATTGCCGTGAGAAGCAAGAAAGCTACGATCACACTACTGGGAGTATTCTAGAGAGGATCTAGCCAACATAAAATGGAGCTAAAGACTTAGAGGAAAAACTGTAACAAAAAATGTGTGAGCTTTAAAGAAGATGTTTCAGGTACAGGCTATGTGCATTCCAACAGGGGTGAAAGGTAGGAGAGCCAAAGCCAGGACTCTTTGCATGATGATGGAGATAGATGAAACAAATAAAATGTGTGTGGTGCATGTCAGGTGAATTGTTCAAATGAGAACCAAATACAGTAAGTTGAGATGGGAAGCGAAGAGGAAAATAAAACTGACAGAGAGAATATGAGAATAGTTGGGAGTAACGTAAAAAGGAACCCAAAAAATCTTCCACCAGCATGTAAATAGTAAGACGCAGGGTGGGTCCAATTAGAGACATAGTGGGTGATGTATGCTTAGATGTGCAGAGCAAGGCTAGAATACATAATCAGTACATTGCATTGGTGTTTTCTAACGAAGAGGATATGAACAAAATATGAATAGGAGCAGAGATGGTAGAGATAATGGATCAGGTGAAAATTGATAGGTGGGGTGTATGGGAAAAGCTGACTATGTCTACCCCACTACCTTTTCCTAGCTTCCTGCATTTTCAAAACATCAAATACCTTCAATATCTAGGTCCCAGCATTGGTCACCTTGCAACTATGTTTCTATAATAGCTATCATGCCATACATATTTATTTCTATCTGTGATACCATTTTGTTATGAATACTGCATGCATTAGAATGAAAGTCTTTTAACTCTGCCTTTTTACCATTTTTGCAGTCTTTGGCCCTATCAATTTGTACAATCTGTATCTTCTTGCCACACACTGGTTATCATTACCCAAATTGTTACCCTGCTCTATTACCTCATTCTTTCCCTTTGATTTGCCACATTTCCTCTCACTATCCCTTCCCGCCATTATTTAGTTTAAAGTTTTCTCTACCGCCCTAGTGATATGACTCACCAGAGCACTGGTTCCAGCACGGTTCAGGTGAAGACTGCTTTAACGGTCCACATCCCACTTTCCCCAGTATCAGTGCTAGTACCCATGGATCAAAACCCATTTCTCCCACACCTGTCTATGAGCCACGCACTCATCTCTAATCTTATTTACCCTAGGCTAATTTGCATGTGGTTCAGGTGCTAATCCAGAGATTATAACCTTTAAGGTTATGCTTTTTAATTTAGCTCCTAACTGCTCATAATCCCTAAGCAGAACCTCTTTCCTAGTCCTATCTATGTCATTTGTACCCACTTGGACCACAACAACTGGATCCTCCCACTTCAAGTTCCTCTTCAGCCCAAAGCAAATGCCTTGAACCCTGGCACCGGTAGGTAACACAGCTTTCTGGACTCTCACTCTCAGCTGCAGAGAACTGTATCCATCCCCCTGACAATAATGTCCCCTACGACCACAACATTCCTATTTCCTCCTCCCCCCCGCCCCGCCGCCACCACCAACCCCAACCCCATGATTGGCTTCCTGATGTTGCGGTCAGTTCACTCATTCTTGCAGACCCCGCTCTCATCCACACAAGCTGACAGAAGCTTGAACCTGTCGGACAATTACAAGGACTGAGGTTCCTCCACTTCTACCTTCTCAATCTCCTTACCTGCCTCACTCACAGTCGCACACTCCTGTCCTGCCCACTGACCAAATCAGACGACCCTATTCTAAGGGGTGTAACTGGAACAAAGTGTCCAGGTAACTTTCCCCCGCCCGATTCATCACAGTGTCTGCAGCTTGGCCTCCAGCCTAAAGACTCTAAGCTGATGTTCCTCGATCTGCAGATACTTACTGCAGATGTGATTGCCTTGGATCATACTGGCATCCATCAGTCCCACATACCGCAAACATAACACATCACTTGCCCTGTCATCTTTATTGTGTGTTAATTAATTTATTTTTCTTAATTTATTTAAATTAGTAAATCCCACTACTACTAAGCTTTACTACTGCTAGTAAACCTTACTATTACTAATAAAATCTTACAATTATTAATAAATGAGATAAAAACTCACCAATCACTTACCTGCTTCCCTTTTTGATATATAAATGACTTAGATGTTGGAATACAGAGTAAAATTTTGAAATTTGCCGATGATATTGAACTTCAAAGTGTGGCAAACTGTCTGGATGATACCAATCAACTGTAATAGAACAAAGATGGCTAGCAGAATGGGCAGACAAGTGGCAGATGGAATTTAATACAGAGAAAGAAAAGCGAGGTGATGTATTTTGGCAGAAAGAATAGGGGAAGGCAATACAGATTTAATGAAATAGTTTTAATAAGTATGCAGGGACAAAGAAACCTGATGGTTCATGTGCAAATATCTTTGAAGGCAAAAGGGCATATTGCGGGGCTAATTAGCAAAGCCTAAGGGATCTTGTGCTTCATAAATAGAGGCATTGAGTCCAAAAGCAAGGAAGTCATACTGAACCTTTACAGAGTTCTAGTTAGGCCATAAATAAAGTATCGCATCCAATTATAGTTGCCACACTTTGGTCCTTGAAAAGGTGCAGAGGCCATTTATCAGAATGGTTCCCGGGATGAGGGATTTTAGCTATAAGATTTGATTGGAGAAACTGGGGTTGTTCTCCTTGGAGTAAAAGAGGTTGAGCAGATATTTGTTAGAGGTGTAAAAGATTATGACAGGTTTAGATAACGGCGACAAAGAAAAGCTGTTTCCGTTAGCTTATAGTACACCGAATTAAGGTTTTGGACAAAAATGTAGGGGGGATGTAAGGAAGAAAATTTTTGTTCTTGTAATGTTGTGGAATTCATTGCTTAAGAGGGTGGTGGAAGTGGAGACAATAAATGATTTCAAAAGGAAATTAGATGGGCACTTGATGGAAATAAATTCGCAGAGCTATGGGGCACAATGAGGGAATCAGACTGACTGGATTGCTCTACAGAGAGCTGGCATGGACTCTATGGACCGATCTGTTTTGTAATAACTCTATGACTTTATGGGGATTTGGTGGGGGGGGGTTGATGACAGCAGATGCCAAGGGGGAGGGGAGGAGAGGGAACTTTTAACAATAGCAACTAACATACTGTGAAGGGATCTAGCTGATTACATTGCAACTGATTTTCATATGAGCAACAAATCACTTCCAGCTGCTTCCTGCTGTACTGAAGCTCATAATCCAACTCAATAATGGATGCGTAGAGGTGGATTTCTGGCTACCAATACTCCATTGTGGGCCCATCTCAGTGTTCAGTTGTGATCAAAGACTGAGCCAAAAAGGAACAGCATTTGAGCCAAGAACCAACAAGCAAGTAGAAAGATTTTGAGCCACTCACTGATCTAGGCAGCGAGTTATAATTACTACTGCTATTACAGAACTTCATTACAAGGAGAACTTTACTACATACTTGCTCAACCCTGCATAAAACTGTAGTAAAATAAAGCCTAAGAATTTTTTTATATGTCACATCACGAGGATGAGGAGTGTTCTGTGTTATTATGCACACACTGCTCTCATGGGCCAGCTTAGCTCAGAGGGTGACACTCTCAACTGAATTCGATTCAGTGGGTTCAATTGACCTCGTGACTGAGGGAAGTGGAGAGAGTAAATTATTTGGATTAATTTACTTACAACAAGTTAGGAGATAGGGTCAAAAAACATGTAGATGAAAGCAGAAAGTTGCAAGGGAGTGTTGATAGATTAAGTGAGTGTACAAAGCGGTGGCAGATGGCAATCAATGTAGGGAAAGTGAAGTCATCCACTATGGAGCCAAGGAAGACAGATCACAGTATTTGTTAAATGGGGGACCATCACTGACTTCTTTATTGAATTGTCGACTGTTGTCATTGGACTTACATAGTTGCCCCAGAACTCTTTTGGACCATTCACACCAAAACCAAGAAATTTTAATTATGTGTCAATTACATCTGTGATAAATTCATAATCCTTCCTCTCATACCTCACCCATCACATGTAACAAACCGGTACACACCAGTTCTATACCCTAGTGTTATAATTGGTAGAATTGTACCCCAATTATGTACAGCAGCAGACCTATGCTCACCAGCGTTGCATCCCAATGTTACACACTGTGGCAGACCTGTGGCAATGCTGTAGCCCAGAGTTATACAATGGCAGACCTTCACTGTCTCGGTAACCAATGGAAATAATCCATCATTATTTTCCTCATCATAGGTAACCTGATCGCCTGGTAACTATATCTGCACCAGAGAAAAAGGTCCTAAATTTCAAAGTATCTCTTCATATTGTCATCTTTCATTCTTGATAATCTCATGGTGAATCCAAATTGTTTTTATATTGTTCTAACCATGGCATGATCAAACCTGTACACAATACTCCATACGTGACTTAACTAAGGTCTTATATGTTCACTACATAAAGTGGAAATGGTAACGTATGATATTTCCGGTAGCAGATAGGCACGATTATGCAAAATAACCCCAGTGACAACACTGGTATCGATGGTAACTTTTGAATGGGGGTTCAAGTCATGGTCTTGTACCAAAGATATGCAGTTGATACTGTTACCTGCACCAAAAGCTGTCACTGTGCTATTCCAGAGTCGCGCATGGCTGCTTAAATCTTGGCAGGAATTGCATTTAGTCTTGAATACTCAACTGGTAGTTGTCTGGAGCCAAGAATGCAACAGGAAAGGCAAACCTTGGTATCAAATTTTGTTTTATAAGGCTCCTGAGAAGCACATTGGGATGGTTTACTGCTTTAAAGGCGCTATATGAATACAAGTTGTCGAACATGATGGGACGCAATATCAAAAGGAAGTACTACATAAAAAACACAGCAAATACGGTAACCTTTTCAATTCCTCCTCGTTCCTATAAAACTATCACTACAATGAATTACAAGGGTCACAAAAGTCACAGGAGATCAAACATATGTTCTGTACTAGGAATGCTGTAAATGGCACTCTTCACAATAATCCTCTCCTAAACTTAAGCAAATTAAGTTTTTTAAATGCTCTTCCTGCAGTGATTTAACTTCTGATAAATCATACTGTTCTATTCAGTTAAATTACATCCCACATTCAAATTTTATGGAATTAAAATATGATCAAATTACTCTACACACAACAAACATTTGGATCAAACCACTTCCGCTATACAAAATTCCAGTGTCTCATAATTACACTGTTGTCAGTTGATTCATTTAAAGTTGTCCTAGTTTAGGAAGCAAAAAATCATACTTAGACCAAAATGATTTAATGTAACTGATTCATCTCCAGATTTCATTCCTGTTGTAATTCAAAGTGACAGGCATGCACCCACCAGCAATGAATCAGAGGGTTATGTATTTACAGACCTGCACCAACCAGTACTGTATCAGTATTATAGTGATAGATTTATATCCGTCAGTACAGTACTCCAGTGTCACGCAATTAAATACCTATAATCAGCAGTACTCTACCCCATTGATATAGTGACTGACCAAGTAGTACATCTGTACCCACCAGTACTGTACCCCCAGTTGTACAGTGACATACCTGTGCCCATTAGAACAGTGCCCTTGATTTATAGCAACGTACCTATGTCTGCCCTCATCGAGAGGAGGCTCCAAAATATGGAAAATGCTCCACATTTTCCAGAATCTTCTTGTTGACCTTAATTGTTGGGGGGAGGCATTGTGTTGTGGGGGCTGATTGTAAGAGGACCTTAATTTTCTGCTTGTTTAGTGAAAGGCCCAAATTCTCATTCACTTCGGAGAAGGAATCTACAATGACAAGAACTTAATTTCTGAATGAGCGCACACAGAAGCATCATAGGAACAGAACTTAGGAGCAGGAGTAAGCCATTCAGTCCTTCAAGCCTGCTCCACCATTCAATAAGGTCATGGCTGATCTGGTTGAGGTCCCAACTCCACTTTACAGCTGTCCCCCAATAACCCTTGACTCCCTTTTCTATCAAAAATCTGTTAACTCTGTCTTCAATAAATTCAATGATCAAGCCTCCACTACTTTCTGGGGAAAAGAATTCCACAGACTCTTTGAGAGAAAAAAATTCTCCTCAAATCCGTCTTAAAAAGTAGACCTCTTCTTAAACTGTGTCTCCTAGTTCTAGTCTCTACCACAAGTGGAAACTTCCTCCTATCAAATCCCCTCAGCATCTTAGATGTTTCAATAAGATCACCACTCATTCTCCTGAACTCCAATGGGTCGAGGCCCAACCCGTTCAGCTTTCCTTCATAAGACAAGTCCCTCGTCCCAGGAATGAGTCAACTGCTTCTAATGCAATTATATATACTTTTTAATCAAACACAGTGTGGCATTGGCCCCAGGGATTTCAATGTCTTCAGTAATATTGTGCCAGCTTCCAGAACAGAAATGCTGATAAAGGTCCCGATGGCTCAGTCGGTAAAATAGTCTATATGGTGCAGCACTGAACCACATTAACCAGAAAATCAAAGGTTAACTCCTCAGTCTGTGCTGACTTAGTTGATCTCAGTTGTGATATTGAAGACTGGACTATCTCACAAGCAGAGTGGACAAAAATCAGTGCAATGGATAGCAGTTTCTCTACCACATCTGCGGCATTTGCCTGAGTGACAGTGTCACTAATATTCAGGTCAGAATGATGATTTTCCAACATGTAGCCAGGCTCAACCAGTTACAGGGCACCTCCAGGACACTCAGAGCCTGTCTTCTGAATACCTGAATATTGCTATGCAGTACCTAACTTCCGATTGTTACGACTGCATAATTAGTATAAGGGTGGGTGAGACATGCCAGTGACAGGATTAGACTCATCTGTGGTGCATACCACAGCCAAATACACTGTTGATACCCACTGCATGTGATCAGAAATAGAGAATTGATGAGATACTAGAATATGGCATGCTCCTGTGCAACCATACCTCACAGCAAAAGTCAACAGCTTCAGGAAAGAAGAAATAGTGGTGAATACTGGCGACGGAATTTCAAGTAAAATTAAATATAAAAATGTTATCAAATATTAAATCAATATCCTATACAAAGACACACTGATACAATAGTATGTGACAAGAGGCCAAATGACCTACTCCTGCTCCTATTTCTTACGACTTATGATCTAAACAGCTAATTATGCAAAATCATTTCAATGTTGGGGTTCTGATAACAGTTAGAAAGTTTCACTCTTGTTAATGATGCAGTCTGAATCCCATAATGGATTATGTCCTTGTATCCATTTTATTATTTTGAAAACAGTACAGCAACCTAAGCACCAATATAAATGGTGTTGCAAGCACAGTAAATACCCCTGTGGGACTGCAATGTGCCTGAGGCTACTGGTGCTTCATGGTCTCTTTCCATCCTCCACATTTAGAGCACTAACAACAAAGTGAAGCAACTCTGCAATTCCTCAGAAGTCATGTTGATGACTAGGTTTCTCAGACCTTCCCTTTGTAGCAAGTCACACTCCTGAGCAGTGGAAATGAGCTGGACAATCAGCCTACCCACAGCTGGGGGAAGAATAACAGCGAGTTAGGCACTTACGTCAGAGATTCCTTGAAAGCTCATCTCATGAGGGAGGACTTAGAGCCTCAGAGTTTGGGGAGCAATCAATGCTACTAAATGCAGGTGAGAAGGGCTATGCAACAGAAAGAGGAATTAACAGCTGAACAGAGTGAACAAGGGAAATGAATACAACAGTTGCAACAGGAAAATGATGTGTTTCTTTTTCAAAGACTATTCATCCTACACAAATATTAACTAGTTTATACAAGAGAATGTCAGTGTCCTGTATTGCCTACAATATAGTACAGTTTGTGAACAGTGCCAAGCACTAATCTCTCCCTTTTCTTGTTGCTCGAGTGCTGTTAGAAACTTGGCTAAAATTCAAACACTGAGGCATAGGTCTGTGCAAGAGCCCCAGGCTAGTACATTTCTCTGACTAGAAGCAGTCACAAAACTACAATGCATTCAGACAACTATAAATACATCCATTATACTTGGCTTTATGCTGCACCATGGTGTCTGACTGTAGTCCAGTTTTCATGGCAGCCTTATTACTGATTAGCAAGAAAATGGTTGCTTTGCATCTGGGGCTGCTCCTATTCACTTCAGTTTGAAAATGTTTGTGATAGGGAAAAGGGAGAGGGGGAAGAGTCGGCAATCCTTCAAATCTTCTTTGAAACAGATGTACGTCATATTTAAACCCATCTTAAAGATGTGTGTGTGCCTACACTCATGTGTACATCGCATGTACTTCTCCATATTAGACTGTCAGTGACATTAGAATGAAGGATTTTCACCCAGACACCAGGCTTACTTAAGTTACTAGAGTGCACTGAACCCTAGTATCCAGGCGATTCCGGGCTGAATACTGAATTCAACAACTTTAAATCTTGAACTCCCTCCTCCATCCCCACCCCATTTCCGTTTCTTCCCCCTTCCTTTTGTTTTTTCCAATAATTTATATAGATTTTTCTTTTCCCCCCTATTTCCATTATTTTTAAATCTTGTATGCCCTGCTAGTTTTTCCACCCCACCCCCACTAGAGTTGTACCTTGAGTGCCCTGCCATCCATTCTTAATTAGCACATTCGTTTAGATAATATCACCACCTTCAACACCTCTTTGTTCCTTTGTCTGTGACATCTTTTGATTATCTGCTCCTATCACTGCTTGCTTTTCCCTACAACCACAGCCACCCCCCACTTCTCTCCCCCCCACCACCCACCGCCCCCGCCCCTTCCCCCCACCTTAAACCAGCTTATATTTCACCCCTCTCCTAGTATTCACTCAGTTATGTTGAAGGGTGATGAGGACTCGAAACGTCAATTCTTTTCTCCGCCGATGCTGCCAGACCTGCTGAGTTTTTCCAGGTAATTCTGTTTTTGTTTTGGATTTCCAGCATCCGCAATTTTTTGTTTTTATCTTTGTACACAGGAAAGCCCCATAAACAGCAAACAATATTTGGTAAAAACAAAAAACTGTGGATGCTGGAAATCCAAAACAAAAACAGAATTACCTGGAAAAACTCAGCAGGTCTGGCAGCATCGGCGGAGAAGAAAAGAGTTGACGTTCCGAGTCCTCATGACCCTTCAACAGACCCTTCAATCAGTTCTGTTGAAGGGTCATGAGGACTCGAAACGTCAACAATATTTGGTGGTGTTACAATCCCTTTGGAGACTGAGAACTTTTAAAAAGATATTTGAATTCCCTGTGACTGACTGGAAGGATCACATGACAAATTTTAAATTTTTAAGATTTTTACTGTCACAAATCAAACTTTAGTCAACAACATTGACCAAACATTATTTACTAGGCAACTTATATTTTAAACTACAGGAAAGATTCCCCATGTGACTTTTAACATGACTGAAAATACTATGCCATGGTTACATTTTAAGCTCTTAAGTGGAAACTTAATTCTCTTGGAACCAGTCCAAAGCTATTCTCCGTCTCCTGATGGCCTGCTTCTTTTTTCCTTTCCTAGCCAGGTAACTTCTAATTCCAGAACTTACTGTCACCGTGAAGGTTGCATTGGAGATTTTTTCTCTCTAGCCCAAGCTAGGCTGATCTTCCAGCCTCCTTTAAATCCCCACAAACTAGGTCTCTCCTTCTGAGTGCGAGCTCCCACCTATGTTCTGTACGATCAACATTAGGATCAGCATTTTCTCTGTCTCAAGTGCAGGACTGGCTACATCTTTTTCCTGTGCTCACTTCTCAGGCTGATTTGTGTCTGAGTGTTTCAGGGATAGCTATAACTCAAAAACCTGTAACCTGATACAACAATGGCTTGCTATGGGCTCTCCCCTCCCCAAACCTCCTCTCTATGGCAATGTGAATCACATGGGCCTTGTATCCAGCTAGAAATGCTAAGTAGCTATCCTCTAGATGCCAACTCCATTCAAGCTTGGAATTAAATAGACAGTTTAAAGCATAACTGTTTACAAAACCTGACAGTCCTAACACCTCCCTGTGAGACTTGGAGATTAACAGTCTATCCACATTCATCGCAATTGCTCTAACCATCGCCTACAGGTGTGAATATCTCGCAGCTTTTGCTCAGTAAGACAACATGCCCCTCACCTTTTAACAACGAGGCCACCCAGGCTTGGTGTCAGGAGAAGCCACATGATCCACTTCATTCCTCCATTTTACCTGAAATTAAGGAGGCAGTCCCCAAAAAAACCAAAAATCTTGTTAACTTTGTATTTGTAACTGATTGAGGGAGCAATATTATCCAGGACACCAGGAGAAGTTCAACGCTCTTCATGAAGAGTGCCAACCTCATCAAAAAGGTGTGTGTCTATTTCAACTAACCTTCAGTTCAATGTCACAGCCAGTACAAAACAAAACAACAACCCTCCAAATGTCAGTCAGAAAGAAAAACTTGCATTTATATAGTGCCTTTGACATATTTATGACATTCCAAAATGTTTCACAACCATTGAAATATTTGTGAAACAAAGCTCTTGTTGTAACATAGCAAAGCAGAGGACTATCGGTCTCCCAGCATCAAAGGTTACATCCTAAAATGGTCTTACTAAAACTGGACCTTTCAGCAACAAAATTTCCACTATGAAAGATGTCACACTGCCCAGTACCATACATGTTGCAAAGGATTTTATCTGATGCACCACAATATTTCACAATGTAGTTTTCATGCTAACAGGCCTTTTTTTATTGCCACTTTACTCATCTCCATTCTGAAAAGTGCTGACTCTACAAGATGCATCTAATAGGGTAACCACAACCCTCTGCTATCTCGTCCAAGCGGTCATTCTTCATGCTTGCTCCTAGACAAGCTATTCATGCCTGGAGTCAAAATTGAATCTGCTCTATTCAGACATCCCACACACACCTGAACACTGGAGCCAAGATTCTTTGTCTCCATTTGAAAACTTTGGGGCTGAAGTTGCCACAGATTCCCAGAGATGGGAAGAGAAAAATCAGCCCCAGAGTTCCAATTTTAGACCAATGTCTTAACACTCCTGCTGGAAAGGTGAAAACAGAACCGAACTCGGCAGTGCTACATTGTATAAATGGGACATAAATGAAGGCTTTAGTCTGCTGCTCAGGAATGACATGCCGTCTAGAGTAGTAATCCTATAATGAAGCCAGTAACTTCGTGCACATTATTCTTTCCAAATGGCAACAGTTAAGATTGGAGAGGACAAGTTCTGACACACAACTGGGTAGGCACAATTTAAAAAGCATGATTACACATAATAAAAAGTTACTTTGATTGACTGAAAGCTAGTAGTAAACAAAATCAAGACATAACAGGCAAAAACAGAAAATGCTGGAAAAACTTAGCAGGTCTAACAGAATCTGTGAAGAGAGAGACAGAGTTAACATTGAGTCTATATGACTCTATTGCTGGCCTTCTATCCAGCTTCACCTGCTCCACCCCCCTTAAGCAGTATAAATTTCATCACATTTTTACTTCTCTTTAGCTCTGAAGAAGAGTTATATGGATTCGAAATGTCTTTCTCTCCACAGATGCTGTTGGACCTGAGTTTTTCCAGCATTTTGTTTTTGCTTCAGATTTTCAGCATTTGCAGAATTTGCTTTTATCCAAGATATAACAGGTCCTATAAGCTATTTTAAGTGCACAGCACTGACAGTAAAGTACTTGATGCTCCTCGCCCCCAAAATTTCCCTATTTAAATTCCTAACAGCAAACCTGATGAGTATTTTTATATATAAATTTCAAATACTCAAAACTTTAAAAATCCTAGATCCTGTTCTCTCTCTGCTATCTATGGATCATCCTATCTAGATGGTTGGCAAAGTACCACAGCCAGTGGAAAAGTTCATATCAAAGGACAAGTGAGGATTCCTAATGACTTTGCAGATAAATGCATCACATAACTTCGCAGTGAACCACACAAGTCGGAGGAAGCTATCCAAACTCCAATTCCCAGTTTGCACCAAAGTTCCCTGAACTCAGTCAAGAAAGTGGGTGGTGGGGGTGGGTTTGGGGTGGAATCCATTAAATTTGCAATCTCTGCTGGGAAAAATTAGTGACTGTGTGTTTGTGCGCTTGGGTGTTTGTGCACATGCATGTTCTGTTGGTTTGCATGTAGTATGTGTGTGTATGTGTGTAAGCATTTGGAGGGAGTTGAGATGGTTGGGTGAGAAAAAAAATTAGGTTCAGGTATAATGTGATGTGATCAAATCGCACTGCTGAGGCTCACAGATAGATGCGTTAACTGAAGGGCTGCCTGCTCTCGTAGAATGGCACTCAAGCAAAAGGATTGCACTTTTGGAGAGGAGCCCGTGAGAGAAAAAGTAAAAGAAACGCTGCAGAGATTGTGCAAGGATATACAAGTTTTCAATGTCAATATATCAGTGATTACAAAAGTAAACAATCTTCTTATTGACTGGCAATTACATTGTACAGCAATTACATTGTGAAGACAATTACATTGTTAAAACAGGTGCTGAGCATTGGCTCAGCTCTGCTTTGGGGTTAAAAGACTAGCTTTGGACTCATTCTATAGGAAGGATGTGATTGCACTATAGAGAGTGCAGAGGAGATATACCAGGAAGTTGACTGGGCTGGCAAGTTTTAATTATGAAGAGAGATTGGATAGACTGGGGTTATTTTCCCTGGAGCTGAGGAGGGACATGATTGAGGTGTATAAAATTCTGAGGGGCATAGATAGGGTAGACAGGAAGGAACTTTTCCCCTTGATGGAGGAATCAATAACCAGGTGGCATAGATTTAAGGCAAGGGGCAGGAGGTTTAGAGGGGATGTGAGGAAGAATTTTTTCACCCAGAGGGTGGTGGGAATCTGGAACTCACTGCCTGAAAGGGTGGTAGAGGCAGAAACCCTCATAACATTTAAGTAGTATTTGGATGTGCACTTTCGATGCCATGGCATTCAAGGCTATGGGCCTAGTGCTGGAAAATGGGATTAGAATAGTTAGGTACTTGTTTGGCCAGCGCACACTCAATGGGCCAAAGGGCCTTTTGCTGTGCTGTAGACCTCTATGACTATGACTCTTCTACGACAAGCACTTATTGTGAGTAATATTCAAAGCCTAATGTCGAGCAAATCTGGTTCAATTAATGGTTCTATCTCCACTGCTGCTTTAAGGCATATGAGTTCCAGGTAAATTGGACTGCTGTATCAAACACAGAAATCTACTTTGTATTAAACTTCACCATACCAAAGCCCACTGTACACCCTGTTAAATTCCCTGGTCACAAATCTTTCTTTTCTTGCTACTATTTTCGCCATTGTTCCTCCACTCTTCTGAAGCAATGGCTCTTGTTGGGACAGGCAGACATTGACACCTTGCTCCAGTGGCCATTCTTCATGGGGCAGGCTAATGACCACCAAACTTGTCACAGCTGAATCCTAACTGATACTTGCCCCAAGTCCATCTTCAGCAGGGGTTACTGGATAAGGTGACTACGGTACCTCTATTGTCACCCTGAAATTTGGAAAACTTCCACAGACCTGGGATTGTCCTGCTCTGAATGGGTCAGCTACTCACTGGGCCATCAAGGGGAATCAAATTTTTTATGACAAACTTTATTGATCATGACTGCCAAGTGCATGGCTATGAAACATTTAACTATTTCAGGCTGATTCATTATTAGTGATTTCAGTCTCGTCGAATTAACTGTGACAACTAGAGTGGAACTGTGCTGGGTAGGCCTGAGACATAACCACAGCCAGAATAAGGATTGATGAGATACACTTGCCATGCACCATGTCCTTTTCCCTTCCAAAAATGCTTATGCTTATAATGTAGACTACATCCCATTTTTACCCATGCCACCCTGTCCCCATATATCCTCCTTCCAATCCACCCTGGCCCAACCTCTCTACCTTTATACAAACTCATTCAGGTGAGGCCAAAAGAACCAGAAATAATTTACCAAAACCATGGGCACTCAAAAACATTTGGCAGAAATTTGGGCAGCCACCTCATGATCCAAGCTTCATTCGAACCACCAACTGGTTAATGACTTCAAGCCCCAGAGGGGGACAGAGCTGTTATGGTATGGAGGCCAAGGCTACAGAATCAAGCTGCGCCCTCTCACTTATATTGCATGGTATACATTGACACTCCTTGGTCTGTAACCTGGTTATTTTGCTCTCTTCCTTCTGTTCCATTATACTATGTTTACATTATCAATTTAATTTCTTACATTGATATGGTACTGCTTCTATTTATTCTTCCCCATTTTGCCTTGATCTTCCATGTGCTCACTGACTCTTATCATATCAACATACCACTTTGTGTCTCCACCTGCAGCCTGTCCACTGGTACGTTGGCACACTGTTGGGGAGGAATTAGCTAGTGATACATGGACCTGCTGCACTGAGGAGGAGCAGCCCACTAATACATGGATACACCATGCCGAGGAGAAACAACCCACTGGTGTCATGGACATACTATATTGTACTGGAAGCTCTCTAGCAGCCTGGCTTCACAGCCCAGCCTGATCCGATCCTCACATGATGTCCACACCAAATGCTTTCCAGAGCACAGAAGATAATGACCAGGAGCAGGAACCCTGGACGATTTTATTCTCTGCCTAATGCAGTTGTTTTGAGACCAAATATAGTGCCCACCACATTAACAGTGGTAAGAACACCCCAAAAAATGAATATTGCCAAATGAATTTTTCAAACATGTATTATTCAAATAAAAAGGGCAATACTGTATTTCAGAAATACAAAATAGGGTGCAGCCAGACAATTGGAACGAGGACCAATGACTCCTGACATTGATCATGGTAGATGCTGGGACATGACATGAAGCAAACATATTAATGAACTGGCACAGATTTAACTCAGGCTAGTATAAACAGGGCTGTCAATCTCTCTTGAAGTCATTCAAATGAAGCCACCTGGCCACATAAACCTCACGCCTGTATTCAACTTCACTTACCTGACCAACAAGAGATTTTACTCACTATGTCAATTGCATGTCGGTGTCAGAAGTAAGAAATGAAAAGAAAAATGCGACTACTCAAACCATCACTGGCAAAAGCTAACTTGTGTTCTTTAAAACTTAGCCAGGACAGATACAGCACGGGTTACATATAGAAAAAAACTTCCTTTATTCTACCCCAGTAATACATCTCAAGCTGAGTTCCAGTGCCCTTAATGTCAGTGTAACACTTTTCCATTTCCCCCACAAGCACCTTGTGAGAGCACTGAATTAGGAGCAGCCCTTGCTCACTCAATTGAGTCTCTTTTCACAAAGGGCCCTATCAGCAGATTGAGGAGACTTGCATCCCAGCAACTTGGACAGAATCTGAATGCAGGTCCCAGAGGCTGAAAATAAGAATCTAACCAACTATGTGACAAAACGCCCAAGAAACCAGCAAATTTAAAAATGTTATAAGAAAGTTTATCTGCCAGCAGTTCACAGATTAGTGACATTTCCCAGCCTTCAATGTCGCTGGAACTTAAGCACACAGTATTTCAAGAAACCATTTTTTCTCTCCCATCACGTTTTTGTCTTCCTGCCAAATCTGACTGCAACATCTAAAGCCCTAGCAACAGAAGCATGTGGTTATAAACCTCAACCTAGCTGCAAGGAGATAACATACATTCAAAAAACAAATTCTCAACTACTCTGGCTTAGTAACTGCAGTGATTGAAGGTATAGCCTTTTCCTACTGCCCTTCGGGTCACGTGATTGTTCTTGTAGACTCCGACAAATGAGCCCTAAGCATGGGTAATCCGGGGGGGGCGTGGCTTTCTAGTCGAGAACCTGGCTCAAGCATGTAGCTTCTGAAAAGTGCTCTGTATTAAAGTTATCTGTTTCAAGTAGAAACCTGTCCATCAAGTCATTACATTTCGCGACAAGGGTAAAATAGCTCCGATGCTGCACCTTGCCTTGTGAATGTGAGTACATCAGTTTTTAAGAAAAAAGAAGTGTACTCACCAATCATGCCACTCTTCAGCAGAATCTTCCCTCATGACACGTCTATGGAAGACTGGAGCCAGTATGTAGAGCATCTTGTGGCAAATGAGATTACCAGAGGAGGAGCAGAAAGTAATCCTTTTGAGTGTGTGTGGTAGCAAGACAAACAGTCTCATCCACAGTCTGACAGCTCCAAATACACCCAATTCTAAACCTTTTAACAAATTAGTAGACCTCGTGAAGATGCATTTTCAGCCGAAGCCATCCGCTTAAGTTTAACTCCAGAGTTAGGGCCCTGGGAGAATCCATCGCAACTTATATAGCAAAGTTGAAGCAGTTGACAGAGCACTACAACTTTGGAGACACACTCAATGCTATGTTGTGGGCCAATATTTCCGCTTAGTTTGTTCAAGACAACGCCATTCAGCGCTGTTTACTTGCAGAAGTCAATATTGATTTGAAGCGCACCATGGAAATAGCGCCAGCCATGGAAAGTGCTGCGAGAGACTCACAGGCTTTACAGAACGTGCAACTTGGTGCTGTTCTTTAGGTGAGGTGGGAACCTACCGCCGGATGTGGCGCGAAAACCAGAGATATAGACAGTACAGCGAGAGACAGTCTCTGCTGCTAGAAAAACGAAAAGGTCTAATGGAAGCATTTCAGCAGTGATTCCAAAGTTAATCTGTTACAGATGTGGAGGTAACCATGTACTGGACACTTACAGAGTCAAGGACGCAGAATGCCATTACTGCCATAAAAAGGTCATGTAATAAAGCAATGCAGGGCGAAATCAAGACAGCCAATAAAGCAGTAGACCAAAAGGATTGAAGTGAATAATATAACAGAACCTGAAGCTGCCAATACTGACATCTATTCCCTGTACAATGTCAAAGCAGTAATAACTGAACCTATAACTATCACAATTCAAGTGAACAGGAAACCACTAATGATGGAGGTAGATACGGGAGCCTCAACTACAGTGGTGGGAGAGCACACATTTAAATACAAAATGAAGATACCCAGCCACTGAATCTGCAGCGAACAACAGCTCAGTTGAAGCCATACACATCCATACGGGTAAAGGGGATTGCCACAGCACCTGTGTCCTATAGGCAACAGACAGCCCAGCTTCCAGTGATCATAGTGACAGGTGAAGAAAGAATCCAATGTTGGGCATTGATATTATCTGCATATGAGTATACCTCTATGCATCGTCCTGGCGAGCCTACTGCAAATGCGGAGGATTGGGAGCAGTTTAGAATTCAGCAAAGGAGGACCAACAGATTGATGAAGAGGGGGGAAAAAAAAAAAGAGTATGAGAGTAAACTTGCAAAGGACATAAAAGTAGACTGTAAAAGCTTCTACAAGTATGTAAGAAGAAAAAGATTGGTGAAGCAGGGACAGGAGAATTTATAATCATGAACAAGGAAATGGCAGAGCAATTAAACAACTACTTTAGTACTGTCTTCTCAGAGGAAGACACAAATAACTTCCCAGAAATATTAGGGAATCAAGGGTCGAGTGAGGAGGAAGAATTGAAGGAAATTAGTATACTAGAGAAATTAATGGGACTGAAAGCCAATAAAGCCCCAGGGCTCGATAATCTACATCCCAGGGTACTAAAGGTGGCGGCCATGGAAATAGTGGATGTGTTGGTTGTCATCTTCCAAAATTCTGTAGATTCTGGAACAGTCCTGGCAGGTTGGAGGATGGCAAATGTAACCCCACTATTTAAAAAAAGGAGGAAGGGAAAAGCAAGGAATTACAGACCGGTTAGCCTAACATCAGTGGCAGGGAAAATGCTAGAGTTTATTATAAAGGATGTGATAACAGGACACCTAGAAAATATCAACAGGATTAGACAAAGTCAACATGGGTTTATGAAAGGAAAATCATGCATGACAAACCTACTGGAGTTTTGAGGACCTAACTAGCAGAATATATAAGACAGAACTATTGGATGTGATGTATTTGGATTTTCAGAAAGCTTTTGATAAAATCCCACATAAAAGATTGGTGTGTAAATCTAAAGCACATGGGATTGGGGGTAATATCTTGGCATGGATTGAGAATTGGTTAGCAGACTGGAAATAGAGAGTAGGAATGGGCCTTTTTCGGAATAGCAGGTGGTGATTAGTAGGTTACCGCAGGGATCAGTGCTTGGGTCCCAGCTATTCACAATATATATCAATGATTTGGATGAGGGAACCAAATGTAATATTTCCAAGTTTGTTGACGATGCAAAATTCGGTGGGAATATGAGTGGTGAGGAGGATGTAAAGAGGCTTCAAGGCAATTTTGACAAGTTGAGTGTGGGCAAATACACGGTAGACGCAGTATAATGTGGATAAATGTGAAGTTATCCACTTGGGTAGAAAAAATCAGAATGGCAGAGTATTATTTAAATGGTGATAGATTGGGAAATGTTGATGTACAAAGAGACCTGGATGTCCATGTACACCAATCAAGCAAGCAGGCAGGTGCAGCAAGCAGTTAAGAAGGCAAATGGTGTATTGGCCTTCATAACAAAAGGACTTGAGTACAGGAGCAAGCATGTCTTACTGCAGCTATACAGAGCCCTGGTAAGGCCAAGGTGACACCTGGAGGAGTATGTGCAGTTTTGGTCTTGTTACTTAAGAAAGGATATACTTGCCATAAAGGGAATGCAGCGAAGGTTCACCAGACTAATTCCTGAGGTAGCAGGATTGTTGTATGAGGCTAGGCCTGTATTCACTGGAGTTTAGAAGAATGAGAGGGGATCTCATTGAAGCATAAAAAATTCTGACAGGGCTGGATGCAGGGATGACATTTCCTCTGGTCGGGGGGTCTAGAACAAGGGGTCACAATCTCAGAATATGGGGTAGGCCATTTAGGACTGAGATTAGGAGAAACTTCTTCACTCAGTGAGTGGTGAACCTGTGGAATTCTCGAGCATAGAGAGCTACAGAGGCTAAGTCACTGAATATATTGAAGAAGGAAATAGATAGATTTCTAGACTCTAAAGGCATCAAGGGGTATGGGGAGAGAGTGGAAGTATGGCGTTGAGATAGAGATGAGCCATGATCATATTGAATGATGGAACAGGCATTTTCTATGTTTCACTCAGTTGTCTCCCATTACCAGATAGTATTGTACATGCTCCAGTGCCACAAGAAGTTGTGCTTGTACTGAATTTCTTGGACTCTTCTCCCATGTGTGTGAAACGAGTTAGGAATTAGGCGAACAGAGATCCAATTCTGTCGAACGTCCAAGACCTTATATTGCGTGGGTAGTCGAATTCACCGGGCCTGAAGAGATGAGACTATTCCAAGCCCAAAAAACAAGAGTTAAGTTGTCAAGATGGAATCGAATCATTGTCCCTTCACAAGGAAGAGAACCACTCTTGACAGAGCTTCACAGTGCACATCCAGGCATACCGAAGATAAAAATGCTTGCACGAAGCTCTGTCTGATTGCCAGGCATAGACAGTGACATTGAAAGCATGGTCAAGCACTGTCTCCAATGTCAGCAACAACAGAAGTTGCTTGTTTCAGCTCCACTCCATTCGCGGAAGTGGTCTGGTCGACCCTGGGTTAGATGATTATGTAGGTCCATGCTTAGGTACCATATTTTTATTGATCGTAGATCATAAATGGGTGGATGTTTATGAAGTGTCATGAAGCTATTAATGTATATAATGTTAGACTTGTAGTAAGGTCTGTGTCTGTGGGTGTGTCTGTATGTCCCCTAATTGGATTAAAGCTAGCTAGCCTGGGTGCTTTGATGTATAGTAGTTTTGAGATGTAAACAGTAAGGTATAGAGTACATTTGCATTTTGTTGAATAAACCATTCAAAGACTGGGGGTGAAATCTTGCATCTAGCTAGGAGACACCAAGCAATATGTTTATATTATTAATAAAATTGGTACCATGAAATGGGTTTTATTGTTGGAAGAGATGGAGTTCAAAGCGCCTGGTGATTCAATGAGAATTTGCATTCAAAGGAAAGGCTAGGTATACACAGAAGAGTTTAGTGTGTGGAAGTTAAAGGCATATGATATCTAAGTGCCTGTAAACCTACAACTGTCTGGAAAGGAAACAAATTGAAAGGAACCTCATCTTAAATTTGTAAGATAGAAAGTGCTTTGCCTGGTGTCTGTTTAAGGTCTATGGGTTATTGTTGCCTTGGTGAAGATTTTACGAGTGATTAATTTTGGGGATTTATTTAATAGTTATTATGGTAGTAATTTATAGATGCGTATGTGTGTTTAATATCTTGTAAAACTAATAAATGTTTAATTTAATTTATATAAAAAAACCTCTGGAGGCTTGGTGGTTTCATTTCTGAATTCAGAGTTGCATCTCAAACATACCAATTGAAAATATATGTAATGACAATTGTTTAAAGTTTCTCTCTGGGATTTTAAATAACAGCCTTTACCAACTGCTGTGTCATAACAGAAGCTAGATCACTGACATCGAGTGCAACTATTGAAAGGCCTCGTTGATGTTTTAGTATACATGGCCCACTGAAAGTCATTGTTTCGGATAATGGTACAGTCTTTACTAGTACAAAATTTCAGAGATTAATGCATTTAAATGTCTGGAATCAGACATATTAAAACAGCACCATATCATCCCTCATTAAATGGGTTAGCTTAAAGAGCCGAGCAAATAGCTGGTTGTTGGAATGTCTCTCTACTCCTAAGATGATCCACATGTTTTCAAACAATTCGGTCTTCCACTTCCACATGGAAGGACAAGGGGCCAGTTTCTGAGACAATTGTATTCCTATTTCAATGAATGAAAAGGTTATCCAAAGGTATTCTAAGAACTCGACTTTCCTGCTTTCTTCTCAATTATCGTATGATGCCTCATTCAACTAAGGGTTCGATGCCATCTGAATTATTGATAAAACGCCGCTTACGCACAAGGTTAAGTCTGGTGTTCCCAAACTTAGAAGGGAAGGTAGAAAAGAATGAGAGTAATGAAAAATTGAATCAAAAATTGAATCAGGATATTCACAGCAAAACTCGAAGATTTACTGTAGGAGATACAGTGTTCGTGGGGAATTTTGAAAGTGGACCTTGTTGGGTTCCTGGTACAATTGTCTCAGAAACTGGTCCCTTGTACTTCCAGGTGAAAGTGGAAGACCAAATTGTTCGAAAATATGTGGATCATCTTAGGAGTAGAGAGGCATTCCAACAACCAGCTATTCTACCTGTGATTAACGTCGAACCATTAATCCCTGAGGTGACAAGCATGATTCCAAGGATAACAACTGTAGCTATGAGGATAGATTGGAGAGGTTGGGTCTGTTTTCCTTGGAGAAAAGAAGGCTGAGAGGAGACTTGATAAAGGTATTCAAGATCCTGAGGAGTATGGACAGGGTAGTGAGAAACTTTTCCCACTCAGGAGTACATCAAGAACTAGAGGGCACAGATTCAAAATCATGGGCAAGATGAGTAGAAGTGATGTGAGGAAAAATTTATTTTACCCAGAGGGTGGTTGGAGTCTGGAATGAACTTCCTGAAAGGGTGGTGGAGGCAGGTTCGATAAAGGTATTCAAAAAGGAATTGGATTGCTATCTGAAAAGAAAGAATGTGCAAGGTTACGGGGATAAAGCAAGGGGGTGGGATTAAGTAGAATTCTCATTCAGCGAGCCAGTGCAAACTCAATGGACTGAATGGCCTCATTCTGCACTGTAAAGATTCTGTGATGTGAGTGAAAAAAAATCAAGGAGAAATGGCAGAAAGCCAAATTTCATTTTGACAAGTCTGCCAAACTATTGCCAGAGTTGAGCATTGGAGAGCTCTCAACAGGAATCAATCCACGTGACATGTGTAGAGCAGTTGTCACCTTGATCATACACGGTGGAAGTGAATGACCAAATATATCACTGCAACCGCAGGTTATACGAACAATTAGAAAAGCTGTTCCTTCACTACAGGTGGTCGATCAGGAAGTGAGATCTCATCAGCTACACAGACTATACAGCAACCATCATTCCCAGAGGTCCACTGGTACCCAACAGCAGAAATGGAACCACAACAACAGTTACCACGGCAACAAGTGCCACAGGAACGACACTCCCCAAAGAAGGAACTTCACCCAGACGAACAGCCAATGGCAACATGCATGCGTACGATTAAAAAACCTTTACGAATTAATGACTGTGTGTGCATTGCATGTGTAGAGGCTAACAAGAATAATGAACAGTTTATTAATGCCTGAGAACAGTTGTGGCATAGTGGGTAACTCACAGTTACACATGATAGTGCATGCAAAGTTGTCTGTTGTTTGTTATGGAAAGGGGATGTTTAGGTTTTGAAATGCAATCATTAAATGTTCTACCTGGCTTGCCATTGTCATGTGACCTCTGCCATGAAGGAATGTCTGAGGGCAGCCATGTTATTTCCAGTTCAATAAAGACACTACACTAGAAAGACTGTAGTCTTTCAGCTCGTAACAGAAAACAATTATCATAGTCCCAACACACTGCCACAACAGGTCCTAAAAGTATCTACGTTTTTTTCACCTGTTTCATCAATGACCTAATCAATTGTCACATATCAGAAGTGCGACTATTCACTTACAATTCTGCTGTGTTCAGCTCCATTCATAGCTATTCTAACAATGAAGCAGCCCATACTTAACTCCAGGAGAGCCAGGATAATATCAGGGCTTGGGATAACATTTACACCACGTGGACAGGTAATAAACCATTGATCAAGAGAAAACGCAGTCATTTCCCATTGACCTTCAACCGCACCATCATAGCAGAGTCCCTGACCATCAAAGCCTGGTGGGGCTGGGGTGGTTTACCATTGATCAGTAAGCTTAACTGAAGCACTGAAACATAGCAGCACAACAATTACAACAGCAGAGCAGAGGCTGATGGTCTGCAACAAGTAGTTTACTTCCTGATCTCTCAAACTACTTCACCATTTTCAAGGCTCAAGTCAGAAATGTGATGGAATCATCACCACTCACCTGGATGGCTGCAACTGCAAAACTCCAAAAATCTCAACATCATATCGGACAAAGAAGTTAGCTTGATCGTATTTAGTTTAAGTAATATTAGCCCCACCCTGCTCCATCACCAGAGCACTATATCTGTAGCATGTTCTATGTATAAGATGCACATGAGCAACTCATCAAGGTTAGTTCAACAGCAGCTACTTTTCCTTCAACCTCACCACTGAGAAGGGCAACAGCAACAATATTGTGGGAGCACCATCAAAACGTGGCCAGGATTCAAAAATGCCCATCACCACCTTCTTAGGGCAATGAATGTATTGCCCAAATCCTGACAACTTCCTTAAAATCTCCAGGAACAAAGCCACACTGCTCCCTATACAGCTCTTGTAAACTGCACCAATCTGTCACCCAGCAGGGGGCTCAGGAGGAAAAGTGGCCCTTATCTACTCTATGATTCCATGGGCAGGGTTTTTCAGTTAGCATGCCAGGGCAGGCCCGACATGCTGACGTGTAAAATGATGTGCGATGATGTTGGGCATGCGTCCTGACGTCATCGCACTGTCTCACGATGTTTCGTTCGGCTGGCGTGCATCAGAGTCAGCTGCTTGCCCGCCAATGTGTAAACAGCCTATTAAGGCCATTGAGTAAGTAATTAATGTAATTGTTAATGCTACCCATCCAACCTCAAGGTTGGCGGCAGGTGAAAAGGCCAAGCGGCCTTCATTTTTCTTAGGAAACCTAATCCACGAGCAGGATGAGGTTTCCTAAAACTTTTATTAATTAAATTAAAAATTTTTCCTAAATATAAAAACATGACCCATACATGAGGGGACATGTTTAATTAACTTTTTAAACCATTTAATAATTTCAGTAGTGATTCAATCTCTGAGGCAGCTCTGTGCCTCAGGGAGATTGAAGCGGTCTTTGGCGCGCATGTGCTAAAGGGCGCTGGCCCCGACTCTCCCTCCTCCCCCCCGTCCACACAGGTAGCGCTGAGCACTATGGCTCGCGTCTTACGCTGGGCATGGTAACATGGCAGCGCGGAGATTATCAGCTCTGCTACCATCCCCGCCCACCTGAAAAATTCATCCCTGTAGGTAGTTCCGGGGGAAGATTGAGTGATATGGCAAGAAGGTAGGCAAGTGGGATTGACCCATCAAAATTGGAAAGGATTACTGGGCCAATGGCCTTTTCCTCATCCTAAAAATTCTCATGAGGTCCTGGAAGCAGAACCCCTTATGTGTCCTCACTCAGCTGAGTTCATCATGTGGCATAAAGAGATGGAGGATAGAGGATCAAAACGCAACATAGTTAAGTTACTGATTTCTATTGTAGCTCGTGCACATTACAAATTCTATCCTGGAGGTTCACTTCTCCACTCATTCACTTGGTAAGGTCACTGGATAACTGAGTCAAGAAGATCCTAAGTTTAGCAAGTAACGAGGGCACTCAGTAGAGTGCATACCTCTGCCACGCAGTAACAATGTTATTAATGTTATTAAAACCTTGAGGCTCTGCAACAACTGAAAAAAATATTTTTTTTTAAAGAGTTTCCATCTCACTCAGGATGCTTCAGGCCAATTCACATCCAACAACCTGCTCTGAAAACTCTACTCACATTTTGCCAGCTGTGGCAAATTCCACCATAACAACTGAGATAATCCACAGCATAAAGAAATAATTCAACAGCATTCTAACTAAAATTCACAGTAACCATGTTCCTAAACAAAACATGCTTGCCTGCACACAAAAAACTGAAAGGTCAGATAAGCTACCTGCACCTTATCTCCTGTGAGCAAGAAAGCAAATCAATTTCCCCCACCCTTGCTCATCTTATTTCAAGAGGAGAGAATTTTTCCATTATCTTTCTTTCTTCCTTTTTCCAGTATAAACTTCCTCCCCTCCTCTGATGAAGGCAGTGGGTACTTTTGACAACTGGCAATGTCTAGCTGGCATTCTTTTCATGTGTCGGTCTGAACTGTAAGTGCCAGAAGGCAAGTCGAATTGGAAAAAATGATCTAAAAATAAGCCAATTCGTCCGAAGTCTCAGCGTTAATGGATCCATTTAAAATTTTCCAGGATCCTAATCCACATCATTACCAAAAACCAAAAAGTTCTTCCTTCAGCCATATCCTATCTGCGTACTAGGTTTCGTTGAAATCTTTCCATTAGTTTTTGAGATACAGGGCTGGATTCTCGCTGAGTCAGGATGACATGCGAGCCCTTTAAAAATGGCGGATGGGTCCCAATTCTGGGATTCCCGGCCCCATTCCTGAGGTTTCTGATTTTCAGGTGTGCCTTTTAAGGGTGCTGGCTGGTTCAGGTCACAGGTCTGCACCCTGCACTCCCCACCTGGCCAGTTCTATTGTGGGGTTAAGTCTGTCCTTGTCCTCTGCAACAGGCTAATGGATTACCATAAGACATAGAAGCAGAAATTAGGCCATTTGGCCCATCGAGTCTGTTCCGCCATTCAATCATGGCTGATAAGTTTCTCAACCCCATTCTCCCGCTTCTCCCCATAACCTTTGATCCCCTTACCAATCAAGAACTTATCTATCTTGGTCTTAAATACATTCAATGACCTGGCCTCCACAGCCTTCTGTGACAATGAATTCCACAGATTCACCACTCTCTGGCTAAAGAAGTTTCTCCTCATCTCTGTTCTAAAAGGTCTTCCCTTTACTCTGAGGCTATGCCCTCGGGTCCTAGTTTCTCCTATTATTGGAAACATCTTCCCCACGTCCACTCTATCCAGACTTTTCAGTATTCTGTAAGTTTCAACCTGATCCCCCCTCATCCTTCTAAACTCCATCGAGTATAGACCCAGAGTCCTCAAACGTCCCTCATATATTAAGCCTTTCATTCCAGGAATCGTTCTCATGAACCTCCTCTGGACCCTCTCCAGGGCCAGCACATCCTTCCTGAGGTACGGGGCCCAAAACTGCTCACAATATTCTAAATGTGGTCTGACTAGAGCATTATAAAGCCTCAACAGCACATCCCTGCTTTTATATTCTAGTCCTCTCGAAATAAATGCCAACGTTGCATTTGCCTTCCTAACTACCGACTCAACCTGCAAGTTAACCTTAAGAGAATCCTGGACTAGGACTCCCAAGTCCCTTTGCACTCCAGATTTCTGAATTCTCTCCCCATTTAGAAAATAGTCTATACCTCTATTCTTCCTACCAAAGTGCATGACCTTACACTTCCCTATGTTGTATTCCACATGCCACTTCTTTGCCCATTCTCCTAACCTGTCCAAATCCTTCTGCAGCCTCCCGGCCTCCTCAATACTACCTCTGCCTCTACCTCTTTGTACCATCTGCAAACTTAGCCAGGATGCCCTCAATTCCTTCATCTAGATCATTAATGTATAAAGTGAAAAGTTGTGGTCCCAACACTGACCCCTGCGGAACTCCACTAGTCACCAGCCGCCATCCTGAGAAGGACCCCCTTATTCCCACTCTCTGCCTCCTGCCAGACAGCCAATCTTCTATCCACGTTAGTACCTTGCCTCTAACACCATGGGTTCTTATCTTACTGAGCAGCCTCCTGTGCGGCACCTTGTCAAAGGCCTTCTGGAAGTCCAAGTAGATAACATCCATTGGCTCTCCTTTGTCTAACCTACTCATTACCTCCTCAAAGAATTCTAACAGATTTGTCAGGCATGACCTCCCGTTGATGAAACCATGCTGACTTTGCCCCATTTTACCATGCACTTTCAAGTATTCTGAAATCTCATCCTTAATAATGGACTCTAAAATCTTACCAACAACCAAGATCAGGCTAATCGGCCTGTAATTTCCCATCTTTTGCCTCACTCCCTTCTTAAACAGGGGGGTTACATTAGCGATTTTACAGCCCTCCGGGACCCTCCCTGATTCCAGTGATTCCTGAAAGATCACCACTAACGCCTCCACTATCTCTTCTACTTGCTGAGCTGTCTGCTAAGCCTCATCATGTGTTCTTGGCTGAGAACCCAGAAACCTATTAGCCTGTTGAAACACCTGAGCCCCAGAGAAAACACTGCTTGATTGACAGCTCTGGCTCTCTGACTATGCTGCCAATTTCACAATGTTTATTTGCACAAGATGAAGAGGTTTCATGTGCTTGCAGCTTCCGCTACTAATACTTTATAGAGTGTCTGGATGATTGACACTTTTACTGGGCTTAAGTAAAAAGGAGTTTTTTTTAGCAAAGTGGAAAACTGTCAATGAATGACTGTTATTTAAGCAATTTTTACACATCCTGCTGTCACTATAGTGTTCATTGCTTCTATACAATATATAGTGGATGAATGGGCATGCAAGTGCCATAGCTTGGCATGGGGAGGCATGAAGGGCTATTGGGGTTGTTAGGGGGCATATCTTGGCATGGGGGCATAATGGGCCATAGGGGTTGTTTTGGGGGGGTTGGCATGGGGGCCTGAGGGTCCATAGGGGTATGTGGGAGAGCATGTGGTGGCATGGGGAGGGCACTGGGATGTGTGGGGAGTGTGTAAGGTGAAGGCTGGAGCGCCTTTCAGTTTTTGGTATAACTGGGATAAAGTCCCAAAACAGGCCTTTTAACCGGCCCACCTCTGCAACCACAAGCCCCTATGGCTACCTTTAAACATTTTCCTGGGTCAGCTGGCCCAACTGCAGTCCACACATGTCCGTCCCCAAACAATGAAAATCCTGTCCTTGCGGACACTTTCTCCTGAGGTGGGCAGGCCAAGCCAGGATTTGCCTGACTCCCGTTACCACCTTGAGAATGAAGATCCAGCCCATACTGTTTAACAGAATCACAGAATCTTTACAGTGCAGAAAGAGGCCATTCAGCCTATCGAATCTGCAATGGCTCTCTGAAAGAGCATTCTACCTAGTTCCATTCTCCTGCCTTATCCCCATAAACCTGCTCATTCTATCTTTTCAGATAGCAATCCAATTCACCTTTCAATACTTCAATTGAACCTGCCTCCACCACCCTTTCAGGAAGTTCGTTCCAGACTCCAACCACCAACTGGGTGAAAAAATTTTCCTCACATCACTTTTACTCCTTTTGCCAATTATTTTGATTCTGTGCTCTCTAGTTCTTGATGTTCTCTTCAGTGGGAACAGTTTCTCACTATTTACCCCGTCCATACCGCTCAGGATCTTGAATACCTCTATCAAGTCTCCTCTCGGCCTTTTTTCTCCAAGAAAGCAGTTCCAACCTCTCCAATCTATCCTCATAGCTCCAGTCCTTTATCCCTGGAATCATGCCTATGAATCTCCTCTGTACTCACTCCAAAGTCTTCACATCCTTCCTCAAGGCACAGTACTCCAAATGAAGCCTAACCAGTGTCTTATAAAAGTTGCGAAGGTATATGCTCTAAAGGAGACTACTATCTCAAGATGCCCTGCCATCTTCAATGACCTATGTACACATACACTGAGGTGTCTCTGGTCCTCCACCTCCTTTAGAGTTTCTCTCTTTATTTTATACTGTTTCACCACATTTCTCCTGCCAATGTGAATCATCTTACACTTCTCTGTATTGAACTTCATCTGCCATTTGTCTGCCCAATCCACCCAACATGTTTATGTCCTTTTGAATTTCAAGACTATCCTCATCACAGTTGGCAATATTTCCAATCTTTGTATCATCGGCAAAATTTGAAATCATGCCCTGAATACCACAGCCTTAGTCATTAATATATATCAGGAAGAGCAAGCGTCCCAACACTGGCCCCGGAGGAACTCTACTGCAAACCTTCCTCCAATCTGAAAAACAACATTTTATCACTACTCTGTTTCCTGTCACTTAACCAATTTCTTATCCAAGTGCCTACTTTACCTTTTATTCCAAGAGCTAGAATTTTGCTCACAAGTCTGTTTTGTGGCACTGTATCAAATGCCATTTGAAAATCCATATACACCACATCAACAGTTTTGCCCTTATCAACCTTCTCTGTTACCTCCTCAAAAAAACTCCAGCAAGTTAGTTAAACATGATTTTCCCTGAATCACGTTTCCCTAAATGAATCCATGCTGGCTTTACTTAATTATCCTGCACTTGTCGAAGTGAATATTGATTTTGTCCCGAACCACTTTCCAGCAGTTTCCCTGCAACAGAAGTCAAACTGACTCGTATAGTTGCCGGCTTTATCCTTGCACCCCTTTTTGAACAAAGGTGTAACATTCACAATTCTCCAGTCCTCTGGCACCACCCCTGTGTCTAAAGAAGACTGGAAGATTATCACTAGTGCCTCTGCAATTTCTACTCACTTTCCTCAGTACTTTTGGACACATCTCATCCAGTCCTGCTACCTTATCCATTTTAAGTAAAGAGAGTCTTTCTAACACCTCCTTCTTCCCAACTTGGCCTGGATAGCATCTTCTTCCTTTGTAAAGTCAGATACAAAATACTCGTTTAATATTTACGCTATTTCTCCTACCTCCGTGTGCAAGTCTCCTTTTTTTAATCCCTAATCAGCCCTACTCTTTCTTTTACCATCCTTTTATTTTTTACTTATAGAAGATCTTGGGATTCCCTTTTATGTTAGCTGCCAGTCTCACTTCATGCTTTCTCATTGCTTTTCTTATTAGTTTTTCACTTCCCCTCTGCTCCTCCTATATTCAGTTTACAGGCAAACGGACGAACAAACGAGTGAAATCAATGTCTCCACCCACCTTCAGAGGTAATTAATAGTCTGTGCCAAGTTAACTGATCTCAGATAGGGTCACAACTGGGGCACTTGGTCTCAGCTGCCTGGACTGAGTCTGCTCTCCAGGAGCCTTGCTGGAACGTGCTTGTGTGGAACCTGCTTGACAACAGGATCAATCTCAGCTGTTTTGTCCCTGCTGGCTTTCACTGTCTGAGCTCACACGGGAGGCTGGCCACTCAACCGAGGCCGAAAGGCCACCTGGCTTCCACGGAACCGTCCCATATTCAGAGTCAGGATCTTTGGGAAGAGAGTACACACTGGGAAAAGAAAGCAGCCAAATCCTTCTAAAAGGGAAATTACAACTGCAGTTATCTCAACATTGTGGAATAAGAAAAGGGGAGATTCACTAAGCAAATAGAACATCTTTGTTGTAGAAGAAATTGCAACTACTGAGATTATCAGTGCAGACAGACTTACACAAGTGCACATCAGTGCAGTCTGCTGGATGATGAACTCTCAGTCTCTGCAACATCTTCAAAAAGGCTCCATCACCACAAAACCACCCTGGCTCCTCAACTTCCTTTTGTGGTCTCCTGCTAAACAATCAGGAATGAAGTCAGCAGACAGCGATTAAAATGCCCAGTGTCTGTCTGAGATGGGACTGTTTGGGGATTTTGAGAGCTCCCTGCACACCAATTATTGCTTTCTTTTTCAATTTTTTGTCTCCCCCCAGTTTCCAGCCCCTCAGCTCCTGAAGATTCTGAGGAGTACAATTTTAGTGGCCTTAGTATTTCACACTAGTGAGTGTTCTTTATGTGTGACTCTCAATAGAAATTTTCAGTATTCATTTTGACTGTAAAAAAAAACTTGCATTCGTATAGCATTTTTCATGATCTCTAGGCTTTAGCCAATGAAATACTTTAAGTATATTCAATGTTGTAAGCTAGAAATCATGACAGCCAACTTATTTAGAGTAATTTCCCACAATAAACAATAGGATAAATAACCAGATAATCTGATTTAGATGTTTGCTGAGAAATAAATATTGGCCAGCACACAAAGGGTGGAATTGTCCCAGATTTGCACGAAGTGCAATAGTGGGTGTGAATAAAGATGTTTTACCCACCGGCCGCAATGGGGGATCTTCATGCTGCATCGTCCCCTTCCCGCCTTATTAATTATGCAGCCACAGGAAACACGCAGTCTTGCTGGTGGGTGGCCTCCGATTTGCCCGCCGCACTGTTATCTTGCCACCTTCTCATACAGAATGCCATATTTAAACTGCAGCCGCACGCACTTCTCAATGCTTGCAGCCCAGGACTGCTCCCAAGAAGACATGACCCCAAAATCCAAGAAGAGTGCAGCCCCCAATTCAGTGATGCAACCCTGGAATGCCTTCTGGACAGCACAGAGGCCCGCTGCGATGCCCTCTATCCCAGCTCTGGCCGCAGGAGGCCCATCAGTCTCACCACTCTGGCTTGAGAGGCAGTGGCAGAGGGTGGCAGTGCCAATGTGCACAGAAGAGGTCGGCCATCCAGTGCAGAAAATGGATGAATGATCTCATCCATGCCACCAGGGTAATCAACCATCTTATCACTCTAAACTCACACACTCACAAGCCATCACACATTCACTGGCATCTCACTCACTGCCAGCTCAAGGGACATCACCACTCACTCTCTCATACACACCCTCACATCTCCACCTGACCTCAGCTCCACTGGAGGCTGCCTCCTCAGCACTCCCCCTCGAGACCACTTACACAGATCAACATGTGTCCCCACAAGCACCCCGGGATACCCCAACCCCTTCCCCAGTTCAGCATTCACCCTGCAGCCTCTTCCCTTGCCTGAGGCCATTTCTCCCCCTTCCCCAAGCAAGCACTAGCCTTGCATCCACTGAAAAGCCACCCCCGCCTTACGGACGGTCTGGCATGTACAGACCTGCCCGTAAGCCCCCCAAAAGTGATGTAGTGCTGTCTGTGAAGCCTGGTGTTAATGACCTCGAGCGCTGCCCGAGCAAGGTAGGCAAACAAACCGCAAAGTCACAAGCAAAATGCAGCGCGTCAGGTGCATGTCACCATGGAATCGTAGAAAAGTTATGGTGCAGAAAGAGGCCATTTAGCCCATCATGCCTGCGTCGGCCAAAAAGTGAAAATAGAAACTAGCTTCTCATTTTAATCCCACTTTCCAGCACCTGGTCCGTAGCCTTGCAGTTTACGACAAATCTTGGTACCTTTTAAATGAGTTAAGCATTTCAGCCTCAGCCACCCATTTTGGCAGTGAATTCCAGATGACCACCACCCTTCTGGGTGAAAAAGTTTTTCCTCGTGTTCCCTTTAATCTTTCTACCAATCACCTTAAATCTATGCCCCCTGGTAATAACCCCACAGGTAGGGGAAACAACCTTATCTAGGCCTCTCATAATTTTGTACACCTCAATTAGGTCATCCTCAGCCTCCTCTGTTCTAAGGAAAACAAACCTAGTCTATCCAATCTCTGCTCATAGCTGCAATTTTCAAGCCCTGGCAACATTCTTGTAAATCTCCTCTGCACAGTCTCCAGAGCAATTTGTCCTTCCTATAATGTGGTGACCAGAACTGTACACAATATTCTAGCTGTGGCGTAACCAGTATTTTATACAGTTCCATCACTGCATCCCTGCTTTTGTGTTCAATATCTCGACCAATAAAGGAAAGCATTCCATATGCTTTCTTGACCACCTTGTCCACCTGTCCTGTCACCTTAAAGGACTTGTGGACATGATCTCTAAGGTCTCTCACTTCCTCAATCCCTCTCAATAACTTCCCGTTTACTGAGTATTCACTTGCTTTGTTTGCCCTCCCCAAATGCATTACCTCACACTTTTCTGGACTGAATTCCGTTTGCCACTCGGCCCACTCAACCAAACCATTGATATCATTCTGCAGTCGACAGCTATCCTCTTCACTATCAACAAGACAACCAATTTTTGTGTCATTTGCAAATTTCCCAATCATGCCTCCCACATTTAAGTCTAAATCATTTATACAACAAACAGCAAGGGCCCCAACACTGAGCCCTCAGAAACACCACTGGAAACAGTTCTCCATTCACAAAAATATCCATCAACCATTAGCCTTTGTTTTCTGTCACTGAGCCAATTTTGGAACCAACCTGCCACCTTACCTTGCATCCTATGAGATCTCACTTTCCCGACCAGTCTGCCATGTGAACCTTGTCAAATGCCTACCTGAACTCCATGTAGGCTACATCCACTACACTACCCTCATCACTCTTCCTTGTTACTGCCTCAAAAACTCCTATTAAGTTAGTAATACAAAATCTTCCCTAACAAAACCATGCTGACTATCCCTGATCAATCCATAGCTTTCTAAGTGATAGTTTATTCCGTGTCTCAGAATTGTTACCAATAATTTGCCCACCAGTGAAGTTAGACCGACTGGCCTATAACTTTCTGACCTATCACTCACACCCTTTTTAGATTATGGTACAACATTCGCAGGTTTCCAATCCTCTGAGATCTCGCCTGTATCTAGTGAGGATTGGAAAATAATCTTCAGAGCTTCCGCTATTTCCTCCCAAGCTTCCTTCAACAGCTTGGGATTCAATCCATCCGGCCCTGGTGATTTATCCACTTTCAAGGATGCCGGCACCTCCAGTACTTCCTCTTTCATTACGCTTATTGTATCTAATATTTCACACTCCCCCTCTTTAACTAGAATGTCTGCATCATCCCTCTCTTTAGTGAAGAGAGGGACAAAGTATTCATTGAAAACCCTGCCCACTCTTCTGCATCAACGCACAGGTTACCACGTGCATCTCTGATAGGTCCTACCTTTTCCTTAGTTATTCTCTTGCTCTTAAAGTACTGGTAAAACATCTTAGGATTTTCTTTGACTTTACCTGCCAATATTTTTTCATATCCCCTCTTTGCTTTCCTAATTTCCATTTTTACTTCACTCCTGTGCTTTCTATACTCCTCCAAGCTTTCTACAGTATTAAGTCTTTTATGAATGTCATAACTTTCTTTTTCTGCTTTATCTTGGCCTGTATGCTTCTAGATAACCAGGGAGCTCTAGATTTGGCAGTACCACCCTTTTTCTTTGCAGGGACATGTCTACACTGTGCCTGTAGAATCTCACCTTTCAATGCCTCCCACTGATTTTACACAGTTTTTCCTTCTAATAGCTGCATCCAGTCCACTCACGCCAGCTCACCTCTCAGCTTTGTAAAATTTGTCTTCCCCCAATTTTACTCCTATTCTATCTTTGTGCTTTTTCATACTGATGCTAAATCTAACTATATTGTGGTCACTATCTCCAAAATGGTCTCCCACTGCTACTTCATCCACATACCCAACTTCATTTCCTAAGACTAAATCTAGAATTGCGCCCCCTCTCATTGGGCTTGTTATGTGCTGGCTAACAAAGTTTTCTTGAATGCAGTTCAAGAATTTTGCGCCCTCTGTGCCCTTCACACTGTTCGCATCTCAATTGATATTAAGGTAGTTGAAGTCCCCCGCGATTATTGCCCTATTGTTTTTGCTCTCAGAAACCTGTCTACATATTTGCTCTTCGCTTTGTACGGTTGTGAAATACGTCGACGTGCAATCCCGCTGACGTGCCCGGATGACCCAACATGTGGCAGGGGGATGATTCTGGGGAGCAGGGCTTATAATGAGATATTAAAGTATTGAAATTAGGTTCCCGACGTGTGGCAGTGGGAATCGTAGCCCGCCATTGACGGGTGGAGCAGACGATGGCATGAAACCAATTTTTGGCCTTCTTGCCATATCGTCCCATCCTGTACGCCCCCCACCCACACCACCCACCATGACGCCACGCATCAATGGGGCCAGAAAACAGCCCTGGTCTTCCTTAGATAGTGCCATGGGATTTTTTTTTACATCCACCTGAGGGCAGACCCAGCTTCAGTTTAATTTCTCACAAGTAGAATACCTCTGACAGTGCAGCACTCAATCCATATTGCACTGAAGTAGCAGTTGGGATTATGTGCTCCAGTCTGGAGTAGGACTTGATCCCAGAACCTTCTGGATCAGAGGCGAGGCTGCTACCTAGTTTGGGGTACCCATGCCATGACTTCAGAGATCAGTTAAATTAGCACAAACAACAGATTGAAATTGGGATCTTATAAGAACATGGGACTTAGGAGCAGGAGTAGGCCATTCAGCTCTTTGAGCCTGCTCCACCATTCAATAAGATTATGGCTGATTTGGTAGTGGTCTCAACTCCACTTCCCTGTCTACCTCCCCCCCATACCCCATGACTCCTTTGTCTATCAAAAATCTGAACTTATTCAAGGCAGAATTAGACAATGACCCATCCTCTACTACTTTCTGGGAAAGAGAATTCCACATAACTGACAGCCCTCTAAAAGAAGAAAAAATCTCTCCACATCTCCATTTTAAAAGGGAGATCTCTTATCCTTAAACTGTATCTCCTAGTTTGAGACTCCCCTACAAGTAGAAACATACTCACGGTATCTACCCTATCATGGCCCCTCAGGATCTTATGTTCAATAAGATCACTTCTCATTGCTAAACGCCAATGGGTGTAGGCCCAAACCATTCAACCTGTCTTCTTAAGATAAGCCCCTCAACCCAGGAATGAGTCGAATGAACTTCCTCTGAACTGCTTCAAACACAATTATATCTTTTTTCAAATAAGGACACCAAAACGGTATACAGTATTCCAAATGTGGTTTCACCAAGCTGCTCAACTGCAGTAAAACTTCCCTACTTTTATATTCCATTCCCCTTGCAAAAAATGCCAACATTCCAGTTGCCGTCCTAATCACAGCATATAGTTATTCATTCTGGTCTGCCTGCTACAGTTACCAGCTGATACATCAGAGGAATGACAAGCACTCTTTAATCTCACCAAAACTGAACCAAACAGTGATGGATAAATAGGAGTGTAGTATGTTAGAATTGAAGAATGTGCAGGTCTTGACTATTCTTCAGAAACAGTTGTCCTACACAGGTATCATTGTTGTTTGGTCACCAAAAATTTGAGGACATTTACATTCATATTCTAGATTTTTTTTAATAAGTATTTTTCAGAAAAATAAAACTTTCCTAATGGTTTAGTGAGTAAATGCACCACCTAATGTGTTAGTGAGCCATACCGATGTGCAGTGTCCATGTTGGGTATCTGGTCAGTACTGTCACCTCAGCTGTAGCAAGCAATGGAAACACTACAGTTGGTATCAATGCCTTTTGACTAAATCCCTGTTAGAATACCTCTGTGGATGTCAGATGTGAATCAAATTGGAGTCAGCAGTAATACCCCACATAGTTAAACAGCCTCATCATCAAGACTCACACACCAAGAATTCCTGAGGACATCAGGCACTTCCTAAAGTGTTATCAGTCTGTCTTCCTAATGACAGGAGAATACAAATGTCAACCAGCATAAGATCCTGTGTCACACTATTAACTAACTAAATACTGTGGTATAAGATGCACAATTCAGATCGGCTTACGAGCATGACCAGTGACACTGAATCCCTACTGTAAAGCCCAAAAATATGTAGTAACAGGACAAAATTGTTCTTAATGGCTAGCTGATTCATAACAAGAGGGTACAGACTAGAAAAAATGTTCCTACACAGATGGTTATCATAATATAGAATGTTTTACAAGAACAAGTTGAAGAGCATTATCACTGGAGCAGTCGGTCGAATTACCTCCTCCTCTTCTGCTGTAAATTCTACCATTAGTCATTCCAGACCTGTTGTTTCTCTTAACACTTGAGGGTTAAAAGACTTAGTGTGATATAGTCAATTGAATGCTTTGTGAGCTGCTGGCACTGTGAAAATGTAAAAAAATGCAAAAAAGCATTAATCTTGGGCACTATCCCACAAATGCAACTACTCTGTGAGGGGAAAATTCCTTCTCATTTCAAGTCTTTCTTGAAACATTAAATCCATATTTCTGCCCTCTAGTCCTGTACTCATAGTCCAAGCTATATAATCAACATGCAATTAAATTATCATCCCTCACAGCATTTTAAAAGCTAGGATCTACACCTTCTCGAACTTTTCTTTAATGAAAATAGATCCAATTCAAAATTTGTTTTCCTGCATGAAAGCCTAGCACCATCTTTGTTTCTGTTCCTGTTGAAAATTCAGCAACACTCCCTTGTTCTTTTGAAGGTAGCATGCCCATATTTCAAAATTGGCCTCAGCAATCATTTATGTAACTTTTAAACATCATGCTCCTCTTTGGTTCAGTTTGTGAAGCTCACACACAAATCAGCCATGAAGACCTAAAGGTCTTTGATTCAATTCTCATCTATGAGGAGCTAACTGATCTTAGTTGGAGCAGCAATAGGGGCCTGCAATTAGTTTCAATGTTCCTGAATTAAGAAGGACAGAATCATCAGTTCCTGAACTCTATCCAAAAATTTCTGTTAGAAAGTGCTCAGGCAGTGAAAATAGGCAAAGGCAAGATCGACTGTGCCGCCATGGTCAAATGACCAGCTACACTCACTGTCCAGGCTCCCATGCAGAGCCATTTGTGCAAAGACAAGTCCTTCGAAACAAAGCTGAGCAAGAGAGCCAGGAGAAAAGCAGCTCGCTTTGAGTTCTGGATCAATGCCCTTGAGATATGTACCAGCATACAGTGGGATATATTTTCTTTCCTTTGTAAATATTGGCAAAACAGTTAATGTGGGTACAAATCGAGATTTGTTTACTTTATACATGTCAGCTTTTTCACCAATATTACTGAAAGGAAGATAACATATCCCAATTAATCTGGTAGACACTAGACAACAGTTAAACAATCTTATTCAGATCTTTGTCTACCTTTGTCAATGGTAAATCCTCTACACATTTCAGGTTTCATGTTCCAATCGGGTGGAACACCTTACATTTACTTACATTGAAATCCTTAATTCCTTCGTTCAACTTCATTGGTTCTTGATCCTATTGAATAACTTAAATGCTTTTATATTTGTTACCTTCCCACATTCTGACCACATATTTGTGCCATCACTAAGACCACCTACTTCCACCTCCATAATATCACATGATTTCATCCATCTCAGCTCATCTGCTGCTGAGACCCTCATTCATGCCTTTCTTACCTCTATACTTGATGATTCCAACACAATCCTGGCTAGTCTCCCACATTCAACCCTCCATAAACTTGGAGTCATCCAAAACTCTGTTGCCCATGTCCCAAATTCTGTTCCCCTAACACCCCTGTGCTTTCTGACCTACAGTGGCTCCTGATCAAGCAATGCCTTGACTTAAAAATTTTTATCCTGGTTTTCGAATCTCTCCATTACTTCTCCCCTCCCTATCTCTGTAACCTCCTCCAGTACCATAAATCTCCAATTATCTATGCTTATCTAATTCTGACCTCATGTGCATCCCTGATTTTAAGTGTTCCACCACTGGTGACTGTGCCTTCAGTTACCTAGGGCCTAAGAACTGTAATTTTCTCTCTACACCTCTCTTTCACTCTTTCCTCGTTTAAGACACTCCTTAAAAACTACCTCTTCGATCAAGGCTTTTGACCTCACACTGTCTTATAAAGATTCTGCGACGTCCCTTGGGACATTTCATTATATTAAAAGAGCCATATAAATGTAAGGTGTTGTTATTGATTTTCATTGCAGTCTAAGAGAGGTGCTGCCTCAACAGCCACTCTCTGAAAAAGCATACAATTATTGACAGTAACTTCATGGATCTCCACGTTAATCTGCATACATGTGCACTCCAGAAGTTGCTGTTAGTTTCAGCAGTGTAATGATGACAAATGCTGACAGCTTTTCATTATTACCACAGCAAAATCTGGGAAATCTATTTTGTGATGTTGGTTTAAGGATAGATATTGGCCAGGACAACACCTCTGCTCTTCTTCATAGTGTCCTGGGATCTTTTACATCCGCCTGAGAGGGCAGATGGAGCCCTGTTTAATGTCTCATCCAAAAAATGGCGCCTCCAACAGAGCAGCTGCGCTGAAACATCAGCCTAGATTATATGCTCAAATCTCTGGAATGCAACTTGAATCCACAACCTGAGGGAAAAATGGTATCAACTGAGCCAAAGCTGAGAACCTGACATAATGCAATGACCTCTCCACTTGCCTGGCGAAGTGCAGCTCCAACAACACTCAAGAAGCTAGGCAGCATCCAGGACAAAGCAGCTCACTTGATTGGCACCCCTCCACAAACATTAACCCCCTCCACCACTGGTGTACAGTGGCAGTATGTACCATCCTCAAGATGCACTGCAGGAACTCACCAAGGCTCCTTAGACAGCACCTTTCAAACCCATGACCGCCGCTACCAGTTAGATGGACAAGGGCAGCAGACACATGGGAACACCACCACCTGCAGATTCCCCTCCAAACCACTCACCACCCTGACTTGGAAATATATCACAGCTCCTTCACTGTTGCTGGGTCAAAATCCTTAAAATGCCTCCCTAACAGCACTGTGGGTGTACCTACACCACATGGATTGCAGCAGTTCAAGAAGGCAGCTCACCAGCACCTTCTCAAGGGCAATTGGAGATGGGCAATAAATGCTGGCCTAGCCAACGATGCTTACATCCCATGAATGAATAAAAGAAAACCTAGGCTAGTACCAAGCCAATGTATATAACGCAATGAAAGAAGCTATCAATTATCCTGGACACTGATGCACAATGAAGCTTAAACTCTGTCCGCAGTTCCTTAAGATTATGGGATATCAATTTTAAATTTCCAATCCTGAAATTGCCACAAAATTAATACCTCATTAATTTCTGTAACATTATAACATATTGCAGCAATAAGAGTTGTGTTTAGTTTCAATTCCACATACATACACAAGGGGGTATTGCTGTAATAAATTTAGTCAGCTCACTACACAAGTCGCTATGCAAGGCTAGACAACTGTGTTCAGGGAAGCAAAAGGGGCCTCCAATTTTTACATCCCTGACAATCTACTAGAATATCAATCCCGATTTCTAAAGCAGTGTTTACAATATTGCCAGTTCTAATGCAATAAACAGAAGAATAGATTACCAAAAATGTTCAGCATCTGAATCCACAAGTATTGTTTCTTCAACAACTTGCATTTACATAATGTAAATAAAACATCTCAAGGCATACCAGAGAGGGAGAAAGTAATAGTGAGCCCCTCGTTAGATGACACCAAAACCTTAGTTTAAGAGGTACCTTTTGAGAAAATGTTTAAAGCAAAGAGATCAAACAAGCAGAGGTGATTAGGGAGGGTTCAAGGCCTTCATCAATACCTTTCTATAACACTTGTGGCTTCTTAGTCTTAGCAGAAACTTTTACAACATTCTGTTTCAAAGACTTTCTGCTTGCTTGTGTCCATTTCTGTTTTATATTTCTCTTGCAATTTGCAGGAAAAAAAGGGCAAAGATCTTCTTTTGTAGGAATGCTTCTTCAATATCTTCTAAAGAAGAACAAGCAAACACTTGGTAAGAAGAGACCTGATATCAATTAATAAATGCTTTATTTTACACAATATATACATATGCAGAAGAGCAGTTTCTCTCGGAATTACTTATTTCAAACAGTACAACTAATCATATGCTACACAATAAAGCCAAACTTCCACATTTCCTCACATTAGTTGCTTGGGTGAAATACTGAAGAGTTACCAACATCCACTAAACAACTGCCCTGTATGAGCCAGTGCCCTCAGCAGAGCTGTGAAGAAATTGGAAATTCGGCGTAGAACCAGTAAAGCCTGAAATTAAGTCAGCTGCCCACCCTCAGTCAGATTTTCCATGTCATTTAAGCCGTAGTAAAAAAAATTTTTGGATTGGGGGAGTTGGATTAATAATTTATAGCAAAAAAGAGGGGTTGTGAAATCGAAAGTGAAAAAAACAGCAATGACAGCTTATCCTGAAGTACATCTATGCATTTGTATGCAAGAAGAGATAAGTAAGGAACAAAAGAAGACCAGAAAACATTCAACTAAAGAATCATAAATCTTCTTCTTAGGGAGTCCCTTGAGGTCAAGGATGACTTGCATTCACTCCAATTGGATGGGTTCTGAGGTAGCTGCTAAGTCTAGATTCTGCAAGATGCGAGGCAGAAGGTCCTTGAAGAATCGAGTAGATGAATTGTTTGAAGGTTTCTGCGCTCTCGCTGGTGACTTGACTTTGCCTCTGCATGTTCCCAATAAAGTCTCTTGATGTGTTCAGTGCCTTCCTGAATTAACCTTCTCTATTTTGGTCAGAGCCGAAGGGAATGTTTGACTTCTTCAGAGATGCTCTGCAGACATCCCTAAAGTGTTTCCACTGTCCTCCTGGGAGTCTCCTGCGCAATCAAGTTTTGAGTAGAGTAGTTGCTTCAGGAGTCTAGCATCAGGCATACAAACAACATGTCCTGCACAGGGGAGCTGGTTTGGTAAATGGTGTTAAAATGGCCTTTTGACTCTATGACCCATTCAGAATTGGAAGAACCTTAACACGAAGGAAGTGGACTCCATCGAGAAACTGTCTCCCCTAAAATCAAATAATAGTGCATCAGTCCTAGTCCTGGTCTTTTGAGGTATGAAGAATCGCTTGAAGATTGAGAAAGGAAGGTCACAATCAGCATCCATAGAATGATTTTTGGGCCAGAGTACCATACTTTCCAAATAAGGAGGACAAAGTGACTGCGAAGAAGCAAAGGGAAGAATCTGAGAAGCTTTGGATCAGAAAGAAATATATCCCCATTCCCCATCCCCAGCAGAGTTTAATTTGAAAAGGACATCAGCAGATTATTGTTGTGTTTTATACCTCAGAGGTGTGCAGAGATGACACCAGTTTCTGTGTGTACAGGAACTTTATTTACGTTTCTAAAATGTCTGCTTCTCATGCTTACAGATTTTTGCTTTCAGTTTAGTTTCTCTTTCTCAGTCACCAAACCCAGGCTTGACTAAAAGCACAGAGAACACTCAACAGACAAACATAATTAAACACCAAACAATTGAATACCACTTCTTATCCCCCTTGTAAAACCAAAAGACTATTTTAAATTAAACCTCATAATTACTGTCCTTGAAATATCCTAGTATGCTCGCTATCAAGCATCCCGCATTTCACTTTGTAGTTGTCACCCAACAGATAGCGTTGGTAACAAGCAACCGCTTGATCTCCAACTGCAAATCGTGGTTCCTTTGCACATGTTCGCTTGTCAAAGTATGCATTTGTTTTATCTTCTTGTTTTGTGATTTCTTCTGCTTTTGCTCTGACATTCTTGTTGAATAGTGGTGATGGCTTAAGGATGGTCAGCGGCTTGCAAACGTTTCGACCAGTCATAAGTTCAGCTGGTGTCTTTCCAGTCAGAGAACGTGGGGTGGAATGAAATGTGTGAACTAGGTTATGAATGGATTGTTCAAATGTTTCCCCCCCATGACGTACTAGCTCTCAGACTGTCCTTGATCACCTTGTTGGATCATTCAACGCCACATTTCAATTGCAGGTTGTATCACAATGTCAAATGGTGGTGAATCCCATGTCTGTGAACTGACTGGAAACAAACTGCAGTCCATTCTCTGTTGTGATAGTCTCTGGCAAACCTCATTTGTAAAACAACTTGTCTAGAATGTCATGACCAAAGTGGTGGTTATGAAATTTGTTGCGGCAATTTCTGGCCATTTGCTATATAGATCATGAATAACACGCAAACAACATTGATTGCTAGGGGGTGCTCGTACTTCTTCAAAAATATATATTTGGACTTGTTGCCATGATTTTGTCAGCCATGAGGTTGGTTATAGAGGTGCAGGACATAGTTAACAGATTTCTCACTGAGTGTACTTGCTATGTAGTTTCTAATGAGCTCTTCTATGTGGCAATCTATTGCTGGCCACCAGACTGTTTCACAGCAGAATTGTTTAATCTTAACAACACTCTGATGTCCTTTGTGGGATAAATTCAACATGATGTTGTAGTGCTTTTGGGATAACCACTCAAGTTCTGCAAGCAACACAATTATCACCAAACAATGCAAGTTAATTGCGTACTTGGAAGTGTGGGGCCAGTTATTTCTTTATTTTACAAGACTACTTGATTTTTAGGTTCTGGCTCACTTTCTGCAGTATGTTATCTATTGCTGAGTCTGCCTTTAACACCTCTCATTAACATCCACACTGTCCACCACAGTTGCAAGCAAATAGGTCTTGAACCCAAAATCCATCAATCCCATGACATGAGTGGATCTCCCAGTGAAGGAAGGAAAGGTGCTGGAGCCAGTAAATATAAACTATTTCTCCACCCTGTCGCCAATTGTTTTTTATTCTTTGGAGTTGTGCAGAGATGTCCAGTTTCCTGTACTCAGGATCTTTATTTACAAGTGTTTCCAAAATAGCTGCTCTCTCATACTTAAAGCTTCTTGCTTTCAATTTAACTTCTTTCTTAATCACTATAGGCAAGCTTGACACACAGCACAGATAACATTCAACACACAGAATCAAACACTGAACAATTGGAAAATTGAATACTACAAGAATCTCAGGCCAACAGTGACAAACCCAGGGGTTCATACTTAATCTCAGTGAGGGCACAGCTCTCAGTCTTTCACTCTGTGTTGTTATTTCAAAGCCAGAGGCGTGCTGGTAGATAAAGAGAAGTTTTCACAGCAGATCTGTGGAAAGTTAAGAACAGTCTTGACGATATGCAGCATCAGCCATTTTGTTGCCAAGCAACAGCTCAATCTTTAATATGTCCACACATTCAGGTGTTGTTACAAAAGCACAGCACAAGGGCCTGTGAACTTCATTCTAAAGGATAATTCAAATCAGTGCGTGCAAACAATGCTCGCTCTCACCAACCATTAAATGGACCTGAGGATATTCAGACCAAGGAGATTTCTTACAAAGCACTTTGCTGAGGAGAGATATCAAATAATCACAGTTTCAGCGTAGCAGAGTTGAACAATATTGAAGCAACAATTTTTTAAAGCTGAATTATAAGATCCCAGAAAGCCAAAGAACTAACTCAGTCAGCAACAGAATCTGTGACTGACTAATAATGATGGATGCAATCTGCCAACACCCATGGAATTGAGGACATCCAGCTGATTGAAGGCCGTCTTGTCTTGATCACAATATCCCAGTATATCATTAAGATAAAAGCAAAAAAACTGCGGATGCTGGAAATCCAAAACAAAAACAAAAATACCTGGAAAAGCTCAGCAGGTCTGACAGCATCTGTGGAGAGGAACACAGTTGACGTTTCAAGTCCGAATGACCCTGCAACAGAACTAAGTAAAAATAGAAGAGAGGTGAAATATAAGCTGGTTTAAAGGGGGGTGGGACAAGTAGAGCTGGATAGAGGGCCAGTGATAGGTGGAGATAACCAAAAGATGTCACAGACAAAAGGACAAAGAGGTGTTGAAGGTGGTGATATTACCAAATATTATCAACCGTGTCCAGCCCATCTCCCGTGCTTCTGCCCTCACACATTCCTCTCCCTCCCAGAAACATGATAGGGTCCCCCTTGTCCTCACTTATCACCCCACCAGCCTCCGCATTCGAAGGATCATCCTTTGCCATTTCCGCCAACTCCAGCATGATGCCACCACCAAACACATCTTCCCTTCACCCGCCAACCGCCCCCCCTGCCCCCAGCAGCATTCCGGAGGGATTGTTCCTTCCGGGACACCTTGGTCCACTCCTCCATCACCCCCTACACTTCAACCCCCTCCCACGGCACCTTCCCATGCAACCACAGAAGGTGCAACACCTGCCCCTTTACTTCCCCTCTTCTCACTGTCCAAGGGCCCAAACACTCCTTTTAAGTGAAGCAGCATTTCACTTGCACTTCCCTCCATTTAGTCTACTGCATTCGTTGCTCCCAATGCGGTTTCCTCTACGTTGGAGAGACCAAACGCAGACTGGGTGACCGCTTTGCAGAACACCTTCGGTCTGTCCGCAAGCATTACCCAGACCTCCCTGTCGCTTGCCATTTCAACACTCCACCCTGCTCTTATGCCCACATGTCTGTCCTTGGCCTGCTGCATTGTTCCAGTGAAGCTCAACGCAAACTGAAGGAATAGCACCTCATCTTCCGACTAGGCACTTTACAGCCTTCCAAACTGAATATTGAGTTCAACAATTTTAGATCATGAACTGTCTCCTCCATCTCCACCCCCTTTCCGATACCCCTTTTTTTTCCCAATAATTTATATAGATTTTTCTTTTCCCACCTATTTCCATTATTTTTAAATGTATTTCCATCCATTGTTTTATCTTTACCTTTTAGGCTTTTTTGATTCCTTCACCCCACCCCACCCCCACTAGGGCTATCTGTACCTTGCTTGTCCTGATTTCAATCCTTAATTAGCACATTCCTTAGATAATATCACCACCTTCAACACCTCTTTATTCTTTTGTCTGTGACATCTTTTGGTTATCTCCACCTATCACTGGCTCTCTATCCAGCTCTACTTGTCCCACCTCACCCCCCACCCACCCAGCCCCCCCACCCCTTAAACCAGCTTATATTTCACCTCTCTTCTATTTTTATTTAGTTCTATTGAAGGGTCATTCGGACTCAAAATGTTAACTGTGTTCTTCTCTGCAGATGCTGCCAGACCTGCTATGTTTTTCCAGGTATTTTTGATTTTGTCCCATTATGCCACCCCTAGTTCCCAGGACAAATGACAATATGATTACAGAAAAAGTTGGGAAAACTCAGCAGGTCTCCTTCTTGAGTGCCATAGAAGTACATCGCTGCCTCAAATCTAATCAGGGGACCCAGGTAGTTTATATACAGAACAAGATATCTGGGAGCGTGTTACAGGGTGGAATCTAAGCAAGTTTGGGTGATTTGTATATAGAATAATGGATACACAAGGATGAATTACAGACTGGAATCCAATCAAAGGGTTTGGATAATTTTGTCTATCAAGTCATGAACTGCCACTGGAGCTGGAGTTCTACAGTGACTCAGCACAACGCCATGCTTGAAAATTCAAACATTTATCAACCAGTGACCTTCCCCAAATAATTTATCCAAAAGATGCTGTTTCCTGTGACTTGTTCCCAAGATAGACAAACCTTCTTTTAAAAAATATAACCTAAAAACTGCATCCCAATATACCATGCCAAAATATCCCGGTATAGCAATAAGAATACCATTAACTGGATAAAAGAATTCCTACAGAGATACACTGTGAGGAAGAACATCACATTACATTGCTACAGCATCTACTCCTGCCAAAACCTGCTGTTCCTATAGGCTGCATCACAAGGTGCTGTGCACCTATAGGACAAGCTTCACTCTCTTGTCCCTTATGTGCAATCTTCACTTCTTGGCAACAGTTAATAGGAAGCAACAGAATCAACTTGAGCAATAAGTTGCCTGGGAGTCCTCAAAGTTGATTCTGGACCCCATGAAGTCTCATGGCATCAAGTCAAACATGGGCAAGGGAACCTCCTTCAGATTACCACATACCGCACCACCACCACTACCCCACCCATTCCCCCCGCCACCCCCATGCTCAGCTGATGAATCAGTACTGCTCCATGTTGAACATCACTTGGAGGAAGCACTGAGGGTGGCACGGGTGCAGAATGTGGGAGTCTTCAATGTCCATCACCAAGAATGGTTTGGTACCACCACTATTGACCAAGATGGCCGAGCCCTAAAGGACATAGCTGCTAGACTGGGTGTGTGGCAGGTGGTGAAGGAACCAACAAGAGGGAAAAACATATTTGACCTCATCCTCATTAACCTGCCTGCCACTGATGCATCTGTCCATGACAGTATCGGTAGGGGTGACCACCACACAGTCCTTGTGGGGATGAAGTCCCATCTTCACATTGAGGATACTCTCCATCGGGTTTTGTGGCACTACCACTGTGCTAAATGGGGTAGATTTCAAAGACTGGGCAACCATGAGGCGCTGTGGGCCATCAGTAGCAGCAGAATTGTACTCAAGCACTATCTGTAACCTGACGGCTCGGCATATCCCCCCCACCACCACCATTACCACCAAGCCAGGGGATCAACCCTGATTCAATGAAGAGGGCAGAAGGGCATGCCAAGAGCAGCAACAAGCATACCTAAAAATGAGGTGTCAACCTGGTGAAGCTAAAACACAGGGCTACTTGCATGCCAAACAGCATAAGCAGCAAGTGATACAAACGTACGAATTAGGAGGAGTTGCCACTTGGTCCCTCGAGCTGCTCCGCCATTCAATAAGGTCATGGCTGATCTGCATGTAACCTCAATCCTGCCTCAATCCTACATTCCTGCCTACCCCCAAAAACTTTTCACCCCCTTGTTAATCAAGAATCTATCTAGCTTGGCCTTAAAAATATTCAAAGGTTCTGTTTCCAACACCTTTTGAGGAAGAGTTCCGAAGACTCACAACCCTCAGAGAAAAAATTTCTTCTCATCCCTGTCTTAAATGAGCAACCCCTTATTTTTAAACAGTGGCTCCTAGTTCTAGATTCTCTCACACAAGGAAACATCCTCTCCACATCCACCCTGTCAAGACCCCTTGGGCTCTTAAAGGTTTCAAATAAGTCACCTCTTACTCTTCTAAATTCCAGTGGATAGAAGCCTAACCCATCCAGCCTTTCCTCACAAGACAACCCACCCATTCCGGTATTAGGCTAGTAAACCTTCTCTGAACTGCTTCTAACACATTTACATCTTTCTCTAAATAAGGAGAGCAGCACTGTACATAATAGTCCAGATGTTATCTCACCAACTGAAGCATAACCTTCTTGTAATCAATTCCCCTCACAATAAATAATAACATTCTATTAACTTTCCTAATTACCTGCTCTACCTGCATACTAACCTTTTGTGATTCATGCACTAGAACATCCTGATCCCTCTGAATCTCAGGGCGCTGCATTTAGATAATAAGCTTCTTTTTTTATTCTTCCTGCCAAAATGAACAATTTCACATTTGCCCATATTATACTCCATTTGTCAGATCTTTGCCCACTCAATTAACCTATGTCACTCTGTAGCCTCCTTACACCCTCTTCACAATTTCGTTTCCTACCTATCTTTGTGTCATCAGCAAATTTAGCCACCATTCCTTTGGTCCCTTCATCCAAGTCATTTACATAAATTGTAAAAATCAAAGATCTAAGCTCTGCAGTCCTGCCACATCCAGTTGTGAAAGGTGGTGCACAATTAACCAACTCACTGGAGCAGGAGTTTTCACAAATATCCCCACCCTCAATGATGGGGGAGCTCAGCACATCAGTGCAAAAGATAAGGCTGAAGCATTTGCAACAATCTTCAGCCAGAAGTGCCAAGTGGATGATCTATCTGGCCTCATCCGGAGGTTCCCAGTATCACAGATGCCAGTCATCAGCCAATTCGATTCACTCCTTGTGATATCAAGAAATGACTGAAGGCACTGGATACTGCAAAGGCTATACACCCTGACAACATTCCAGCAATAGTACTGAATACTTGTGCTCCAGAACTTGCTGCACCCCTAGCCAAATTGTTCCAGTACAGCTACAATACTGACATCTACCTGGCAATGTGGAAAATTGCCCAGGTATGTCCTGTACATGAAAAGCAGGACAATTTCAACAAAGCCAATTACCGCCCCATCAGTCTACTCTCCATCATCAGTAAAGTGATAGAAGAGGTCATCAACAGTGCTATCAAGTGACACCTGCTTAGTAATAATCTGCTCACAGACGCTCAATTTGGGTTCTGCCACTCAGCTCCTGAACTTCTTACAGACTTGGTTCAAACATGGACAAAAGAGCTGAACTCCAGAAGTGAGGTGAGAGTGACTGCCTTTGACATCAAGGCAACATTTGACCGAGTGTAGCATCAAGGAGCCTAAGCAAAACTGGAATCAATGGGAATCAGGGGGAAAACTCTCCGCTGATTGGAGTCATACCTAGCACAAAGGAAGATGGTTGTGGTTGTTGGGAGGTCAATCCTCTCAGTTCCAGGACATCACTGCAGGAGTTCCACAGGATAAGGTCCTAGGCCCAACCATCTTCAGCTGCTTCATCAATGACCTTCCAGCTTAAGGTCAGATGTGGGGATGTTCGCTGATGATTGCACAATGTTTAGCACCATTCACGACTCAGATACTGAAACAATCCATGTCCAAATGCAGCAAGACATGGACAATATCCAGGCTCGGGCTGAAAGTGGCAAGTATCACGTGAGCCACAACAAGTGCCAGGCAATGACCATCTCCAACAAGAGAGAACCTAACCACCGCCCCCTTGACATTCAGTGGCATTATCATTGCTGAATCTCCCACTATCAACAAACCTGGGGTTACCATTGATCAGAAACTGAACTGGACTAGCCATATAAATACTGTGGTTATAGGAGCACATCAGCAACTAGGAATCCTGCGGCGAGTAACTCACCTCCTGACTCCCCAAAGCCTGTCCACCATCTTAAGGCACAAGTCAGGAGTGTGATGGAATACTTTCCACAAGGGCAATTAGGGATGGGTAATAAATGCTGGCCTAGCCAGCAACACCCACATCGCATAAATGAATTAAAATACACTACCTGTTATGCATAATACAGAGCAAATAAGGGTTGACAGAGATGGAAGGCATCACAAGAAAGTTGTGAATTGATTGGTGAGTATTGCTGGTTAGGGACTTAGTCTAAACAACTGGCAGATTAAAAAACTTTAAAAATATTAAATATTAATAACAAGTAACAAATGAGCAGCTGGTGAGTCTTAGCTTTCTTTTTTTAAAGTACGGTTTATTGCTACTAGTAAGGCGTATTAAGTATTAGTAGGGTTTATCAGTATTAGTAAGATTTATTAGTATCAGGAAGGTTCATTAATAGTGGTAACTCAATAGCCTGCTCCCTCTTTCTCCCCATACCCTTTAATCTCTTTTGTCCCAAGAGCTATATCTAACTCCTTCTTGAAAGCATACAATGTTTTGGTCTCAGCTACTTCCTGTAGTAACGAATTCCACAGGCTCACCACTCTCTGGGTGAAGAAATTTCTCATCTCAGTCCTAAATGGTCTACCCCATACCCTCAGACTGTGACCCCCGGTTCTGGACTCCCCCACCAGCGGGAACATCCTTCCTGCATCCACCCTGTCTTGTCCTATTACAATTTTATAGGTTTCTATGAGATCCCCCCCTCATTCTTCTGAATTCCAGTGAACATAATCCTAATCGACTCAATCTCTCCTCATATGTCAGTCCCCCCATCCCAGGAATCAGTCGGATAAACATTCGCTGCACTCCCTCTATAGCAAATACATCCTTCCTCAGATAAGGAGACCACAACTGCACAAAATATTCCAGGTGTGGTCTCACCAAGGCCCTGTACAATTGCAGCAAGACATCCCTGTTCCTGTACTCAAATCCTCTTGCTATGAAGACCAACATACCATTTGCCTTCTTTACCACCTGCTGCACCTACATGCTTACCTTCAGCGACTGGTGTACAAGGACACCCAGGTCTCATTGCACATTCCCCTCTCTCAATTTATAGCCATTCAGATGATAATCTGCCTTCCTGTTTTTGCTACCAAAATGGATAACCTCACATTTATCCACATTATACTGCATCTGCCATGCATTTGCCCATTCACTCAGCTTGTCCAAATCACATTGAAGCATCTTTGCATCCTCCTCACAGCTCACCCTCCCACCCAGCTTTGTGTCATCTGCAAATTTGGAGATATTACATTTAATTCCCTCATCTAAATCATAAATCCAGGCCAATCATTTTAATTTCAGTGGTGGGGAAGCTTCTAGAAACAATAATTCAGGATAAAATTAACAGTCACATGGGCCAGCACAGATGTGTTAAGGGTATACCGTGATTAACTAACTTGCTTGACATCTTTGATGAGCTGAGAGGGCTGACAAGAGCAATGCTGTTGATGTGGTTTACACGGATTTCCAAAAGGCAATTGATACAGTGTCACACAACAGACTTTTTGAGCAAGTTATAGCACATGGAATAAAAGGGGCAGTAGCATACAGTAGGATACAAAATTGGTTGGATATCAAGGAAACAGAGAAAAGTGGTTAATGGATGTTTTTCAGGCAGGAGGAAGGTTTGTAGTGGAGTCCCCCAGGGTCAATGTTGGGACCCTTGCTCTTCCAAATGTATTAATGATCTAGACCTTGGTGTACAGCGCACAATTTCAAAATTTGCAGATGATACAAAACTTGGGAGCTTTGTGGACTGTGAGGTGAATAGTGGAGAACTTCAAAAGGACATAAACAAGTTGGTGGAATGGGCTGACAAGTGGCAGATGAAGTTCAATGTGGAGAAATGTGCAGTGATTCATCTTGGTAGGAAGAACATGGAGAGAAAATATAGGATACAACGAAAAAGGGGATGGGGGAGCAGACGTACCTAGGTTTATATGTGCATGTTATTGAAAGTGCAGGACAGGTTAAGAGAGTGGTTAATAAAGCATACTAGGCTTTATTAATAAGGGCATAGAGTTCAAGAAGCAAGGAGGTTATGCTGAATTTGTATGTGACATTCATTCGGCCTCAGCGGGAGTAAAGCCTCCAGTTCTGGACGCGCACTTTAAGAAAGATATGAAGGCATTGGAGAGAATATAGAAAAGATTCATGAGAGTAGTTCCAGGGATGAGGAACTTCAGTTATGAGAATTAATTGGAGAAGTTGGGGCTTGTTTTCTTTGGAGAAGAAAGCTGAGAGGAGATTTGATAGAGATGTTCAAAATCATGAGGGGTCTGGACAGGATTGATAGGGAGAAATTGTTCTCACTTGTGAAGTGATTCAGAACAAGAGGACACAGGTTTAAAGTAATTGGCAAAAGAAGCAAAAGCTATATGAGGAAAAAATTTTTCACACAGCAAGTGATTAAGGTCTGGAATGCGTTGCCCAAGAGTGTGGTGGAGGCAGGTTCAATCAAGGCCTTCAAAAAGGAATTAAACTGTTATTTCAAAAGAAAGGATGTGCAGGGTTACAAGAGAAGGCAGGGTAACGTTACTACATGAATTGCTCATTCAGTACAAACATGATGGGCAGAATAGTCGCCTCCTGTACTGTAATAATTGTGATCTTCTGAAGTGATTCTCAGGTTCTGATGACCTGTAAAACCACGCTTACCTCACTTTCATAGATTGCAATACCATCAGAACCCTTTGACTCAACTAGATCTTTGTATCGATTATCCTAGATTTCTTATTGAGTAATTAAGGTAATGGTTGAAGATAAGAAGTAGGGGTTAAAGAGAGCCCTAATGAGTAAATTCTACAACCTATTGCAGCACCACTCCACACTGATGAAATGTTCCATATGTGATGATCCAGCCTATAACTCAACACCAATGTTTTTTGTTAATCTATAGACACATTTATCTCTCACTTATTCCAGGGTACCAATTATTTTAAACATAAACTTTCTCAACCACCCCCACCCCCAATTAGATTTCAACCTATAAGTATGCAAGGGAAATTTCGACTCTTGATTATCTGGTGACCTTGCTTCCAAATATACGCATTTTCTCAACTTTATCTCTGAATGCAGATAATGCTATCAAAACCATATTTATTTGACATCCCTAGTTTTTCTGAGATAAGCCTTTAAGCAGCTGCAGTCCTTGTGGTGTGGTGTGGGGATTGTTTGTACAACTTGTAGGGTGCTAGACCTTTTCAGATGGCATTCAGTCATCCACAAATTATGGGACTGGTGTTACGTGTAAGCCAGGCCAGGTTGGGGTGACAGGTTCCCTTGCCCAAAGGACATTAGTTGGGTTCTTAAAACAAATCAGTACCTTTGATGATCATTTTCCCTGGTGACATCCCACAAATTACCAGACTTAATCAAATTCATTAATTTGACTCCTCTGAGATGGTAGTCCAGAATTAGAACCACCATGTTCTATAGATATAGAGTGAGGACTGCGATACCTTCCACAGTCAAATGCCTGCATTCACATTTCTGGGCTTGTGTGAAAATAGATACTTTTGCAGGGCATCAGCAAGGAGAGTAAATTGGAGCAGAAAAGTAAACAGCCACACAACACACACGCAGCCATTAATTGGTTCTATGTATAGACAGAGTGGATGAGAAGCAAAGTAAATGGTTATGCTTACTGCACTGTTAAGACACTGTGCTCTGCAATCCAATCGCTATCTTTCTAAACTCCCAATGATAGAATTACAATACATTCAGAGACAATGTAATAAATGACATGGAGGTTGGGGAGGAGGGAGGTAGATTTACTGGCTAATGCTATCGTTCTGCAATTTTCCATGTTCTGAAAATGCTTGCAGCCATTGTGGCTTAGTTTTTTTTCTATGTTTTTGTTGCTTATTTATATTCAATCAATGGTAGCTGTTGTAGGGCAGTATAACCTTCTTGGCAATATAAACAGCATCCTTATCATAAGCCTCAATTACACTTCATTGCTGGTTAATTGAAGTTCAGGGACTCACAAGTGTTTGCTTATCATTCTGGCACCAAATAATCACTGCGCTCTTCAGCTACGACCACTCTGAAGGTTAGGATGCTCAATGCAGTCCAGATAAGCACAGCTCCTCAGCACAAACTGAACCCAACCCGAGTCAATCTTCCTGCAGAGCATAAAATTTCAGTACCAAGGAGTCTAAAGTACGATAAACAAAGCTGCTACAGTACTATGAGGATTCACTGAAGTGTCTAGTAACAACAGCACAGTATCTGTCCAAGGTATGCTGCGTGAATACCCACAGTGATTTTTTAAATTTAAGTTGCCAGCAATGTGTAATAGCGGAATTCATATACTGCACTAATCGTATTCTTTAAGCTATCGAGGAGGCATGGATCTTGGATCAACAGCAGCACATATCAAAAAATCATGGAACAAAAACATAAAATGCTGGAAAAACTCAGCAGGTTCTGTGGAGAGAAAACAGCACCTGTGGAGAGAAAAAAAAAGTTAACGTTTCGAGTCCGTATGACTCTTCTTCAGAGCTAAAGAGAAGTAAAGATGTGATGAAATTCATACGGTTTAAGGGGGTGGAGAGGGTGAAGCTGGATAGAAGGCCAGTGATAGGTGGAGGCAAAGGAGAGATTGCCAGAGACGTTATGGACAAAAGGGTGTTAATGATAGTGGCACTGTCTAGAGGAGATGCTGATGGTGGCATTAAGGTCAGAAAGCAGAATGTGATATAATATCAGGACAAGGGTAAGCACTCTGGAAAAAACAACATGAACAAGTGACAGATAGCCTTTGTGGGGGTGAGGTGGGAGGGAGGGGACAGTGGTGGGAAAATTTTTTTTTAAAAATAGGATATAAGATGAGGATAAAATAATGAAGAATAAAAATTAAAATAAGTAAAAATGAAAGTAAGTGGATAAAAAAATAAAAGTGAAAATGAATATTGAAAAAAAGGGGGTGAGGATGGAGGAGAGAGTTCATGGTCTGAAGCTGTTGAACTCAATGTTAAGTCCAGAAGGCTGTAAAGTGCCTATCGGAAGATGAGGTGCTGTTCCTCTAGTTTGCGCTGGGATTCACTGGAACAGTGCTGCAGGCCAAGGGCGGACATCTGGGCATGAGAGCAGGTTGGGGTGTTGAAATGGCAAACGACAGGAAGGTCTGGGTCATGCTTGCGACAGACTGAAGGTACTACACAAAGCGATCACCCAGTCTGCGTTTGGTCTCTCCAATGTAGAGGAGGTCGCATTGGGAGCGGCGAATGCAACAGACAAAATTGAAGGAGGTGTAAGTGAAGCGCTGCTTTACCTGAAAGCAGTGTTTGAACCCTTGAACGGTGAGGAAGGAGGTGGTAAAGGAGCAGGTGTTGCACCCTCTGCGATTGCATGGGAAGGTACCGTGGGACGGGGGGGGTGAGGTGTTGGGGGTGATGGAGGAAAAATTTTTGTAAAAAATTCTCACCTCACACCACCCCCACAAGGGCCACTTGTTCATGTTGTTCTTTCCAGAGTGCTTACCCTTGCCCTGCTATTATCACATTCTGCTTTCTGACCTTAATGCTACCATCAGCACCTCCTCTAGCCACTATCATTAACACCCCTTTGTCCTTTTGTCTATGACATCTCTGGCAATCTCTCCTTTGCCTCCACCTATCACTGGCCTTCTAAACCAGCTTCACCTGCTCCACTCCCCTTAAACAGTATAAATTTCATCACATCTTTACTTCTCTTTAGCTCTGAAGAGGAGTCATACGGACTCAAAACATTAACTGTTATTTTCTCTCCACAAATGCTGTTAGACCTGCTGAGTTTTTCCAGCATTTTCTGTTTTTGTTTCAGATTTCCGGCGTCCGCAGTATTTTACTTTTATCATAAAATCATGGGTTGCCATGTCCGTTATTTTCTGGCCATCTGAAGTCATATAGACAGAAAGAGAGTCAACCAAGATTTACGGAGACACCTTCCCTGTTGCGAGCATAGATTTGGAAAATCACCTCCTAGAATGTGTATCTCACAAAAATGAGCCACAAACCACAAGACAAAACGCAAGCAACTATCCAGCTCAAATGTACAACAGCAAATGCATGATCTGAAAGTCCAATGTAATTCCTGCATCCATTCTCCCACTTAACATAAATTATGCAAAACGAGGCAAGAGAAAAGAAAGGCACCTGACTCTGCTCTGCTCTTTGGTGGCCCAGCACTCGCAATGTTGTTCTGGGGAGGAGACAGACAAGTGATTGGGAATACTGTACAATTTGTTTTTAATTTGAAAAGAAATTTCATACAACATGCCCCAAAATTCTACAGGCCCTTTTGATGGAACAGTAGTTCAGCGGAGAGGAGGGGGTCAATTAGCCATGTTTTCACACTCTCAATCACTATCCAGTGAACGAACAGCCAGGTTAGATCTGCATGTGTAATATATTGACTGAGAATAGCATCAGGCTCAGCTGTCATGCCCTCCACAGACAAAGCTCGCGATCTAGTCACGTATAAAGAACAGGCAGTTGGCCAACGCTACAGCATCTATGGAACAGTACCCCTAGCATGAGTCTGAGTCTTTAAGGAGAGGAAAAGCAAAAATGAAGCAGAGGATGAATAAAAAGCGTACAATGACACTGTATACTTGAGTAAATGACCAGCCCATAGAAGTGCTGGTATTGCAGGCATTGGCGTGTGTTCCGCAATCAATAAGACAAATAGAAGCTGCAACATCAGTCTCCTCAATGTACAGTAATTGCTAACACAACAGTCCGTCAAGGTTGCCTGATGAGGTAGAGTGATTTATTGGTCTTCACTCTGTTAAGCTAGCGTTCTTGATTTGTCATCTTCCGAATTTCTCTCAGGATTGCACGATCATTGTGATGCTTTATCAGCAGTTTTTACTGAAGATGTGCAATTATATTCTGGGTCAGCCTCACAGGAGATGGGGAGAGATTCTGTCTTGAGGTACATAACAGTTCCCCATTACGACATCATTGTTCTTACACCTATTTTTTCAACATGAAGTTCACAATACTGATAAAATTGATGATGGCATGGTATCATTACAACTTGGAATGTAATTGTGACAGGTTTTGTGGATACAATCAATCTAGTGAGATTGGGGAAATTATCTTATTTCTGTTCTTTTTGTGCCGATTCCTGTTGCCGAATGGTTTTCTGTGCTTCCCTCTGCATTTTCTCCAATTCTCCAGTGTTACTGATTTAAGTGGCAGCAGCTTTGCTTTGCAGAGCACAATGGCAGAAACACCTTCAAAGGAGAGCTGACTTTGTTTAGGAAGGGATTCATGAAACATGGACTTTACTTCTAGCATTTTTAATGACATTCAAATCGTACCTGTGATGTGCTGAACATCCCGACACTCTGACATTAGCCTGCAGCGTCACTCCGATTAACAAGCAAGTTCCTTAAACGCAATTGAGTGTTCAATCCGGTGATAATGAAAATGTTACAAATTCATGCAAACACACATAGGCCCTATTTACTTAGAATATACAGCATAGGAACAGACCATTCAGTTCAACTAAACAGTGATACTGTTTATATTCCATAAGTTTCCTCCCATTCAATCTGCCTCATCTCATTTATAAGGTACATTAGATCTTATTTTGAAAATGAACTTTGTATCAAGTTGAAGTAACAATAGGAAGGTTGAAGAACTGTGTCTACCACCTTTAATTGTGTATTTTTGATCCAATCTAATTTGTATACCTTTTACAAATAATTTACTTCCATGATGAATTGTAGAGAGCAAACATTTCTATAGAGTAATTTATTTTGACCACCCAGTAGTTAGATGATATTATAGAATTTACAAGAAAAAAAGACCCAGCACCTGTATCTTAAAGGGGAGAAGTCTATTTCAGAACCAATTCCCTGCCCTTTCCCAGTATTTTAATATATTCTTCATTTTCAATTTCTCAACCAATTCACTTTGAAGTGACTGAATAGCCTCTTTTGGCTCTCTCTCTTCAGGTACCATGTCCTAAGAGTGCTTTTGATCTCAGATTTTACTAGTACCTTTCATTGATAGTGTGACTTGTCCAAGATATCTTCATTATTTGCCTCAAAAGCCACAACTCTACAGCTGAAAGTCCAACACTCGCTTCAGTATGTCAAGATTGGTGTGATGTAGCATTCCAGGATTCTCAGCTTTGTTTTCATAGCTAATTTTGAGTTGATCATAATCCTTTTCATTTGTCAGAATGCACCATGACCATTCAAATCCTTTGTCTTATTTCTTGGTTGCACTTTCATCCGATGTTAACATACTTACTAGGAAACAAAATTTTGCCTACCTCTATGATCTTTTCATTCTTCACTGTGATCTTACATTCTGTTTTTCTTTTTGAACACTACTGGACATTTTGTTTTCTTACAATTTATGCTCAGCCTATTTTTTCTCACTTTCACTCACTGCTCTATCCAAAATCTTTTGCAATTTTTCTTTAGAATTGGCAATAAGAACGGTGTCATTGGCATATTTAATATTATTAAAATTGTGACCACCAACATAAAGGTAGCGTTGCTCATTCCTCTATCTTCTACAAAGCCACATTGAAGAGCTGAAATGTCCCCTTATGGTAAAGCACATAAAATATTCATATAAAATACATGTTCTGCTAACCCAATGTGTGAAAATATTCTTTTTAATTTCTCCCATCATCTTGTAATAATCCACATTCAGGGTCCCCTTGTAAGTCAATTGCAAGGGAAAACAATCTTCCAACTTTTACCCTCTCAAAATTTCTCCTGTGCTGTTTAGCCTGTTTTGTTCTAGTAAATTGGTGATATAATTGTAGCGAACATCATGGACCCTTTCAACATCCTTCCAATAATAGGCTTGCCAGAACTTGTAAAGTCAGGGTATCAGCCTTGCATCAGTCGGTAGCAATTTTGCCAGAGACTAAGTTTAAGCCGCACTCCAGACACTTATACCTCCAGACGGATGCCACCGAGAAGTACTGAGGGAGTGCAACGCTATTAGAGGGGATGTCTTTCAAATGAGACATTAAAAATAAGGCCCCATCTACTCCCTCAGGGGAATGTAAAAGATCCCATGGCATTATTCAAAGAACAGCAAGGGAATGCTCCCTGGTCTGTGCCCTAGCCAACATTCACCCTCCAGCAAACATGTAAAACAAATTGTCATTTATTTCATTGCCGCTAATGAGAGCTTAGTAAAACCAAACTGAGTTAACAATTGTGATCACACCTCAAAAGCACATATGGGAACATATGAATTAGGAGCAGCAGTTGGCCATTCACCTCTCGAGCCTGCTCCGTCATTCAATAAGATCACGGCTGATCTAATTGTGTCCTCGGCTTCACTTTCCTTCCTACCCCCAAACCCTTTGACTCCCTTGTGAATCAAAAATCTTATCTAATTCAGTCTTAAAAATATTCAATGACCTGCCTCCACCATTCTCTGGGGAAGAAATTTCCAAAGACTCAAGACACTCTAAGGGGAAGGATTTTTCCTCATATCTGTCTTAAATGGGAGATCCTTTATTTTTAAACTATGTACCTTAGTTGTAGTCTCTCGCAGAAGAGAAAACATACTTTCAGCATCCACCTTCTCAAGTACCCTAAGGATCTTGTATGTTTCAATAAGATTGTCTCTCATTCTTCTAAACTGCAGTGGAGACAGGCCCAACCTGTCCAACGTTTCCTCATAGGATAACTCCCTCATCCCAGGAATCAGTCGAGTAAACTTTATATGAACAGCTTCTAATGCATTTATGTCCTTTCTTAATTAAGAATACAAAACTGTACACAAATATTCTGGATGTAGTATCACCAACATCCTGTACAACTGTAGCAAACACCCCTACTTAGATATCCCCTTGCAATGAATGGCAACATTCCATTTGCCTTCCTAATCATTTGCTGTAGATGCATACTAACTTTTTGTGATTCATGTACCTGGACACTCAGATTCTGCTGTACCTCAGAGTTCTGTAACCTCTCCCTATTTAAGTAATATGCTGCTTTTTTATTCTTCCTGCCAAAGTGGACGAATTCACGTCTTCCCACAGTATACCCCACCTGCCAAATTTTTGTCCACTCACTTAACCTATCTATATCCCTTTGCAGACTCCTTATGTCCTCTTCACAAATTACTGTCCTACTATCTTTGTGTCATCAGCAAACTTAACAACCATACATTCGGCCCCGTCATTCAAGTCATTATATAGATTGTAAATGGCTGAGGACCCAGCCATGATCCCTATGTCATTCCACTGATTACATTTTGCCAACCCAAAAATGATCCATTTATGCCTACACTCTATTTCCTGTTAGCTAACCAATCCTCAATCCATGCTAATATGTTATCCCCTATGCCATGAGCTCTTATTTTGCGTAGTAATCTTTGATATGGCACCTTGTCAATTGCCTTCTGGAAATCTAAGTACATGACATCCACAGGTTCCGCTTTATCCACATTGCTTGTTACTTCCTCAAAGAGCTCTAATAAATTATTCAATCACGAGTTCCTTTTCACAAACCATGTTAACTCTGCCTGATTGCACTGAGATTTTCTAAGTGCCCTGCTTCAACCTCCTTAATAATAGAGTCCAGCATTTTCCCTATGACAGATGTTAATATAACTGGCCTGTAGTTTCCTGCTGTCTCTCTCTTTTCTTGAATTGAAGAGTTACATTCACTATTTTCCAATCTGATAGGACCTTTCCAGAATCTAGGGAATTTTGGAAAATTAAAACCAATGCACCTATTTCAGCAGCCATTTCTTTTAAAACCCTAGGATGAAGGCCATCAGGACCTGGGGACTTGTCAGTTTTTAGTTCCAATCATTTTCTCAGTACCCTTTCCCTGGTGAATGTAATTGTTTTAAGCTCTTCCCTCCCTTTCACCCCTTGATGCACACTTGTTTCTGAGATTTTATATATACCCTCTACAGAGAGTACAGATGCAAAATATCTGTTCAATTCATTTGCCATTTCTTCATTTTCTATTATTAATTCTCCAAACTCTCTCTCTGGATGACCAATATTCACTCTTTGCCTTTTTAAATATCTTTACAACCTCTTACTATCTGTTTTTATATTTCTAGCTAGCTTTCTCTCGTCCTCTAATTCTCCCTCCATATTAATCATTTTGTCATTCTTTGCTGTTCTTTATGTTCTGTCTCAACTTCTAACCTCCACTCATCTTTGCAGAATCATACGCTTTTCTTTTCAATTTGATACTATCTTTAACTTCCTTAGTTAGCTGCTGATAGTGTGTCCTTCCCTTACAATCTTTCTTTCTCACTGGAATGTACCTTTTCTGAGTATTCTGAAATATCTCCTTGAATACACTGCCGCTGCATCTTTACTGACCCATCCCTTAACCTAATTTCCCAGTTCACTAGCCAGTTCTGACTTCACACTCTCATAATTTCCCTTACTTAAGTTTAAAACACTAGCCTTAGGTCCACTCTGCTTTCCCTCAAACTGAGTGTGAATTCCACTGCTTCTTTTGCCAATTATTTTAAATCTGTGCTTAAATCTTGTTTCTTCCACCAGTGCGAACAGTTTTTCCCTGTCTATTCTAACCAAACCCTTTATGATTTTGAATATCAAATGTCCTCTCAACCCTCTCTGCTCTTAGGGAAATAGATTGGAAAAGTTGGGACTATCTATATAACTGAAGTTTCTCATCCCTGAAACCATTCTCGTGAATCTTTTCTGCACCCTCTACAATGCCTTCACATCCTTCCTAAAGTGTGGCATTCTGAACTGGGCGCAATACTCCAGTTGAGGCCGATCAGTGTTCTCTATACATCCTCTTTGTTCTTGTACTCTATGTCCTGTCAAGAAAGCCTAGCATACTGTATGCTTTATTAACCAATCTCTCAACCTGTCCTGCCATCTTCAATGACTTATGCACATATACACCTAGGTGCCTCAGCTCCTCCATCCTCTTTAAAATTGTAGCCTTATTTTATATTGTCGCTCCGCTTAATCCCAACAAAATGAATCCTTCACACTTTTTTGAATTGAATTTCATCTGCCACTTCTCCGCCCATTCCACCAACTTGTCTAAGTCCTTTTGAAGTTCTACACTATCCTCCTCAATGCTTCCAAGTTTTGTATCAAACTTTGAAATTATGCGCTGTACACCAAAGTCTCGGTCATTAATATATACCAGGAAAAGCAAGGATCCCAACACTGACTCCTGGGGAACTCCATTACAAACCTTCTCCCAGACCAAAAAACATCCTTTAACCTTCACTCTCAGTTTCCTTTCACCTAGCCAATTTTGTGTCCATGTTGCTACTGTCCCTTTTATTTGTATAAATTTGCTCAAAAGTCTGTAGTGTAATACTTTATCTGATGCTTTTTGGAGGTCCATGTACACCATATCAATAGTATTACTCTCATCAACCCACTCTGTTATCTTTTCAAAAAACTCCAACAAGTCAGTTAAACATGATTTGCCTTTAACAAATTCATTTTTAGTTCTGCTACATTGCAAACACGTGACCCCTGAAAGTGGTGCAGAAAAGGGGCAACAATATTTATCCCCAGTATGAAAGGACAGAGTTACGAGGAGTAATTAAAAAAACTCTAACCTTGGAGAGTTGAACAAGAAGGTATCTATGCTATTAGTGCTGGCTTTCCTTAATTAACCCACATTTGCCCAAGTGACTATTAATTTTGTCCCAAAATTATTGAATATTCAATTCTTGATTACCTCACCCAAATGCATTGGTGGAGGAATTTCACGTAACTATTTTGTGCAACTGTTTTTAAAGCTTTTTATATTGAGTGGCTTTAAGAAAGCTCTGTCAGTAAATGCACTGTTCCACTGAACTGAGGTATAATTACCAAGAACATACCAGTTTCGATCCATGGTTTGTGTGCTGAATGGTGACTATTGGTCTCAACAGTCCTTGGAGACGACAAGGAGAAAAAATATTCCAATGTCCCATCAGATACTCTCATGTCAGTTACAGATTAGAAACAGAACAAAGCTCACTTTACACTATTCCATCAAATACTGCCCATCAAAATTCTATCAAACAGGGCAGTTGGCAACTGGTTTGAAATTGTGTAAAGCTCCCTCAATGAAGGCATGGTGAAACTTAGTCCCAATCTCACAAGATTCTCCCCTACTGAACCTTTATTACACCGTTGCATTTTGCATACAAGCCACCCTGTAAACTCTTTTACCTTAATGCCCCTCAGAAATGGAGAAAGGTTGGCCAAATTCAAGTAAATTTTCAAGTGATAAAGAATGGGTCGAAAAGGGAGAAACAGTGGTATTACTTACGGGTTTTAGTCAAGAAATTGATGCTAAGTTTCTAATCAAGATAACTTGGAATCAGAAACAATGTGAATCGGTCGAATTTGCACATGGAGTGGGGTGTCTGTCAACTATACAGTGCTCTAGTCAAGCCGACCTTAGATATTTTTAGTTCTGCTACATTGCAAACACGTGACCCCTGAAAGTGGTGCAGAAAAGGGGCAACAATATTTATCCCCAGTATGAAAGGACAGAGTTACGAGGAGTAATTCAAAAAAAAACTCTAGCCTTGGAAAGAGTTGAACAAGAAGGTGTCTATGCTATTAAATAGAACAGAAAAGGTTCATCCAGAGCACCATTTAAAGTTCAGAAATGATTGCAGGACAAAGGGATAGCAGAACAAATAGGTAAAAGGGCAAGTGCAGTGTTCTTGTCAGAAAGGACTTCTTTCCACAAATATGAAATGATCTGGACTGGGACCTAATAGAGGTACAAGGAGTGGAGTCATAGAACATAGGTAGCCAAGCGATGGGATTGTATGTTTCTATGAAAAGACAAGCAATGAGGGTCCATTGAATTAAGAACAGAAAGTGCTGCAAAAGCTCAGCAGGTCTGGCAGCATCTGTAGAGAGAGAAACAAAGTTAAAGAGGAATTCTTCACCTCATCAACTCGATCACTTAACAAGTTGCTTGCTTCAATCTCATAAGCATCTTCACAGCTTTTATTTTTAATTACAGTTCCAATGAGTGATCCCAGTACTCAAAAGAGAAATTAACTGTACAGCAACTGTTAGAAATCAGAGCCACAGCATGCATGCTTCCAAAACCCTCCTCCAGACCATAAAAACTCACATGACCTGAGTAACATAGAGGAAGACTTCTGCTTGACATCATATGTTGAATGAATACAGTACAAAGCATTTACATTTCCACCCTGCTGCCAAAGAAAACTGACTTCAGCCCAAATTGTGGTATAGTTTTCAAAAAATTAATGAACATGCAGGGTGTGATCTAAAAGAGGTTCAAAGAGGCACCCTACACAATACCATGGAATTCTTAAGGTCTTGTGTCTCTGTTCTTGACTACACTCATGCAAAGTGATCAGACACTGGAATCCTGGTTAATTTTTACTCTCCCTAACCCAGTGTCATTGGTGTGCTGTATTATTTATATTTTTATGCTACATTGGGTAATGGTCAGAACCAATTTGTCCAGTGCAGTGGAGACAGTGCTAAGTTTGATGGCACTTCCCCATTTCGAGTCCATATTTTCTGGTTTTAAGCCCCACTCCAGGACTTGAACACATAACTAGATGTACATTCCGTTGCATCACTGTGTGACTGCAGCACTATTCAAGGTGCAGTTCTTCAGCTGAGATACTAAATCAAGGCCCTGGCTGCCTGTTTCAATGGTTATGACAAGAAAGTTCCATAGCACTATTAGCAGTGAATTCTCATGTTCTTAGCAGCACGGTTCCCCTGAAGCAACCACAATAAAAGCAGGTTAACTTGTCATTTGTTTCACTGCAACTTATGGGGTCTTGCTGTGTATATAACTGCATAATGATTGGACTTCAAACTAATCCATTCTACATGAAACACTTCAGTATTTTTCAGGAGGACATGATAAGGTGCTTTCAAAAAGACAAGACTTCCTATGAATTTGGAACTATTGGTTGTGCAATTTATTTTCTTGCATTCCTGTGAGGAAGTACAGTATTTGGCTTCCCCATGGCAACTGGCTAGAGTCACTGAGTGAAGTCAGAAGCTCACTATCTGGGGCATTCAAGATGTTGAGCCACACCCCTGCACCCTGTATATTGCAATGCTCCCTCAAAAATGACTCTTAAGCAAATTGGTCCAACAAAGTTGTTGTAACAATACATTAATTGAGATTCTGTGATAATAGTAAACAGTAGTATAAGAACATTAAATTTCAGGGTCTTGGTGACAAAGTGGATTATGACAGTGAGCTTCTGCCCCTGGAATACTGATTCAAATCCAACTTTCTGGTGAGAAGAAAGTCCTTTCTCTCTTACTCCTTAATGGCTCAGCATATGTATTCAATGGGTAGTCAGACTGCAGAGGCCAGGAAATTTCGAGGTCCAGGTGCCAGTCTATGTTGTTAATTGATCTCAGCCAGAGTTGTGCTAGGAGTATTGATCAAAGTAGCCTGGTGTTGGGAAAGTTGTCCAGGGTTCCTGTTCCTGATCCATTACCTGGCAATTCTCACCTATTGCATGGAATCAAAATGAAGACAGGATCAGAAGCAGATTTGATCACTGCCCTCCAGATTGATCACTTAATCAGAGGAAAAGGGGTTCCGGCCCACAATGAACATCAATAAGTTGGTACTAAGGGTTCAGGAGTTTAGGAAAGAAATGATATCACCAATGTTTCTTGAGCCTGTCTCCACGTTTATGTCAAAAGCATAACCTATGAATAAATTACCATTAAATTATTACTCTCACTAAGGACAGCAGAATTGGAATAATGCATGCTCTTTGGGGATACTTTATAGGGTGGACGTCGCTTTACATCTAAACCTACACTATGCTGAATCTAACCGAACAATGGTGGTTGCTGGAAGCATCAGCTGGATTATGGAAAGTATTTCGCTCTCTCCAGTATTGACATACCTCACTTTGATGAGTACAAAATTTACAGGAGAACCTCAATGACTTAGTGGTTGTAGTACTGAATCACAGAGATTGGAAGATCTGAGATTTAATCTCTAGCCTCTGAACTAGCTGTTCTCAGGCACTACAATAGCCCTTCGCAGATTAGAACTATGGGGTAGAAAAACTACTGAGGATTCCTGCTCCTGATCGTGCCCAAGTATTGACACAAGAGTGCTTTTCAGCCCTGATGCCAGTCACCAATATGCTGCTTTGGCTCAAACCTAATAAATGACCACTTGCACAAAATGCCAGTGAGCAACTAGGCCCTGTGGGACTCTATCCTAGGCAACAGTAGCTGCCTTCAAGAGAAGAGGGAGGCAAACCAACTCACAACAAAAGGAAGAAACAAAGCCAATTTCAAGCCCAAACTGCTCTAAAAGCAACAGTTAAGCTTTCAACATGAAATGCAAGTTAATGGCTGCATCAGAAGCTGATCTACTTATTCAGTAAAGGACTGAGTAAACTTATATCTGCAGAAATACAGCGATCAATCCATTGATTACAAACAAGATTACTGCTCTTCCTAGAATAATCCAAAGTATTCCAGTTACTGTTTTCTCCTTTTACTACGAGACAGGGTGTAAAAGGCAACATAATTTCAATAAACTATGGGGATAGAGATCACACAGAAGCCATCACTGGGAGTCGCAGCGCTGTCACTTCACAAATATAATATATAATCATCAGCAATCAGTTGAGGCCAGCAGACAGAGCACCGGACCTATCCACTGAACCTACCAACATCTATCAAAATGCTTGATCTCTCTTCCTGGCATAAGTTATATTGCAAAAGAAAACTCTTATACAACTGCTGTATTATTATTCCATTCTGCTCCTAACTATTAAAAAAATCCAATTTCAAACAAAGAACATTTTTCTTTGCCTCCTCTCCTGAAGAGTCTGACCGTCGCTTAGATAAAACTCAAGCAGCTACTTTTCAAGTGCAATGGAAGGTGTTGATAAGCTGTTTACCGCAAAGCCATCATCATCATGAGATCAGGAGCCAAAACCTTTAGACCTGCAGTACTAAACCTAATCACAGCAAAACCAGTGATTGAACCTATGATCTCAGATGCACTCTCCTGACACAGCAGGGGGACATTTTCCCGTTTCCCACACAGGTATTATGTAGCCTTTCTGAATGAGATTTCAAATATAGTCTTAATTAAGGTAGTGATAGCTTGCCTCGATGGAAATACTCTCATTAACAAGACTCAGCGATAACAACAATTTGTATTAGATAGCACCTTTAACATAGGAAAACATTCACAGGAGCAATATCAAATACAATTTGACACCAAGACACATAAGGGGGAATGTTATTTTATTTAGCAAATGCAATCCCTGAGGCCAAGCGATAGCCTCATTTGTTGAGTTTAAGGTGATTAGTCCGCCACTTAGTCTGTAGAGGGAACACTCCTTAGTAATGTGCAGCATTGTTTGTGTCTTTCCACAAGTGCATAAGGGGTTTATATTGAGGTCCAAGTGGCGGAGCTTGGCTGCACAGAGGCCATGACCTGCCCTGAACCTATTTAGCAAGAACCACTCTCACCATGAAAGGTCAATATCTGCCATTCAACACACTGGGTTTGTCACAAGGAACCTGTTAGTGATTTACTGTGTTTCCCATTCCTTGATCCAGGGGATGTCTGCTGGTAGATCTTGTTCAGGAAGGTTGCTCCATATGGAGTGCCGAGATGTAAGGCAGGCAATATGTTGGCTGAACAGGTCATCGTGAAGCGGTAAGTGAAGTGCAGCACAGATGGTTTCAACCAGCTTGTGGGTCTTCATCAGTCGGTGGATGTGTGGCAGAGTGATGTTTACAACAACAGGAAGCCAGGGGAGGGGTGTTGTGTAGAGAGTTCTAGTTATGATGGGTATTGTTCAATTCAAGTGAGCATCAACAAAGAAACATAGAAAATAGGAGCAAGAGTAGGTCATTTTGCCCGTTGAACCTTCGTCACCATTCAATATGGTCATGGCTGGTCCTCTATCTCAATGCCATACTCCCACTCTCTCCCCATACCCCTTAACACCTTTAGAGTCTAGAAATCTATCTATTCCTTAAATATATTCAGTAACTTGGCTTCCACAGCCTGTGGTAGAGAATTCCACAGGTTCACCACTCTCTGAGTGAAGAAGTTTCTCTTCATCTCAGTCCTAAATGGCCTACCCCGTATCTTGAGATTGTGACCCCTTGTTCTAGAACCCCCAGACAGAGGAAACATCAGCCCTGCATCTAGTCTGTCCAGCCCTTTCAGAATTTTATACCTTTCAATGAGATCTCCTCTCATTCTTCTAAACTCCAGTGAATACAGGCCTAGTCGACCTAATCTCTCCTCATAGGACAATCCTGCCATCCCAGGAATCAGTCTGGTGAACTTTGGCTGCACTCCCTTTATGGCAAGAATGTCCTTTCTCAGGTAAGAGACCAAAACTGCCCAAAATACTCCAGCTATGATCTCACCAACGCCCTGTACACCTGCAGTAAGACATCCTCGCTTCTGTACTCAAGTCTACCTGCAATGAAGGCCTACATACCATTTGTCTTTCTAACTATTTGCGACACTTGCTTTCAGTGATTTGTATACAAGAGTACCCAGGTCCCTTTGTATATCAAGACATGTGTGATGATCTTTGCCAGACAGTTGCACAGTACTCTGCTGAGGAGTATGATAAGTCAAGTGCTGAGGTCTGGAGTGTTGTGGCAGCGGCACCATAGATCCGGGAAGTTTGCTTAGTATGTTGTCCCTGGTTTTCATCTTTGCTGTTGCTTTCTTTAAATGTTCCTGCAAGGACAGAGTCCTATCTAGAGTTACACCAAAGAATATTGGGTTTGGATCATGCTTTAGTCTCTGGCCACCTATGTAGATTTGCAGTTCTGTTTTGGCACTGACATTGTGGAGGTGGAATACAAGGGGGGATTAGAGCAGATGATCAAAAGCTCAATCAAAAATCTAGGTTTTAAGAAGCATCTTAATGGAGCAAAGAGGGGAAGAGGGGCAGAAAGGTTTAAGGAGGGAGTTCCAGACCTTAGGGCCTCCATAGCTGAAGGCCCTGGCACTATGGTGGAGCAATTAAAGCCTGGGATGGCAAGAGGACAGAATTAGAGGAGCACAGATAACTTAGAGATTACAGAAATAGGAAGAGGTGATGTCATGGGGGAATTTGAGAGTAAGAATAAGAATTCCCCATTGTTTCTCCTCCTCCAGCAGAGAAGGCTATTAATGCAGGCTTAACACAGTGAGCATTGGATAGGGTTAAGACCAGACAGAGTCTGGGCATTCTCTATTTCACTGGTGTGAAATTAATAGGCAGTCATTAACAGACGTTGGGGCTCTTCAGGTGCCTTTCTTCCCAGTAACATCAGTGGATCTATGCATGGAAATATTTGACTTTGTCCTTTTTCATCAGGATATTGGATGGCAATTTGTAGGCATGTGTAGCTGCAGTGTACTCAAGAAGACAAGCAATAGGAGGAGTTGATCATATGGCTCATCGGACGTGCTCCACCATTCAATACAATCATGACTGATCTTGGGCTTCAATTCCATTTTCCCACCACACGCTCCCCATGACCATTAATTCCCAAGACACCAAAAATCTAGCCTAACACAGCCTTATATGTATTCACCGATGGAGCATCCACAACTCTCCAGGGTAGATAATTCCAAAGATTCACAAACCTCAACCTCATCTTAATCTTAAATGATTGGGCCTTTATCTTGAGACTGTGCCCCCATGTTTTAGACTCCCTAACCAGCAGAAACAATCTCTCAGTGTCTACCCTATCAAGCCCCCTCAGGATTTTGTAGATTTCAATGAGGTTGCCTCTCATTCTCCTAAACTCATGAGAATATAAGCCCAATTTACTCATCCTCTCATCATTGGGAGAACCTCCTTATCTCAGGGACCAATCTAGTGAACCTGTGCTGTACCACCTCCAATGTGAGTATGCCCTTTCTTAAATGTGGAAACTAAAACTGCAAACAGTATTCCAGATGTGGTCTCACTAAAATCCTGTACAACTGTAGCAAGACTTCTTTATTCTTGTACTCCAATCCCCTCACAACAAAGGCCAACATGCCATTTACCTTCCTAATTGCTTGCTGAATCTTGCATGCTAACTTTCTGCATTCCTTGTATAAGCACATCCTATTCTCTTTGAACAACAACACTTCACACCTTTTAAAAAATATTCCTGTTTTCTATTCTTATAACAAGGGTGAATAATTTCACACTTCCCTACATTATACTCCATCTGGCATCTTGTTGCCCACTCACTTAACCTGTCTATATCTCTTTCCCGCCTCTTTGTGTCCTCCCCACAGCTTACCTTCTCACCTAGCCCGGTACCATCAGCAAACTTTGATACATTGCTCTCTGTCTCTTCAGCTCAGTCATTAACATAGATTGTAAATAGCTGAGGCCCCAACACTGATCCTTCCGGCACGCCACCATTCGCTATTTGCCACTTAAAAAAGCCACATTTATGCCCACTATCTCCTTCCTATCTGTTAACCAATCTCCTACCCATGCTAAAATATTACTCCAACTCATGGGCCCTTATCTTGTCTACAAACCTTTTGTGTGGCATCTTATCAAATGCCTTTTGGAAATCCAGGTAAACTACATCGACTGGTTCCCCTTTATCTACCCCACTAGTAACATCCTCAAAAAACTAACAAATTTATCCCTTAAGTAGTTAAGATGGTTATCCTCACTTGTTCCAATCATACTGTGCTTTTCTAAGTGCACTGTTAAGGCTTCCCTAATGATAGATTCCAGCATTTTCCCAACAACCAGCCGCTGTTTTCTCTCTCCCTCCTTCCTTGAAAAATAACATTTGCCAACTTCCAAAGTAATGGAATCATTTCTGAATTAACGAATTTTGGAAAATCATAGCCAGCACATCCATTATATCTGCAGCTATCTCTTTCAGAACCCTAGAGTGTTGACCATCAGATCCTCGGGATTTGTCGTATTTTACTCCCTTAAGTTTCGCCAATACGTTTTCTCTGCTGATATTAATTTCCTCACTCTTTTTAGCCTCTAGGTTACCGCCTATTTCTGGTATGAAATTTGTGTCTTCAGCTGTGAAGACAGGCAAAAAATATTTGTTCAATACCTCCGCCATTTCCTCATTCCCCATGATAATTTCTCCTGTCTCTGTTTCTAAGGGGCCAGTGTTTACTTCAGCTACTCTCTTCCTCTTTATATACTTATAAAAACTCTTACAATGTGTTTTTATATTCATGGCAAATTTACTGAAATTCTATTTTTTCCCCTTTATATCAACCTTTTGGTGGCCCTCTGCTGGTTTCTAAAACACTCACAATCCTCAGACCTTTTTTTTATTCATTCATAGGATGTGAGCATCGCTGGCTGGGTCAGCATTTACTACCCATCCCTAACTGCCCTTGAGAAGGTGAAAGTGTGCCACCTTGAACCACTGCAGCCTGTGTTAGGCAGTGCTGTTAGGAAAGAAGTTCCAGGATTTTGACCCAGTGACAGTGAAGGAACGGTGATATAGTTCCAAGTCAGGATGGTGTGTGACTTAGAGGGGAACTTGCAGGTGATGTTCCCATGCACCTGCTGCCCTTGTCCTTCTCGATTGCTATGCTTTTTTGAAACATTGTATGCCTCTTTTAGTTTAATACCATCCTTAAATTCCTGAGTGAGCCATGGATGGGTCTTTCTTGCTGAGTGTTTCTTTTTCAATGGAATATATTTTTGTTGAAGATTTTGAATTGTTTCCTTAAATATTTCCTACTCGTCTATTTCCCCAATTAACCTTAGCAGTTGTCCCTTCATACCTATGTAATTGTCTGTAAGTTTAAGATTATTGTTTGCAATTTGACAATGTCCATTTCAAACTTACAGAATCTTTACGGTGCAGAGGAAGGCCATTCGGCACATCAGGTCTGCTCTGGCTTGCTGAACGAGCATTCTACCTAATCCCACTCCCCTGTCTTATCCCTGTAGCCTTGCACATTCTGTCTTTTCAGGTAGTAATCCAATTCCCTTTTGAATATCTTGATTACCTTGATTGAACCTTCCTCCACCACCCTTTCAGGAAGTTCGTTCCAGACTCCCACCCCCTGGGTAAAAAAATTTTCTGCACATCACTTCTACTCTTTCTTGCCAATTATTTTGAATCTGTGCCCTGTAAGTTCTAGATGTACTCTTGAGTGGGAACAGTTTCTCACTATTTACCCTGTCCATACCTCTCAAGATCTTGAATATCTCCGTCAAGTCTCCTCTCAGCCTTCTTTTCTCCAAAGAGACCCAACCTCACCAATCTATCCTCATAGCTACGGTTGTTTAGCCCTGGAATCATTCTTATGAATCTCCTCTGTACTCTATCCAATGCCTTCACATCCTTCCTTAAGTATGATGCCCAGAACTAGACGCAGTATTCCAGATGAGGCCTAGTTGTCTTACACAAGTTTAACATGACCTCCTTATGCTTGTACTCAATGCCCCTGTTAATAAAACCTAGGATACCATATGCTTTCTTAACTGCTCTCTCAACATGCTCTGCAATTAACTGTATAAATACTCCGAGGTCCCTTTGATCCTGCATCTCCTTTAGAGTTTCTCCCTTTATTTTATACCGTCTCTCCATATTCTTCCTGCCAAAATGAATCACCTCACACTTCTCTGCACTGAACTTCATCTGCCATGCCCAAACCATCAATATGTCTATGTCCTTTTGAAGTTCAAGACTATCTTCATCACAGCTGACAATGCTTTCAATCTTCATATCATCCGCAAATTTTGAAATCATGCCCTGAACACCACAGTCCAGGTCATTAATATATATCAAGAAGTGCAAGAGTCCCAACACTGACTCCTGGGGAATTCCACTACAGACCTTCCTCCAATCTGAAAAACAAAACCACTCTCTGTTTCCTTTCACTCAGCCAATTTCTTATCCAAGTACCTACTTTCCCTTTTATTCCATGATCTAAAATTTTGCTCACAAGTCTATTGTGTGGCACTGTATCAAATGCTTTTTGAAAATCTATATACAGCACAATTACAGTGTTGCCCTTATCAACCTTCTTTGTTATCTCCTCAAAAAAATTCCAGCAAGTCAGTTAAACATGATTTTCCCTTGATGAATCCATGCTGGCTTTCCTTAATTATCCCACACCTGTCTAAGTGACGACTGATTTTGTCCCAAACTACAGTTTCCAGAAGTTTCCCTACCACTGAAGTCAAACTGACTGGTCTGTAGTTGCCCACATTATCCTTGCATCCCTTTTTGAACAAGGGTGTAACATTCACAATTCTCCAGCCCACTGGCACTACCCCTGTGTCGAAGGAAAAATGGAGCATGATCACAAGTGCATCTGAACTTTCCACTCTCACATCCCTCAATATCCTTGGATGCATCTCATCTGGTCCTGGTACCTTATCAATTTTAAGTAATGATAGCCTTTCTAATTCTTCCTCCTTCTCAACTGTAAGTTTCTCACGTATACCAGTTACCTCTTCTCTCGCCTTTTGTAAAGACAAATGCAAAGTACTTGTTTAATACCTCTGGTACTTCTCCGGCCTCCACGTGCACGTTTCCCCTTTTATCCCTAATTGGCCCTACCCTTTCTTTTACTACCCTTTTATTATTTACATGCTTATAAAAGACCTTGGGATTCCCGTTATGTTAGCTGCTAGTCTCTTTTCATGCTCCCTCCTTGCTTTTCTAATTAGTTTTTTCACTTCCCCTCTGGTATTTCGATATTCTGATTCGCCTTTGTATTTTCTACCTGACACCTGTCATACATGTACTTTCTTCCCTTTCATCTTCACCTCTATCGCTCTCGCCAACCAGGTATTCTACATCTACTTGTCCTACCTTTCCCCTTCAAGGGAATATACCTTGACATTACCTGCAATACTATTGCCTTGAAGGTAGCCCAGGTAGCCCATTGTTCAGCCACCGTCTTTTCCACCAACATTTGATTCCAACTCATGACTCAGATGCATTCTCAGCCCATCAAAATTGGCTTTCTGCCAATTAATTATCTCTGTTCTAGATTGCTCCTTGTCCTTCTCCGTGGTCAAGCTAAACCTCATGATACGATGGTCACGGTCCCCTAATTGCTCTCACTGTTATTTGATCTACTTGGGCCAACTCATTCCCCAGAGCCAGGTCCAAAAGTGCCTGCCCCTCTCATTAGACCAGAAACATACTGCTGTAGAAAATTATCTTGAACACAGCCCAGGAACTCTCGCTCTTCATGTCCCTTTGCACTATTCCTATTCCAGTCTATATCTGGATAATTGAAGTCCCCATTATAATTGTTCTATAATTCTTGCACCTCTCTAAATTTTTTGCAAATTTGTTTCTCTACATCCCTTCTGCTAATTAATGGTATATACTACACCGATCAATGTTATTGCACTTTTTTCATTCCTTACCTCTAGCCAGAGAGATTCCATCCTTGATCCCTCTGGAACATCCGCTCTCTCCAATACTATAATACCACCCTTAATCAATACTGCCACTTTCCCCCACTCCACCCCTTTGCTTCCTTTCCTGTCTCTCCTAAATACCTTGTATCCAGGAATATTTAACGCCCAGTCCCGCCTTTCTTTGAGCCAGGTCTCTGTTATAGCAATAATATCACAGTTCCATTTGTCAACCTTTGCCTGAAGTTCACCAATCTTATTAGTCACACTCCATGCATTCATATGCATGCAGATTAGTCATGGTTTAGGCTTTTTAACTTTCCCTCTTGCTCTGAACCCATCTAATGACTTATTATAGCCTACTTTAGTTCTATAAACTCGCCTGCATTCTATTTACCTTGATACTACTCTCTAATATATCCTCCTTATCAGTTATACTCTCCACTGCCAGTTTTTCTCCTCTCCTCCCTGAATTTTCCCCCAGCTTCCCATCCCACTGCCAATCTATTTTAAACCTTAACAGCACTAGCAAACCTCCCTGTGAGAACATTAGTCTCAGTCCTGTTAAAGTGTAACCCATCCTTCTTGTACAGGTCCCACCTACCCAAGAACCGATCCCAATGCCTCAGAAATCTAAAGCCTTCCCTCTTACTCCATTTCTCCAGCCATGTATTGAACTGCTCAATCTTCTTATTCCTATGCTCATTAGCACATGGCACTGGGAGTAATCCTGAGATTACTGTTCTTGAGGTCCTGCTTTTCAATTTCCTTCCTAACTCCCTAAAACCTGATTTCAGGACCTTGTCCCTTTTCCTGCCTATGTCATCAGTCCCAATGTGGGCCAAGACCTCTGGCTGCTCCCCTCTCTCAAAAGAATGTCCTGCAGCTGCTCTATGACATCCTTGACCCTGGCACCAGTGAGAGGCATCATAGCATCCTGGAGTCATTTCTACAGCCACAGAAATGCCTGTCTGCTCCTCTAACTATGGAATCCCCTACCATTATAGCACTTCCACTCCTGCACCTCCCCTCCTGTGCAAGTAAACCACCTGTGGTGCCACAAACTTGGCTCTTGCTACAGTCCACTGAGGAACCATCTCGCTCACCAGTATCCAAGGTGGAAAAGTGGTTAGAGTGTGAGATAGTCTCAGGGGATAGCCTCTGGAAGTCACCCACTCTCTGCCTGTGTACTTCTTAGCTGCGGTGTGCCAACCTCTCTAAATATGGTATCCTCATAATTCTCAGTCTTGCGGATACACCATAGTGCCTCCAGCCACCGTTCAGGTTTCACAGATGGGAGTTCAAGTTTCTGCATCTGGTGACACTTCCTGCAGATGTAGTCGTTGAGGGCACTTTGTGCCTGCACGACTTCCCACATGCCGCATGGTTCACATTCCACATGGCCAAGTTGCACTGACATACCTTAAACTTTATATAAAGTGTTTACTCACCTGTTACTCACCAATCATCTCCTCCTCTTCCTCTCATGCTCTTTATGAAGTCTCGCTGCTCTCTCCCTCTCGTGCTCTTTATGAAGTCTCGCTGCTCTCTCCCTCTTGCGCTCTTTATGAAGTCTCGCTGCTCTCTCCCTCTCGTGCTCTTTATGAAGTCTCGCTGCTCTCTCCCTCTCATGCCGTTTTATGAAGTCACTGCTCTCACCCTTCTTTATGAAGTCACCCCGCTCTCCTCGCTCTTTTTAAAATGTCTCCTCGCTCTTCTTAAAATTAAGTCTCCGCTACGCTCTATGTTCTTTTAAAAAAAAATTACCTATCCAAATTTAATCTGGATTTGATTAAATCAGTTCAGGCTGAGTGACATTAGGGAGAAAGTACAGGTGGATGCAGCTAAATCACTAGTTGTGTTGGCAGTGAGAACAATTCGAAATTATGATCTGGGTTCTTCCTTCTGCTTTGGAGAGCCACAAGCAGACAATAACACATCCACTTGGAGAAAGATGTCAACAGTGAATGAAAGGGGGAAGAGGTGATCAATTAGAACCAACATTATTTTTGCTCTCACTCCACTGGACACGAGCATTAGTACATCACTTAGTGAAACTTTGTGGGCAGGCTAACAAGATACGCATATTTTGACAAAATTCCCTATCCCTAATGATGCCAGGCCTTTAATAGCAAGGTATTGATTTAGCTTCCAAGAACAGTTTGCATTAGCCTACTAAAAATACACATTGTTACAAGTCATTGCATAGGAATCAAGAGCTGTGTCGTGCAACTAGGCTTTGGGACACACCCATCTGTGTGCCAGACTGCAAAGCATTTCCCATCTTGACCTTTCTCAGCAAAACAATGGAAGGAAAATAAAGTACACTAACAGGGAAGGGTGGAGCAGTCACTTACAAAAATAAATGTTTAGTTGAGCTTTTTAGCAGGGGCCACTGGATAGTGATCAGCAGCAGGAACTCTTGCCGATTTCTCCTCGCTCTAGCCCAGGGTTGTCATGAACCACATCTGTTCTACTTCATCCACTTACCCAACCTATTCCTGAATGTTGACATAGTTTTTGGCTCAACCACTGTAGTTAAAAGCAGATCGTTTCCAGTCAGTATGACCATAAGTAGAAGATTAAATGCGAAAGATTTGGAACGGAGGACAGGAGAAGCTTCTTTACACATTTGTGAAGATATAGAATTCACTTCCAGGATTAGTCTACTTTGTCCCATTTTTTCAGAATTTTAAATATGAGGAACATACTCCCATGTAAATAAGAGTACCAAAGCTAAAATTCAGAACTTTAATGTAAATGATGTGCAGTTCTAGACAACCTGAAAGCGCTTATAATTCAATTAATCTCCAAGGTTAAATGGTTACTTATTCTAGGGTCTCGTTAGAGACTAGGGAGGAGACATGAGAGACATCATTATGAAAAAGTAAATGTTCCAGTGAGGAACAAGGCCATTCAGCTCCTCAAGGCTGTTTCACCATTCAATTAAAACATGAGTGAACTGCACTCAGCTTGATTTAATCTGCCTTTGCTCCATATTCATTGATTTCAATTTTGAAAATTTCAGCTGTCCTAGCATCCACAGTCTTTTGAAGGGAACGTATATCAAACTTTCACTGCTCAATTTGTGAAAAACTGCTTCTTGAATTTGCAATTCAACAATGGCTTGCATTTATCGCATCTTGAATGTAATAAAACATCACAAGGTGCTTCACAGGCATATTATAAAGCAAAATTTGACACCAAGCCACATAAGGAGATATTAGAGCAGATGGCCAGATGGTTGATTAACAAGGTAGGTTTTAAGAGATGCCTGAAAGAAGGAAAGAGAGGGAGAGAGATGGGGGGATTTAGAAAGTACCAGAGCTGAGAACCATGGCAGTTGTAGGCAAGCCACCAGTGAACTCATAACTCCTTTGCTTTCATATTCTCTGCCCCTATTTCTAACCTGCATTAGTTGGCTTGTCAATCAAAGCAGTCCAACAGAAGGTTTTTCTCCAGCCTTTTTTTTTAATGTTTAAAGAGCGGGATATCTAAAAAAAAACTGCAGATCACGACACTTAAACAGACCTTATCCGCCCTTCAAGAGCGATACGTCTACTCCATCAATTCGTGAGTACCACACCGCAGATTAGACCCTTACAACAGCCAAAATGGGGTCTAGAATGTGCAGGGTTGTGGGAGAAGGCAGGAGAATGGTACTAAGTGAATTGCTCATTTGGAGAGCCAGTGCAGACATGATGGGTCGAATGGCCTCCTCCTTTGCCAAAATATTTCTGTAATTGGGGGACACAGTGGCATAGTGGTAATGTCACTAGTCTACTAATCTAGAGACCCAAGCTAATGCTCTGGGGACATGGTTTCAAATCCCACCACGGTAGCTGATGGAATTTAAATGTAATTAATTATAAAATAAATCTGGAATTGAAAGTTAGTCTCAGTAATGGTGACCATGAAACAATCATGAATTGCCATTAAAATAACCATCTGGCTTACTGACCCCAGAGCCACAGTAATATGGTTGACTCTCAAATATCCTCTGAAATGGTTGAGCAAGCCTCTCAGTTCAAAGCCAATGAAGGATGAACAACAAATGCTGGCCTTGCCAGCGATGTGCACATCCCATGAAAGAATAAAAAAGTCTGTGATTCTGTCAAATACTCAAGCAGATAATGGCTGTGGAGACATGGCATCAGGGAAAAGTTAGAAACGTAAACAGGTTTTGAGCAAGGACTGGGTGGGACAAGAGTAAATAAAGTCTGTGATAATGAGAGAGTCAGAGAGATTGAATGACAGAAGATATAGTCTTCCGGAGCCAAAGAGAATGGTGAAGAAAAGAAAGAAACAAAAGATGCACCTGGAGCAGGTCTGGTGTTGAATGCAAGCAAAGAAAAAGAAAAACTGAAAAATGCGAAGAGAAAGAAACAAAATGGGCACCAATATTATGATCTGAAAAACTGTATATTGCTGAATTGAAAGATGAGGTGCTGTTCCTCAAGTTTACATTGAGCTTCGCTAGAACTGCAATAGGCTGAGGACAGAAATGTTAGCATGAGACCAAGGTGGAAAATTAAAACAACAGGCCACTGGAAGCTCAAGGTCACTTTTGCAGACTGAATTGAGGTGTTCTGCAAAGTTTCTCCCTATCTACTCTGTCTAGCATTAAGAAGATATTTCAGAATACTCAGAATAAGTTCTTGCTATAAAGAAAAATTCTAAGGGGATGACCCACCATCCATGGTTAAGGAAAGCATCAAACTTAAGAAAAAAGCATATAACTGCATGAAGGTGAATGGCAGGTCAAATGATTGGTCAGAGTATAAAGAACAGCAGAGAATAACTAAAAGGTTAATCAGGAGAAAGAAATTAGAATATGAAAGGAAGCTAACTAGAAATGTAAAAACAGATAGCAAGAGTTTTTACATGCATTTAAAAAGGAAGAGAGTAGGCAAAGTGATTTTTGGTCCTCTAGAGTGAGAATAGGGAGTTAATATAGATAATAAGGAAATAGCAGATGAAATTAACAAATATTTTACTTCAATCTTCACTATAAAGGATACAAAAAAATTCCAGTAATAGCCGTAAACCCCTGTAAAGGGAGAGGGGAACTTGGTAAAATTACAATCACTAGGAAGTTGGTACTGAGCAAACAGATGGAGCTGCAGCTGACAAATCTCCAGGTCTTGATGGGCTTCATCCTAGGGTCTTAAAAGAGGTGGCGAATGAGGTCGTTAATGCATTGGTGTTAGTTTTTCAAAATTCCTAGATTTTAGAAAATTTCCATCAGACTGGAAAGTAGCAAATATAGCCCCTCCATTCAAAAAGGGAGGGAGGCAGAAAACAGGGAACTATAGGCCAGTTAGCTTGGCGTCTGTCATGGGGAAGGTGTTAGAGTCGATCATAAAGGAGCTTATAGCTAGGCACTCAGAGAAAACAAGGTATTTTTCTGATTGGCACTATGTGACTATTGGAGTCCCACAGCAGTCTGTGCTGGAGCCTCAGCCTTTCACAATTTATATCAATGACCTGGATGAGGGGAGTGAAGGCATGGTAGCTAAATTTGCACATGACACAAAAGGTAGGAAAATATGTTGTGAAGAGGACATAAGGAGGTTACAAACAGATATAGATAGGTTGAGTGAGTGGGCAAAAGTCTGGCAGATGGAATATACTGTGGGAAAATAAAATTGTTCACTTTGGTAGGGAGAATTAAGAAGCAGAGTATTGCTTAAATGGAGAGCAGCTGTAGAATTCCAAGGTTCAGAGGGATCTAGGCATTCTAGTGCATGATTAACAAAAAGTTAGTATGCAGGTACAGCAAGTAATTAAGAAGGCTAATGGAATGCTATCCTTTATTTCAAGAGGAATTGAACATGAAAGTAAGGATGTTATGCTTTAGTTAAACAGGGCATTGATGAGACCACATCTCGAATACTGCATGCAGTTTTGGTCTCCTTATTTAAAGGAGGATGTAAATGCATTGGAGGCAGTTCAGAGGAGGTTTACTAGATTTGTAACTGGAATGAGCGGATTGTCTTATGAGGAAAGGTTAGTCAGACTTGGCTTGTTTCCACTGGAGTTTAGAAGGGTGAGGGGTCACTCGATTGAAGTATATAAGATCCTGAAAGGTATTGACAAAGTGGATGTGAAAAGGTGTTTCCTCTTGTGGGTGAGACCAGAACTAGGGGGCACTGTTTTAAAATTAGGGGTTGCCCTTTTAGGACAGAGATGAGGAGAAATTATTTCCTCTGAGGGCTGAGACACTTTGGAACTCTCTGCCTCAGAAGGCAGTGGGAGCAGGGTCATTGAATATTTTTCACAGTGGATGTAGCTAGATCCTTTTTAGGCAAGGGAATCAAAGGTTATCAGGGGTAGATGGAATTTAGAATTCAAAACACAAACAGATTGGCCACGATCTTAATGAATGGCAGAGCAGACTCTAGGGACCGAATGGCCTTTTCTGCTCCTATTTTGTATGTTGTAACACATTCAAAACCCAAAGGATGGATATCGACACACATTCACACTCATGAGCATACAAGGCGGAAAAACAAAGTTACAAACTGCAAGTTACTTTAAAAAATCAAAAAGGTATTAGCATTCATTTATGTGAGTAGAGTCCAGCAACGTCCAATGAAGATTCTTTCAGGTGGCTTTGTCTAGCAGGATTCCTGGTCTTTGTCCTAGGAACTTGGTTGAGGCGAAGTATTCTTTTATTCTGAGAATTAGTTCACTCTGTAGGTGAAATACAGGATTCTTCCTGGAGATCTGACTTTGAGAAAAATCTCCAGAGGCAGGCTGCTGGCCTGGAGTCCGGTTTTCTATTCTGAGGCTAAGCTTCCACTGAAGACAGAATCCAAAAGCTGCATAATTAAAGTAATTCAGACAGCTGAAGTCTTGGTCATGTGACAGGGTGGTTTTTGGGGCAAGCCATTTAGCTAACAATGAGCTTGCTAAAGTAGTTTGAGCAGATAACTGTGGAACCATTAGCACAACTTTGGAGGTGAGGAGTCGTAATAGCTCTGCCTTTATCCAGGGCGAGCTGGTGCAGACATATCATCCACTAGTCCTTTGATGGCTTGGCTGGGATGTTCATACAATGCAAGGGGTGTTACATTCCAAGAGGTTGGTGAGCTAGTCTTTGGACAAGAGAATATGGAAAAGAAACAAATTTTTAAGCTTTTTCCTTCATGCCTTCTCGGCATGACACAGCTCTACCATTTGGAGAAAGAAAATGTTCAAGAAACAAAGGAGATATACATTCATTCTCTCAATCACTCCTGGAAAAAAAACATACACAGATAGCAAGGGGTAATGACAGTTCCCTGCTGTATTCTCAGGGTTTACACACAGGTCAGGGTGTCAGCCAGTGTGAGTGATTTCTTTTGTTAGTTAAAAGGCTGCGAGATCCAACTCCAGGGTATTGGGGAAGCTGCTCCCGCTGTTCTGGAGCTCAGCTATATCAGGGTTCAGCATGTGCTGGGTTTCCTGCCTGATCTGGGCTAGCTGGTTGGTGCTTAGCTGGTCGGGCATTTGATTTATTGGTGGGGGTTCTCCAACATCCATGTCAAGAATTGCTATTGGATTACCCTCCAGCAGGTCCCTGTGAATTCCTTTAAATTTCCCAAGCATGGTGGCCACATTTTCCCACTGCTTTTGGATCAGGGTTGCTATTGGGCATTTGAGATTCCGGAGCCTGCCAGCCAGGGGTTCAACTAGGAAAGCCTCCTGACCCTTCTTCTTGCTTGATCCCTCCTGGCTACTCTCAGATGTTTCCACCCTCTGGCAGACACTGACCAGTTGACTGGGCTCTGGGTTCAATTTAGTTCTAACTGCACTTGAACTCCCCTTGTGGTAATCCCAAGAGAAGTGGAGTTTCAGGGTTACTGTCTTTCCTTGACCTAGTTTCTTGGGGAAGAGTTGGTTCCCAACCTGTCCATTTAGTTTGGGACACTACTGCCCTCAGGTCGCTGTCCAGATTCTGCTGCATTGCAGCTCATCAACTAGGCGAGGCATCTCCCTCACCATCTGCACATCTACGTGCGACCTTCCTCCAAGATTGGAAAGATGGTGTGGGTTAACCAGGCCTCCTGCTCATCCTGCGGGGGTATTGGCTTCTATCTTTTTAAATCGTTCTGGCTAGTTTAGGATCTTTTTGCATTCCTGTTCTGTCCTGTATCTTTGGGGGTATCCTCGCTCACAAGAGTTGGGGTAGCTTGGGCTGCTATGCCCTGCAGCTCCTCAACTGGGTGTGGCAATTTCCTCGCCAGCTCTGGGGGTACTTGGGAACCTTTCAGGTCTGCCTCTAAATTCAGAAAGGCGGGTTTAGGTAGCTAGACCTGCTCACCCAGCAGGGGTGCAAGCTTCTTTTGCTTTAAACCTAAGCAAGGTAGTTTCCTCACCCAACTATGCATCTATTCTGGACTTTCCTGGCATCCTTCTTCTAAAATTGAAAAGAAAGTTTCATGCAGCCAGACCTCCTGCTCATCCAGCAGGGGTACATGCCCCCTTCCTTTTAAATTTGCTGGCCGGGTCTAGGAACTTTTTGTACCCCTATATAGCCCCAGGTAAGAAAGATTCTGCTAGCCCCTCTTTGGCTGCATTTCCTCCAGCCCTAGCCATTTTGCTTCCCCCAGCTCCTCAACTGAGTACTGCCCACACATTTTGGATTCCTGGAAGTTAACTGCAACACTTGCTCTACCTTTTGGGCTGTGGCAAACATGGACTTGGCTCACATGGTAATGACTTCCCCAATACTGTAAGGTTGGGCTGGTCCCCATTCAGTCCCATGTCCTCTGGGACACCCTGGCTCACATGGGCTGGCTGGTTTCTGCTGTTTTACCATATCGCTGTTTGACTGTGTGACACAGCTCCCTATTAGTTTTGCTGCCTGAGAATGGCCCTGTTCCTTGCTTAATTTAACAAAGAAGGTGTTGGTCAGTTTGGTCTCTGGCTCACTGCCTTCATCTCTTTTGAAATCCATTTTCCCAACCCCTTTTAATTTTATTGGCCTAATCTCAAGCCTTTTTAAATCCAGGTAGCTTTTCCTGAGCCAACTCATACCTGATTGATTCTTTTGCCCCCTGCAGGCCTCTGAGCTATTTTCAGCCTTCTGCCACAATGCAGAGCTTTGCTGAAATTGTTTGGTTTGCCCAGCCTCTCTGGATTGTTCTGACTTTTTGGGGTACAGTGCTTGGGACCTCACCAAAACATTTCCCCGTAATATAGCTAATTCCCTCTCTCCTTTTAGAATTCCCCCTCTGTTTCTTGAGCTTTTAATTTCATCTCCAGCACTAAATGATTTGATGGTGGACAGGCAATGGCTAGTATTTAAAGTAGTACTATGTGGTCTACAACAGATATATGTGCCTCTAAGACACATACACCCAATGGGGAAGGTTGTGCAATAGAGTTCTTTGTTGACATTTCCACAAGGGCTATTATTACGTAATTATAAATGCTTGGCTGAATTTGAAAAGCTACAATTACCTCAGCAGTGGGGTTCTGAGTTCACAGTTTGATTGACAGTTTAAAGTGGCTAGTAAAGGATTAGCTGTCTTTGATGTGGGGACTGTGTAGAAGTTTTATAAGAGTTAACCACTTAAGGAGATTTAATAACTGAATGGATTTCATGAATGGGAGCTATTTCACTATCAAATGTGTATGAATGTGAGCTGTTTTAGATTGTTGGAAGAATTTTTTTCTACATGTTATGTTTTTATTTCCTCCTCCTTTATCAACACAGCACATTTTGAGCTGCATGACACAGGGATGAAGTACAGGTGGCTGTAGGTCAGTCACTGGGCATGGGTGCAGTTTGAGGTTGCTCATTTGTATTTGGTCTGAATATTTGTTGGCTTGTTGCTACAAACTGATTTTATCTTCTGTGCTGCAAATGTTCATTATCAACTTATAATACAAAATCAGTCTGATTACCCCTTAGTATGATTATTACTTTTCAAACAATCCACAAGAATAACCTGTATCAAGTTCTTGAGAAATGCTGAATCCCAGATATTGATGTAGTGTACGTAAAAAAATGCCTTTGGTCACAAGATTGCAAATGGAACAGAGATATGCTTTAGGCAGAAGGTCCAGCAGCCAAATGTTTACAAAAAAGCTCAGTCTGGCTGTCCTACACAAACCTGACTTTATTACCCTGGAAACAGAACCTTTGCTCAAACCATAGGATGGTTACAGCACAGGGGACGACCATTCACCTGCTTTGTCCATGCCAGGTCTCTGCAAGAGCAACTCAGCTGGTCCCATTCCTCCACCTTTTTCCTGCAGCCCTGCAAATTTCTTCTCTTCAGATAATTATCCAATACCAGTTTGAAAGCCACAATTGAATCTGCCTCCACCACTGTCTCAGGTAGTGCATTCCAGATCCTAACCACTCGTTGCATAAACAAAGATTTTCCTCAGTTACCTTTGGTTCTTTTGTCAATCACCTTAGATCAATCTTCCCTTGTTCTCCCATCATTCTGCCAATGTGAACAGTTTCTCCCTATCTACTCTAACCAGAACCCTCAGGAGTTTGAATATCTCAATCAAATTCCTTTCAACCTTCTCTTCTCTAAGAAGAATAGCCCCAGCATCTCCAATTTACCAACGTAACTGAAGTCTCTCATACATGGAGCCATTCTCACAAGTAGTTTCTGCACTCCGTCTAATGCCTTCACGTCCTTCCTGAAGGGAGATGCTCAGAACTGGACATAATGCTCCAGTTGACGGCATACCAGTATTTTATAAAGATTCACCATAACCCCTTTGCTTTCACACACTGCCTCTATTTATAAAGTCCATGATCTATATGCCTTATTAACCACTTTTCAAATCTTCCCTGCCAGCTTCAACGATTTGTGCACATAAACCCCAAGGTCCCTCTGCTCTTGTACCCCCTTTAGAGTTGTATCCAATATTTTATCTGCTTTTCCTCCTTTTCCCAAAATTTATTACTTCACATTTCTCTGCGTTAAATTTCATCTGCCACTTCCCTGCTCATTCCACCAGCCAATGTCTTCTCTATCTCCCTCACAGTCAGAAATACTTCAAGTTTTGTGCCATTTGCAAATTCTGAAATTGTGCTCTGCACAACCAAGTCTAGGTCATTAACACAGGTCAGGAAAAGTAGTGGTCCTCATACTGACCCCAAGAGAACCCCACTCTCCCTTCTACCAATCCAAGAAACTGTTCACCACTACTCTCTCTTTTCTGTCATCAGTCAACTTTGTACCATACTGCCATTGTCCCTTTTATTTCATGGGCTTTAACTTTCCTGACAAGCAATTTACGTGGCACATTATAGAAACACCTTTGGAAGTCCATATACATCACTTTAATCGGATTTCATCAATCTTCTCAATTACCTCATCAAAAAAGCTCAATCAATTTAGTTAAAAACAATTTCCCCTTAACAAATACACCTGGCTTTCCTTAATTAATTCACATTTGTCCATAAAATTGTTGATTTTGTCTTAGATTATCATTTCTAAAAGCTTTCCCACCACTGAGTTAAACTGACTGGCTTATGGTTGCTGGGTTTATTGATACACCCTCTTCGAACAAGGATATAACATTTCCAATTCTCCATTCCTCTGGCACCATCCCTGTACATAAGGAGGATTGGAAGATTATGGCCAGTGCCTCAGCAATTTCCACCCTTACTTCCCTCAGTAACCTCAGGTGTACCTAAACCAGTCCTGGTGATGTATTAACTTTAAGTAGAGCCAGCGTTTCTAATACCTCTTTATTTTTAGCCAACCAATATTTTGGCTATCGCCTCTTTCACTATAACCTTGGCAGCATCTTCCTCCTTGGTACAGGCAGAGGCAAAGTATTCACTTAGCACCACACCTATGTCCTCTGTGCCTCCATGCATAAATCTCCCTTTCAGTCCATAATTTGCTTCACTTCTTCTTTTAGATGCTTATACTATTTGGATGCCTATAGAAGACTTTTGGATTCCCTTTTATGTAAGCCGCCAGTCTCTTTTCTTACTCTTTCAAGCCACACAGACAAGGGGATTTTGTTTTGTTGATGCGTGAGAAACTGAAAAATAGGGATGCACAACCACCAGAGAAAGGGATCAGCAGACAGAGTAAAATTTATAAAATATTAAAACAAAGGAGGAACTTTGCAGCAGACAAAAAGACAGAGAGAATGGGAATAAAAAACGATGCTGAGGTAGAATCAGGGAGACTGAAAATGAAAATGAATTCAGTGAGTCATTCCGGCCTACCAACCCCCACCCAGCTTGAACCTCCAAGCAATGAATACCTGGCTCAACTCCAAGCTACACTTAATGAGCTCTTGGCAACTCCCCTGCATTGCAGACATCTCCCAGAGAACAAACAGCAGAATTGCAAAGACAGGACCTGTTCAGAGAAACAAAAAAAAGGGGCAAAAAATATCAAAAGAAAAAAAAAGTCACAGCTCCCACAGCTGAGAAATGTGATCTCTGGACAACATTCAAAACTTCCCAGGGATTTAAGCACATAAAGTGTTTTGAACAGGAGACCTGGAAAGATCAGTCTTGTGTGTTGTGAATGAGTACAGCACAAAACATTAACTTCTTTTTGAAAACAGAGCTGCAACATTGAAAGCACTTTGAAGTTTGCCATCTGTAATCATGGCTGGAAAAGACATCTTTGGTGAAGGAGGCAGCTTGTTTCTGGGAAGTAACCATGTGCACTTGTGATCTGCTGCACGAACACGTCAGGTCTTCTTCAAACTTTTTAACATTTGGGCACCCCAAATGTATTAAGCAACCAGCTGAGCCAATTGCCATGCCTGGTCACTATACAGCCTTGGATGCAACATGTGCAAACATCTGTATATTTGTGCAAGAATAGGAGAACGGGGAAGAGAATCAAATTCACCCTTAGAGGGCTTTTTGTTCGAGCTGGGTGGGGGTTGGTAGGCTGGAATGGTTCAATAAATTCATTTTCCATCCTTCTCTGTCCCTCCTGGATCTGCATGTGCATTTCTTTTTATTCCCATTCTCCCTGTCTTTTTATCTGCTTCAATGTCCCTCCTTTTCTGTCACTTTCTATCATCAATAACAACAACTTCTAAGTTGCTTAAACATAATGAAACATCCCAAGGTGCTTCAGGGGAAAATTATAACAAAATGTGACACTCAGCTAGAAGCAGGTATTAGGTCAGATGACCAAAAGCTTGGTCAAAGTGGTATGTTTTGAGAAGTGTCTTAAAGGAGGAAACTTTGGTGTAACAAAGGTGTAGAGAGGGAATTCCAGGGCATGGGGCTGAGTAATCTGAAGGTACAGCCACTAATGACGGAACAATTATAATTGGGAATGCACAAAAGGCCAGAATTAGAGGAGAACAGATACCTTGGAGAGTTGTGGGGCTGAAGGAAATTATAGAGATAGGGAGGGGCAAGGCCATGGAGAGATTTGGAAACATGGATGAGAATTTTAAAATCAAGACGCTGTTTGGGAGCTAATGCAGATCAATGAGCACAGGGCAAATAGGGGAATGGGACTTGCTGTGAGTAAAGACACAGGCAGCAAAGGTTTGAAAGCCCTCAAGTTAATGGTGGGTAGGATGCGGGAGACCAGCCACAAGTATGTTGGAATAGTCGGGTCGAGAGGTAATAAAGGCATGAATGAGGGTTTCAGCAGCAGATGAGCTGAGACGGGGCGAAGTCGGGCCAATGTAATGAAGGTGGAAATAGGCATTCTTAGCGGTGGCACAAATATGAGGTCGGAAGCTCATCTCAGAAGCAAATGTGAGACCAAGGTTGCAAACAATCTCAGACAGTCGGCAGGAAGAGCGATGGAGTCAGTAGCTAGGGAACGGAGTTTGAAGCAGGGACCAAAAACCATGGCTTCAGTCTTCCCAATGAATAATTGGATGGGGTTTAAAGAACCTCCAGACAATTACAGATACTATATTATTTAATTAAACAGATATATAATGCCTCAGTATCTGTAATACTATTATAACCACAGATGACACCCAAGTAACTGTTTTACTATAATAAACAGGCACTGCCCTAGTATCTGTGATATTATTATAACCATGGATGCTGCCCTAGGAACATGTGATTCAATTAAGACCATGGATGATGCCCTAGTAACTTTTGTTACTATTAAACCCACAGACAGAGCCAAAGTATCTGTGATACAATTATAATCACAGACAGTGCCCTAGTAACAGTGTTACTATTATAACCACAGACGGTGACCAATTATCTGTGATAGCATTATATAATTTCAGCTGGTGCCCTTGTATCCGTGCTACTATTACACCCCAGATAGTGCCCTAGTTACCAATTGTAATCAGATATAGTGCCCTACCATCTGTGATGCTATTAAATCCACAGACACTCAATTACCTATGATACTATTAACCTTACAGACAGTGGCCTAGCAACAGTGATACTGTTATAATTAATATGACAGTGACTAAGAGGTATTACGCCACAGAAGGAGTGCCCATTGAGTTCATGCCAGCTCTCTGTGCAGCAATCCAGTCAGTCCCATTTCCCCACTCTATCCCTGCAAGTTTGTTTCCCCCAGCGTCCATCCAATTTCCTTTTGAAATCATCTCCGTGATGATGTGATAGTATTAAACCCACAGGCAAAGCCTGGATATTTGTAATATAATTATTAATGTGTTATTATTATAACCACAGACAGTGCCCAATTATCTGTGATAGCATTAAATAATCACAGATTGTGCCTGAATATCTGTGTTACTTTTAAGCCCATAGATAGCGCTCTAGCATCTGGAACTATTGAACCCACAGGTGGTGCCCTAGCATCTGTGATATATAACCACATATGATGGCCTAGTACCTGTGATATTATTAAGTCCAGGGACTGCGCCCTACTACCTGTTCTACTATTAACCCAAGGGCAGTGCCCATTAATCTTATCATTATCAAACACCCCATGTCCAAGTAACTGACACTATTAAACACATACAGTGATATGACTGTCGTGCCTTCTTCCCAAATCCCTCAATTCCCTGAGACACCAAAAATCTTTCTATCCCAGCCCTGAATATATTCGACGAAGGAGCATCCGCAACTCTCTGGGATTGAGAATTCTAAAGATGCACAACCTTGAGTGATAAATTTATCCTCAGCTCAGTCCTACGTAATTGATCCACATCCCAAGACTGTGCCCCATGTTCTAGATTTTACAGCCAGGGGATAACAGCCTCCCAGTGTCTACCCTGTCAAGTCCCTTCCTTGTATGTTTCAATGCGATCATCTCTCATTCTTCTAAATCCAGAGAGTATAGGCCCAATTTTCTACCCGAGTACCCAGGTTTTTAATGTTAAATGCACAGGTGCCAAGGGCACAAGATGTCACCAATTGATAAAGTTCATTTTTAACTGAAAATCTTCCTACTCCCCGTCACCATGTACTTTAACAGTCTGTGCACATTGTGCTGGTGGTTGCAGTTTAAGTAGAATGTCTGGGATGCAGCAGCGAAAGATCTGTCAGCACAAAAACTCCTTTGGAGGAAAGGAAACAAAAACTTGATCAGTAAGGGTGGGGATGGAAGTGGGGGGGCATTGTGGGAAGAATGCACCATACGTTTGCACATCTTAAAGGAGCATAACTCTTAGCAACTCACAATGGCTATATAGGGCCAATACCTTATATTTGCTAACACTGATGTTGTATTTTGCATTGCTGTTGGCTTGGGTGTGGCACCATACGAATTAGGAGGACAAAACAGCACAACATGTGAATCTGAGAATATCGACCAGCAAAGGCTAAACACAAAGTATTAAGATTGTTTGAGGGCCACTATTTTTCAATGGTGTCAATCTAAAGGTCCCAGGTTTGATTCACTTTTAGTATGGAGTGAACTGATCTCAGCCAGAGTATCAGCAGACAAACAACTTCTTTAAGTTTGGGAACAAAAATTTCTTCCTCTTGATCGCAACCCAATGGTCCCTGCTAGGAAGAATGTGTGAACTGCCAATACTTAGTAAAAAATGTAAAAAATGAGAAGTTGAGCAACGTACCAGAGGCCTGGCACTGCCCTTGATTGGTTCCTGGAAGGAGGTGAGTGAATTGGGCCTATACTCTCTGGAATTTAGAAGAATGAGAAGTAATTAAATTGGAACACACAAGATTGAAGGTGCTTGCCAGGGTAGACACAGAGGTTGTTTTCCCTAGCTCGGGAATCTAGAACATGCAAGCACAGTCTCAGGATAAGGGTTCAATCATTTAGAACTGAGATGGGGATAAATTTCATCACTTAGAAGGTTGTGAATCTTTGAAATTCTCCACCCTAGAGAGTTGTGGATGCTCCATTGTTGGAATATATCCAGGGCTGAGATAGACAGATTATTGATCTCTCAGGGAATCAAGGGATTTGGGAAGAGGACAGGAAAGTAGAGTTAAGGCAGAAAATAAGTAATGATTGTACTGAATGGTGGAGCAGGCTCATGGAACCTTATGATCTACTTCTGCTCCTATTTCTTATGTTGTTATGAAACTTTACTTCAGCATGAGATTTCAGAAAAGGGACTGGAAAATAAAGATGGTATTTGTGTTTTATTCCAGATAGTGAAGGATAGAACTGGAGCTTGATCTTTACATACTTTCATAGTTTTTATTTACAGTGATACACATTACAAACACGCATCTTGAAATTCAACAACCACTGTTTCCATCTGCTCCTATATATAAGAGCACAAGGGAATCCCCAGTTGATGCCCAGCACCTAAATACAATTAAACACAATTACCACAATTACTATACAATTAACAACCTGCCCCACAGTGATATTAGTTCTGCCTAGACTATAGGTGAAATGATTAAACACTAGACAGTGCTGAATTCTACTCAGTCTCATCTATTAAATTGTGATGTCTGGGAGCTAGCTGTGTGCAGAATAAAAGTGGGTAGTGAACAGCATTAACAATTCACACATTAGTGCAGCACAGCATAAGAACGGTAGGTCAGCAAACATTGGCAATATGTTGCATACTCACTGGAGCTTAATAACCACAGTTAAACAGTCTATGTAGCTATACCTCAGTTATTAGAGCCTCTCAACCAAATGGTATATAATATGTATCTGCTTCTACACTCTTGTTGAGTTTGAATTCTGAGAGACTGGCTCCTCATGTTTACACTGCTACATCCAACTTCTCTATCCCAGCAACTGAATCTTAGATCTACGAGAATCATTTTAGACCAAAAATTATGTGGCTGGGATAAGGAAGCAGGAAGTAGTGTCAGTGGGAGCTGCTCATGGACGCTATTCCGCCAGATTCTAGACTAAATGAACTCTAGCTTTAAATAACAGAATCTATAAATACAGGAACTGTACCCAATATAGCAAAGGTTCTACACCATCAGCAGTGTAGCCTCAAAGTACAGCCAAATGGTCTGGTGTTGTATCTGCAGGGTAGCCTCAAAGCGCAGTGATTTTATTTTGGTATCAGTGGAGCATTTACATCAATTCCCCAAGCCAGGGTCCCACGCACCTGGCAACAGCCTGACAGATTTGCTAAGACGGTGATAAATGGAGTCTTGCCTGGATCCTAACACGAGCACATCAAGGGAGTTTTATTTGGTTTTGTTGATGGTTGCATGCAATCTGCACATCAGAAACTGGGCCACAAGCACACACCATGACATCAATATAAATCCAGCTTAAGGATGTTCTAACTGAGACAGGCTTCTGACTCTGGTTTCATTACCAGTGCCATATTCCTATGTTACTTTCTGTACGCTTCCATAAACCCGCACCAAAACAACAATGTCTATTTGAAGGTGTGTGCTCAGAACTGCAGACAATATTCCAAGTATGATCTGGACATTGCTCTTAGCAAGGAAATAATCAATTGTTTCAGCTTTGCACTCAAATACCTCCAAAACACATCCCAGTGCTCAGTTAATTTCACTGATAACCACTTCACTGAATGGATACTTCCAGAAATTGATTAATCATCACCTGACAAATCTTTTTCCACCTTTGTAAATGACTAATCCATCGATCCTTCTCTTTCCAATAAGCACATCCTTTCATTTAAAAATTTACATATTCTGCAGCCCAACTGCTTATTTGGTCCAGATCCTGTGGAATGCTAATTTACTTATACCAGATCAGAGCTCACAGGATCACAGAATCTTTACAGTGCAGGAGGCGGCCATTTGGCCCATCGAGTCTGAAACAGCATTCCACCTAGTCCCACTCCCCTGCCTTATCACCGTAACCTTGCATGTTCTCTCTTTTCAGGTGGCAATCCAATTCTCTTTTGAATACCTTAATCGAACCTGCCTCCAACACCCTTTCAGGAAGTTCGTTCCAGACTCCAACCACCTTCTGGGTGAAAAACATTTTCCTCATCACATTTACTCCTTTTGCCAATTATTTTGCATCTGTGCCTTCTAGTTCTTGATGCTCTCGAGTTGGAACAATTTCTCACTATTTGCCCTGTCCATGCCTCTCAGAATCTTGAATAGCTCTATCAAGTCTGCTCTCAGCCTTCTTTTCTCCAAGGAAAAGAGTCCCAACCTCTCCAATCTATCCTCACAGCTTCAGTTCTTCATCCCAGGAATCGTTCTTGTGAATCTCCTCTGTACTGTCTCCAATGCCTTCACCTCCTTCGTCAAATATGGTACCCAGAACTGGATGCAGTACTCGAGACGAGATCTAACTAGTGTCTTATACAAGTTCAACATGACCTCCTTACTCTTGTACTCAATACCCCTATTAATAAAACCTAAAATATTATATGCTTTATTAACTGCTCTCTCAACATGCCCTGCCACCTATAATGACTTATGTACAAACACATCAAGGTCCCTTTGTTCCTGCATCTCATTTAGAATTTCGCCCTTTGTTTAATAGTCTCTCCATATTCTTCCTGCCAAAATGAATCACCTCACACTTCTCTGCACTGAACTTCATCTGCCATGCCCAAACCATCAATATGTCTATGTCCTTTTGAAGTTCAAGACTATCTTCATCACAGCTGACAATGCTTTCAATCTTCATATCATCCGCAAATTTTGAAATCATGCCCTGCACACCACAGTCTAGGGTCATTAACATATATCAAGAACAGCAATGGTCCCAACACTGACCCCTGGGGAACTCCATTACAGACCTTCCTCCAGTCTGAAAAACAAAACTACTGTTTCCTTTTACTCAGCCAATTTCTTAGCCAAGTGCCTACTTTCCCTTTTGTTCCATGAGCGAGAATTTTCTTCACAAGTCTATTGTGTGGCACTGTATAAATGCGTTTTGAAAATCCATATACACCACATCAGCAGCACTTCCTTTATCAACCTTCTCTGTTACTTCAAGAAACACCAGCAAGTTAGTTAAACATGATTTTCCCTTAATGGCTTTCCTTAATTATCCTGCACTTGTTTAAGTGACTGTTGATTTTATCCCAAACTATAGTTTCCAGAAGTTTCCCTGCCACTGAGGTTAAACTGACTGGTCTGTAGTTGCCAGCTTTATTCTTTTTGAACAAGGGTGTAACATTTACAATTCTCCAGTCCTCTAGCACCTCCCCTGTGTCTAAGGAAGACTGGAAGATTATTATACTGCCTCTGCAATTTCCACTCTCACTTCCCTCAGTACCCTTGGATGCATCTCATCTAGTCCTGGTACCTTATCTATTTAAGTAAAGATCATGTTTCTAACACCTCCTCCTTCCCAATTGTAAATTCTTCTAGTGTACCAGTTGCCTCCTCTCTCACCTCGGCCTGGGTAGCATCATCTTCCTTTGTAAAGACGGATGCAAAGTACTTATTCGATACCTCCGCTATTTCTCCAGCCTGTACATGCAAGTCCCCTTTTTTGTCCCTAATCGATCCTAATCTTTCTTTTACCACCCTCTTATTATTTACATGCTTATAGAAGACCTTGAGATTCCCTTTTATGTTAGCTGTCAGCCTCTTTTCCTGCTCTCTCCTTGCTTTTATTAGTTTCTTCACTTCCCCTCTGATCCTTCTATATTCAGCCTGATTCTCCACTGTATTTTCTGCCTGACATCTGTTGTATGCGCACTTCTTCCTTTTCATCTTCACCTCAATCTCTCGTCATCCAGGGCACTCTGGATTTATTTGTCCTACCTTTCCCCTTCAAACAAATATACCTTGATATTACCTGCAATACCTCTCTTTTGAAGGTGACTGATTGTTCAGCCACCATCCTGTCAACATTTGATTCCAACTCACTTGACTCAGATGCATTCTCATCCCGTTGAAGTTGGCTTTCCCCGAATTAATTATCCCTGCTCTGGATTGTGCCCTGTCCTTTTCCATGACCAACTTAAACATTATGATACAATGATCACTGTCCCCGAGAGGCTCTCCCACTGATATTTGATCCACTTGGGCCAACTCATTCCCAGAACCAGGTCCAAAAGTGCACGTCTTCTCGTTGGACCAGAAACATACTGCTGCAGAAAATCATCTTGAACACATTCCAGGAACTCTCGCCGCTCTTGTACTATTCCTATCCCAGTCTATATTTAAGTCCCCCTTCATGATTATTCTATAATTTTTGCACCTCTCTGTAGTTTCTTTGCAAATTTGTTTCTCCACATCCCTTCCACTAGTCTATATATTACACCAATCACTGTTGTTGCGCCTTTTTCATTCCTTACCTCTAGCCAGAGATATTCCGTCCTTGACCCCTCTGGAACATCCTCTCTCTCCAGTACTGTAATGCATCTTTAATCAATATTGCCACTCCCCTCCCTCTTTTCTTCCTTTCCTGGGAATATTTAACACTCAGTTCTGCCCTTCTTTGAGCCAGGACTCTGTTATAGCAATAATATTAATATTGTCAACCTGTGCCTGCAGTTCACCAATCTTATTAACCACACTCTGTGCATTCGCATAACTACATATTAGCTCGGACTTATGCTTTTTACTTTCCCCCTTATTCTGATCCTATCTAATGACTTACTATTGCCTACTCTAATTCTTACTGTCTTCAGCAAATTCTATATTCCTACTGGATCTTCTACCATATCCAGCAACTCTCACAACTTTGCTGTCCACATTGGCACTATATAGACTTAGTTATTTTAATTTTTTATTTTGTTTCAGAAGGTGATAGTCTATATTTGGAATTTATTGTTGTGGAAATATGTATCACCCCGGGTTCTTACTCCCAATCGCAGCACATTAATCCCTACTGGGATGTAACTTTCCAAAATTCCCTAGATTCCAGAAAGATCAAATAGCAAATATAACTCTTTTATGCAAGAAAGGAAGGGGATAGAACACAGGGAAGCCTGACACCTGTCATTGCAAAATGCTAGAATCCATTATTAAGGAGATTATAGCACAGCACTCAGAAAAAATCTTAATGCAAGCAGGCAGAGACAACATGGTTTTGTGAAAGGGAAATCATGTTTGACTAATTTTATTAGAGTTCTTTGAGGGAGTAACAAGCAAAGTTGATAAAGGGAACCTGTAGATGTGGTGTGCTTGGACTTCCAAAAGGCATTTGATAAAGTGCCACACCAAAGGTTACTACAAGATAAGAGCACATGGTGTAGGAGGTAGCATATTATAATGGATAGAGGATTGGTTAGCTAACAAGAAACAATGAGTAGGGATACATGAGTCATTTGCGGGTTGGCAAACTGTAACTAGTGGAGAGCACAGGGATCAGTGCCAGGGCCAGAACTATTTATAATCTATATAATGACTTAGATAAAGGGACCAAATGCATAGCTGTTAAATTTGCTGATGACTGGAAAGTAAATTGCGATGAGGATATAGAGTGTACAAAGGGATTTAGATAGGTTAAGCAAGTGGGTAAAAATTTGGCAGACGGAGTATAATGTGGGAAAATGAGAACTTGTCCACTTTGACAAGAAGAAAAGAAAAGCAGCACATTATTTAAATAGAGAGAGATTGCAGAACTCTGTAGAACAGACTAACAACCCTTATAGAAAAAGTATCTCCTCATCTCCATCTTAAATGGGGGACCTCTCGTTTTTCAAAAAAATCAGTATGCAGCTACAGCAGGTGATTAGGAAGACAAATGAAATGTTGTCATTCATTGTAAGGGGAATGGAATATAAATGTAGAGAAGTTTTGCTACAGTTGTTCACGGCATTGGTAAGACCATATCTCGAGTAGTGTGTGCAGTTTCAGTATCCTTACTCAAAAAAAAGCACATGATTGCATTATGATCAGTTCAGATAAGATTCACTCAACTGATTCTTGGGATGAAGGGGTTATCTTATGAGGAAACGTTGGACAAGTTGGGCCTCTATCCATTGGAGTTTAGGAGAATGAGAGGTGATCTTATTGAAACATATTAGGTCCTGAGGGGACTTGACAGGGTGGATGCTGAGAGGATTTTTCTCCCTTATGAAAGGGAGTAGAACTAGGAGATAAGGAGATATTCTCTCAGAGGGTCGTTAGTCTGTGGAATTCTCTTCCCCAGAGTGCAGTGGAGGCAGGGTCATTGACTATTTTTAAGGCTGAGATAGATTCTTGACTGAATAGGGGTTCAAAGGGTATAGGGAATAGACAAGAAAGTACAGTTCAGGCCACAATCAGATTAGCCCTGATCTTATCAAATGGCAGAGCAGAGTAAAGAGGTCAAATCATCTCCTCGTGCTCCAAATTCACATGTTTGCATGCATGTTCGTATTCTCTCTTACTCCAAAACGTTGCTCCAAATAACTTGAACCTTATTAAATTAGTAAAACTATTTACTGTCTAATCCCAAAGTGATTCATAAAGATATTTCAAAATCAATTTCCTAAATTTTTAATAATGCAATAACTGAGATAGCAACACCGAGTCAACAAATAGTGGCCAACTAGCTCCAAATGTATTCAATTCACAGAAGATCTGCCCAATATGCCAATAAGAAATACAGACTATAAAGTTCTGTACCCTATCTATGGGCCATGACAAAGTGGCCTTATGTCAACCTGGGTGCCAACTGGCCCAGAAACGGTCATAAAGGGAGATAAAAGCCATAAAAATTAACCACAGTTCCAAATGACTACCAGAAAGTGCAATAGTGTGCTTGTTGAATGAAGACAGGATGTAGCTTAGTAACACAACAACTCCTGTGCATCTCTCATTGTTTAACAACCACTGCATTTGTTGGGCACCTTACATGGGGTTTCTATGTTTAACATACTTGCTGGGGTACAGGCCTACAGGCTGAATAGTATTTAGTATTGAATGATGGAAGATTATTCACTGTCCAAGCTGGCAGAAATAAGCATCTACCTGAGACGTACTGGAAGGGGGCTAGTGTCCATGTAACAGGTTTAAGGGACAATACAGTAAATAAGCATTATTATTTTTTAAACTCACTTAAGGTGCCCAATGGTAATAAGCCTGCAGAAGATTTCCAGGCAGCTGCAATGTTTTAAATCATCTGAATACCTTCAGACCCAAACTCTATGCAACTTATCAACTTGTTATGCATGAATTTTATTTAGTCAAAGGATCACAGCCCATTTTTTATTAAATTCAGAAACCTGGTAGTGATCTCTTGAACTCAATATTAAACTTTTTTAAAAATTACCAATCAATCTCCTCTCCTGTTGTAACACAAGGTCAAGTCATGTGCAGTCTTCAGGTGAAGCAACAAGATGGATGAATTGATAACACAAATAGAAACAAATGAATATATGATAGCCATTATAGAAACCTGGTTGCAGAGTGACCAAGACTGGGGACTGAATATTCAAGGATATTTGACATTCAGGAAGGACAGGAAGAAAGGAAAACGAGGTGGAATAGCTCTGCTAATAAAGTATGAGATTACTATAGTGAGGAATGATCTTGGCTCATAAGGTCAAGACATAGAACGAGCTTGGGTGGAAATCAGAAATAGCAAGGGAAAGAAGTTATTGGTGGGAAGACCTCATACATCAAGAAATAAAAGGGCTTCTAAGAAGAGAACTGCAATAATTGTGGGTGATTTTAATCTTCATATAGACCGGACAAATCAAACTGGCAAAGGTAGCCTTGAGAATGAGTTCATAGAGTATATTCGGGACAGTTTCATAGAAGACTACATTCTCGAATCAACTAGGGAATACACTACCTTACATCTGGCATGTGTAATGAGACAGGATTAACGATCTCATAATAAAGGATTATCGAGGCAATAGTGATCATAACGTCATAGAATTTCACATTGTTTCAGGGTGAGAAACTTGTGTCTTAAACTTAAAGGCAATTACAGAGGTACAAAAACAGAGCTGGCTAAAGGGGACTGGAAATTTAGGTTAAAAGGAAAGACAATAGAGAAGAGGAGGCAGACATTTAAGGAGATAGTTCATAACTCCCAAAGATATATTTCATTGAGAAAGAAAGCCTCTACAAGAAGGATGTACCATCCATGGCCAACTAAGGAAGTTATGGATGGTATTAAGTTGAAAGAAAATGCAGTGAAGATTAGTGTTAGGCTAAAAGTATGGGAGAATTTTAGAAACCAAAGGATAATTTTTAAACCTGAGGGAAAAATTAGAATATAGGAGTAAAGTACCAAGAAACATAAACAGTAACAGCTTCTACAAGTATATAAAAAGGAGCAGTATTCAAGTGAAGGGAGATTTAGAAATCCAAAGAGAAAGGTTGAGGCATCAGAACAGTATAGCAATGTGGGTAAAGAAAAGCAGAATGGGATAGGAAGGGACAGAGAATTCAACAAAAATTTCACAACAAATAAGATCATTACAGGAAATAGAAGATAAAAAATGAAATTAAAAGCTTTATATCAAAATGCGCGAAGCATCAGCAATAAGATAGATAGGATAGTGGCACAAACAGGAGTGAATGATTCAGCTCAGATCTAATCACCATTACAGAGACATGGTTACAAGGTGATCAAAGTTAGGAAATAAATATTCCAGGGTACACATTATTTCGAAAGACAGACAAAATGACAAAGGAGGAGGGGTAGCCCTGATCGTAAAGAATGACTTAAGGACTTTAGTGAGTAAGGATCTGGCCTCAGAAGATCACGAAGTAGAATTAGTATGGGTAGAAATTAGAAATAGCACAAGTCAGAAAACACCAGTGGGAGTAGTTTATAAGCCCCCTAACATTAGTTATACCATTGTATAGAGCATTAAGCAATAAATTATTAGAGCTTGTAACAAAGGCAATATAATATTTGTGGGAGGCTGTGATCTTCATATAGACTGAGACAATCAAATTGGCAAGAGTGGTCTAGATGATGAGTTTTTGGAATGTTTTGAGAGTTTCTTGGAGCAATATGTTGTGGAACCAATTAAATATGAAGCTATCTTAGATCTTGTATTGTGTAATGAAGCAAGGTTAATTAGTAATGTTGTGGTAAAAGATCTGCTGGGAAATAGTGATCATAGTACCAATGAATTCCATGTTTGACAGTGACATACTTCAATCACAAACAAGAATCTTAAACAAAGCCAATGACATAGGTATGAGGGGGGAGCTGGCTAAGGTAACTTGGGTAAATAGACTGAAATGTATGGCTGTAAATGAACAATGGGAAACATTAAAAGAAACAATTCAAAATGTCTAACAAAAATGAATTCTATTGAAAAACAACTTGACAAGAAAGTCCCATCTGTAGCTCACTCAAGAAGATAGGGATAGTATTATATTTTTTAGAAGTATTAGATTAAAAAAAAGGTTTATAGTATTGTAAAAAAAAACAGTAACAAGTTTGAGGATTGGGAGCATTTTAGAAACCAGCAGGGGGTCACCAAAAAGTTGAAAAAAAGGGAAAAAATAGATTAGGGTAAACTAGCCAGTAATATAAAAACAGATTGTAAGAGCTTTGATAAGTATATAAAGAGGAAGAAAGTAGCTGAAGTAAACGTTGGTCTGTTACGATCAGAGACAGCAGAACTTGTCACGAGGAATGAGGAAATGGTAGTTTTCCACAGTTTAAGACACTAGTTTCATTCAGAAATAGATAGCAGCCTATGGGCTAAAAAGGAGGAAATTAGGATGCGCTGGCTATGATTTTCCAGAATTCCTCGGATTCGGAAATGGTCCCGTCAGGCTGGAAGTTGGCAAATGTTATACCGCTTGTCAAGAAAGGTTGGAGAGAGAAAAAAGTGAACTACAAGCCAGTTAGTCGACATCAGTTGTTGGGAAAATGCTGGAATCTATTATTAGGGAAATGTTAACAATGCACTTTAAAAAGCATATTATGATTAGTATAAGTCAGCATGGTTTTATTAAGGGGAAATCCTGTTTAACAAATTTATTAGAGTTGTTTGCGAATGTCACTAGTAAGGTAGATAAAGGGGAACCGGTAGATGTAGTATACCTGGGTTTCCAAGAGGCATTTGATAAAGTGCCACACAAAAGGTTAATCGGCAAGATAAGGGTTCATGGAGTTGGGGTAATATATTAGCATAGATAGGTGATTGGTGAACTGACAGGAAGAAGAGAGCGAGCATAAATGGAATTTTTTCAAGTTGGCAAATAGTGAATAGTAGAGTGCTAAAAGGGTCAGTGCTGAGGCCTCAGCTATTTACAATCTATATTAATGACTTAGATGAGGAGAGAGAGAGAGTTTGCTGATGATACAAAGCTAGATGGGAAGGTAAGCTGTGGGGAGGACACAAGAGAGGCTACTAAGAGTGATAGACAGGTTAAATGAGTAGGCAACAAGATGACAGATGGGGGTATATTGTAGGGAAGTGTGAAATTATTCACTTTGGTCGAGAGAATAGAATTTATTTTAAAGGGTGAGAAACTTCTAAGTGTTGATTTTCTTGGAGACTTGGGTGTGTTTGTACAAGGAATGCAAAAAAGTTAGCATGCAGGTAAAGCAAGTAATTAGGAAGGCAAATGGTATGTTGGCCTTTATTGCAAGGGAATTGAGTACCAGAATAAAGAAGTCTTGCTACCATTGTGCAGGGTTTTGGCGAGACCATATCTGGAATACCATGTGCAGTTCTGGTCTCCACCTTTAAGATATACTTGCATTGGAGGCAGTACAGCAATGGTTCACTAAATTGGTCCCTAGAATGAGGGGGTTGTCCTGTGATGAGGGGCTGAGCAAACTGGTTCTATTTTCTCTGGAGTTTAGAAAAAAGAGGGGCAATCTCATTGAAATGTATGAGATTCTGAAGGGGCTTGACAGGGTAGATGATAAGAGATTGTTTCCGCTTGTCAGGGAATCTAAAACACAGAGGCACAGTCTCAGGATGAGGGGCTGATTGTTTAGGATGGAGATGAGAAGAAATTACTTCACTCAAAGGGTTGCAAATCTTTGGAATTCTTTGCTGGAGAGGATTGTGGATGCTTCATCATTGAATGCATTTAAGGCTGGGATAAACAGGTGTCTCAGGGAATCAAGGGATATGGGGAATGGGCAGGAAAGTGGGGTTCAGGCCCAAGATCAGCCAAGATAGTTCGGAATAGAGGAGCAGGCTTGATGAGCCATGTGGTCTACTCCTACTACTTGTAAACATTGGTCTCTTACAGGATGAGATTGGGTAGACTGGGAAATTATTAGGACACAAGAAAATGGCAGAGATTTTGAACATGTATTTTATTTCTGTAAAAGACACAAAAAGCATCCCAAAGATAGCAGAAAATCAAGGGACAGAAGGGAGGGAGGAACTTAAAATAATTATTGTCTTGTTTCTTTTTTAATGATGCACAAAGGCCGTCGACATTGTAACTGAGCTAACTTTATTGATAACACATTTTCCTAATTTGAACACACATCTGCAGTATCTGAATTCCATCAAAACAGACTCCAACATGTGCTATCTGACCTTCAAACCTCAGATCAAGTGACCCCATATATAGTACAGAGTACTGTGTAGTATAATATCTAATACTGGAGTCCACAATCATAATCAGCTATAATCATGACATTTCCCTATTTTAAAAAGGGACTTTTATACAACTCAAGTACACAAAGTCTCTTATCTATTCTTTCTCAGTGTTTTGATCAGTCTGTTTTGTCTTTTACTCATCATTGTATCTCTGTGGTTTTTTCACAATTCTCCCACTGGATGTTTGAATGGTGTTAGAGGTGATTTTGAAGGACAAGGGGCCTTCAACAGTTCTGTGTCACTATCGCCCCTTGGATTATTTTCAGGGCTCTAAGGGTTTGTCTGGTTCTGTTGCTTCACTGGTGCATTCTGGTTTTTGATCTTCAGCTACACCTTCTGGTTCAGAGCAGGGTTGCGTTTCATTTGTTTTCTGTAAGAATTTCCGGTTTCTTCTATACTGTTGTCCGTTTGGTGTCTGCACTGTGTAAAACCTCAGCTCTCCTGTGATTCCTGTGACAATAGCAGGATTCCGGATCCCTTTATGCTGAATCCTCACTGTCTCACCCATGTTCAGGGCAGGCAAAGGTCGGGCGCCTCGATCAAAATGCTGTTTCTGCTTCAGCTGTCTCAATTTGAGCAGGTCCTGCATGCTGTAGCTCACTGGCTGTGTAAGTAACAGTTGGGGTGTAGCTAGAAGCTTAGTTCTTAGTCGTCCCCCCATCAGGCCTTCTAATAGAGTATTCCTGAAATCCAGTAAAGCCAGTTAGGGGTCTCTTCCGTACGCCTTTGCCTTCTTCAACAAGTTTTTTAAAGTCTGCACAGTATGTCCCAGTATTCCATTGGATTGTGGATATTTGGGACTTGATGTCATGTGGCAAAACTCCCAGTCCTGTGCAAATTTACGAAGCTCAGAGCCTGAGAATTGTGGACTGTTATCTGAGATGAGCACTTCAGGTATGCAAACAAAAGTTGATTTTAAATGATTTATTACAGTGATGCCCTTCTATCATTTTGCAGCAGAAAAAAACTTTACTGCTAGTAGGTACTCACTATTGTCAAATGTGAATAAGTTCACTCCAATTTTCTGCCAGGGCTTCTCTGGAACAGTGTGTGGTTGAAGTGGTTCTTTTTATTGTGATTTACTGTACTTTTGGCACACACATTCACCATTTCCCCAATTTGTGATCCCATTCCAGGCCAATACGTTACATCTCAAGCTCTTCTGCATGTTTCTATGCCAAGCTGACTTTCATGTATGCGCTGCAGCATTTCTTTCCTCAGTGTTGCAGGAATCTTTTCTCTCTTGAAAAATATTTCTTCTGTTACATTCCTCACAAAAGTTCCAGTACTCTTATACAACAATGTATGGGCCAGCCAGTTTGCACAATCTGCTGCAGTTTTCTCAGGATGGCATTGTGCTTGGTCGCTTTCCTGATCTCTTCTAGTTTAGTTACAGCCACAGGTAAGTTATTTGTCAGCATTTGAACCTGTTCTTCCATTTCTTTATCCTCTTCCTCCGTGATGAGTAGGTATACTCGACAGTGTGTCTACGATGTACATTTCCTTTCCTGGTTTGTATTTAACTCCGACCTGACACTTCTGCAGACACATTAGTAAGCTTTGGATTCTGGTGGTGAACAGTTCATGGGGTTTTTTAAGTATAGCTTCCAAAGGCTTATGATCAGACTCTACCTCCACTTCTTTGCCATAGACAGACTGGTGGAAGCATTCCAGGCCAAACACAATTGCTAACATTTCTTTCTCTATTTTGGCATACTGCTGCTGTGTTTCAGTCATTGCCTTTGAAGTGTATGCCACTGGTGCCTCATTTTGCAAGAGGACAGCTCCCAGGCTGGTCTTTGAAGCATCTGAGATCTTGACCGGCTGACTGACAACATGGTACTTTAACACTGGAGCCTGGGTCGTGTCCTCTTCAGACTGGTCAAAGCTTCCTGGTCACCTTGTTCCCAGTGCCATTCCACATCATTTTGTAGAAGTTCTCTGAGAGGTGCTGTCAGGTCTGACATGTTCAGAATGAATTTCCCAAGATAGGTCACCAATCCCAAAAATCTCTCCAAGTCTTTCTTACATTCTATGGGTTGCATGTTCACGACTGCTTCAATTTTATTCTGGTCCAGCTTCAGTCCCTCACTTGTTAGCATATATCCCAAGTACTTGATTTCACGAAGACCTATTTTGCACTTTTCCTTCTTCAACTTTCTCTAGCTCTGGCCAGCACCTGCCTCAGTCTGTGGTAATGTTCTTCTTGTGAGGCTTCCCAGACCAGCACATCATCAATAAAGGTTTCCATGCCCTCTAACCCTTCAAACAGCTGCTTCACTGTTCTGTGGGAACACCTCCAGAGCTGAATTAATACCGAAAGGTAAGAACAAAAATCTGCATTGCCCAAATGGTGTGTTGAAGGTACAGAGTTAGGAGCTGCATTCATCCAGCTTGACCTGCCAGAAGCCTGAACTCGTATCCAAGACTGAATAGTATTTAGCAACAGCTAGCTTACACGTGATCTCTTCTACTGTGGGCAGCTGGTAATGCTCTCTTTTGTACTGCCTGGTTTTGGTCTCTGAGATCCAGACAGACTCGCAGATTCGCATAAGATTTTTCTACAATTACATTTGGATTAATCCACTTTGTTGGTGCTTCAATTTTCTTGACAATGTGAAGTTTCTCCATTCTGTCCAACTCTGCTTTCAGTTGGTCTCTCAGCAGTACTGGTGTTTTCCTGGGCGGGTGTATTTTGGGTGCCACAGTTTCAACAATCTTGATGATGTGTTCTCCTTTTAGGCAGCCAATCCCCTGGAACACATCTTTATACTCGCTCAGGCTGTCATCAGTGGTGACAGTCATTATTCACTTGATTACCTTCAGATTTTCACAAGCTTTGATTCCAAGAATGGGTTTTGCATCAGTTTTCACCACTATGAATGGAAGTGCTTGAGATTTTTTTTGTTGACTTTAAGTGTGCACTTGCACTCTACAGAAATGTTTTCACCTGCATAAGTAGACAGCTTCACTTTTGTTTTAGTTAGCTGTTTTTCTTTGCTTATCTAAGCATACAGGCTTATGGGAATGACATTTGTTTGTGCACCTGTGTCAAGCTTGAAATTAACCATCATGCTGGCAATTTTTAAAATCAACCTTCCATTTGTCTTCTTCGGAATTTGTCATGACCGCATCAACGAAAAACTCAGTTTCAGTGTCTGTGTCATCATCTGCAATCGTGTACACTTTCTTCAATTTACACATCTTAGCGAAGTGATTTAATTTATCACAGTTCTTACACTGCTTTCCATAGGCTGGACAGCTACATGGTAAATGCTCTGTTCCACATTGGCTACATTTAAATGTTTTAATAGCACTTTTGTTCTTTTTACCTTCAGGCTGTCAATTTGTTCTTTCCCAGGGCTGTTTTCGTTTAACTGCATCTAACTGCTTGACCGTGTGCGGCTTATCATCTTCTGTCATCAGTTTAATCTGGCATTTTGTCTCTGCCGCTCTGCAGATATTTATTGCTTTCTCCAGCTTGAAATCAACTTCTCTCAAAATCCATTCTCTCAGAATAATTTGTGGGATCACAAATGACTCTCTATCTCTTTTGAGTGATTCTTCAAGCTCTCCAAAGTCACATGATTTAACTTGTTTTCTCAGCTCAGTTATGTATGGACTAATGTTGTCACTGCCTTGCGTGCACGTAAAAAGTCTGTATCTTTCATATGTGTTTTTTTTTAGGGCTGCAGTAGGCTTCGAATTTTTCCATTATTTCTTTCAAGTCATTTTGTTTCTCATCACTGTCAAACGTGAATGTGTTATAGACTTCTAGGGTTTCTTCTCCTGCTATGTGAAGAAGGATGGAAGAATGTACCTGAGGGTCTTTTTTATCACTGCCCGTCGCTGTGAGGCACAGCTCGAATCACTGCCAGAACCTTCTCCAGTTTTCGGCGAGACTGCCCTCCAAATTGAGCTCTGTCGGTGGTTTCAAAACCTCCATTGTTGTGTTTAGTTTACTTCTGACACCATGTCTTGTTTCTTCTTTTAATGATGCGCACAGGCTGTTGACATTATAGCTGAGCTAACTTTATTGATAACACATTTTCCTAACAGGAACACATATCTGCAGTATCTGAACTCCATCATACTGACCAGGGAATACAGTGTTAATTAATCTATTAGGTACACTAGGCAGTCTGAAGATAAAATAAGGGGCAGTGTTCGTGTTTCTGGCAGTCATACTGCCAAGTTAACTTTTGTAAGTGGGAGAGATGCACACTTGGAGAAATGGAGAAGTTACTTAACGTGTAGGTAGAGCACCAGCTTCAAAAAAATCCCAGTTAATGGCCCAACTATTAGAAATAAAATGCTTGAATTGTACCTCCACCTTCAAGTAAACCTCCCCAACTTCACCTCCAAGCTCATCACATTCTGCTAGAGTGTCTTTTAAAAGGGTAAGTGTGGCTAACATATATTTTTATTTTGCTAAACAGCAGGACATATCTATATTTATTAGAAACGGTGTTTTCATTGTCTTTTATTCTTGATACCCATCAATTGTTTGCATGGTTGGAACCTATCTAGTTGACTCCCTTTATAAAATCTATTCGCCATTTGTGAATTCCACCATCTGGAAGAAGGGTCACATGGACTTGAAATGTTATCTGTTTCTCTCTCCACAGATGCTGCTAGACCTGCTGAGGTTTTCCAGCATTTTCTGTTTTGTTTCAAACTTAGAGGTCTACCGTGTATGATGAAGATGACGTAGAATTTCTTTTTAAGATCATTAATCTTTGGAATTTCTACCCCAGGGAGCAGTGGAAGCAGAGTCATTGAGTATATTCAAGGTGGAGTTAGATTTTTGATCTACAAGGGAGTCACGGGTTATGGAGGGCAGGCAGGAAAGTGGAGTTACGGTCACATTCAGATCAGCCATGATCTTATTGAGGCAGGACAGGATTGAGAGTCCAAATGTCCCACTCCAGCTCCTTTCTCTTGTAAAATGAGGTTAAAGGACCACGACACAGTCATAATTCAGGCCCCGTTCGAAGTCATAACATCTGACCTTATTTCTATATCATACTGGGATTTAATATTATAGTTGAGTAACAAATTTATGATAATTTTTGTAGCATAAGTTGCTGGTACATAGGACTCTACAGTACATATTGATGCAAATCTGAGGCACTAGGGGTGCTATCACTTGTAGGAATGTATAATTGCAGAATGACAAATTTACATCAACTTTTATAAGTGTAGATGTGAGAATATATTATAGAAAGATCAACAGGAAGTACATGTAAGATTTCTGTGGGTTGCACACAAATCAATCAAGACCAACCATCTTCAGGTGAAGCAGAGTTAACAAGAGGGGGGATAATTAATCTAATGCATGCGCATCTAATACAGACCCTATTTTGAAGTCTTGCATTGTCCTGTTTTCCAATTTTTTATATGAACTTTATGTCCATCTTTTTAATAAGAACAACCCTATGTATGCAAAAGCAAAGGATATTAGTGGCATTTGGCATGAAGGACTGACAAAAAGCAAAAGAAAGTAAGGAAGGTGTTTCTATAGTGATCAACGTATCAATAATATTATGGAAAAGGGCAAGGAACAATCAGAGTAAGAATAATTCACTGGGGGAAGCCAACATTAGTTGGCTGGGAATGGAACTGGCCCAGAACAACTGGAATCAAAGTCTGGCATGCAAAAAGATACCAGATCAATGGGCTACCTTTAGGGAAGAAATAGCTTTGGCCAGACAAGGTATTTTCCCACAAAGTGGAATGGCAGGGCAAACAAATCCAGAGCTCCTGGGATGACAGGAGATAGATATTAAGATGAAGGAGAAAGTGTGCTTATGACAGATGTCAGGTGGACAATACAACTGAGAACCAGGCTGAATATATAAGGTTCAGAGGGGAAGTGAAAAAGCATACACTAGAAGCAACAAGAGAGTATGAAAAGAGACTAGCAGCTAATATAAAAGGGAATCTATATAGGCATATAAATAGTAAAACATTGATAAAAGTAGTGAGGCCAATTGGGGACCAAAAAGGAGATTTACACATGGAGGCAAAGACACGGCTGAGGTATTAAATGAATACTTTGCAACTGTCTTTACCAAGGAACAAGATGCTGCGCAGGTCATAGTGAAAGAGGTAATTCAAACACTTGAAGAGTTTAAAATTGATAAAAAGAATAGGATTGGTTGATAGGCTGTCTGTTAAGACAACAGAACCAGATGGGATACATCCAAGGATACTGATCGTGGAAATTATGGAGGCACTGGCCATAATTTTCCAGTCTTCTGTAGACTTAAGGATAGTGGAGAGGACTGCAGAATTATAAATGTTACACCCTTGTTGACCCTTTTGTCTCTTACAAATCCTATGCTGTGTGCCCCTCCTTGATAGATTCTTTAATCTGTTTCCATTGCTCAGTCGTGTTGGTGGTATCCTTGTCCGTTCTAATTATTGTTTTGTTTACTTCATTTACAAATCCTTCATTAACTTCTTTCAACCTCTCTAGTTCCACTGTTTTCTACATATGCCATCTTGGATCCTAGAGAAAAAAGGATCAAGAAACCATGGGTTACGATTGCAATGTTGCAAAAGATGGAAGAAAGGAGAAAATGGAAGAATATCAATACTAAAGAAGGCAAGCTGAAATACAGACAGTTGAATAATAAGTTAAGAGGAGAAACTGAAAAGCCACAAGAACAATGCTTAAAAGAGCATTGGGATAAGAACTGGATCGACTAGGAAGGGTAGATCTTATGTTTGCAAAGCAAATGAATACAAAAGTGGCATTCAGTATAAAGGACTGAAAAACAGTAATAAAGAGTAAAGTGTTTTATTAACAAACCCTGATGAAATAAGAAAAAGATGGAAGGAGATTATTGAAGAACTACATGCAAAAACGAAAAACCAAAAAGACTGAGCTAGAAGAAAGTAATGTTGACACCGATTTCATTAGACTTATCTAGACAGCTAGAGGCCTTCACGCAGACAATAATGATCACCCTGAGAAAGAAGCCAAAGGCAGGCCGATGTCCTGATTGCCATATAATTAGTCGGATTGCCCCTGCATCGAAGGTTGTGTTGAGAATTATAGCAAAGAGATTGGGCGGGAAAGCTAAGAACTAAATCGGAGATGACCAGTTTGGATTCCAGGAAGGATGAGGGACGAGAGAGGCAATCAGCATTATAAGGTTAATGAGCTAACACAATTTAGAGTTTGGGCAGGAATTATATCTTTGATTCATAGATTTTGGAAAAGCATTTGATTGGATTAAGCCCTTGACAGAGCTGAAAGACACTGGAGTAGACTGAAGAGGTGGGCAATTCATAAGAAATCTTTATATGGGACAAACAGAAACACAGAGTAGCCAATGGGGAGTCAGAACGATGTGTAATTGGGAGTGAAGTTTGACAAGGGTTTTGCTTCTCACCAGTCCTTTTCAATGATTATTGCTTCTGAATAGACAAAAATGCATCTGAAGACACAGAATCTGGTGTTAAGATTGGTGGGGGTGCAAATGATAATATCAGTTAGATTTACAGATAACAAAGCACATGTAGCAAGCACAGAAGGAGGATTACATTAAGCAGTACATAGACTAGTAACAGCAAGCATGAACTTTGGAATAAAAGTCAACATTGACAAAAGCAAAGTGATACATATATCAAAATCACCAAGAAATATTAATATATTCATAGAAGGAAGAGAATCAGAACAGGTGCAAGAATTCAAATATTTAGGAATAATAATATCTGCAAGTGAAAAAAGATGCAAAGAAATAAGAACAAAGATAGCAATGGGAAAGGCCATATTTGGTAAGAAGAGATAACCGGAAAGCTGAATAAACAACTCAAAAAGCGATCTGCAAAGAGGTTGATTTGGAGTGCTGTTTTGTACGGATGTGAGACATTGACCTTACGGAAGGAGACCAACTTGTTAAATAGCTTTGAAATATGGGTTTGGAGGAGAACAGAAAGGATCTGCTGGACGGAAAAAGTAACGACTGATGAAGTGCTGTGGAGAGTGAATGGACAAAGAAATTTGTTGATTATAAATATGAAAAGGCAGAGAAACTGGGTAGGGCACATTCTGAGAGGAAACAGACTTGTAAAAGACATTATGGAGAAAAGATTTCAAGGAAAAATAGGAAGAGGAAAGAAGAGAAATTCAATGCTCGACGGCTTGAAAATTGAAGTAAGTTATTAGCAAATGAAAAGAATGGCACAGGATAGAAAGATATGGAAAAACTATTATGAGCCAAGGAGCTGCCTTTGACTAAAGCACACATGATGATAACGACACCCTTGTTCAAAAAAGGGTGCAAAATAAGCCCAGCAACCACATGCCTGTCAGTTTAACCTCAGTGGTGGAGAAGCTTCTAGAAACGATAACTCAGGGCAAAAATTATAGTTACTTGGGCAAATATAGGGGCAAATTCTGGTTAATTAAAGAAAAGCCAGCCCTGGCTGAGTGACAGGGAACAAAGAATAGTGATTAATGGATGCTTTCCGGGCTGGAAGAAGGTTTCCAATGGAGTTCCACAGGGGTCGGTGTTGGGACCCTTACTCTTCCTGACCTAGGCCTTGGTGTACAGCGCACAATTTCAAAGTTTGCAGATGATATGAAACTTGGAAGAACTTGCTAACTGTAAGGAGTAGAGTGTAGCACTTCAAAAAGACATTGACAGAGTAGTGGAATGGGCAGACTAGTGGCAGATCAAATTTAACGCAGAAGTGTGAAGTGATTCATTTTGGCAGGAAAAATACAGAAAGACAATATAAAATAAAGGGAACAATTCTAAAGGGGGTGCAGGAGTAGAGGTACCTGGGGGTATATGTGCATTAGTCATTGAAGGTGGCAGGACAGGTCGAGAGAGTGGTAAATAAGGCATACAGCATGCTAGGCTTTATTAATAGGGGTATAGAGTATAAGAACAAGTTATGTTAAGCTTGTATAGAATACTGAAGTATTGTATCCAGTTCTGGGCACCACACTTTGGGACAGATGTGAAGGCCTTAGAGAGGGAAAACACAGTGCAGAGAAGATTCACAAGAATGGTTCCAAGGATGAGAAACTTCTGTTGTAAAGATAGATAGGAATTTTTTTCCTTGGAGAAAAGGAGGCCAAGAGGAGATTCGATATCATGTGGGGGTTTGGACAGAGTACATAGGGAGAAACTGTTCCCACTCTTTAAAGGATCAAGAATGAGGGCACAGATTTAAGGTAATTGGCAAATGAAACAACAGCGACATAAAGAAAAACTTTTTCACACAGTGAGTGGTTAAATCAGGAACGCAGTGCCTGAATGTGTGGTGAAAGTAGGTTCAATCCAGACATTCAAGAGGGAAATGGATCGTTATCCAAAGAAAGAATGTATAGGATTACGGGAAGGTGGGGAGTGGCACTAGATAAATTGCTTCTATGGAGAGTTGGTGCAGATACGATGGTCCAAATGGCCTCCTTCAGTGCTCTAACAATTCTATGACTCAATTGAATTGTCAAGCTGTATTTAGACTCTTCTGCCAGTGTAACACCTCCATTGGCAGTAAGTATAATTGCAGCTAAGTTTTATGTAGATTGTTTGTGTCATAAATGCGGACATAGGAAATTATCATGGAACAGCTGATGGGAAGTGAGCGTGGACAAAATATTTATACAAACCAACGTCTTCTGCAGATAATATCCTTTGTACTGGCGACGCAACTGCAGCCATTTATGGTTCCATGTATTTTATCTTCTGATTTTAAGGCTCCGACTTCCAGTTGCTATCCAGTGATTCATGCAGGAAGTGCTGATTTATGAACAGGATCAGAAATAGCTTTGTTGCCCTTAATGGTCAAATAGCCTGCTAGTACTCACTTTCTGGAAACAGAAATGGTAAATTGGCTGAGGTACCAGAGGGTGACAAGTGCCTCCTTAACCATCAGCAGTTCCATGAGAGAAGGGAGGAAAAAGTGGAAAATTGGCAGAAAAATGCGCTAGATTGATTTTATGATCAGCTTGATGTTAACATGACTGAACAAACTTTAGACAGGTGCAGCCACCTATGAAAGGTTAGAGCTGTGTGAAAGGCAATTCTGGAATTTGGAACATGGGTGAAAGAGGGTTTACCCTATGCCAAAATATATTTGAGAAGGGACAAGTTAATTTTTTTCTTCTCCAACCCTAAGAAATTGCACCCAAAGGATATTTGGGTAACCTGGCAGCCTCGCATGTGATTATGCTATTGTGCGACATATAGCCTTGCAGGATCTGCATCCCTATCTCTTCATAAGATTAGATCACAACCTTCACAAGAACCTGCTGAAAGGGAGCCCAGGAAGTACAAGAACAAATTTTTGGAAAGCAGACTGTAAATTAACCCGGACATTTTTCAATACCGCCTAGGAGCAAAGTTGCAGAGCAATATTGACCTTGGAGCAGTTCACTGATCCAGGCTAAGGAACTGTGTACTTTAAGGAGAGAAACAAAGTTGTTAAGTAAAAGCAGTATGTAGTTAAAATGAATCCTACTGCAAGAAATCTATTTACAGGAGCCCTATTTGTTTTATTTTCGGTAAGCTATTGCACAACAAACCCTCTAACATGATAAGGAGTCCACTAACCATGTAACAGAGAAATCCACAGATGTAAAGTTTCCAATTACCTGACATGGACTAGGGAGGACCCTAGTTGCTTCAATCTCATCACGAGAAACTCTCTACAGAAGAATTGGTTGAACTGATGAAATTAAATGAAACTAAACAGCAGCAGGAGCAGGAACAGCCACCTCAGAAGGCTCATTTCACAACCAAGTCGATGGCAGATCTCATAAGATCAGCTTAGGATTTGAAAAACAGGCGACAGACCATGATACAAGCATGGAAAGAAACGCTGCCTTTTGTAGAGCGATTTACACTGTTATTGCTCCTTACTGAGGACTTTATAAAATTGAAAAGCAAAAGGCAAAGCAGGCAAGAATAACATTGTTCTTTTCATCCACATCAACATCAGCCACTTCACCCACTCTCTCTACCTCCACTCAAGTACAGTACTGTACTGTAATTTGTAGTGTGACACTTTTTACTGTACACTGTTTTAATTGCCACAATGAAATTTTACATTGTTCTTGTTTTATTGCATTGTTAAACAATTTCTGCAGTAAAATTGTCTTGGATTGACCTGAAGACATAGTTTTCAATTGCCTCTGTTCCTTCAAAAATGTCAAATTTTGGGATGGCTGGAACCTATCTAATTCACTCCCATTATAAAGTATGTTCGCCATTCATGACTTTGCCCTTCACAAGATTTCACGGGAATGTAACCCTCGCGAATGGCAGGACTTTACTGTAGTCAGAAAGCAATTTCCTGTCTTTTGTGAAATGAACTCTGCTGCGCAGCTTTCCCCACTCCTTAAAAAGCACACAACTTCATTTTGTGTAGGTGAGAGGAGGGACCAATTTCCTTCTTAGTGTTTAGTACAGTTTTTTTTAACTTGGAGCAGTCAAACCTTATCATGTTTGGTGTCCCTTAATCAGTGAATCCAAAGATTTATTTTTCACTCAGACTTCTTCCGTCCTCTTCTGAAGATGCATACTCTTGCTGTGGTTCAACTCCATGACAAATATCACTCAAGTACCCATTTCTCGTATATCAATCTAGACAGTGAGCATCAAGATAAAAGCAAAATACTATGGATGCTGGAAATCTGAAACAAAAAACAGAAAATGCTGGAAAAACTCAGTAGGTCTAACAGCATCTGTGGAGAGAAAAAATAAGAGTTAACGTTTCAAGTCCGTATGGCTCTTATTCAGAGCTAAAGGGAAGTAAAAATGTGATGAAATTTATACTGATTAAGGGGGGTGGATCAGGTGAAGCTAGATAGAAGGCCACTGATAGGTGGAGGCAAAAGAGAGATTGCCAGACATGTTATGGGCAAAAGGAAAAAGGGTTGTAAGTAATACTGGTACTAGCTAAAGGAGGTGCTGATAGTGGCATTGAGTTCAGAAAGCAGAATGTGATAATAGCAGGACAAGGGTAAGCACTCTAGAAAGAACAACATGAACAAGTGACAGATGGCCCTTGTGGTGGGTGGGGTGGCAGGGCGGACGGTGGTGGGAAAAGAGATTGTTTTATCCCTTTTATCCTATTTTCAATGAATAAAATGAAAATAAAATATAAAAATAAGTGGATAAAAATAAATATTGAAAAATGAAAATGAATATTGAAAAATGAAAATGAATATTGAAAAAAAAATATTGAAAAAAGAAAATTAATATTGAAAAAAGAGAATAACAAGAGGGTTAGGATGGAGGAGAGAGTTCATGGTCTGAAGCTGTTGAACTCAATGTTAAGTCCGGAAGGCTGTAAAGTGCCTAATTGGAAGATGAGGTACTGTTCCTCCAGTTTGTGTTGGGCTTCACTGGAACACTGCAGCAGGCCAAGGACAGACATGTGGGCATGACAGCAGGATGGGGTACAGAAATGACAAGCGACAGGAAGGTCTGGGTCATGCTTGCGGACAGACCAAAGGTGTTCCGCAAAGCAGTCACCCAGTCTGCGTTTGGTCTCTCCAACGTAGAGGAGACAGCACTGGGAGCAGCGAATACAGTAGACCAAATTGAAGGAGGTGCAAGAGAAGTGCTGGTTGAGGGCCCTATCAGCCACAGTGGGTGGGAAACCTCAGCTAAGGGAGAAGGAAGACATGTCAGAAGCGTCGTTTTGGAAAGTGGCATCATTGGAACAGACACGATGGAGGTGAAGGAACTGAGAGAATAGGATGGAGTCCTTACAGGAAGCAGGGAGTAAGGAGTTGTCATCAAGGTAGCTGTGGGAGTTGGTGGGCTTATGGTGAATATTGTTAGACAGTCTATCACCAGAAGTTGAGACAGAGGTCAAGGAAAGGAAGTGTCAGAGATGGACCACATGAAGGTGATGGAGGGGTGAAAATAGGGAGCGAAATTGATAAATTTTTCCATATCCGCACAAGAGCATGAAGCGGCACCAAAGCAGTCATCGATGTACCACAAAAAAGAGTTGTGGGAGGGGGCCTGAGTGGGACTGGAATAAGGAATGTTCTGCATACCCCATAAAGAAACAGGCAAAACTGGGGCCCATGCAGGTACCCATAGCCACACCTTTTATTTGGAGGAAGTGAGACAAGCTTAAGGAGAAATTGCTCAGTGAAAGAACAAGTTCAGCCAGACGGAGGAGGGTGGTGGTGGTTGGGTGATTGTTCGGGCTTCCTTTCAAGGAAGAAGCGGAGGGGCCTCAGACCATCCTGGTGGGGGATGGAGGTGTAGAGGGATTGGACATCCACGGTGAAGAGACGGCAGTTAGAGCCAGGGAACTGGAAATTGTTGATATGATGTAGGGCATCAGAGGGATCACGGATGTAGGTGGGAAGAGACTGGATAAGGGGATAGAGAACGGACTCAAGATAGGAAGAAATGAGTTCCAGGAACAGGCTGACATGATTGGTTTACTGGAACAGTCTGTGGATTTGGGGGAGGAGGTAGAAACAGGCTGTCCAGGGTTAGGAGGCTATGAAGTTGGAAGCTGTGGAGGGAAGATCTCCAGCAGAGATGAGGTCATTGACAGTCCTGGGAACAATGGCGTGATGTTCGGTGGTGGGGTCATGATCCAGGGAGGCCATGACCCCACCTCCATCCTCCCCACTTTTTTAATCCCCTTTTTTCAATATTCAATTTTAAATTTTTATTTTTTGTCCACTTATTTTTATTTATTTTCATTTTTATTCATTGTTTTATCCCCACCTTTTATCCTATTTTCAATTTTTTTTACCCATCACCGTCCCCTTCCCCCCCACCCCACCTCCACAAGGGCCATCTGTCACTTGTTCATGTTGTTCTTCCCAGCGCACTCACCCTTGTCCTATTATCACATTCTGCTTTCCGACCTTAATGCCACAATCAGCACCTCCTTTAGCCAATACCACTATTATTTACACCCCTTTGTCCTTTTGTTCGTGACATCTCTGGCAAACTCTCCTTTGCCCCCACCTATCACTGGCCTTTTATTCAGCTTCATCTCCTCCACCCCCCATAAACAGTATCAATTTCATCACATTTTTACTTCTCTTTAGCTCTGAAGAGTCATATGCACTCAAAACGTTAACTCATATCGTTTTTTTTCTCTCCACAGATGCTGTTAGACCTGCTGAGTTTAGACAGTGAGCATCAGCAGGCTATTCAAACATTGAGGCCAATATAACCAAGCCCAATCCTCACCACTGAATAGTGACCAGGAGTGAAAAACCTGCTTAGTATTTTTCCTCCCTAGCATAGGGAGAGGTATGTCAAACAGTAGTAAGCCAAAGGCTGCCTTGGTCGAGATCAGTACAATTAAACCTTTGGATAAAAACAAAAAACTGCGGATGCTGGAAATCCAAAACAAAAACAGAATTACCTGGAAAAACTCAGCAGGTCTGGCAGAATCGGCAGAGAAGAAAAGAGTTGACGTTTTGAGTCCTCGTGACCCTTCAACAGAACTGACTGAATATTAGGAAAGGGGTGAAATATAAAAAAAATTACATTTCACCCCTTTCCTGATATTCAATCAATTCTGTTGAAGGGTCATGAGGACTCGAAACGTCAACTCTTTTCTTCTCCGCCGATGTTGCCATTCCTGCTGACAATCAAACCCTTTCCTGACCATTTTGACAAGAACCTATCCCATTTTGTCCACTAAAACCTTGCAGATCAGTTCCATTCCGGCATTCTTCCATCTTCAAAAAATGATGGAAACGCAGCATGCATTGCCATTTCAGACGGGGTGTTTTCATATGGCACATCTTTGCTATTGGCTGAAGAGGCAAATCCTTGAGGGGCAGGTTCTGCCACAAGTTCCACGCAATAAGCTATCAAATGTCGTCACAAGTGACTGCATCCAATGGTCATTGTGGTGATGCATGCCACAGGCACTGTCGCCATTTTACTCTAACATCAGCAAGTGACTCTCAGATGAAATAATCAATGTTTAGGGCCTTCATGTCACATTTGCAAGTGTCTTTGAACTGGGACTTTGAGTGTCTTACTGGTCGCCTGGCTCCAGCTACCTCACCACACGGAAAGTCTTTGGGTTTGCGACTGTCTTGCATCCTGAGGACAAGCCCAAGCCAATAAAGCCACCTTTGTTTGATGATTGCTAACAAACTTGGGAGCTTTCCTTTTGAGAAGACAGCTGCATTGGTGATTTTTGTCCTTTTTTTCCTTTAGTATTTGTTGCTTGTGCCTAATTGTTCTTGAACTGAGTGGGTGTGCTTTGCCATTTCAGAGGGTCGTTAAGAGTCAACTACATTGATGTGGGACTAGAATCACATATAAGCCAGACAAGGTAAGGACAGCATTTTTTTTCCCCTAAAGGACATTAGTGAACCACCCAAATGGGTTTGTTTGACAATTGATGATAGTTTCATCGACAACTTTATTGTCACCATTATGGAGACTAGTTTTCAATTCTAGATTTACTAATAGGATTTAAGTACCACCAGCTTTGGTGGAATTCGAACCGACGTCCCCATAGCATTAGCCTGGGCCTCTGGATTACTAGTCTAGTGACATTACCACTACACCACCATCTTTCCCACTTACTCCTGCCAGACATATCGATAATGCGCCGCAGACAGCCAAGACAGAAATTGTTGAGCTTTTCTTGATAGCTTTAAGTCATCCATGTTTCACAGATCATGCCGGGGTTTTTTTGGGACACCTTTCAAGAATCACTTGTCCAAATTTGTAAATCAAAACAGTTCCCTTCCCCAGACCCAGTATGAATGCAAAACAGCTTATCTTCAGCACACAAATTGAACAATTTTTAATGTCTGCTTCGCACACAAGCTCAGGGACATTTCATCCACATACACTGCTATACATCCTTTTCTTTCAAAATATCCTTTCTACCTTTTTTACTGTGTTCAGATGAATATCATACAGGAGTGCAGACAGTCAAAGCCTTGACTATAGTACTGTACAGAAATAGATTAGTCGCCTTGGAGATTCTCTCTGCCACCACTATAATTAATCAATAGAAGGGATTGCAGGTAGGAAAAAAGAATCCTGCTCTTAATACATGTTCTAGTCCTGAAAGGAGGAAGAGTCTCTCCTGGAAAATGTCAATCACATATTAAGAACACAGTGATATCGTGTAACTCTGAACGTTGCCTGCCACACTTACTCCAAGAGTCAACCAGAGTCAATACAATTAGAGCATAAATATATTGATAGCACATAAGACACTCTCCACCACCCCAGCAATGCCTGTTGACGCAAAAGCAGATGAAATCTAGACAGCTGATTCATTTTAGCATATCTCATATCAGCTCCACGACACCCTCTCCCCTGCTCGACATTCCTGCCCTTCCCCTGCCTACTTGCTGTGATTACAATTGTCATACTGGTTTCTCCTCCAACCAAAAGTGGCAGACCTAGCCGCACCCGGCACCTTTTGTGCTCTGGATCAGCAATACTGTACTGGATAACAATGAACACATGCCATATCAGGCCCCGCTACCGCCACCGCCATACCCAGCCACCAACCCCCCTGTTTTCCCCTCGCCAAAACGGATACAAAAATGTACACCCATGTATACAAAAAAATTTCCACATATCTGTATCCAAGCCAGAACAGACAAACATAAATAGCCTTATACTGACAGTTTCATGGGTTCCAAGTGTGACAGCTCCACAGGGTCCCTGCATCTGGCAGGTTAGGAACATGGCTCCGCGAGGTCATCAAAGCTGAGCATTCCTACCAGAGCTTGCATGCATAATAATAAGCATCAGGGATGCAAGTGTAACAACGAGAGTTTTTATGGCTTAATTTCCATTGATTGGTCTCTTTCAACACCGCTGATGTGATAATGCTGCTCACCTGTGATAACACTAAACCACACACAGATAATGGGAATCAATTTAGCAATTTCCACTGTCTGAACCCCTCAGGGAAATTTCAAGCAATCACAGCTGTGGTGGGTGGGGAGGGATGTGGTGGGGACGTGTTGAAATTCCAAATCCTGCTACAATTGGCCTCAGTGCCCTAACCTAGTGAACAGGGGGAAAATCTATTCAGTGATTCTAGTTGAAAGGTGAATATGCTTGGGTATCATGCAAGGGCAGGACTAGACTCAGCTGTGCCAAAACTCACAAAGGATAGTCATTTTTTTCAGCTTTGATGGTGTCTTGCACTATGAGCCTTAGTTTCACAACAAAAAGGAACAACTAGATTGAGCAATGTCCTTATCCATTAGGTCTAGTGGAAAGATATACTATAGTTCTAAATGCCTGACAGATAAGCACTGACATAACCTGAGCATGGAACCTATTGTTGCCTATATTCAATAAAGATTTTAATACTCATTGCAACAATCTAATTTACACCCTTCCCACTGTACTTTTCAGGGTTACAATTCTGTTCTTTTTATATCCCTTATTCCAAAGTTGGTCTCCCTATAAGAACATAGGCGGAACACAAGATCAGGAAGAGGTCATTCAAACCTGTTCCAACATTCAACTGGATCAAGATTGATCTGTATCTTAACTCCATCTACCTGCTTTGGTTCCTTAACCCTCAATCCCCAGAACCAAAGAATCACAGAACTTTCACTGCGCAGGCCATTGGCTCGTCGCATCTGTGCCAGCTCTCCAAATGAGCAATGCACCTAGTGCCATTCCCCCACCTTCTCTCCATAACCCTGCACATTCTTCATTTCAGATAATAATCCAATTCCCTCTTAAAAGCCTCGATTGAACCTGCCGCCAACACTCTGTCGGGCAACAAATTCCAGGTGGTAACCACACACTACGTAAAAAATGTTTCTCTTCCTGTCTCCATTGCTCCTTTTGCCAATTAAATCCATGTTCTCTTGTTCTCGATCCTTCCAACAGTGAGGACAGTTTTGCCCCATCTACCCTGTCCAGGTAGAAGATTATGGGGTGATCTATTTGAGGTGTTTATAATAATTAAAGAATTTGAAAGAGTAGATAGAAAGAAGCTATTCTCTCTGGTGAGGGAATGCAGAACAAGGTTGCTTAACCTTTAAATTAGAGCTAGACCATTCAGGGGTGATGTCAGGAAGCAGATTTTTCACAAAAAGGGTAGTGAAAATCTGGAATTCTCGATTTTGAATACCTCCATCAAATCCTCTCCAAAGAAAACACCCTTGCCAAATAAAAATCTATCCATCTCAAGTGCTGAAACTTTCAACTCAACTCCAGCCTCAATAGATTTTGGGAGGAGAGAATTCTAGATTTAGATAGGGTGGTGGCATCATGCTGGAGTTGACCAAAACGGCGGAGGATGATCCTTTGAATGTGGAGGCTGGTGGGGTGAAAAGTGAGGACAAGGGGGGCCCTATCATGGTTCTAGGAGGGAGGGGAAGGGGTGAGGGCATAGGTACGAGTGATGGGTCGGACTTGGTTGAGAGCCCTGGAGAATTTACAATGGAGAATAAGGAAATGGCAGAGAAACTAAACAATTACTTTTTGTCTGTCTTCATGGAAGAAGATATAGAAAATCTCTCAGGAACACTAAGGAACCAAGGAGCTTGTGAAAGTGAGAAATTGAAAGAAATTAGGATAAACGAAGATGAAGTGCTTGAAAAATTAACTGGATTGAAGGTTGATAAATCCCCTGGACCAGATGAGCTACATCCCAGTGTTGAAGGAGATGGCTATCAAGATAGTGGGTGTCTTGGTGGTTATCTTTCAAAATTCTATACATTCTGGAAAGGTTCCTGCGGACTGATAAGTAGCAAATGTAATCCCACTATTTAGAAGAGGAGGAAGAGAGAAAACAGAACTACAGACCTGTTAGTTTGACGTCAGTAGTAGGGAAAATGTTAATTATAACGGATGTGATAACTGGACACTTAGAAAATATTGATATGATTGGGAAGAGCCAACATGGATTTATGAAAGAGAAATTGGAGTTTTTTGAGGATGTTACTTGTAGCATAGATAAGAGAATCAGTGAAAGTGGTGTACTTGGATTTTCAGAAAGCTTTTGATAAGGTACCACACAAGAGGCTAGGAAACAAAATTAGGGCACATAGGATGGGTGTAACATACTAGTATGGATTGAGAATTGGTTAGCAGACAGAAAACAGGGAGTAGGAAGAACAGGTCATTCTCAAGATGGCAGGCTATCACTAGTGGGGTACCGGAAGGATCAATGCTGGGCCCACAGCTGTTCACAATCTATACACATGATTTGGATGTGGGTACCAATTGTAATATTTCCAAATTTACTGATGGCACAAAACTAAGTGGAAATGTAAGTTGTGAGGAGGATGCAAGGGGGCTTTTGAGGGGACTTGGACAGGCTGAGTGAGTGGGCAAGAACATGACAGATGGATTATAATGTGAATAAGTGTGAAGTTATCCACTTGGTAGAAAAAACATAAAGGTAGACTATTTCTTAAAAAGGTGAGAGATTGGGTAGTGTTGATGTCCAAAGGGACTTGTGTGTCCTTGTTCACAAGTTACTAAAAGCTAGCATGTAGGTGCAGCAAACAATTAGGAAGGAAAATGATATGTTGGCTTTCATCATATGGGGATTTGAGTACAGGAGTAAAGATGTCTTGCTGCAATTGTATAGAGCCTTAGTGAGACCACACTTGGAGTATTGTGTACAATTTTGATCTCCTTATTTAAGGAAGGATATACTTGTCATAAAAGGAGTGTAACAGAGATTCACTAGGCTAATCCCCGGGATAGCGGGATTGCCTTATGAGGAAAGATTGAGCAAAGTGGGGCAAGGGTTTTCCAGCCCCATTGTGAGAGGGACCTGCCTAGGGCGAGACAGCCCTCCAGCCAGAAGTCCACTGATTTCTGCGGCAGGACCGGAAGATCCTGGCAGCGGGCAGGTGCGGAACATCCCACCCTCGGCCTGTACGCTCTCGAGTTTCGTAGAATGAGAGGGGATCTCACTGCAACCTACAAAATTCTTACAAGGCATGACAAGGTAGATGTAGATAAGATGTTTTCCCTGACTGGTGAGTCTATAATCAGGGGACAGAGTCTCAAAATAAGCAGCAGGCTATTTAAGACTGACATGAGGAGGAATTTCTTCACTCACTGGGTAGTGAATCTTCGAATTCTCTATCCCAAAGGGCTGTGGAAGCTCAAATCATTGAGCATGTTCAAGGCAGAGCAGAAATCAATAGATTTTCAGATACTAATGACATCAAGAGATATGGGTATAGTGGGGGAAAAAAATGGCATAGAGGTAGATGATCAGCCATGATTCGCTTGAATAGCGGAGTAGGCTGGATGGGCCAAATGGCCTATTCCTGCTCCTACATTATTATGTTCCTATGTAACTGTGACAAACATCCAGCTACTCAATTAGAGATACTATCTTTAAAAATTTGGCTTGCGCCTGGAGACAACAAAGTGAACTAACAGTAAGGTGAATAGAGTGATTACTGAACTGACAATGGTGATGGCAGTAGTGGGAAAAACTTGGGAGAATGACAAAGCATTTTGCATAACATTAAATAGCTTTACTCATTCTTCTCTTGCTCAAGTCATCTACTCTGTCATCTACATCCTTGTCACTCCATCCTCATTTCTGCCCGTCACCCAAAGCATTAAGTTCAAAATCCTCATCCAAGCGCTCTTCCATGGCTGCAATCACCTCTACCTACATTCTAGCGCACAGCAATACATCTTTGAGCTCTGTTCTCCTCAGTGGCCTCCTTACCCTCTGTTCCATCTTCACTAGCCCTACATCCTAGAACTCTGTTTCAACTTATTACAATGTGTAACTAGATTTATGGCATCAGAATTTTTTTTTATATGTATTTGTTCATGGGATTTGGGGGTCGCTGGCTAAGCCAGCATTTATTGCCCCGTTTAAGAGTCACACGTAGGCCAGACCAGGAAAAGTCAGAGGTTTCCTTCCCCAAAGAACATTAATGAAGCAGACAATCGGCAATGGTCTCATGGTCATCATCAGACTTTTAATTCCAGATTTTTATTAAATTTGAATTTCACCATATCCCACCTTGGTGGGATTCAAACCCGGGTGTCCAGAGCATTTTCCTGGGTCTCTAGAATACTAGTCTGTGACAATATCACTATGCCATCACCTCCCCGAATTTCTGTTGACACTAAATTATTGAGCCAGGTGATCAGTGTAAGGGAGTTTGACACCATTTAAAAGGATCTAGATAAATTAGTCTAATGAGTAGCTGATAGCTTTTAATGCAGGGAAACATACACATTCTGGCACAGACCAAAAGATTCTGATGTGGTCACTGACCAATCATTAAAAGTTCCCAGGCAAAACTGAGATTTTGGCTAATGGAGCATTGCATTACATTTGACAGATGACTTTAACCCATTATAACTGACTGCTAAAATCAAATTCAGAATGTTGCAAGCAATTTTCAGAATCTTCTCTTTTAAAAGGAGAGAAGCAGAGAGAATGAGGAGAAGCAGACAGCAAATTGCTAACTTATGATAATGACCTCTGACATTAGGTGCCACGGTGGATCAAGCAGCCTCTTTATTTTACTCTGGAGCCCAAATCTCATAGAACAATGCCCGTGATAAACCAAAATTTCACACTGGTAACTAGGATTAGCCAAACTTGTCTAAATTTGTCATACGAACGTGTCGACCAATTAGAACTGAGTGAGACCACACAAGAGCATGAAATCATGGACCGCTGGGCAAGCCATCATTTGACATTGAGATCTTCCTGTGAAAGGACATGCAAAACCTGCGAGTATGGCTAAACCTGTGAGAAAGTTAAAAGTATTGTCAATTAGAGGGAAGATGAGGTTGATACAGCAAATGGAAAACCACGGCATCAAGCGGAAGGCAGACATTACAAAAGAATGGCTGATGCCAACCAACACCTTGATGAGGCACTTTTCGCTTGTCTGCAGGACACTGGCGTGGAAATTCCAGCAAACAACCATGGAAACTTACACGGAGATGGACAATACCGTATGATGCACATTGGAACTGACAGATAATGTCATCATAGATGACGTATGTTCTTCAACCAAGGGGGCCATTGACCCTGAAAAGTCCAATGAATGTCTGCCCGCTCACCGACCTGTTTCATGCTGCAATGGCCGTAGAAATGCTCTGGAACTTTGCAGTGCAGCACAAAAACACCAAAAACATGTTTGACAGCATTGACAAAATGTCAGACTGTATTGAAAACAGCTTTCTAAGCAGAAAAAGAATAAGACGACATTTTTGGAGCCAAGTCTCCGCCTTTTTTTAATGCAAAGCCCCAGCCTTTTGCAAGGTTACACCATTGTAAAGTGTGAATAAATTGAATAAATACTTTTTCACACAACTGCTGCTTTACCGTGTTTTCATTCAGAATTTGAAATTGTTGTTTTTATATATAGACCACGTTTGTAGGCATATCAGGTTGCACAGAGAGACATTCATGTGGGAATGTGACCTCCTTGGCTATTGCAAAGCTCTGTTTAAAACAAATTTGGAGGTGCTCCCTGGGATTCGACTCATCAAGATTTTACTGTATGTAAAATAGATTTCACTCAATTTCAAAACTAGGTGGAACTAAACACAATCCCATTTGGGTAGACCATGAACATAGCTGAGGTACTATTTTGCTCTGATTGGCAATGTTGAGGGAGTATTAATCAGCATCCTTCTGTGCTATACTTGATTTGAAAGCTGTTGGTGCTGAAATTGGGTTTCAAAGAGGGAAAGTGTTTTCTTCACCTGCACCCCCAACAAATAATTAGGGCAACAGGCTGACAGAATTGGACCCATTTTATGTGGAGCAACACATTTTGAAAAACTGAAACTTTTACCTAACATGCACAGAAGGACAAAAGAAAGCTTCCAGTAATAAGACATTTAAGGGAGGCATCAGCATTGGATACAAACTGATGGGGCAAAGATGATTAAAAGGGAAAAGGATTCACATTTTTAAAACGTGAAGGTACTATCACTAACAATGAGCACCAAAATAAAAAGAGCAAGCCTTAAAAAGGGAAGCTTGTTTCCCCTGTAGAAGACATGCAGAATTGACCTTCACTAAGGATAATAAATGTTGTGCAGTTTAGCTCTTTTTTAAAGGATATGCAACAGGCTATAAAAAGGATAAGCATTTGCCTCAATGATCAAATACTCTATGAAATCCTAAGGCACCTGTCCTATTGGGACAATGGGAATGCCACCAGTGGGCAATTAATTAAGTAAATTATGTTAAGCTGATGCACTGTGTTTTGGAATTTCGGAGCTTTCAATAACAATGTATTTATTACTTGTGGCTCTTTCAATTGCATTAGGCAGAATCTAGAACACTACAGCTTGTGCTGTAGTGGAAGGAGAAAGCTTGCCCTATATGACATTTTGGGACAAGTACCCCATGTTTTCTAACACTTCATAAATTCTATTAGTGTCTGTATATTTTCATTTAATGCTTCAAGTCAGTTTCTTTCATAAAGAATTTCTGACACACTTAATTAACTAAGAAGCACTGAATTAAAGCAAAGAGGGCAGTGATTATTATTGAAAAGCCTCTACCAATAATTTCCACAGCTTAAAGACCTACTCCCACAAACAACTGGTTAAATAATTGGTTCTGAAATGCTTTGACATATCCTGAGAATGTAAAAGGTGTTACGTAAATTCAAATGTGATCATCTTCTTTACGTGAACTGAGGTTCTATGAGGGAGCATCCAGTTCAAGAGCCACTTGGTGAAATTTTTTGAAATCTGGTGTGTCTCCTGGCTCACTGCTGGTGTCTGCTTACGTGTTGACAATGACCTTGCAAGCACTTAAAAGCTGCAGCCCATTCTACTCAACCCAAACAAGGTCACTCCAAGGTTCTGAAAGCAAGCCAAAAGCCACCAGGCACTGGAAACGAAGTACACAGGACCACAGCCATTTCTGGTGATTTTCTTCAGGGCCAGTCAATAAGCCTCACTTTCCCTATCCCAATATTCCATGTATACTATATAGTGTACTTTCATATTACAGATGTAACAGAATAACATACTGTAATCAAAGAACAATTGCAAAAGGGACCTGGAGAAAGGGCTCATCCTGGACTGTTATTGTAATAACGCCAGGATATAGTACTAGTGAATACAGATTTATAATTCTAACATTCTAGTACAGTACATGTAGGTATAGATCTGTCACTGTACTACACTGGGGTACAGAACTTGAGTACAGATTTATTACTGTACTCCACTGTAGTACAATACTGGTGGTACATGTCTGTACAGGTCAAGTATCCTCTATCCATAAATCCAAAAACTGCACTTCTTAAAAATCTCATTGACCTTTAGCATGGCAGCTACTTGACCTGAGTCAACACAACCCAAGCCAACACGAACCTCACCGACCACACTGACCTTTAGTGCAGGAAGTCCCTGACCCGAGACGACATGAGCTGAACCAACCCGATCCTCGCTGGCCACATCCAACCTTGTCCCTGACCCAAGCCGACCACACCCGAGCTTTAGAGTGGGAAATCCCTAACCTGAGCTGATACAGCCCGAGCCGACCTTTAGAGCGGGAAGTCTAGTTGTTTGTCTGCACTGTTTACCTTGCGATTTTTGCGACGAACATATCAAAAAAACCATCAGATACCCTTAAAGCTAATGAGAAAAGGAAAGGGTAGTATAACTTGTTTACTAAGAAAATAGAGTTGTCGTAGAAATTTGACCATGGTGCATCTGTGAGGCAATTAAGTGAGGAGTATGGGATAGGTATCAACATCCTATATGATTTAAAGAGGCAGAAAGGAAAATTGTTGAAATTTTATACTGAAAGTGATTCACAAAAGTTAATGAATAATAGGAAAACTTTGCATTGGTCGAAAAATGATGAACATGATCATGTTATGGTGGACTGGATTCGTCACGCAGGAGTGAAAGGTTTCCACTGATTGGCCCATTGATCATGCAGCAAGCTAAGATTTACCGTGAAGAACTGAGGCTTAAAAGTGCATGCGAATACATGACAGGTTGGTTGCAGAAACTCAAGAAGCATCACTGTATCAACTGTTTGAAAGTTTGTGGTAATAAAGCATCTGCAGACAATGATGCCACTGACAAATTTATTGATGAACTTGCTGTGCTAATTTCAGATGAAAACCTTTTGCCTGAACAAATTTACAATTCTGACTAAATGAGTCTGCTCTGGCAGTACGTCCCTAGGAAAATACTAGCAATGGCTGAGGAGTGCACCAACGGATGTTAAGGGTGCTAAGGATAGGTTGAATGCCTTTGGTTGTGCCAATGCAGCTGGCACACACAAATGTAAATTGTCTGTAATCAGGAAGAGCAAGTGTCCCAGGTGTTTCAAGGATATTCAGACATTACCTGTTCACTACTATGCCAATAAGAGAGCCTGGGTAACCAGGGACATGTATACTATTTGGTTTCACAGCCGTTTTGTACCAGAAACATGTATACGTTGTCAGGGAGCTGGACGTGAAGAAAACTGTAAAATCATGTTACTCCTGGACAATTGTTCAGCACAACCCCGGCTGAACTCTTGGTGAAGAATAATGTTTTTGCTGTTTACTTCCACCACTACCCCCACCCCCACCCCCCCACCACCCACATCTGTCATTAGGAAAATGTTAGAGTCTATTTTAAAGGATGTAATAGCAGAGCATTTAGAAATGCATAATATAATCAAGCAGAGTCAGCATGGCTTCATGAAGGGGAAATCATGTCTGACAAATTTATTAGAATTCTTTACTATACAAGGCACTAGTTAGAGCACACCTAGAATATTGTGAACAATTTTGGTCCCCTTATCTAAGGAAAGAAAAAACTGGAATTGGAGGCAGTCCAGAGAAGATTCACTAGGTTGATCCCAGGTACGGAGGAATTTTTTTATGAGGAGAGGTTGAGTAGGTTGGGCCTGTACTCAATGGGGTTTAGAAGAATGAGAGGTGACCTTATTGAAACATACAAGATTCTCAGGGGACTTGACAGGGTAGATGCTGAGAGGTTGTTTACCCTTGTGGGAGAGTCTAGGGTCAGAGGGCATAATCTCAGAGTAAGGGGTTGCCCATTTAAGACAGAGGTGAGGACAAATTTCTTCTCTCAGAGGCTAGCAAATCTGTGGAATTCTTTACCGCAGAGGGCTGTAGAGGCTGGGTTGTTAAGTATATTCAAGGCCGAGGTAGACAGATTTTTAATCAGTAAGGGAATCAAGGGTTATGGGGAAAAGGCAGAAAATTGAAGTTGAGGATTATCAGATCAGCCATGATCTCATTGAATGCAGAGCAGACTCGATGGACCAAATGGCCTACTTCTGCTCCAACGTTTTATAGTCTTACCCTGTACTTATTATTCAGTAATACAGCTTACTTTCCTAGCCATTTTATTTAGACTATAGCTAGTCTAGGCTTAGGCTATTGTAATGTAAGTAGGCCTAGTCCTATATGCAGCATCCGAAAACCGAAATTATCTGACATCCGAAACGCAATCGGCTCTGAGGATTTTGGATAACAGACCCTCGACCTATAACTGTAATGCACTTAGGTACAGCACTGGTGGTTATACGCTTATTTTGTTTTTGGTGAGAAAATTTGAGGTCATGAATTAAAAGCATTATACAGCATTGCAGTGTTTGACTGATATCAAACATGTTCCTAAAACAGAGTTATCTGTTAAGCTCTATAATAATTAGATCTACGTTTCACAATTCAGAGCACGTTTTGAAACTTTATGCGAGAACTGCATCACTACACTCTTGATGATAAAGGAAATAAAGAATATTGAGATTTGATGGCTTTATACATGCCATTAGGAAGGAGCCTTTGTACACTCCTTGATGAGTATACAAAGAGAGACAGAAGGCTTGTACTTAACAAGTCTCCGTTCCATGGTTGGCAGCAATTATGATATTCCTACTTCCTCCTTTAAGCGGTTTTCCCCAAACATCCAAAGTAGCAAAGCATTTGGACCAGATGAAGCCGTGCGTCATTTCTTCACAGCGAAATATTTTTTGTTTCTTCTCCCCTTCTCAAGTTTGATGACTCATACACTGAGACAATTTCACAAGTGACACTCTTCCTCCAATATCTTACCTATGTAGCCACTGTATGTGCTTGAGTCTATACAGCAAACTCACGTCCCCAGAGCATTAACCTAGGTCTCTGGAATGCTAGTCCAGTGACAATATCACTATGCCACCGCCTCCCCTCCAACATAATCAAAAGGTTTAAAGGAAAATTAAAATAACATTACCAGGGGTAATGCCCACCAGCTACAGAAGGCCTAAAGCATATTGGTGGACACCACTCCCTCTCCAGAGACCTGAGTGGACATAACAACGCAAGAGAAAGTATTTCTTTAGGCTCTTTTGATGTATCAATAGAATAAACAAATTATTAACCCCTTAAAAGGGCACTTTCACATTATTGCAACAAAACAAAAACTACAAAGGAAACTTATCAAATTAAAAACAACGTTCCTGGAGTCGATAATGCACTCTAGCCCCTGCAGCGCCAATTCGTTGTGGAAGGCTTCAAGCATATCAGTCGAGAGACACCCAGGTGCGGACCCGGGAGACAGTGATGTAGTGGTAATGTCACTAGACTCGTAATCCAGAGGTCCAGGGTAATGCTCTGGGAACATGGGTTCAAATTCCACCATGACAGCTGGTGGAATTTAAATTCAAAGAATAAAATCTGGAATTGAAACCTAGTCTCAGTAATGGAGATCATGAAACTAGCATAGATTATCGTAAAAACTCATCTGGTTCACCAAAGTCCTTCAGGGAAGGAAATCTGCCATCACTACCTGGTCTGGCCCACGTGTGACTCATGACCCACAGCGATGTGGTTGACTCATAACTGCCTCATAACTTGACTCATAAATGGCCTAGCAAGCCACTCAATTCAAGGGCAATTAGGGGTGGACAACAAATGTTCGCCTGGCCAGCGACACCCACATCCCATGAAAGAATAAAGAAAACAAAAAACAGAAGAGAAAGTCTTTTTTTATACTCTTTTGAATATACCAAATGAACAAAATAAATTAATTAACCGATGAACCACCCCCTTAAAGTGGGAAAGACTACTGCACCTGGTATTCCCAGACAGTCTCCCATCCAAGTACTAACCAGGCCTAAGTCTGTTCAGCTTCCAAGATCAGAGGAGATCAGATGTTTACAAACTAGCATTGCGATAGGCAGTATCTTGTTATACTCTTTTGAGTATGCCAAATGAACAAAATAAATGAATTAACTGATCAGCCACCCCTTAAAGGACACTGGAACAAAGCTTTATAGAAAATTTAGCAAATTAAATTAAAATTTTGGGTAGATATAATGCACTAAAGCCCATGGCCCCTCGCAGTCACAGGCGGGCTCAAATGTGCTGGTGGACACCACATGCGCCCTCTCCAAGGGCACCCAGGCAGGGATGTAACCACGGAAGGGAAAGTCTTTCTTTATAGTGTCTTTTGAACAGAACAAATGATCAATAAATCAACAAAGGGGGTGGTGGTGGCAGACAGCCCCTGATGGGGGCACTGTAAGAAAAATCAAAATGCCAAAGGAAACTTACAAAATCAAATTAAAATATCGTCCCTGAGGGTGATGATACATCCCAGCCCCTGTGGTGCCCACCAATCACAGAAGACCTCAAGAGTGCAGGTGCACGCTGCGTGCCCCCTCCTCAGGGATATCCAGGCAGGGATATCCAACCAAAGAAGGGAAAGTCTTTCTTTATACTCTCAAGTTAAGCAAAAATTCAGTAAAACTAAAATCAATAAATGAGGGGGTGACAGCCCTTAGTGGGGCACTACAACTAAAACAAGAACATGAAAGGGAATGTAACTAATTAAACCAAAATATTGTTGGGGGGGGGGGGGGGGGGGGGGGGGGGGGGGGGGGGGGCAGTGATGCACTCCAGCCCCTGTGGTGTCCACAGGTCTCAGAAGGCCTCAAGCATACTAGAGGATGTCATGTCTTCCCTCTTTAGGGACACCCAGGTGAAGATGTAACCACTGAAGGAAAAGTCTTTCTTTATATGTGCTCATAGTTAATCAATGCTCTTCTATTCTCAATCTTGACAAAACAATTAACATACCAATGATATTTAACAGATTGGCAAAATACCAGAAACAAATTGTTTAAGGTTAAAATACTGATAAATGTACATTGCAATATGCAATTGAGTCATATAGAACAGGTTAGTCCTGGACTTGGTCTACATTGAGTTGGCTGATCTCAATCAACATGGCAACCAAGAAGGCACAATGGATCGTTATACCTTTGAACCCCAGGTATGTGATTATCCAGATTTCCCACCTCATCACCATCTAATGAAAGTGAAGATGCAGGATCATTACTCAGTGATCCTTCTGAAGTGAAACTCTCGAGTGAGAATAGGATTGGGCTCAGTTATTAAAGAGAGAATGTTAACTGAGCCATAAAGGCCAGAAGGTCTCAGGTTTAATTCCCAATCTACAGAGTTAGATGATCTGAGAGAGAGTAGCAGTTGGGCCTTGGCAGCCCTGGGATAGAGGCGCATAAAATTAGTCAGGGTCCTTGCTCTCTCTCTCACCACTGAGTGCTAGAAAGTACTTGATCATGGATTTCAGATATAAAACAAGATTGTAAACAAGACTAATTTGATTGAATTATCTGCCAACATTGCACGTCTCAAACTTGGCTGAGGTACAGAAAGTCAAGCCCACAGAAATCAAGGGAGATGAAATAACCACAGTCTTAACAATCCAATATTCATCACCTGCATGACAAAATTAGTCTATTGTCTCTGAAAAATCGTCATTTTACAACCTTCAAAAAAACTACCTACATTGTAGGATAGAATTCCACAATGCTAATTTTCACCCTTCCCATTTTACCCTATATTCAGTCGACAAAGCTGATTATGGACATACTTGTTCCCTTTTAATCTGGCTGTTATCCAGTCCCATTCTGAAGAACCTAACAGTCAAGCGTTCCCAGTGTAGCATTTCTAGGTCCTTGGGTTTTCATGCAGTTTAGTCACTCTTACCATGTTTTGGAGGCTGACAGATAACACAACACCGAACAGAAACCAAAATGCACTTTTGAGCAAAGAGAATCACCCTGGAAAGCAAACCATGGAGCATGCTTACTGACAGGCGAACCAACCATATCATTAAACATTCACAGCAATCAAAAGAGCGAGTTTCCGGGACGAGGGGAGAGAGGTTAGAACAGCAGCTCTCCGGGGCCGAGGGGAGAGACATTAGAACAGCAAGTCTTCGGGGCCGAGGGGGTGGGTTAGAACAGCGAGTCTTCGGGTTTGAGGGGAGAGGAGTTAGAATAGCGAGTCTTCGGGGCCGAGGGGTTAGAACAGCGAGACTTTAGAAGAGAGGCGCTAAAACAGCGAGACTTCAAGACTGAGAGTTGTGAGATTTCAGGAGAGAGAGTTTAGAATAGCGAAACTTCGGGGGAGAGATTAAAGCAGCGAGATTTCAGGACTGAGAGGTTAAAACAGCGAGACTTCAGGATAGGGTTTAAAGCAACGAGAGGAGGGCCCAGGGTTTCAGTTTGGAAAGAAGTCAACAGTGACATCACAGGAAAGCCATAAGCTGATTGGCTGGTGAGTAGCTGCTATTAAGGAGTGTGTGTAAAAGCTAGAAATTAAAAAAACGTAAATTTTAAAATACTTTTTTTTAGAGCTAGAGGTCTATTTCGTTGCTAAGATTTAAATTAGTACAGGAAGAGGTGGCACAGAGAGACACTAGTTAAAATAAAAAAGGAAAATAATTAAATAAATTCATTAATAGTTAATTAAGCGCATTAAGGATGGCAGGGCAGGTGATATGCTGCGACTGCAGCACGTGGGAGTTCCTGTATGCCAGTGTGATCCGGAACAAACACATCTGCAGTTAAGCATCTGCGACTAGCTGAGCTTCGGCTCAGAATCACTGAGCTAAGGACACTGCGATACATGGGGGGGGGGGGGGGGAGTTACTTGGAAACTTTGTACCGGGGGCAATCACACAATCACACCCCTTAGGATAGGGTCTTCTGTTTGGGTCAGGGATAGGAGGATGTGACTGCAAGTGGAGCAGGTAAGGGGATCCAGAAGGCAAGATTCTCAACCCTTGCAATTGTCCTACAGGTTTGAGGTTCTTTCAACTTGTTTGGATGAGAGTGGGGGTTGCTGGGTGGATGTCCAAACTGACCAGGGCACCATGGTACAGGAAGCCATTCAAGAAGGGGAAGTAAATATGAACGTAGTGGTAGTAGGAGATAGTATAGTCAGGGGATAGACACAGTTCTCTGCAGCTGAGAGCAAGAGTCCACACAGCTGTGTTGTCTGTCCAGTGCCAGGGTTTGAGACATCTGTTCTAGGCTGGAAAGGAACATGCAGTGGGAGGAGGAGGATCCAGTTGTTGTGGTCCAGTAGGGACCAACAACACAGGCAGGACTAGGAAATTTGTGCTGAGGGAATATGAACAACTAAGGGCTACATTAAAAAGCAGAACTTCAAGAGTAATCTTCTCTGGATTAGTACCTGAGCCAAGAGCAGATTGGCAAAGGGTAAATAAGAAAAGAAATGAATGCATGGCTCAGAGATAGGTGTGGGAGAAGTAAGTTTCAGTTCACGGGGCACTGGCACCAGTACTGGGGAAAGTGGGAGCTGTACTGTTAGGATGGTCTATGCCTAAACCGTGCTGGGACCAGTGTTCTGGCGAGTTGTATAACTAGGGTGGTAGGGAGGGCTTTAAACTAAATAGTGGAGGGATGGGATCATGTGAGGAAATATAGTAAAGGGAAACAACAAAGTAATAGAGCAGGGCAGCAATTTGGGTAATGATTACCAAAGAGTGACGGGAAGGGACAGAACATACAATCATAAGAGTGCACCAGCAGGGAAAGCCAGAGATTGCAAAATGGTTAAAAAAAACAGAATTTAAGGCTCTTTATCTGAATGCACGCACAATTTGTAACAAAAGGAATGTGTACCTTCGAATGTCCATAATTATTAGCACAGATAGTGACAAATATGTATGACCTGATAGGCATTACAGAGACATGGCTGAAAGGTAACTAAGGCTGGGACCTAAATGTTGAAAGGTATATGACATATCAGAATGGCAGGAAGTTAGGAAACGATGGTGGGATAACTCTGTTATTTAAGGATGGCATTAGTTCAGTATGGAGACACGGTTTAGGTTGAAAGACCAGGATGTGGAGTCAGTTTGGGTAGAGATAAGAAATAGCAAAGGTAAGAGGTCACTTATGCAGTAGTTCAGAGAACCCCCTCTAATCTGGAGTACTGCATCCAGTTCTGGGCACCATACTTGAAGGATCTGAAAGCATTGGAGAGAGTACAGGGGAGATTCACAAGAATGATTCCAGGAATGAAAAACTGCAGCTCTGAGGATAGATTGGAGAGATTGGAACCGTTTTCCTTGAGGAAAAGGCGGCTGAGAGGAGACTTGATGGAGATATTCAAGGTCCTGAGGGGTATGTACAGGGAAAGTAGTGAGAAACTGTTCTCACTCAAGGGAGGGAACAGATAATTGGCAAAAGTAGTAAAAGTGATGAGGGGAAATTTTTTTTACATCCAGAGGGTAGTTAGAGTCTGGAATGAACCTCCTGAGAGAGTGGTGGAGGCAGATTCGATTGAGGTATTCAAAAAGGAATTGGATTGCTATCTGAAAAGAAAGAATGTGCAAGTTTACAGGGATAAGTGCAGTCTCAATGGGCCGAATGGCCTCCTTTTGCACTGTAAAGACTCTGTGAATCCGTGATGATACTGTTGGTCCTCTACAGTGAGAGTCTGGAAAATAAAGAAATGGCAGAGACACTGAACAGGTATCTTGTGTTTGTCTTCACGGTAGAAGACTTAGGAAACTTCCAAAAGATAATTGAAAATCAAGAGGTGATAGGGAGGGATGAACTTACAAGAATCACAATCATCAGGAAAAAGGTGCTAGGAAAACTATTAGACATAAAGGCTGACAAGTCCACAAGGCTGGGTGGCCTGCATGCTAGGGTCTTAAAATTGACAGCACAGATAGCAGATGCATTAGATACAAACAAAAAAACTGCGGATGCTGGAAATTCAAAACAAAAACAGAATTACCTGGAAAAACTCAGCAGGTCTGACAGCATCGGCGGAGAAGAAAAGAGTTGACGTTTCGAGTCCTCATGACCCTTCGACAGAACAGATGAACTAGTTCTGTCGAAGGGTCATGAGGACTCGAAACGTCAACTCTTTTCTTCTCCGCCGATGCTGCCAGACCTGCTGAGTTTTTCCAGGTAATTCTGTTTTTGTTTAGCAGATGCATTGGTTGCATTCTACCAAAGGTCCTTAGATTCTGGAACAATCCCAGCAGATTGTAAAATAGCCATCATAACACCCTTATTCAAGGAAGTGGGGAGGCAGAAAGCAGGAAACTATAGGCCAGTTAGCCTAACATCTATCATAGGGAAAATGCTAGAATGCATTATTAAGGAGATTATAGCAGGATACTTAGAAAATCATGATGTGATCAGGCAGAGTCAACATTGTGAAAAGGAACTTGCGTTTAACTAATTTAGAGTTTTTTACAAAGTAATATTCAAGGTGGGTAAAAAGGGGATGTAGAAATGGCATACTTGGATTTCCAAAAAGCATTTGATAAGGTACCACTGCAAAGGTTACTACACAAGATAAGAGCATAAGCTGTAGGGGGTAACATATTATCATGGATAAAGGATTGGTTAGCTAATACAAAGCAGAGAGTAGGGAGAAGTGGGTCTTTTTCAGATTCATAAACTGTAACTAGTGGAGTGCCCCAGATTCAGTGCTGGGTCCTCAACTATTTATAATCCCTATCAATGGCTTGGACGAAGAGACCGAATGTATGGTAGGTAAATTTGCCGATGACACCAAGATAGGTGGGAAAGTAAGTTGTCAAGAAGAGGTAGAGAGTCTGCAAAGAGATATAGACAGGTTATAGGGGATTCAATTGTAAGGGGAATAAATAGGTGTTTCTGTGGCCACAAACGAGACTCCAGAATGGTATGTTGCTTCCCTGGTGCTAGGGTCAAGGATATCTCAGAGCGGCTACAGGACATTCTGAAGGGGGAGGGGGAACAGCCAATGGTCGTGGTACATATTGGTACAAACGACATAGGTAAAAAAAGCGATAAGATCATAGGGAGTTAGAAAGTAAGTTGAAAAGTAGGATCTCAAAGGTAGTGATCTCAGGATTACTACCAGTGCCACATGCTAGTCAGAGTAGAAATAGCAGGATACATCGGATGAATACATGGCTGAAGAGATGGTGGTGGGGTAGGGGGAAGGGTTTCAGATTCCTGGGGCATTGGGAACAGTTCTGGAGGAGGTGGGACCAGTACAAACTGGACAGGTTACACCTGGGGAGGACCAGGACTGATGTCCCAGGAGAAATATTTGCTAGAGTGGTTGGGGTTTAAACTAAAATGGTAGGGGGATGGGAACCTATGCAAGGTGTCAGAGGAAGGGGAATCAAGGACAAGAACAAAAGACAGAAAGGGGAATAAGAAAAGTGACAGGAAGAGAAATCAAGAGCAAGAGTCAAACAGGGCCTCAGTGAAAAAGAGTGGGAACGGGACAAGTAATGTTAAAAAGACAAGCCTTAAGGCTTTGTGCCTAAACAAGAGGAGCATTAGCAATAAAGTGGATGAATTAACCGCGTAACTAGATGTAAACAGGTATGATATAGTTGGGATTACGGAGACATGGCTGCAGGGTGACCAGGGATGGGAATTGAACATCTAGGGGTATTCAGCATTTAGGAAGGACAGACAAAAAGGAAAAGGCGGTGGAGTTGCATTGCTGGTTAAAGAGGAAGTTAACGCAATAGTGAGGAAAGGTATTAGTTCCGACGATATAAAATCTGTATGGGTACAGCTGAGAAACACTAAGGGGCAAAAAATGTTAGTTGGGGTTGTACATAGACCCCCAAACTGTAGTGGTGATGTTGGGAATGGCACAGGAAATTAGAGACACATGCAATAAAGGAACATCTGTAATTATGTGTGACTTTAATCTGCATATAGATTGGGCAAATCAAATTACTAACAGTACCAACAACAAAAACAAAAATTGCTGGAAAAACTCAGGTCTGACAGCATCTGTGGAAAGGAAGACAGAATGTTTCGAGTCTGAAGAGTCATACGGGCTTGAAACATTCTGTCTTCCTCTCCACAGATGCTGTCAGACCTGAGTTTTTCCAGCAATTTTTGTTTTTGTTTCAGATTTCCAGGATCCGCAGTATTTTGCTTTTATCTTAGTAACAATAACGTTGAGGAGGAATTCCTGGAGCGTATACGGGATGGTTTTCTGGACCAATACATTGAGGAACCAACTAAGGAACAGGCCATCCTAGACTGGGTATTGTGTAATGAGAAAGGAATAATTGAAAATCTAGTTGTGCGAGGCCCCTTGGGGATGAGCGACCATAATATGATAGAATTCTTCATCAAGATGGAGTGTGACGTAGTTGAATCTGAGACCAGGGTCCTGAATCTTAATAAAGGAAACTACAATGGTATGAGGCACGAGTTGGCTATGATGGATTGGGAAATGTTACTTAAAGGGATGACGGTAGATAGACAATGGCAAATATTCAAAAAGCGCATGGGTGAACTGCAACAATTGTTTGCTCCTGTCTGGCGCAAAAGTGAAACAGGAAAGGTGGCCAAACCATGGCTTACAAGAGAATTACAGATAGTATTAGATGCAAGGAAGAGGCATACAAATTGGCCAGACAAAGCAACAGGCCTGAGGACTGGGGGCAGTTTAGAATTCAGCAAAGGAGGACCAAGGGATTGATTAAGAAGGGGAAAATAGACTACGGGAGTAAACTTGCAGGGGACATAAAAACTGACTGTACAAGTTTCTATAGGTATGTGTAGAGAAAAAGATTGGTGAAGACAAACGTAGGTCCCTTACAGTCAGAAACAGGGGATTTTATAATGGGGAACAAAGAAATGGCTAACCAACTAAATACATACTTTGGTTCTGTCTTCACAAAGGAGGACACAAATAACATACCAGAAATGTTGGGGAACACAGGGGTTAGTGAGAGGGAGGAACTGAAAGAAATCAGTATTAGTAGGGAAATGGTGTTGGGGAAATTGATGGGATTGACGGCCGATAAATCCCCAGGCCCTGATAAACTACATCCCAGAGTACTTAAGGAAGTAGCCCTAGAAATAGTGGATACATTGGTGGTCATCTTCTGAGATTCTATAGACTCTGGAACAGTTCCTACAGATTGGAGGGTAGCTAATATAACCCCGCTATTTAAAAAGGGGGGTAAAGAGAAAACAGGGAATTAAAGACGAGTCAGCCTGACGTCGGTAGTGGGTAAAATTCTAGAGTCCATTATAAAAGATTTAATAGCTAAGCACTTGGAAAATAGTGGCATAATCGGACAGAGTCAGTATGGATTTATGAAAGGGAAATCAAGCTTGACAAATCTACTGGAATTTTTTGAGGATGTAGCTAGTAGAGTTGACGAGGGGGAGCCAGTGGATGCGGTTTATTTGGACTTTCAGGAGGCTTTCGACAAAGTCCCACATAAGAGATTGGCATGTAAAATTAAAGCGCATGGGATTGGGGGTAGTGTATTAAGATGGATAGAAAACTGGCTGGCAGACAGGAAACAAATAGTAGGAATAAACGGGTATTTTTCCAAATGGCAGGCAGTGACAGGGTACCGCAGGGATTGGTGCTGAGACCCCAGTTATTCACAATATATAATAATGATTTAGATGAGGGAACTAAATGTAATGTCTTCAAATTTGCAGATGACACAAAGCTGGGTGGGTGAGGTGTGAGGAGGATGCAGAGATGCTTCAGTGTGATTTGGACAAGCTGTGTGAGCGGGCAAATTCATGGCAGATGCAGTATAATGTGGATAAATGTGAGGTTATCCACTTTGGTGGCAAAAACAGGAAGGAAGATTATCTGAATGGCTATAAATTGAGAGACGCGAATGTGCAACGAGACCTGGATGTTCTCGTACACCAGTTGCTGAAGGTAAGCATGCAGGTGCAGCAAGCGGTAAAGAAGCCAAACAGTATGTTGGCCTTCATAGCAAGAGGATTCGAATACAGGAATGACTAGCTGCAATTGTACAGGGCCTTGGTGAGACCACACTTGGAATAGTGTGTGCAGTTTTGGTCTCCTTATCTGAAGAATGTTCTTGCTATAGAAGGGAGTGCAACGAAGGTTTACCCAACTGATTCCTGGGATGTCGGGACTGACATATGAGGAGAGATTGAGTCGGTTAGGATTATATTCGCTAGAGTTCAGAAGAATGAGAGTGGATCTCATAGAAACCTATAAAATTCTAACAAGGCGAGACAGGGTAGATGCAGGAAGGATGTTCCCAATGGTGAGGGAGTCCAGAACCAGGGGTCACAGTCTGAGGATACGGGGTAGACCATTTAGGACTGAGATGAGGAGAAATTTCTTCACCCAGAGAGCGGTGAGCCTGTGGAATTCATTACCACAGAAAGTAGCTGAGGCCAAAACAATGTATGGTTTCAAAAAGGAGCTAGATATAGCTCTTGGGGTGAAAGGGATCAAAGGAAATGAGGAGAAAGTGGGAGCAGGCTATTGAGTTGGATGATCAGCCATGATCATAATGAATGGCACAGCAGGCTCCAAGGGCCAAATGGCCTACTCCTGCTCCTTTTTCTATATTTCAATGTTACGTGAGTGGGCAAAAATTTGGCAGGTGGAGTATCCATTTTGGCAGGAAGAATAGAAAATGGAGAGAGATTGCAGAGCTCAGTGGTACAGAGGGATCTGGGTGTCCTGGTACATGAATCACATAGTTAGCATGCAGGTAAAGCAATTGATTTGGAAGGCAAATGGAATATTGACATTCAATGCAAGAGGAATGGAATATAAAAGTGGGGATGTTTTACTGTAGCTGCACAGGGCCTTGGTGAGGCCACGTCTGAAATACAGTTTTGGTCTCCTTATTTAAAAAAAAATTTAATTGCTTTAGAAACAGTTCAGAAGGGGTTTACTTGACTCATTCCTGGGATGAAGGGCTTATCTTATGAAGAAAGGTTGAACAGGTTAAATCCATAACCATTGGAATTTAGAAGAATGAGAGGTGATCTTATTGAAGCATGTGATATCTTGCAGGCATTTGATAGGGCGGATACCAGGAGGATACAAACATGCAAATTAGGAGCAGCAGTCGGCCCTGTTCAGCCATTCAATAAGATCACGGCCAATCTAATTTTAACCTCAACTTCACATTCCTGTCTACCCCAGATGTTTCCTCCTGTGGGGGAAACTAGAACTTGAGTACACAGTTTAAGGGGGGAGGCAGTGACATTGTGGTATCACTGACTAGTATACCAGAGACCCAGGGTAATGCTCCGGGGACCTGGGTTCGAATCCCACCATGGCAGATGGTGAAATTTGAACTCAATAAATATCTGGAATTAAAAGTCTGATGATGACCATGAAACCATTGCTGATTGTTGTAAAAACCCTTCTGGTTCACTAATGCCCTTTAGGGAAGGAAATCTGCCGTCCTTACCTGGTCTGGCCTACATGTGACTCCAGACCCACAACAATGTGGTTGGCTCTTAAATGCCCTCTGATGGGATGGGCAATAAATGCTGGCATAGCCAGTGATGCCCACATTCAATGCATAAAAAAAGAATAAGAGGTGAGATGGGGAGAATTTATTTTTTTCTCTCAGAGGGTCATTGGAATGTGGAATTCTTTTCTCCAGAATGTAGCAGAGGCTGGGTCTTTAAACTTATTCAAAGCTGAGTTAGATACATTTTTGTTAGACAATTTAGACAAGGGAGTCAAGGATTATGGGGTGCAGAAAGTAAAGTGGAGCTGGGACTACAACCAGATCAGCCCTAATCTTACTGAATGATGGAGCAGGCACAAAGAGCCAAATGGCATACTCCTGCTCTCAAGTCCTATGTTCCTATGCTCCATGCACCCCAATCACACCAATGAAACCATGGAACATGAACATGCACACCAAGAGATGCACAAACCATGGGACTGGCATGCCAACCCAAACACAGGACAGTCACGCAAACCAAACCATGAAACAGTCACACCCAACCAAACCATGGAACCTGTACTGACAGACAGACCAACCAAAGCATGGAATATGCATCCAGACACACAAACCAAGCCATGGAACATACACTCATAGGTACACCAACCAAATCATAGAACATGCACCTACTGCTACTTCCGAACAGCAAACAAACCACAAGAGGAAAGATATATCAACCAAGTCATATTCTCACAAAGTGAACAAACTCCCCCTCCCCTATTGTGTTTGCTCTTTCTTTTGTGGTATTGAGCCTTCCAAATTTCCTTTCCTTTCTTGATTCATTCTGCTTCTCTTTACACTGCAAGAACACAATGTTAAAGCTTGTTTTTCTTTGATTCTCCTCTCCTAAAGGTGCTGGCCTTTGGTTGGGCAGCAGCCCTCCAGTACCTCCTCCAATCAAAGGTGAGAATGACAGCCTTTGACATCAAAGCAGCATTTGAACGAGTGCGGCACTAAGGAGCCCTAGCAAAACCGGAGTCAATGTGGATCAGGGGGAAAACTCTCCACTGGCTGGAGGCATACCTAGCACAAAGGAAGATGGTTGCAGTTGTTGGGAGGTCAATTAGCATTTTATTTTCAGAACTCCTCCACAGTTGCTCTAGAACCACCATTACAGTAGTTCCTCAGGATAGCGTCTTAGGCCCAACCATTCTCAGCTGCTTCATCAATGACCTTCCTACCATCATAACGACAGAAGTGGGAATTTTCGCTGATGACTGCACAATATTCAGCAGATACTGAAGCAATCCATGTATAAATGCAGCAAGACCTGGACAATATCCAGGCATGGTAAGTGGCAAGTAAAATTCATGCTACGCAAGTGTCAGGCATTGACCATCTCCAACAAGAAAGAATCTAACTATCGCCCCTTGACATTCAATGGCGTTACCATCACTGAATCCCCACTATCAACATCCTGGTGGGTTATGATTGACCAGAAAGGTCAATACGTAAGGGGCACGCAAGGAGACAGGCGGCTACACCAGAGTGAGACGGAGACTGAATGAGTAGCAAATTAGGCTCACGTGGGAATTCGGCGCATGGGGGAGAGTGTGACATACATAGGAATTATTCTAAGTTAGTTTAGTGAGTAATTAAACTATGTTAACTAAATAGCCTGAGCAACAATGATAGAACAGGTGTTATGTCGCAGCTGTGGAATGTGGGAGCTTCTCAACACCAAGACGATCCATGACAAACATGTCTGCAGAAAGTGAAAGCAGCTGGAGGGATTCCAGATCAGGATTATTGATCTGGAAGCTGAACTGAAGACACTGCAAAACATAAGAGAGGGGGAGAAATACCTTAACAATTTGTTCCAGAAGACAGTCATAACTCTTAGAATAGGGTCATCTGTTTTGGTCAGCAGTGAAGGACAGAAAGATGTGGCCATCAATGAGGCAGGTAATGGGACTGAGCAAACAGTAGTAGAGGAGCCTCAGACTTTGCAAATGTTAAATAGGATTGAGGTGCTCACACCTTGTGGACAAAAACGAGGTCCGCAAGGTGAATTAGCAGGCTAACCATGGCACCATGGTACAGGAAGCTATTCAAGCAGAGGGAGAAAACAGGAATGTAGTGGTGGTTTGGGATAGCATATTGAGGGGATTGACACTGTTCTCTGCAGCAAAGAGCGAGAATCTAGAAGGCTGCTTTGCCTGCCCAGTGCCAGGGTTCGGCACATCTGCTCAGGGCTGGAGAGGAACTGCAGTGGGAGGGAGAGGATCCAGTTAGCCTGGTCCATGTAGATACCAACGATATAGGAAGGAAAAAGAAAGAGGTTCTGCATAGTCAGTATGAGACGCTAGGTACCAAATTAAGAACCACCTCAAAGGTAATAATCACTGGATTAACACCACATGCAAATTGGCATAGGGCAAATAAGGTTAGAGATGTGAATGTGTGGCTCAAAGACTGGTTTGGGAGAAGTGGGTTCTGGTTCATGGGGAAAGTGGGAGCTGTACCGTTGGAACAGTTTACACTTGAACCATGCTGGGAGTGTGTTCTTGTGAATCACATAACTAGGGAAATAGAGAGGGCTTTAAAATAAACAAGCGCGGTGAGGAATCAAGCTTGGGTAGATGTGGAAAATCAAGGGATAGATTCAAAGCAGGAGACCATAATAGTGATATGGAAAATGAGGGTCACAGAATAGCAGGAAGGGGCAGAGAGATAAAACCTAAGAATACACCAATAGTCAGGACTAATTGTTACAAAGAAAACAAAAAGACAAAACTAAAGGCTCTATATCTGTATGCACGTAGCATTCACAACAAAGTAAATGAATTGATAGCACTCATTGAAGTAAATAAATATAATCTGATAGCCATTACGGAGACCTGGCTACAGGATGTTAAGGATTGGGTCTTGAATATTGAGGGGTATACGACATTCAAAAAGAACAGGAAACTAGGTAAAGGTGGAGGAGTAGCACTGTTGGTCCAAGGATGGCATTAGTGCAATAGTTAGAGATGACCTTGGTTCAGATCAGGATATAGGATTGGTTTGGGTGGAGGTGAGGAATAGTAGAACAAAGAAGGCACTAGTGGGAGTGGTCTACAGGGTCCCTAACAGTAGCCACAATGTAGGACAAAGTATACAAGAAGAAAAACAAGTTCTGTTGAAGAGTCATACGGACTCGAAACGTTAACTGTATTCCTCTCTGCAGATGCTGTCAGACCTGTTGAGTTTTTCCAGGTATTTTTATTTTTGTTTTGGATTTCCAGCAAGCTCAGTTTTTTGCTTTTATTTTATTATACAAGAAGAAATATTGGCTGCTTGTGATAAAGGGACAGCAATAGTCATGGGTGATTTTAATCTACATATAAACTTGAAATATGAGATTGGCAGTAGTAGCCTGGAGGACGAGTTCATGGAATGCTTTCGTGAGTGTCTTTTAGAGCAGCACATTCTGGAACCAACCAGAGATCAGATTATATTAGGCGTGTTATTGCGTAATGTGACAGGATTAATTAATGGCCTCAGAGTGAAGGCACCCCTAGGTAGCAGTGACCACAATATGATTCAATTTTACATCCGGTTTGAAAGGGAGAAGAATGGATTGAAGACTAATATTTTAAACTTAAATAAGGGCAACTTTGTGGGCATGAACGCGGAGCTTGCTGAAGTGAAGTGGGATATTAGGCTTGGGGATAGATCAATAGAGAAGCAGTGGCAGACATTTAAGGGGATATTTCAGAATACTCAGAATGAGTATATTCCTACTATAAAAGGAAAATTCTAAGGGGAGGACCCACCATCCCTGATTAATTAAAGTTAAGAAAAACATCAGACTTAAGGAAAAAGCAAGATGAGTTGCAGGTCAGATAATTGGTCAGAATATAAAAGACAGAAAAGGATGACTAAAAGGTTAATCAGGGGGAAAAAGTACAAGAAGAAGCTAGCTAGAAATGCAGCTGCTTTCATCAACACACAGCCTCACCATTTTAAACAAAATTAACATTCAAATGAACAACAGGAAAAGAAAAAAATCCTGTTACAATTCACTATAATCAGTTACCAATAATTCAACTGGCAAAAGAATTAAGTAACTCCGTAAAAAAGACCACAAGGTTCCACATTTGAATTCCAGTCAGTACTGAGTTAACTGATGTCAGATGTCAATTGGGACTGTACTTAAGCACTGCTTCTAGATGAGAAAGGGAAAACATCTGTCAGGGTTTGCAACCCAATATTGTCAGTAACTCCTTTTGGAAAGTGGGTATGAAGCAAGGAAAGAATCTTACTTAGCTTTCTTAGCCTCCACAGGTTAAGGCCAAGACTCTTACTTCCCAACTTGGATACTGTATCAGAAGGTTGCTGATGCTTGTGGAACTCTCGTCCACTGAGATTCAGTAGCATCGGCCGTAAAAAAAGAGTATATTAATTGAGCAACAGAAGTAGAAAATATAAAATATAAATACAAAAGTTAATTCTAATCATTTGTAACTGATTATCCTGGATGATTAGATACACGAGTGAATTCTGTGAATTAGCAGTTATCAGAATGTCAGTGTTAGGCTTTCCACCATCATAACTCTTGGCTGAGGCAACCTGCCCCTTCAACCAGTAACTTTCAAAAGGGCCAATCTAGCTGCGACAGAGAGACAATTGCTTTGCTGTTTTTTATTCATTTACGGGGATGTGGCTGTTACTGGCTTGACCAACACTTATTGTCCATCCCTAATTGCTCGAAAAGGTGGTGGTGAGCCGCCTTCTTGAACCAGTGCAGTCCCTATGATGCGAGGGAGGGAGTTCCAGGATTTTGACCCAGCGACAGTGAAGGAATGGCGATATAATTCCAAGTCAGGGTGGCAAATGGCTTGGAGGGGAAATTCCAGGTGGTGGTGTTCCCGTGTATCTGCTGCTCTTATCCTTCTAGATGGTAGTGGTCATGAGTTAGGAAGGTGCTTTGGTGAGTTTCTGCACTGTATCTTGTAGATGGCACACATTGCTGCCACAGTTCATCGGTGGTGGAGGGAGTGAAGGTTTGTGGATGTGGTGCCAATCAAGTAGGCTGCTTTGTTCTGGATGGTGTCAAGTTTCTTGAGTGTTGTGGGAGCTGCACTCATCCAGGCAAGTGGAGAGTATTCCATCACACTGCTGGCCTGTGCCTTGTTGCTGGTGGACAGGCTTTGGGAAGTCAGGAAGTGAGTTACTCACTGCAGAATTCCTTGCCTCTGACCTGCTCTTGTAGCCACAGTATTTATGTGGCTAGTCCAGTTCAGTTTCTGGTCAATGGTACCCCTCAGGGTGTTGATAGTGGGGGACTCAGCAATGGTAATGCCATTGAATGTCATGGGGCGACAGTTGGATTCTCTCTTGTTGGAAATGGTCATTTCCTGGCACTTGGGTGGTGCAAATGTTACTTGCCACTTGTCAGCCCAAACCTGGATATTGTCCAGGTCTTGCTGCATTTGGACACAGACTGCTTCAGTATCTGATTCACAAATGGTGCTGAACATTGTGCTATCATCAGTGAACATCCCCACTTCTGACCTTATGATGAAAGGAAGGTCATTGATGAAGCAGCTGAAGATGGTTGAGCCTAGGACACTACCATGAAGAACTCCCGCAGTGAGTTTTCCCTGGAACCGAGATGACTGACCTCCAACAACCACAACCATCTTCCTTTGTGCTAGGTATGACTCCAACCAGCAGAGAGTTTTCCCCTCGATTCCCACTGACTCCATGTTTGCTAGGGCTCTTTGATGCGACAGTCGGTCAAATGCTGCCTTGATGTCAAGGGCAGTCACTCTCACCTCATCACTGAAATTCAGCTCTTTTGTCCATGTTTAAACCAAGGCTGTAATGAGGTCAGAAGCTGAATGACCCTGAGGAATCCAAACTGACCACCAGTGAGCAGGTTATTGCTAAGCAAACGCCACTCGATAGCATTGTTGATGACCCCTTCCATCACTTTACTGACAATCAAGAATAGACTGATGGGGGTGGTAATTGGCTGGGTTGGATTTGTCCTGTTTTTTGGGTACAGGATATACCTGGGCAATTTTCCACAATACCGGATAGATGCCAGTGTTGTAACTGTACTGGAACAACTTGGTTAGGGGCACGGCAAGTTCTGGACACAAGACTTAAGTACTATTGCCAGAAAATTGTCAGGGCCCATAGCCTTTGCTGTATCCAGTGAATTCAGCCATTTCTTGATGTCACGTGGAGTGAATCGAATTGGTTGAAGACTAGCATCTGCGAAGCTGGAGACCTCCAGAGGAGGCCGAGATGGATCATCCAATCACTACTTCTGGCTGAAGATTGTTGCAAATGTTTCAGCCTTATTCACTGTGCTGGGCTCCTCCATCATTTAGGATGGGGATATTTGTGTAGCCTCCTCCTCCAGTGAGTTGTTTAATTGTCCACCAACATTCACGACTGGATGTGGCAGGACTGCAGAACTTTTATCTGATCCATTGGTTGTGGAATCGCTCAGCTCTGTCTATCACTTGCTGCTTACGCTGTTTAGTACACAAGTAGTCCTGTGTTGTAGCTTCACCAGGTTGACACCTCATTTTTAGATATGCCTGGTGCTGCTCCTGGCATGCCCTCCTGCACTCTTCATTGTACCAGGATTGATCCCCTGGCTTGGTAGTAATGGTAGAGTAGGGGATATGCCAGGCCATGAGGTTACAGATTATGATTGAGTACAATTCTGCTGCTGCTGATGGCCCACAGCATCACATGTTGCCCAGTCCTGAGCTGCTAGATCTGTTCAAAATCTATCCCATTTAGCACAGTGGTAGTGCCACACAACATGATGGACAGTATCCTCAATGTTAAGATGGGGCTTCATCTCCACAAGGACTCTGATGGTCACTCCTACCAATACAGTCATGGACAGATGCATCTGCGGCAGACAGGGTGGTGAGGGTGAGGTCCAGTATGTTTTTCCCTCCCAATGGTTCCCTCACCGCCTGCCACAGACCCAGATTAGCAGCTATGTCCTTTACGACTTGGCCAGCTCAGTCTGTGGGTGGTGCTACCAAGCCACTCTTGGTGGTGGACATTGAAGTCCCCCACCCAGAGTACATTCTGTGCCCTTGCCACCCTCAGTGCTTGCACCAAGTGGTGTTCAACATGGAGAAGCACTGATTCATCAGCTGAGTGGGGGGGACGGTACTTGATAATCAGCAGGAGGTTTCCTTGTCCATGTGTGATCTGATGCCATGAGACTTCCTGGGGTCTGAAGTCGATGTTGAGGACTCCTTGGGCAACCCCCTCCCGACAGGCTGAGTTTGCCATTGTCTTTTCCGGTGTTTAGGTTGATGCCAGGTGGTCTGTCAGGTTTCATTCCTTTTTTGGGTTCTGCCGGGGCTACTCAGCTTCTGACCTCATTTACAGCCTTGGTTCAAACATGGACAAAAGAGCTGAACTCCCAGCGTGAGGTGAGAGTGGCTGCCCTTGACATCATGGTAGCATCACACCGAGTGTGGTATCAAGGAGCCCTAGCAAAACTGGGGTCAATGGGAATCGGGGGAAAACTCTCCACTGGTTGGATTCATACCTGGCACAAAGGAAGATGGTTGTAGTTTTTGGAGGTCAGTCATCTCAGCTCCAGGACATCACTGCAGGAGTTCCTCAGGGTAATGTCCTCAGCTAAACCATCTTCAGCTGCTTCATCAATGATCTTCCTTCCATCATAAGGTCAGAAGTGGGGATGTTCGCTGATGACTGCACAATGTTCGGTACCATTTGTGACTCCTCAGATACTGAAGCAGTCCATAACCAAATGCAGCAAGACCTGGACAATATCTAGGCTTGAGCTGACAAGTGGCAAGTAGCATTCGCGCCACACAAGTGCCCGGCAATGACCATCTCCAACAAAAGAGAATCTAACCATCGCCCCTTGATGCTCAATGGCAGTACCATCACTGAATCCCCCACTATAAACATCCTGGAGGTTTACCATTGACCAGAAACTGAACTGGACTAGCCATCTCAATACTGTGGCTCCAAGAGCAGGTCAGAGGCTAGGAATCGTGCAAAGAGTAACTCACCTCCTGACTCCCCAAAGCCTGTCCACCATCTACAAGGAGCAAGTCAGGAGTGTGATGGAATACTCCCCACTTGCCTAGATGTGTGCAGCTCCCACGACACTCAAGAAGCTTGACACTGTCCAGGACAAAGCAGCCCGCTTGATTGGCGCCACATCCACAAATATTCACTCCCTCCACCACCGACGCACAATATCAAGCAGTGTGTACCATCTACAAGATGCACTGCAGGAATTTACCAAGGCTCCTTAGACATAGACAGCACCTTCCAAATCCATGACCACTACAATCTAGAAGGACAAGGGCAGCAGATAGATTGGAACACCACCACCTGGAAGTTCCCCTCCAAATCACTCAACATCTTGACTTGGAAATATATCGCTGTTCCTTCACTGTCATTGGCTCAAGATCCTGGAACTCTCTACCTAACAGCACTTTGGGTGTACCTGCACCACATGGACTGCATTAGTTCAAGAAGGCAGCTCACCACCACCTTCTTAAGGTCAACTCGGGATGGGCAATAAATGCTGGCCCAGCCAGCAAAGCCCACATCCTGTGAATGAATAGAAAACAAAACATTGCTGTGAGTCTGGAGTCACAAGTAGGCCAAGTGAGGATGGCAGATTTCAAGCTGAGACCTACCAGCTGACAAATGGCCAAACTACAGCCCAAGAGCCTGAGCAATCCATCCCATATAATTCAATGACAACATTTTATATTTATGCAGTGCCTTTAACATAGTGAAATGTCTGAAGCCACTACACTGGCACACTGTAAAATGAGCCACATAAGGAGAGATTAGGTCAAATGACCAAAAGCTTGGTCAAAGCACAAGAACACAAGAACTAGGAGGAGGCGGCCATTTGGCCCTTCAAGCCATTTGATAAGATCATGGCTAATCTGATTCTGGCCTTAACTACACATTCCTGTCTGTCCCTATAACCCATAACTCCCTTGTCAATCAAAAATCTAATTCAGCCTTGAGTAAGTTCAATGATCCAGACTCCACTGCTCTCAGGGCAACAGAATTCCACAGACTAACAACCCTCAGAAAAACTATTTCACCTCATCTCAGTCTTAATTGGGAGATTGCTAATTTTTTTGCCCACTCACTTAAACTATGTCCCTTTGTAGATTCTTTACCTCCTCTGCTCAAGTTCCAGAGTAGGGCTTGCACCCTTGACATCCTGACTCAGGTGAGTTTGGAAGTCGTGAACTGGCTAACTCTGTATGGCTATGCAAAGATGGGAGCATTATTTAAATCTATAAGGAACTTTCATTAATTAAGCAGAAAATGATAGAAATACATATGGTCAGTAAGCAAAAAGAGAAAGATGAATCTCAATTAAAGCCACCTCTTTACACATTAAATCAAACAATACATCCAAGCTTGTTTTTATTTAAGATCGTTCTGTACTACTTTTTTGTATTTTCTATCTACACCATTCAGCCTTTTCTTCAATTCTTTCATTCACTACTGTGTATTGGTGAATTCTCATCCTTGTTTTCAAATCCCTCTGTGGCCTCACTCCTCCTATCCATGCAATCTCCTCCAACAACCTACAACCTCTGAGATATCTACGCTCCTCCAATTCAGGCCTGAGAATCCCCAATATTAAATCAGCACCATTGTTAGCCATGCCTTCAGCTGCAAGGCCCTAACCTCTGGAATTCCCTCCCAAACCCACTCAGCCTCTACTCTCTTCCTACAAGATGCTCTTTAAAATCTACCACTTTGACCAAGTTTTTGGTCATTTGCCCCAATAACTCCTTATGTGGATTGGTACCAAATTTTGTTTTGTTTTACTACTTAAAAGATGCTAAACAGATACAGGTGTTGTTGATGAAACATGCACCTGGAGATACGTGCAGTCAGTGAGTCTCAAATAAATAATGAAGATGCAATTCCTCCAGCACCTAACAAAAAGCGGATATTTTTGGTAAAATTATCAACAGAAGGAATTTAACAACAACCACTGCCCCAAAAAGAGAATCACAACAAATTTGGATTTCTGTTATTTTGGACATGCACCCCTCCCTTCACCATGTCCCATTCACACAGTACAACTGTTGCCAGGCACCTTCGGTGTGTACTACTGTCAAGAATAAAAAGGTGTCCAGTGAATGTTATAGCCACATTTTGTGAACAAAATAATGCAACATGCAATTCCAGGATATGTTCAAGGGCACATTTAAGGGGCTGTTAGAATCCATGCGTTCATAAATCCGCTCGCCCACAGATGCTCCTTCTTCAATGCAAAAGGTAACCCATAATTCACCCATGCCCACAAAGGAACTGAAGAACGTAATCTCCTTTAATCCAATACTAACACCGAAATATTTGCCTTGCAACATCTATCACCTGCGCCCAGCCAACTAGTCTGATATTCAATTGAATACTGTTATGGACTTCCATCAACATTGAGAACTCTCAGCAAAACTGTCATGCCTGCAATTGTCAATTAATTCAATAGTCAACAAATAGCCTAAGGCTCATTCAACAATTGCCTGTTCTTGCTAGACTCTGAAGGTGTCAAGGTGTATGGGGAGAGAGTGGGAGTATGACATTGAGATAGAGGATCAGCCATGATCATATTGAATGGCAGAGCAAGCTAGAATGGCTGAATGACCTACTCCTGCTCCTGTTTTGTATGTTTCTCACCAAAGCCTGGATCGATATTGTAACAGCCAAATTAATTGAAAATAGGTATAGCAAATAGAAGTCTGCCTGGACTAAGTTGCAGACGCCAATGCAGGCTGGGATACATTTCATGAGCTTGATTTTTCTTCTCCTGATGCACGTTGGTGGTGGACAGCCCAATGCTTCATGGAAAACAGCAAATGTTGGATATTCAGGTGCTTATGGGCATTGAAACCAAGTTCTACATTCAAATGCTTATTTGCAGAAAGGTCACAGCAAAACAAACAGCAGTGCAAACCATCGTCATTTGTTCAAAGGTACAAAGCCAATCACAGCACACGTTCCACTACTCTTGCCTAACTCCACACAGACCACAGTACATCCTGGTCGGTCTCAGTTCAAATTCAGCAGATAACCCCACTGAGCTACAAGAAACATTAGTTCATCTATTTTGTCATGCGATTCACAGGCTCATAGTGCAGAGGTGCCCCTTGATGAGGGTGCAACAAGAAAACACAGCTTGTAGAAAAATGCATTTCAGGATTTTTTCCCCCAGAAAAACAAATCACAAAACAATTACTTAAAATTCAAGTAATGAGATTAAGTCCATAGTCTAGGAATCACTGGCTGACAACATAGTGACAACATAATAATATCAGTATCTGCCACCTAAGCCCCCATCGGTCTTTCCCCTTCCCCTCTCCCCACGACACTCTCTCCTCTCCACTCCCCACCCCACCCCCTCCCACCAGTCGCTCCCTCCCCTCTCCCCTGTCACTCCCTCTCCCTCCCACCCGTCACTCTTTCCCTTCCCTGTCGCTCCCTCCTCTCCCCTCTCCTCCAACTCCCACCCGCTCACACCTCTCCGCTCCCTTCCCCCTCCTACCCGTCACTCCCTCCACTCGCCTCCCCTCCCACCCCTCTTCTGCCTCTCCCCCCAACCGCTTTCCCCACCCCTCTTTCTCCTCTCCCGTTCCCCTCCCTCCCCTTCTCCTCTACCCCTCCCAACCTCCATCTCCCCTACCTCTCCCTGCTCTCCACTTCACCCCTTCCCCCTCTCTCCCTCCCCACACTCCTCATCCTGACCCTCTCCCCATCCCCTCTAACACCCCCTCCTCTCCTTCCCGCCCCCTTCCTCTCTCCCTCCCCACTCCTCCTCTCTCACCCCTCCCCCTCTCCTCCTGTCCTCCTCCTCTCTCCACCTCCCCCTCCTTCCCAACCCTCTTCCCCCTACCCCGCCGCCATACCCTCCTCCCTCATCCCCTCCTTCCTCCTCCCCCTCACCCTCTCCTCCTCCTCATCCCCTCCTTCCTCCTCCCCTCACCCTCTCCTCTTCCTCCCCATCCCCTCCTTCCTCCTCCCCCTCACCCTCTCCTCCTCCTCCCCTCACCCTCTCCTCCTCCTCCCCTCACCCTCTCCTTCCTCCTCCCTCTCACCCTCCTCCCCCCTCATCCCCACCTCATTAACCTCCCCCTCTCCTCTCTCCCCCTTTCTCTCCCCCCTCTCCTCCCTTCTCTCCCCCCTCTCCTCTCTCCCCTTTCTCTCCCCCCTCTCTCTCGACCCCCCCTCTCCTCCCTGCCCCACCTCCCTCTCCTCCCCCACCCTCTCTCCACCTCTCTCCCCCACACCCCGCTCCTCCCTCTCCACCTCTCTCCCCCCCTCCCCCGCTCCTCCCTCCCCGCCTCTCTCCTCCATCCCCCTCTCCTCCATCCCCCTCTCCCCCATCCCCCCACCCTCCCCCACCCCATCCCCCCACCCTCCCCCACCCCATCCCCCCACCCTCCTCACCCCATCCCCCCACCCTCCTCACCCCATCCCCCCACCCTCCCCTCCCCATCCCCCTCCCAGCCCCTCTCTCCCCCATCCCCCTCCCAGCCCCTCTCTCCCCCATCCCCCTCCCAGCCCCTCTCTCCCCCATCCCCCTCCCAGCCCCTCTCCCCATCCCCCTCCCAGCCCCTCTCTCCCCATCCCCCTCCCATCCCCTCTCTCCCCATCCCCCTCCCATCCCCTCTCTCCCCACCCAGCCCCCTCTCTCCCCACCCAGCCCCCCTCTCCCCCCACCCTTCTCTCCCCCTCACCCCCACCCTTCTCTCCCTTCTCTCCCCCTCACCCCCACCCTTCTCTCCCCCTCTCCTCCAGCCCGCCACCACCCCTCGCGCTCCCCCCCACCATAGTAATATACCGAAGATTGGTGCATTCTCTTTAAATCTGCCTCCCCCCTCCTTCCTCTCCCTTTGGGCCGTGCCTGAGGCCCGGGATTAGATTTCCACTCACTTACCAGCCACGGCGCTCATCAGGGCGGCCTGGATCCCAAGAAAGAGCAGGCAGAAGGAAGCGGCCATGTCCAACCAGGATCAATGTACAATAATAGTAATCAGAAGGCGACGGGCAGTGAGTGAGTCAGTGATTGCGGCCCCAGGGTTACTGACAGCCGACGGCTCAAGGCTTCATTCCTTCAAAGAGGGGAATTTAAAAGCCACCTCCCGGCTCGCGCCGCCGCTCAGTCCGCGCGACCAACGGACGCTTTGTCCTAAGGAGGACGAAAGAAATGCGCCTCAAACCCCGAGAGTTAATCGGTCCTGATTATCGGCGACAAGTCGTGGCTCCTCACCCGCTTCGGTTAGATGTGTAATTATTATTTTCCCTTTTATTCTTCAGCTACTGTTTTAAAATCCAGGGGAAAGAAAGCCGCCGGCTCCCAGACTAAAAAAAAAAAGAGGGGGGGGGGGGGGGGGGGGAAGGGAGTGAAAAATCTCCTCTTTCAAAAACTGTTCTCCTGATCGCGAAACAAAATTCTCAGGGGAAAAAATAATAATTCCCATTTATTTTGCTGTTGTCGATTATAAATCCTCCACAAACTTTAATTCAAGTCCGCTGTGTGGGAGAGAAAGGAACTTAAAATAAAAACTTGTCAGAAGGAAAGGGAAAAAAAATCCCTGTTTTTTTTGAAACTCCAACAATTTCCTTTCCTTATCGACGATTTTTTCCCCCCCGACAGAATTTTTTTTCCACTTATATCCTCGCTGCGTTGCTTTCTGGGGAGATTTCCACTTCAAATAATTGTAGTTTATTCCCTCTCTCCCCCCCCCCACCCCTCGAGTGAAACGAGTTCGATCGAATTTACTTCGGATTTTTAAAAAAATTTTTTTTTAAATGCAAGTCTTCGGCCGATACCTTTTCTTTCCTTTTAAATCGCTCTCACGAGCTCCAATGCAAACTCTCCGTCCCGTCGGGGATTGATTTATTTAAATATATTTTTCCTTCCTTCCTTCGTTCGTTCGCCTTCAATTTAATTCCCCATTTTCCATGCTGCAGCTCCAGGAAAGTAAAATAAAATTTCCCCTCCCCGCACCCCCTCCCTCCCCCCCCTTCTCACCCCGACCGAGGGTTTATTCCCCCCAGCGGATCATCATGTCCTTCTTCCCCCACCCCCACAGCCCTTGTCTTCTCCTGATGTGGGGATGTGGGGGGGAATGTCTAGACCACTCAGCCCAGGTTCAAGCACGCACAGGAGCAGGAGGCAGCTCAACTTCCAAAAAAAAAACCCCTCTCCTCTTCCAGTTGGTTTGGTTTCTTTTTGTTGGTTGTATAAAGTTGTTTTCTCCTCTCTCGCCTATATAAACTCCCCGATCATCTCCCAGTACCGAATAATCCAGGAATACGGCAAAGATTTAAGGGGCCAAACGTATCTCCCCACCAAGTAGGTTCCCAAGCGCGCTTTACTTTTTCCACTCCTACCGTGTGTCTGTACCCCCGCTGTTTTTGGATAGTGAAGATGGTGGGGAGCCAGTGATCATGAACATGGAGCAACAGCCAAAGCCAGACACACACAACACAGCAAGAAAATGGGAAACGCCCGCCAGACACACCACGGTCACACACTGAGGCACAGACTGTCTGGATCTGAACAGCTCCCTCTATAGTACAGGCTCTGTGTTTAAAGGGGCAACTCAAATTAACCCTCAAAGGCCTGAAGTGGGACAAAAGATGAATTCTGGTTTTCCTCCTATAAGCGTGCAACAACTTACATTTGTATTACGCCTTATGTGGAAACAATGCCTCAAAGCGTTTTACTGAGGCATAAGGAACAAATGGGCATAGAGCCAACAAAGGATAATTAGCAGTGACCAAAAACTTGATGGACATATGGTGGACTTTAAAGAGTGTCCTTAAGAAAGAGAGGGAGGTGGAGGGGTTTAGGGAAAGATGCCTGGACTGTGAGTACTAGATAGCTGAAGAAACCCTTGACAACGGTGGGGTGAGAGAGGAACTCACAAGCAGCCAGATTCAGACCATCCAGGGGTGGGGTGGGGTGGGGGGTAGATTTGTATGGCTGGAGCAGATAGGAAGGGAATTAAACATAATCTAATTTACACATCTATCAGTACAACCTTTCTTTAACAATAGCCAAACTAGTTCTTACCCACCAGCATTTTCCTCCACATAACAACTTGTTCACACCTTGAGCAACTTTTCCTTTAACACTTCTCACTTCTTTAAGGTAATAGGTATGGAAACCCACATTCTAGCTATATAGAAGCAAAATACAGTTAAGATCTGAAATAAAAACGGAAAGTGCTGGAAAAATTCGGCAGCGTCTGTAGAGAGAGAAAGAGTTAATTGGACAAGAGTCCAATATGACTCTTCCTTGGAAGAGCTATGGGTCCCAGCTATGCCCCTTTCTCTTTGTAAAATATGTTGAACGCTCCTTCTTCCACTCCCCTTTGACCTCTTTTTTACCATTACATTGATGATTACTTCCTTCTTCATCCTGATCTGAAAAAAATTATTAACCATGCATCAAATTGCTACCCATTCCTTATCTTTATACAGTTCGTTTCTGAATCCTCGCTTCATTTCCTGGACTTCTTTCTCAAACTTCATCTCCAATGATTGACTTCCCACCAACTCCTATAACTACCTAGATTATACCTCTTTCCAATCTGTTTCCTGTAAGCATTATATTCCCTTCCAGTTTGTCTGTCTTCATCCTATCTGCTCTGATGATACAATCTTCCATATCAAAGCTTCTAAAATATTCTCCCTTTTCTTCAACTAGTGATTCCTCTTCACTGTGATAGACAAAACCCTCAACTAGGTCCATTCCATTTCTGCACGCTTCTATCCTCACTCCATGAGTGTGATATAATCTATCTTTCCTCACCCCATCAGCTGCTGCCAGATCATCTTCCACCATTTCTGCCATCTCCAACTTAATCCAACACATCTTCCCCTGTCCTGCCCGCTTTCTAGCGAAACCCATTCTTTTGGTGACATCCTGGCTCACACTTCCACCACCCTTACTCCTGCTCCACTTCCTCTGGCAACATCCCATGCAAGCACAGGAGATGCTATTCAGGGCCCTAAATACTCCAGGTAAGAGCAATTTATATGTACGCCCTCTAACCTAATGTATAGTAATTGTTATTCATGGTACAGTCTCCTCTGCGATGGGGGAACCAAAGGCAGATTAGGTGACCATTTTGTCGGACATCACAAGTTTGTTCCTAGGTTCCCTGTGGTTTGTCACTTAAATTTTTAATTCAAATCCAACTCTGACTTCTTTATCTTTGGCCTTCTACACATTTCCAATGAAAGCTCAAGGAACAGCAATTTTATCTTTCTGCAAGTTACCTTATAGCCTTCTGGTTTTAAGATTAACTTAAATAACTTTGGAACTTATCCAAAGCTTCCACAGGAAATGTTAGTGGTGTGGGATAAGTGTATCGACATTCCAAGTTGGTGCTTAGGATGGTCACCTTCCATTGGAACACTGTACTGACGAGGTGCTCAGCATCCTTGGTGTTGAACTGCTTTTTTCCTCTCGGTCCCTGGGCTGCTGGAGCCAGCTCTACTTTGCAAATTTTTTCTACCTTACCTCAGCTATTCAAACATTTAATTTGTTTTTCTTCTTCCTCCCCTTTTATTTGGCTGAGGTACAAAATTAGCGCTTTGCATCTTTCTTTACCAAGAAGGTACTGCCAAAGTCATCATTAAAGAGGAAGTAGTTGAGAAATAGGATGGGCTAACAGTTGATAAAGAGTAGGTCTTAGAAAGGCTGGCTGTACTTAAAGTAGATAAGTCACCAGGAGCAGATGGGATGCCTCTGAGTGTACTGAGGGAAGTAAGGGTGGAAATTGCAGAGGTACTAGCCATAATCTTCCAATTCTTCTTAGATACAGGGTTTGTGCCATAGGACTGGAGAATCGCAAATGCCCCTTGTCCAAAAGAGGTGTAAGGATAAACCCAGTAACTACAGACCAGTCAGTTTTACCTCAGTGTGGGAAAGTTTTTAGAAATGATAATCCAGGACAAAATTAACCGTTATTGGGACAAGTGTACATTAATTAAAGAAAACTAGCGTGGATTTCTAAAAGGTGAATCGTGTTTAACTAACTTGATGAGGGCTATGCAGTTGATATGTTATACATGCACTTTCTAAAGGCATTTGATAAAGTGCCACTTGTCAGCAAAGTTGAAGCCTATGGAATTAAAAGGACAGTGCAGCATGGATATAAAGTTGGCTGATTGACAGAAAACAGAGAGTAATGGCGAACAGCTGTTTTTTTGGAGGAAGGTAAACAGTGGGGTTCCTCAGGTATCAGTACTAGAACCACTGCTTTTCTTGATATATATTAGTGACCTAGACTTGAGTGTACAGGTCACAATTTCAAAATTTGCTGATGGCACCAAATTTGGAAGTATTGTGAACTTTGAAGAGGATAGTGATAAACTTCAAGAGGTCTTAGACTGACTGGTGGAATGGGCAGCCATGTGGCAGATGTAATTTAATGCAGAGAAGTATGAAGTAATACATTTTGGGACGAAGAAGGAAAAAGACAATGTAATCTAAAAGGTATAATTCTAGAAAAGGTGCAGGAACGGAGACACGGCGGGGGAATATGTATACAAATCATTGAAGGTGGAAGGACAGATTGAGAAGGCAGTTAAAAAGGCATTTGGGTTCCTGAGCGTTATAAATAGAGGCATTGAGTACCAAGCAAGGAAATTATGATATAACATTATATAACATTGGTTTGGCTTCAACTGGAATATTGTGTCCAATACTGGGCAATACACTTTAGAAAGAATGTGAAGGATTTAGATAGGGTGCAGAAACAGTTTACAAGAATGGTAACAGCAATGAGAGACTTCTGTTATGAGGATAAATTGGAGAAGCTGCAGTTGTTCTCCTTGGATAAGAGAAGGTTGAGAGGAAGTTTGATTAGAGTTGCTCAACATAATGAAGGGTCTAGACAGAACAGATAAGGAGAAACTGTTCCCAGTGGTGGAAGGGTCAAGAACCAGAGGATACTGATTTAAGGTGATTGGCAAAAGAAGTAATGCAGACTTGAGGGAAAATGTTTTATTCAGTGAGTGGTTAGAATCTGGAATACATTTACTGAGAGGGTGGTGGAAGCAGATTCAATTGTGGCCTCCAAAAGGGAATTGGATAAAGATCTGAAGAAGAAAAAATGCTGAGCTACAGAGAAAAGGTGAGGGCTTGGGATTAGCTGATTTGCCCTTGCAGATAGCCAGCACAGATATGACAAGCTAAATAGCCGCCTTCTGTGCAGTCATTAGTCTGTAATTCTATTTTGTTCTTTTTACATTCTTTTCACTTATAATGTCTTCCAGTTCTGATGAAAGGTCTCATGAAATATTAACTTCTTCAGTTTCTTCACAGGTGCTGACCAACCGTCTGAGTGTTTCCAGCATTTTTTAATTTTCAGTTCCCAAGGAATAATCTGAGGTAAAGATTCCATTGTACCAGGACCTTTCTGGTCCATCAGTACATTGCAACCCTTGTATGGAGAAAGCTGGTCCAGGATATTCCATGGATCAGCTGTTTGGAATAGATTTTAGCTCATGACAGTTTTATGTTGAGATGTTTATATATTAGAAGAGGGGAAATTTGTAAATGACAAATAATCTGAAAAAACCCTATGTTAGAAGTTACTGGGGCTTGGCCTCAGGATTTAGAAGTGAAAAGAAGAAGAAATAATGTAATTACTATAACATCTTTCATGGAGGTCCCAAAACATTTTACACCATGTGTGTCAGCCGTGGCTCAGTTGCAAGCATTCACTCCAGGACTTGAGGACAACAATTAGGCTGACTAATACTAAGTATTGAGAGAGTCATATCAATTATAGATAAGAGCATCTCTAACCACTTCCATGTGTCACTCACCACCCACATACCCATATCCACTTTCATGTCCCAACCCTACCTCCTGTATCAGCTCCTGGAAAAAAATATCACCAATTCACTTACAACTGCACTTTCAAAATCCCAGCCATCTAGCCTTTGAACCTCCATTCATTACAATATTTCTGCAGCTACTGATTTACTCAACTGCACCCTCACCTCTACCTTTGATGTTCTGGACCCCAATAAAATCATCACCCTTTCTCACCCAGGCCGTTCCCCTTGGTATGGCCATCATCTCTGCTCCCTTAAGTCCAAAGGAAGCAGATTTTAAAGAATATGGCAGACAACACTGGGTTTAGCCATCCACCTCCCACATCTGGCCGGACCATTTAAAACACTATCAGGTTCTGCTCTTGTCTGTTAAAACTGCTCATCCAGGAATGCAAAAATAATCTCCTGCTTCTTCTCTGTACTGTATACGTCTTTTTAAACCCATCTCCCATCTCCTCCTCCTCACCTCCAACGACAGGTGAGGAGCTCATGGACTTCTTTGTCACAAAGATTGAGACAATCCTATCAGTTGCTTCTGCTTGCATCACTCCTTTTCATTAGCCCATGGGCCAAATTCGTATAATGCTCTCCCATGCCCTTACTCTGAACTCACATCTTTCTTTGGTTTTTCTCCTAACACACCTCGTGATTTCTCTGAGCTCATCATGTTCATGAGACCAACCTCCTGCTCTCTTAATCCTATTCCCGCTAAACTGCTGATCACCTACCCTCCCCTTGTGAACCTCATGTTTGCCAATATTGTAAAGGTTATCTCTCTGTTTAGTTCTGTTGGTTGTTCCTCCCTCCTTTAAATCTGCTGACATCATCCGTCTCAAAAAAAAACAATCTTTGATCCCTCCATCCTTGCTAACTACCATCCCTCCTCTTCAAAGTCCTTGAATGTCTCCCAAACCTGGTCCCACCTTTCCCAGATATACAGTATTGAATGAGCAGAAATTACTAATTAAGTATTAGGAAAACCAAAGCTATTTTTTTCGGTCCCTGTTCCAAACTCCATTTGCTAGCTACCAACTCCCTCTCTATCCCTGGAAACTGTTTGAGGTTAAACCAGTCTTACACAACTTGTCACATTTGATCCCGCAATAAGCTTCCAATCTCATATTCGTGCCATCACGAAGGCCACCTCTGTAATACGCTCGACTTCTCAGCTCATCTGCTGCTGGAACCCTAACTCGTGCATTTGTTAGATCTAGACTCGACTAGTCCAATGCACTCCTTGCTGGTCTCCCACATAACGTTTCTCACTTCATACTCCCCTGCGAATGATTTGTTTGTTTCTCACCTTCACCTTGGAATGTGGCCTTGCATTTTTATGCAGTTTGCTCTGTCTCAGTTCAAATTGCAAAATTTCCAGTCAGTTGAGGGTGAAAAATCCATATTTTCAAAATTAAAGGGGAATAGCCTTGTGATAGACCCCAAGACGGAGGTTCAGAAGCGCTACGGTTAAAGCCATCTGCTCACAAGGACCACCACTGAGCAAGTCATTGGACGCCTATACTGGTTGGGTGGGGCCTTGCACCACACTATGGTGCATTATGGTGGTGTGCTGCATTCTCCATAACATGGATGTCCAGAGAGGTGTGAACCTTTAAGAGGTTGAAACGCTAGATTGACACAGTTTATCAGAGGAGGAAGTGGAAGAAGATGGTGCCATACCGTTCAGGGAGATGGCCAGGGGTATCTCAGGAGTCAAAGCAGATATCAGGACGCCGTGAACGCCAGGGCACAGCTGATCCAGGCATGTTCACCTAAGCACCACTCATTCAGCACGACTGCTTGCTCTGGCATTCACTCTGCTCTGACTGTGAAAACACATTGATTAAACACACAACTTTGAATAGATCCATTCTTACCAACAATGCCTAGTACACATCTCCCCAGTGGTCTCAGTGTCCCCATTCTTTCCTTTTACCTCTTCCTTTTTTCCCCCAGTTTTTCCATTAAAGAATGGAAGCTCACACTTCAAAGATCACTGCTCAACATGGCCAATGTAATTAAGAAATAATAATTTACACAAGCACAAATGAATGTCAACCAAGAGCGCCACACAGTGGAATGAGTGACAGTGGCTTTCACTCTCAGTCACTTCTACACACGGCTGTTGCCCTCCAATGAGGTGGAGGAATCCTGCTCATCAGTGTCTGCTTGTGGCTGAGATGCCCTTGGCAGTTGTCCTTGTAACAGAGGTGTCAGTGGGGTCACCTCTAGAAGCTGCTGCACTGGCATCAATGCAGATGCTGCATAGATGATCTCTTAGTCAGAGGGGCCAAGGAAGCCAACGATGATGATGACACCCTGTGAGGGGTGGCACCTTCATCGTCATCAGTTACTGCCTCTGCCCTTGGATGAGGCTCTGGAATGCTAGAGGAGACCACCGGCTGGGATGCAGCTGACATCTACTCCATGCATCTTTGTGCTATCAGTGCCAGTGAACATTACACTAAATCTGTGCATATCAGTGTGCTGTTCCTGCATCCACTCAGAATGTTGCAGCATATGGTTCTCCATGAGGTTGGTCACACGCTCAATGCATTCAAAACCCTGAGACATAGTGGTGCTCATGTAATGAATGGACTCCTCCACCCTGCACTGCCACCGGAAACACCATTTAGTTCACGTTGCCAGTCAAAGTGAGTGCCAAGGCCAGCTGAGCATGTTTGTGTCTGTCCTCCCTCCTCCAAATGAGATTGTTCACAGTTACTTCTGTCTTTCTCACCTCGTCTTGTTCATTCATGATGTGGTCTTCACTCTGGACCACCCTTTCTAACCACGCTTGAGGAAGTACTGATGTGAGAGTATCTACTGGTGGAGGGTGCGCTTGAATGATGTGACATTGCTGGCCCTGTGGCTTCATCTGAGGACACCGGTGATGTTGCTGCTGTACTGGCAAGCTTCTCCACAACTGGCACTCTGGGAGACATATGAAGGAGATCATGAGAATTTACCTCTAACAGTAGATGCCTCTGTAGAGCTGAGCTTCCCACTGCAGCTGAAGTTTTGGCATGCTGTCGAACAGGGAGGAATGCACTCCATCCCCATCATCTACAGAATTCAATATCTTTTCGCCCTCCCCAACAAGTATTCCCATCTCTCCAACATCTACTTATTTGTGCAACACCATCCTCGTGATGTCAAGTGCCGACTCCTCCATTGCAATTAGGATGGCGAGCTGGGGCACTCCTCCTATGTGAGCCCTCTTTCTTACATTATGCACTTTCTTCTCCTGTAAGGGCAAAAAATAAGGCAATGCTGGCCTCTCACCAGTTCCAGTGACTAATTTCAGTGAGATGCTGCATTTATCAGTACTGCCAGCTTCACATTAGCACTAGGGATTTGAGCCTTGTTGACTGGTCTGTAATTACCCTGGGCACACATATCTCCCATGTTCAGGAGCACCATGCAACCCTCAGGATGATCAGCTTTTGTGTCTGCTGGTGACTGTAGACCTGAAGGCCTATCAACTGGGTGTCATATTACACTCAATTTGTCAGAACAAAGAAGGTCATTGAACCTCTTTTGACAGTGCACCCAGTCTGCCTCACAACATTAAAGCTGCTCACATGTTCTACCACTTCCAGCTAGACCTGCTTGGTTTGGTTGGTTAGCCTTCTCCTGCCTCTCTCTGGGAACGAGCCACCTTGCTTTTCTTGCATCACCCCCAGCATCACCTCAAGGTAATATCACTAAGTCTTAGGGCTGCCCTGTCACACGTGTCTAGCCTCTGCCTCCCATCCTCCTTGGTTCTGCCTGACATGATGTTGCAAAATGGCTGCCACAATAATGGCAACCCTTACATCAGCTCATACTTTCAGCCTCCCACCTCCTTTCCATGTTTGTTGCCACTCATTGACCACTAAATCTACCCTCCAATTAGGGCTAACCTCTGGGAAAATCACAAGGCATAATTGCTTCCCCATTGGCATAGGGTCGAGTCCCGGAAATGGTGCTGATGTTGACTCCAAACTGAAAATCCTGCCCTTGGATTCCAAAGGCTAAATTATGAGGAGTGATTACACAAACTAGGGTATTCCCTGGAATTTAGAAGGTTAAAGAGTGATTCAATTGAAGTTTTCAAGATATTAAGGGAAACAAATTGGGCAGATAGAGAAAAGCAATTTCCACTGTTTGGGGAGTCTAGTTCTAGTTTAAAAATTAGAAGAAGACCTTTCAGAGTGGAATTACTACACACAAATAATGGTGGAAATTTGGAACGCTTCCACAAATGGCAATTGATGCTAGGTCAATTGTTAATTTTAAATCTGAGATTGATACATTTCTCTTAACCAAGGTACTAAAGGGATGTGGGGGCAACAGTAAATATATTGAGGGAGGTCGCAGATCAGCCATGACCTCATTAAATGGCAGAACAGACTTGAAGGGCAAATGGCCTGTGCCTGTCCTAGGTTCCTCTGATGGTGAGAATCTCAGGAGGATCATCTACTTGGCACTTCTGCCTGATGATGGTTGCAAACACATCAGGCTTGTCTTTTCCTCTCACATGCAGGGCTCCCCCATCATTGAGAATGAGGATGTTCATGGAGCCTCCTCCTCCTGTTAGTCATTCAATTATCCCACCACTATCCACATCAGGGGTGAAAGGGTGAGGAAGGAGCGAGATGGTGAAGAAAGTTGAGATGCCTCTCAACCACAAAAAGCCCCATATGGTCAGTGTTTGAAATAGCCTTTCCTAATCAAACTCCTACTGCCTGGTTTCATGTGCCAGTCCCTGTTTAGAACTGAGCAGAGGTGTGAAGGTCAGTGAATGGTGCCTCAAAACCAGATAGGTCCAGGCAGGTGGGGCTCAACAGTCTTGTTTGGTAGCCTGCTTAAGAGAAAAAAAACTCTGATTTTAAACCTTAGCTTTGGCCAAATAGTAAAGTCTTTGTTGGCTGACATTATGGAAGAACACAGACAATGCCAACTGACTGGCTGGTAATATAGAAAGGACTGCTGAGGGTCTCCAGTTTGTTTAGCAGTTCAACTAGGCAAAAGACAATTCCAGAATTAAAATCTGCATCCTTTCAGCTGCTGTACTTGTGGTGCATGTTGCATGAATACAGCATTAGGTGCCTCAGATGAGAGAGTGGAAGTGGCTCTGCACGAACCTCATTCACTTAAATATACTCAATGTGCACAGTTTGTTCAGCAAATCAAATCAACCAATATATCATCAGACTACCAAGTCCCGTGGTGACAGGAAATGGCAACAGGGACAGGTAGAGGATGCTACTGGCAGTTTTCAGTCATAGCCCCGCACAGGTAGCCTCAGGATGATGGTCACACTCCACAGATCGGAGCAGTTATGGAGCTCAAATCCTCCTAAGGTGACAAAGCAGACCCTTTCTGGTACAGCTATGGTCTCCACAATCCAGGGAAGGGGTAGAAAAGGAACTCTAAACACAGCCTGCCTTTCTTGCACTTGCCAATTTGGTCACAAATCACTGCAGTCGAAACAAAGAACAATTGATTACCAGATTTCACTAAGCTCATGCAATGAGAGAACACCTAGACAATAATACAAGACCAGAGTGTAGAACAGTCCTCATAGCCAGAAAGGTCGGCAATATTGATGTGGCTGCTCTAAGTAAAACAAGGAGCAGTATTTAATCCAGACAACGGAGTCTCACCCTGCGTCATCTCCTTTGTGGAAGGCTCACCTGACTAAGTGCCAGTCAGGCACCTGGGTTGCCAGCAGCAGGCCTTCCCTGGGATCAAGGACCCTGGGGGTGTAAACCCTGGCCAATCAGAGGTCAGCAGCTTATCATTGCCATCAAGACCATGGGGGGAGTGGTGGTTGCTAGCAGCAAGGCACCCATCGTTTCATAATAAACAATCATTCTGAGTTTATTGAAAGCACCCAGGACCAGCAAGGCACCCCAGGTCACACGTAAATGAGGGTAGGATGGGGGGCGCAGGGTGGAGGTCACAGGATATTGGGGGTGCCGAGGGTCTGCAGCAAGGACAGGGATGGACTCTCAGTGGCCCTCCCTCCAATGCCCGGTCCCTTATCAGGCACTGAGTGCCTTTGTATGTGTTACCCCACCCCCACCCCTCCCTTGGAGCCCACAAGCAAATGGGACAGGGTTCTTTTTTTCTCGCCATATGTCCGTAAACAAAGATGTTTTAATTTTTGAAATAGGCTGTGGTATGTTTACCCAACTCCACTGTGAGGTCAATTTTAAAGTGACTCAGCAAATTCTCTGAAGGGTTAAATCAGAGTATAGTTTATTCATACAATCAAACACAGGGCATGGTCATAACTTCATGCACACATACAAGCACACAATAAGAAGATAGGAAAAATGAGTTTTTACAGCTATGAATAATTGAAAAGAAAAAGAACCACAGATATGGATATCAGTTCACATAATTGCCAGAGTCAAGAAAGTCAGAGTCCAGTGAGGGTTCCTTCATTGTTACAGTTCAGGCGGGTTCAACTAGCTGAAGCAGGAGTTGTAGAATTCCTTTAAAGTTGGTGGTGATGCAGTGAGATGAGGCTAGTATATAGAGACTTGGTCTGTTCAGCAGGCAATGGCTGGAACCTTCCAGGCAAACAGGGCTCAAGGAAGCTTAGACTTGATACAGGCTGTTGGTCAGCCTGGCATCTTGCTGTGGTGTTTGCAGGCTGGAGGTTAAACAGCAGGTTGAATTGCAAGCCTAGTGTTACGACGGGGTGGGAGGAGTGTGTGTATGATCTAGCCTCACTGCTTCGCAGGCTGTACCATTAATTTAATAATTTACTTTTCTCACCAAAATAGCCAATTGTTTATTTCCCCTACTAGTGCCCAGAATTAAAGAGTCTTCAAATAGGCTTCTTTCAATAAACTTAGACGATTGTTTATTGTAAAACAAAACATTTTTTTAATAAGTTATAAGTACTGGCTAACACAAAATTATAATTGGAAGTATAAGTATCTATCTCTTCTTAAAGAATTCCCCCAGCATATACACAGGCAAACAAAGGACAAATAGATAGAGGGCAGAATTTAGCCGTCGGCTTAGGAGCAGACCTAACATGTCAATGCATAAAATGACGCGCAATATTTCGGAGGGTGGGTGCACTATGAGTTCTGAGGTGCGCCTGCCATTAATTAACAGGTCACTTAAGGCCCTTGAGGCAGTAATTGACGGCGAGTTTTTGCAACCTGTGCGATTTTCAGTGTGTTGCACGGACGCAATGGGCAGGCGGGTAGGCCACATTTTTAAAAACCTCATCCAAGGGCAGGATAAGAGGGGTGAGTGGGTTTGCTGATGCGAGTTGTTAATACTTTAGTTTTTAAACTTACTGCTACTTGCTTGTGTGAACAGGACAACTTCATTTCACTACAGAGCTGCTTTGATAGAAATAACAGGCTTCACTTCAGGACTCCGGAGGAGTCATAACACTTGGGCCTTCCAGGTATCAGACAGCCTTCTCTTACCCTGGGAATGGGAGTTGTGCTCTCCGCTGGAGGCACCTTCTCTGAGGAGGAAGAGAGGGCCAGAAGGGGGAGGAGGCCAGGTGTCCCTATTCAGCCTCCAGGGGAATAATCTGTGGGAGGACAGACGGATGCACAAGGGGCGCAGGGCCAACAGGAATTCCAAGGTGGAAGGAGCCACAGAAGATGCCACTATCCTGCTGCCAGGGTTTACAGGCGGCAATGCAGCTATCTCAATATGTCTGAGGTGCAATGCCAAAGGAAGCTCCACCTCTCAAGGGAGACTGTGACCTCCATCTGTCAGATGATCAGGCCCTGAGATCAACTCCAAAAGTGTGGGTGGACACGCTATGCCAGTGGCTCTGAAGGTCACAGTTGCCCTCAACTTCTATGCCTCCGGCTCTTTCCAGGGGTCGGTGGGTGATCTTTGTGGAGTCTCCCAATCAGCTGTCCACAGTTGTGTCATGCTGTTTATAGACGCTCTGTTCAGGCGTGCATTGACTTTCATTCACTACCACATGGACAAAGCCAGCCAGGCAGAGCGAGCCAGAAGCTTTGCAGTGATTGTTGGCTTCCCCTGCATCCAGGGTGCAATAGACTGCACACATGTGGCCGTCAAGGCGCCAGCAGGTGAGCTGAGTGCCTTCATCAATGAGAAGGGCTTCCACTCCATGAAAGTGCAGATAGTGTGTGATCACAGGATGCTGATTCTGCAAGTTTGTGCAAGGTACCCAGGCAGCTCCCACGATGCCTACATCCTCAGACACTCCCAGGTGCTGAGGCTTTTCGGTGCTCCAGCCCAGCTATCACCTCAAAAGGTGGTTCATGACACCTCTCAGCCATCCAAGAACAGAGGCCGAGCAACAGTAGAACAGGAGCCATGGCTCCACAAGGGCTGCGGTAGAGGGAACCATCAGTCTTCTCAAGATGCGCTTCCGATGCCTGGACCGTTCACGGAGCTCACTGCATTACCCCCCAGATCACGTGTCACTGATAGTGGTTGCATGCTGTGCTCTCACAATCTGGTGCTGGAAAGGAGGTTTGCAGTGGAGGAAGAAGATGTTGACGCAGCTGCTCTGGCAGCAGGCGATGAGTCCAGTAGTGAGTCCAAGGACGAGCACAGTGAGGAGAACACTGAGGGGATAGACGCTGACCTGGGCAACCTCCAGAGAGGCAGGGACATCCAGGAGGCTTTGATCCAACGCTCCATAAGCTAGCCTACCAAAGAACAACCAGCACCACATGCCAGGGCTGCAGGCTCCACACTCAGTACCTGACAGGAGCATGTGAACAACATGCATTGTGTACCATTTCAATAAACAAGTCACTCATAACATCATGGGTTACCCTGCACCTGCAGAACTAATGAAGGACCCAGAGGCTTGTTGAACACAAACACACTTAATGGTGTGGTGCCTGGCATACATAAAACAAATTAAATGGAAAGGTGTTCTCCATCACACCTACTAACAATTAACGTAAAAGTGGGTGAAAAAGATATCACCAGTGATAAGCCCGTGTTGTGCTTAAGGTGCTTCAAGTTTTCATTTGCCGGTGCTATGTCTAGGTGCTCCCCCTCGCTGGCACTGGCATTGGAGACAGCCTGCCCACTCTGCTGTCCTGTTGGCATTGATGACCTTGATGGGCACCCTCTGGCCCATGGAGCCTGTGCAGGCCCTGCCTGGGAAGGAGCGGCCAGTGCCATGGCTGGCATCTACTCAGTCGCCACAGCCTCATCTGTCACTGGCAGAGGGGCAGAGAAGCTGCTGCCGTCATCTGGAGGACCTTGAGAGGAGCCCGCAGGGACAACAAGCAGCTCGTGCACCAAGGTCAGGTCGCTTTGGACCTCCCTGCTCACCATTGATGGACAGGCACCTAGCTGGAATACTGGGTACCCAATCCATCTCCCATACTGACCGTGACTGCCTGAGGTCATTGCTGGTGTGAGGGCTTGCAGGTCCGAGCTCATCCCCAGGAACCCCTGATTCAGCTCCTGAACCAGCCTCTCCATGAGAGATGCCACTCTCTACATGGAGGAGCCATGAGGCTAATTACATTCCATGCTCCGCATGGACTCCTCCACAACAGAGACCATGGCACACATTCCCTCATGTATCTCCGCCAGATCCTCCCACACACCTTGCTGGACTTCCAGTTTCTGCTGTCTCAGGGACGACTCCAGAGGCACATCATCAGCCACTGACTGAGCATGTTCCTGGTCCCAGCAGTCCTCTGACTTCCGGCAGCCTGGGCATTCTCTGCCTCCACCTGCACCTCAAGTAAGTGTGAAGTGCCGTCACCACTGTGCACCGAGATACTATCCAACGATCTAATGCCCACTGAGATGCTGGTATCTGTGCTGGTGCCTGCCTGGCTGAGAAGGTGTGACACTGGTGCATTTCTATGGTCTGTATCCTCTGGGGTGAGTGGCAGACCTTCAGGTTCCTGACCCTGACAGCCTTCTGGTGAGCCTGAAAGGAAGAACAAGGACGTGTGATTAGTTGAAGTCATTACACTGTTACTGTACATGCCGTCTTTCCATTATCAATGGGGATTCCGTGTTCGAGGCTCACATCAATATAGAGACAACAGTGGAATGGTTGCTATTACAGACATTCTGACCTCAGCGCACTGCACTCTTACCTCCCTGTGGCATCCCAAACTCACCGCGGCCGGTTGACCTAGGTGCATGGCTCCTCTCCAGATCCAGTGCCTCCTGCTCTTATCTGTTCAAGATTAGAAGGTGGGGCGGTCCTTCGCCAGTCCGCAACCTTTCTGCATTGTTGTGGGATGTCTTCTCCTGAAAGGAGAGAGGAGCATTGATTAATCCACCCTGTACCTACATTGCCATTGGAGCCTCGCCAACCCCACCTAAGGAATACCTTGCAGGGCTCATTCGATTCATGATTCTGGAGCTGTAAGACATTCATTTCATGCAGCCAGGGCTCATCCCCTTGCCTAAATGCTGCCACATTGACATTTGCCACTCACAGTCTACGAACTCTGAGGTCCTGGGTCAGGGGGCAGCTCCTAACTGCTATGCTAAGTGACCCATGCCAACATGGTACTCACTCTTCCCGATCGCAGGAGATCATTGAAGTGCTTACGGCACTGCACCCATGTGCACCTCAACACATCATGGGAGCTCACCCTAGATGCCACCTCCTCCCAGGCATTTTTCATGAGGTGGTGGGGGGGGCCTCCTCCTCCTGTCCCTGGAGATAAATATATTCCAGTGTGCTGCCACCTCCTCCAGGAGGGCAGCGAGACACTCGTTGGAAAAACGTGGGGCCGGCTGCCCCGCCAACCTACCCTCTCGCCTGCCTTGTTCAGCACTGAGGTTCTGCATAATGAGGGTCCTCCAAATCAATGGCAGCCTTCACATGGCTGCCGAGGCTGCTTTTGAATCGGCTGCTGGGTCGCCATTGACGTCTTCTTAGGTGTGATATTCCATTCTCTGGACTAATTGATCAAGTAAAATCCACATAGGAATTTTCCAACAAATGGTTACTTCAGTCTCAGCCAACTTTTGTTTGTATGTCCTTTTTTAAAAAAAAAACACATCTTACTTAAAAGTTCAATATGTCCGTAAACAATTCGGAACTATGATCTGTGGTCATGACACAATTGTTTTACACGGTCTTTCCACGTGTTGCTGTAAATCAGTATATCATCTAAGTAAACTACACAGTCAGAAATATTAGTGACTACTTGATTCATCAGTCTTTGGAAAGTGGCTGGACCATTTTTTTGTCTAAATTACATTACTTGGCATTGGTTTCGGGATGACAAAAGCCGATATCTCCTTAGCTCGCAATGTTATGATTACTTCCCAGTATCCTTTCAACAAATCTTTCTTAGTAAGGAATGTGGCTCTGCCAACCCTGTCAATACAATCTTCTAAATGAGGGATTGGGTAGGAATCCATTTTTGTTACTGCATTAACCTTTCTGCAATCTATGCAAAATCTGGTTGACCCATCAGGTTTAGGTACTAACACTGATGGAGCTCCAACTGCTTTGACTAGGCTCAATTAGGTGATTTTCTAACATATATTGAATTTCTGCTGTCACTTGAGCTTATTTCTCTGGACTTAAACGATAAGGATGTTGCTTTATAGGTGAAGATTCCCCTACATCCACATCATGCATGCCTAAAGCTGTACATCCTGGTCTGTAATTTAAAATTCCTTTAAATTCTGTAAGTCACCTTATTAGAGCCTCTGGTTGTCCTACCTCTAAGTATGAAAATATGGTGTCTAACTTTTCTAATATTTCAATGTTAGCTAACAGGACAATAGGTGGTTCAATTTGTGGGCTGCCTAAATTTCCTTCTGCCTCTCATTGTCTCTTTTGTCCTCCACTGTCCTTACTACCTGATATACCTGCTCCTTTTTATCTTCCTCCCTATGATGGTAATGTTTTAACACACTGATATGACACAGTAGTTTCTTTTTCCTGCAATCTGGCGTGTCTATCAAATAATTTACTTTACCAACCCTCTTGATTACTTTACATGGACCACTGAAATGTGCTTTCAGAGATTCCCCGTAAAGGCAATAAAACTAACACTTCATCCCCTGGTTAATAATGTTTGGTTCACAGCTAGCTTATTTGTCCATTCCTTGATCTTTGTTTGAGAAACTTTAGGATGTTCTTGAGCCGCTTTGCAGGCTCCTGTGAACCATTCCTGGAACGTGGACACATAGTCTACCTTAGAGGATTCGTCCCTCTTTCCTAAAAATTTTCCTTGATTAATTTCAGAGGACCTCTTATCTCATTTCCATAATTTAATTCAGAGGGGCTAAAACTCGTCGATTAATTTGGTGAATCTCAGGTAGCAAATAAAAGAAACTCCAGTTCTTTGTCCAAATCATGGGGATATTCTTGACAATATGCTTTAATCATTGTTTTGAGGGTTTCATGGATGATATGCTGTGGATTTTAGCTGTTTTATACCAAAACTACTGATCATGTTTTGAAAAATTTTAGACATAAAATTGGACCCCTGATCCGACTGGATCTCTACCAGTAACCCATGTTGAGTAAAAAATTGGGTTAGCTTTTCCATTATTACCTTAGCAGTAATTGTTCTTAAAGGGATGGCCTCTGGAAATTGAGTTGTCATATCACAGAATCACACAGAATCACAGAATCTCACAGTGCAGAAGAGGGCCTTCGGCCCGTCGAGTCTGCACCAACACTTGAGAAACACCTGACCTGCCTACCTAATCCCATTTACCAGCACGTGGCCATAGCCTTGAATGTTATGACGTGCCAAATGCTCATCCAAGCTCTTTCTAAAGGATGTGAAGCAACCCACCTCCACCACACTCCCAGGCAGCACATTCCAGACTGTTACAACCCTCTGGGTAAAAAAGTTTTTCCTCACATTCCCCGTAAACCTCCTGCCCCTCTCCTTGAACTTGTGTCCCCTCGTCACTGACCCTTCAACTAAGGGGAACAGTTGCTCCCTATCCACCCTGTCCATGCCCCTCATAATCTTGTACACCTCGATCAGGTCGCCCCTCAGTCTTCTCTCCTCCAATGAAAACAATCCTAGTCTAAGCAACCTCCCTTGATAACTTAAATGTTTCATCCCAGGCAACATCCTGGCGAATCTCCTCTGGAATCTTCATAATGGTAAGGATATACTGGTGTCCTGCTTTTGTTTTTGGTAACAGCCCCACACAGTTTATTAACACTCTATTAAACGGCTACTCAAAACTAGTATGGGAATTAAGGGTGCCGGTTTCATAATATGTTGTAGTTTTCTTACCATCTAGCAAGTATGGCACATTTTGCAAAACTGCACTACGTCCTTGTGAAGACCTGGCCAGTAAAAATGTTGGTTTAACTTCACTTAATTAATTACAGAGGACCTCTTATCTCATTTCCATAATTTAATTCAGAGGGGCTAAAACCCATCAATAAATTTGGTGAATCTCATGTAGCATCTCTACTATGGCAGAATCTCTACATGTCCTGCCATAGGAATTTCATGTGCTATCCTTAATGTCTCTTTATGATATTTGGATGGTACCACTAGCTGATGAACAACCGTCTACTTTGTCTGCTGATCTCTGAGGAGGTCTCCACTTCCTCATTAGTATCCCAGTTTTAATGTAATAACATTCTGGAACTCCGCTTCATCTTCAGTTGGGCTGATTGTGTTATCTTACTTAACTCCGGATCGGCTTGTTGAGCCCCAACCAGAGAATATTTATTAAGCATCTCTTTTGGATTATCTAAGTCTTTAAAGAAAGTTTGAGCAAACCAAGTATCTGTTTGTGGTATCGCTTTGACCTTTGTTGATGGACTTTGTTTAGCCGTTGCTCGATTCATCACACGTGAAGGAAAAATTCCTGGAACCTTTTCCTGTAACTGCTTTGTCTCTTTAACCTAACTTGGGGTCTCTGTAATTAGGGGAGGAGCTACTACCTTTGCCTGGCTAAGTTGTTTCCCAGGAGTAAATCAACTCCATCTATGGGTAATTTCTGAACAACCCCTACAGTCATTGTCCCGACATTAGGTCGCACTCCACATGCACCCGGTTCAAAGGTATGGGTATATACTCCCTGCCAGTACCATTTATTAAAACTTTGGCTTTTAAAGCGCTCTCTGGTGGAAAAGTATGGCCTTTCCCCAGCAAAAGTGTCTAAGTGGCTCCCATATATCTTAAACAAAAACAGAATTACCTGGAAAAACTCAGCAGGTCTGGCAGCATCGGCGGAGAAGAAAAGAGTTGACGTTTCGAGTCCTCATGACCCTTCGACAGAACTAGGTGAATCCCCAATTGGTAATTCTGTTTTTGTTTTGGATTTCCAGCATCCGCAGTTTTTTGTTTTTATCCCATATATCTTAATATGTTTTAATAGGTTTAGCTATCTCATTTTTGGAATAAAAATTCTTGACAAAACTCTTTACAACTCTCATGTATCTTAATCACCTTTCCTGAACTCACAGCAGGGTTCATGCTGGGGCAGAATTTAGCCCTTGTTGGGTTGGCTTGGCGGGGGCGGGTGGGGGTGGTCAGGAAGCCGACCGCTGCCCGCGATCGAGGCCCGAATGCAATTTCACACTAGCGGGCCAATTAAGGCCCGCCCATCGTGAATCATGAGCTGGAATGTGTTGCCTGTGTGGGTGGGGGGGAGGAGAGCAAATGGGGTGAACATGAACTTCACACATGCACACGAGTACATGCTTCAGAATCTCCCTGAGGCACGGAACTGCCTCAAGGAGATGAAGAGTTGTTAAAAAAAAATAAAGAATTGAAAATGTCATAAAACATGTCCCTTCATGTGACTCTGTCACATGAGCAGGGACATATTATTAATTAAATTTTAAAACTTTTATTTTATTTTTATTTGCTTTAGGAAACCTCATCCTGCCCATGGATGAGGTTTCCTAAAAAGTGCAAAGGCCGCATGGCCTTTTCGCCCACCCGCCAACAGTTGGACAGGCAGCGAAATGCTTCTTTTAGTAACCATGTTAATGGCCTTAACAGGCCTTTTAATTATCAGCAGGCACCCTGCTGACTCCAGCGTGCACCCCTCAACCGAAATATTGTGCGACTGCGTGTCCCGACATCAATACACATCATTTGTGGGCAAGCACCCACCTGCCGAGCTAAAATTTTTGCCCTTGGTTTCACAGCTGCAGTTAGCACTACAGTTTGATCTGTTATACTTTCAGTCAGGGTTTCTTTTCCTGAATAGCCCTTATGTACCCCAATAAGTCCCATAGATTTCCTGTGCAACTTCCAGCAATCGGCACAAACATGACCCACCTTGTTACAATGGAAACATTTAGGCCTTTGAATCTCACTTCCAATTTCAGCACCTTCCTTTCTGGTCTGAAGAGATTCTGGAGACTTCCCAGCTGTCCCTCCTCTTCCCTGGCTACTTGCCTTGCTTTCATCTTCCCACCTTTTGTCCTTCTTGGGTTTGTGGGGGTGACGGAAAAAGTGTTTAGATTTATGGACTAGCTCATAATTGTCAGCCATCTCTTCTGCTTGTCTATTGTTGCAACCTTCTAGTCTTTAACGTGGGTTCTAACTACTGGAAGAAGTGAATTTTTAAATTCTTACAGGAGAATTATTTCCCTAAGAGTTTCATACATTGTTTCTACCTTTAATGCCCGTAACCAATGGTCAAAATTACTTTGCTTTATCCTCTCAAATTCAGTATAGGCTGTTGCCTTATGTTTCAAAATTTTTGTCTGTGCGCCTCAGGGGCCAACTCATACACACTAAGAGTAGCCTTTTTTACTGCATCACAATTCACAGAAATCTCTTCTGACAGTGAAGCATAAATCTCATGAGCTCTACCCACCAACCTACCCTGTAAGAGCAATGTCCAGATTTATTTTGGCCATTTCATTTGCTTAGCTACTTTCTCAAATGAAATAAATCTACATCCCCTTCCTCAAACCTTGGAAATGTTTGTACAAATTTAAACATCTCCTCACTGAACTTTTGGTTGGAGGTGGTTTTTTTAACCATCAGAATCTTCCTCAGCATCTGAGGCCTCTCTTTTAAATTCCTGGCTTTTATGCTGGTATTCCCTTCCTTGTTCCTTTTCTCTTTCCTCCCTTGCTAACTGTTCTCTCTGGAGGTCAGGTTTTTGCATTTCCAATTCTCTTCTTCCTTTTCTTCTTATTCTCTTGCCTTGCTCTCTCCTGCCTTTCTGCATGCTCCCTTTGCAACACCCTCTCTTTTTCCTTTTCCTCTCATTCCCCTGCCTTTTCCTTTACCCAAAATTTTAGTTCCAACTTCTTCTGTTCTAGCTGAACTGTACCCATCTAAAGTTGTTTCCTTCTGATTCTACAGCTTTGGTTCTTTCACTTCATTTTTTAGCTTTTTGGCCATTAGTTTTCAAAGCTCTGCTTTCTTAGCTTTTGCTCTAACTTCTATCTGTAACTCATCCACCACACTCACCAACTGAGCGACAGTTAATATAATTGAAGAATCATAATGTAACCCAGGCTGTTTCAAAAGCTCACTTGCATCAACAATAGCCATTTTTGTTTACTAATATATGAACAATTTGGTCTCTGTCCTTTTATCTCTTACCAATTGCTATTTTTATGCTTCCCACTGTCCACATTTCACATCTCACAAGAGCCCCCAAATTATGTTACGATGGGGATAGGAGGATTCTGTGTATTATCTAGCCCCATTACTCTGCAGGCCGTACCATTAATTTGAAAGTTTAATTTTCTCACCAAAATAGCTAATCATCTATTTCTCCTACTGGTGCCCAGAATATAAGAGTCTTCAATCAGGCTTCTTTCAATAAACTCAGAATGATTGTTTATTATAAAACAAAACTTTTTTTTAACAGACGCAATTACTGGTTAACACACAATTGTAATCGAGAAATAAAACTATTCAGCTCTTCCTAAAGAATTCCCCCAGCACACATGCAGACGAACAAAGAACAAACAGATAAAGTCTCTGTGCAGAGATAGGCGTTAGAAAATGGGCTTTATAAAATAAAGGATAAACTTTGCAGGGTCTTGACATTGTTGACCTGGGTTTCCCTCATGTAAAGACTGGCTTGTTGGACATCTGGAAGTTCTCACCAACTGGTCTCAGTATTGCAGGCCCAAATGCAGACTAGTTATACTCAGATGAGGGTTCGCTGGCTACGGGTTGATAGCTACACATAATTGCAGGCAAGGTAGAGAGAAGGAGAGAGACGATTAGGGTAGCCTTTTTCATCAGCTTGCTCCTCAACAAGACTGCCTTCAGAACCAGCAGGTTCACAACTTAAGATTTTTCTCTCTCCCATGTGGTTTCAGAAAGTTACCAACCTTTGCCTTTTCAGTTTTTTTCCCGTCAATTAAAGTGATTGGGGTTCAAAACGAACAACCAGATCTTCCTCAAGTACCATACAGGTCAGATGATTTCCTGGAAGAAACCTGCTTGTTGACAGTTCCAAGATGTGACCTTTTAAAAAATAAATCCCAGGTTATCATCCAAATGTACAGATAATGCCATGCCCTTCCATTTTATAAAATAAAAAAAATCAGTCTTGAGAGATATGATTCCAACACAGTGGAAATTAAAATTTTCCAAACACCAGAAGTTAAGGTCATATGATAGTCGCCCATTAATGAGTCAGTTGCATGCTAATAAGCAGTTTCTCTGCCTCTGGTCAAAATCTATTTTTCACCTTAGAAGACAGATGGTGGTTATTAGCGCTTTTACAGGTATAAAGAGTTTCAAAGGCTCTCGCTTTGTTCTAGGATCAGGCTGGGGAGACAAGGGTCAGAATTTCACCCTTGTTGGGCGGGCTGGGTGGAGTCAGGTGATGGTGGTCGGGAAACTGACCACCACCCGAGACCGAGGTTGGAAGGCGATTTCTCGCTGGTGGGCCAATTAAGGCCTGCCCAGTGTGAAACACGAGGGCAATGCTCAGCACTGCATGTGTGGGCGGGGGAGGAAGGCGAGCAGAAGCTTTGCATATGCATGCAAGTTTACACTTGAAAATCTCCCTAAGGCACAGAGCTGCCTCGGGGTGATGAAGAAAAAAATAAAGAAATTTTTAAAAATTATATAACACGTCCCCTCATGTGACTGTCACATGAGCAGGGACATGTTATTAATTAAATTTTAAATGTTTCATTTTATTTTTATTTGCTTTAGGAAACCTCATCCCGCCCATGGATGAGGTTACCTAAAAAGTGCAAAGGCTGCTTGGCCTTTTTGCCTGCCCGCCAACCGTAAGGTTGGATGGGCAGTGAAAATTTCTATTTAATCGATAACTTAATGGCCTTAACAGGCCTTTTAATTGTCGGTGGGCGCTCTGCCGACTCTGGCATGCACCTGCCGAGAGAAATATCGTGTGACTACGCGTTGACGTCGGGACGCTCACCCAACATCAACACACATCATTTTACATTTGAGTGGGTCAAGCGCGCACCTGCCTGCCAAGCTAAATATTTTGCCCAAGTTTTCTGCTGGTCCCTGGTTTCATTGATTGTAATGTGTCCTCATAGTGAGAGGTGTGAGATTCCACCAGGATGAAGGTTGAGATTTTGTCCTCTGGAAATTTCCAGAAACTGTAGTCATCCTGTAACTCATGCGACATTTGTCAGCCATCTTCTGGTTCAGTAAAGTCCACTTTTTAAAGAAACAAAAAGTAAGGTTTGATTTAAACAGTTTATGATCTCTTTTATGTCTTAGGGACATGACATAATAAACAGGGGTTAAGCAGATACCAGAATATGTCTACAGTCTGTCTACTAACCAAGTCCCACACCTAGAGTCCAAGATATAAGGACCTTTTCAAGGGTAATTAGGGATGGACAACAAATGCTGTTCTTGTCAGCGATGCTCATATCCCAAGAAGGATTTTTTTAACATCTCTGTTTCTCTCTGAGAATTAGGCAGATTATAATGTAAATTCCAGTCAGCTTGTAGAAAGCAGCTAACAATAACTGACCTTAACCCTGTGTTTGTATTGTGGTCTGGTATACAGAAATCAGTGCATAATCCAACACAGGAAAGATTATTTTTATTCATTCTTGGGATGTGGGCATTGCTGTCAAGGCCAGCATTTATTGCCCATCCGTAACTGCTGCCTTCTCGAGCTGTTACAGTCCGCTGTAGGTACATCAACATGTGTGTTAGGGAGGGAGGTATAGGATTTTGACCCAGTGACAGTGAAGGGATGGTTGTAAAGTTGCAGGTCAAGATGGTGAGTGACTTGAAGGGGATGTTTCAGGTTCTAGAACAGAATTATACAACACAGGAATAAGCTATTCAGCCCATTGTGCCTGTGTTGGCTCTTTGAAAGAGCTATCAAATTTGTCCCATTACCCTACCCTTTCCCCATAGCTCTGCACATTTGCCCCCCTCAAGAATTTATCCAATTGCATTTTGAAAGTTATTATTGAGTCTGCTTTCACCACCTTCTCAGGTAGCATATTCCAGATCATAAGAACTCACCACGTTTTTAAAAATCCTCATCTCTCCCCCACCCCCCAGTTCTTTTGCTAATTACCTTAAATCTGTATTTGTGATGTGGCATCCATGTTATTTTTGGTCACAATATTAGTAAATATATGTTATGATAATTGAGACATGGCAATAGTGTGTTGTTCAGGTCTAGATTCTCCTGAGGCTGATGGTGTACTACAGATCAGGAAGGTCCCATGTTGAACCCTAATCTGTTCTCAGTTTGTTGAATTCCGCTACATGAGCTGAAGCATGGTACAATTGGCCTCAATGCAGGGAAATATAAAACAGGGTGTTTCATCTTGGGTTCAGGCATAGATGGAGTTTCTTTAGGGTTTCCCTGTTACCCTAAGAATGCTACCATAGACTGTTATTCATAAAAACCATTTTTGTTTATTTACAGATCTACATACTGTGCTCGACCTGAGGTTGTACTTCTGCTTCCCACCAGATCGGTCTCTTGGTCATGTGACATTGCATCATAGTTACATCAGTATCAGGTGCCCCTGATGTCAACCCTTTACATAGGGTATCTGCTCGTAATCAAGATCCAATGATTTCAGTTTGAATGTGTGTATGGGAGATGGGAAAATTAAGTGATAATTTGATTGAGATGGACTTGGACATCCTCCATGAATGAATAGTCTCCCTCAATAAACACTAATATAAAGAACATTCACTTTGGGAAAGGTACTAGAGGTCAATGCTTTCTGGAAAAGGGGTGGTAGTTGGTGAGAAGTAAGTGAAAAGAAAAGCATAGCTCCTAGCAAAAGAAATGTTGCATTGGCAGAGGTACTATCACCCCACTCAACCTGGAGAACGGTTGGCAGACCAGCAAGAGGCACAGCAATAGGAAAAAAATACAACTTCCTAAAAATCCAAAGCTTTTTCTTAAATTTTAATGAATTAGCCCCATGACATTGTGAATCCAGAAGCCAGTTCAAATTCATTTGATACTGAGCCCCCTTGGACCAGGAGATCATCTATTAGACAAACTTTTCTTAATTGAAATTCTCAACATGCCAAATATAGTATTGTGCCAACGGTGCCTGCTGATTGAGTGAGTGAGTTGTTCTCTCTGTGATGTTCATTGCAAGGCATGAAACAAAGGACGCATTGTAAGATGTCTCTGCCTCTGACTGTAGATGACAGGACCATTGCCAACTCATCTGGAAAAGCTTTCGAATCGGAAATGTTTTTGGGTGCCAATATGCTTTCAGCTCTCATGCCAACACTCAAGTCTGTAAGTATCAGGATATTGTGTATTGTCAACTTATCTGTTCTGTCCCAGAAGGCAATGACTTTCCCTGGGGTACATTTCCATGAGTATCATCAGCCCTTCATTGGAATTTGAGGCCAGGCAGCAAGAGATGGCAAACTTCACCTGATGTTCACTCAAGGAAGTCATCAAATAGTGATCAGGAGCTGTAAACCCTGGCACATATTTTATGTTCTTTCCTCCCTAATTCAGGAACTCAAGGACAGTCATATTGTTTCAAAGCCGGAGCTGGCTGAGATCAGGGAACTCAACACAAAGTGTGGACATTTTGTTCCACGAGATTGAGTGCTTAGTTACTTAGGTATAGTGCAGGTAATAACAGGATGCCCATGGTAAGTAGGTTGCAATGGATTGGGAATTTTTGTGTGTACAAATAAAGGAAAATCTCATTCTGTCGATCAGTTTAGCCGTTTTGTTGAAGCACCAATGGTCTTGTGTTGTAGTTCCCTTTTACTTAGAGACAAACAGATTTGTATCAGCATCATTATCATTTTGTTGCGTTGGTGATTTCTCCACAGACATATGATTTATTTTTAATTTTTCTCACATCTTTGCATTTTCTGGCCCACACATCACAGTGGGGCAAAATAAATCACAGAATCACACAGTGCAGAAAAGGCCCATTGAGTCTGCATTATATTATATTATATTACATTATATTAACATTTTTTTGTTTCTCAAGCCACATATTTTCTCTTCCTCATTAGATTAGTGTTTTATTCAGGGATTATCCTTTTTAATTAGTTATTTTCTACTTTTGTTATTATCATTCATTAGCAAATTCCCTATAGTGTTGCTAACAGATAGAAGATATACTGCTTTATTACTAAACATTAACTATCAAGTAGCCTGTGGCTAAGCTGGAGTTCTTGTAACTGGTGTGTGCCACCAAGGCGACAAATTAGAAACTAATTCCATCAGCAAGACCACTTACATTCACTGATGTAACAACACCTGACTATACCCTGCCATAGCTATATGGTGCCGAAATCCTCATTCATGCCACTGTCACCTCCAGACTTGACTGACCCAATGCTATCCTGGCTGGCCTCCCATCCTCTACCCTCCATTAAGTTATTCCCATATTCCATCCTGTACCAATTTCCAGTTGCCCATCATGTAATGAGGGCTGAACTGATTTGATTCCCAATTCCCCAAGGCATCAAATTTAAAACTCACCCTGGTGTTCATATTTTTAATGGCTTTGCCCCTCACTATCTCTGTAACAACCTCCTCCAGTTCTGCAACCTTCCAGGATCTTTTTCTATTCATTCATGTGATGTGGGCATTTCTCGCTAGGGCAGCATTTATTGCCCATCTCTAATTTCCCCTGAGAAGGTGGTGGTGAGCCACCTTCTTCAACCACTGCAGTCCCCTTGGTGTAGGATCATCCACACTACAGTTAGGAATGGAGTACTGGATTTTGACCCAGTGACAGTGAAGGAATGCCAAATAGTTCCAAGTCAGGATTGTGTGTGACTTGGAGGGGAACTTGTAGGTGGTGGTGTTCCCATGCCACTGCTGTCCTTGTCCTAGGCGGTAGGGGTCACGGGTTTGGAAGGTGCTGTTGAAGGAGCCATGGTGAGTTCCTTCAGGGCATCTTTTAGATGGTAAACACTGCTGCCACTGTGTGTCGATGGTAAAAGGGACTGAATGTTTAAGGTAGTGGATGGGGTGCCAATCAAGCAGGCTGTTTTGTCCTGGATGGTGTCAAGCTTCTTGAGTGTTGTTGGAGCTGCACTCAGCCAGGCAAGTGGAGAGTATTCCATCACACTCCTGACTTGTGCGATGTAGTTGGTGAACAGGCTTTGGGGAATCATATGGTGAGTTACTCACTGAGGAATTCCCAGCCTCTGACCTGCTCTTGCAGCCACAGTATTTACATGGCTGGGCCATTTCAGTTTCTGGTCAAAGATTCTGGTCCAGGATGTTGATAGTGGGGAATTCAGCAATGATAATGCCATTGAATGTCAAAGGGAGATGGTTAAATTCTCTGCGTTTCACCAACTCTGGGTTCATGGATCGTGTCTTTATTGGAGTTTTCAGGCCCTAAGCTCTGGAATTCCCTCTCTAAACCTCTCTGCCCTTCCACTTCTTTTCCCTCCTTAAAATCCACTTTTTGGAGCAAGTTTTTAGCCACCCTTGCCCTTCTTTGGTTCAGCATTCATTGTTGTCTGAGCATACTTCTTTGAAACACCTTAGGACTTCTCTTTATGTTAGGTAAGCAAAAAGACCATGGTCACATCAGCAACTTGCACATCATGCCAGATAGCAGGATGAGAATGAGCTGGGAGCTGAGAAGAGGCATAAGGCAGAAACATACCATCATCCTCAATGTTCTCAGTGACACCAACTTCCATGGACTCTGTCACAGCAGGTCGTATGATGTGGAGAACCATCCCCTCTTTAGTGCTCAGGAGATGCAGGTGTCTTGTCCCCCACCAGTTCTGTCCTGCTCCTTCTATCATGTGCAACTTTGTCATGCAATAGGGAGGGCAGTGTTACACTGTGTTTGGGTGATGTGCCTATCACAGCTGAATAGCTGGTGGCATGTGGAAGCAGCAGGAGCTGGGTGTGAGGGTGAGGTGAAGTATCTGGCTGTTAATTATGAGGCCTGGGTGGCAGAGACTGCTGATGGGTGAGTGATGGAGTGTGGTGCAATGAGCAGCATGAGAGGTTGGTGGGTAGGAAACTTCATATGAAGATGTTCACTGACCTTAAGCTTCTTGTGGCACTGCTGCCAAGTCGTCAGGGCCAATTCCTTGCATTGGTCCCCCTGGCCACCTGCTTCCATTATTTTGAGGATTTCCTGGTCCATTCCCTCCCCCCAGAAACCTGGCCTCTCTATTTCTGCCCACTTTCACCACTAATGTCTCCAGCACCACATTTGAGAGCCTTGGATCCCTCTCTCTTCCCTCTCTATTTGTACAGCAACTACATGAAGCCATTATCATACAGGCAGCCAGTAGCAGTTCCCTTCCATTGAGTGCAGCTCCCATTTAAGAGAAGCAGGTTAGCTGCACCAAGATCTACTAACACACACTGCTCAGCCCCATGTTGAGTGCTTAGACAGCAGATAGCATGGACCCCACTTGGGCCAATGTTACAATCAGAGGAGGCAGTACCCAACTCATGTGCTGGTTTGCTACTTGCCCGTACCTAAAAACAAGCCACAATTCATTTTTAGCCACAGAGTTTAAACCAAAAGTATAAAGAAGGAAATATAAATTAGATTTAAATCACGTACAGAAAATGAGATGAAGATTAGAAAAGACGGATGGGATTAAAAGGAAGAAAAAGTTAGATAAAAATTACTTTTATTTTAACTCTTTTTTTAAAATCTTCAGTGTGAAGTAATGAGTTTCCACAGTTATAAAATTACATTTCAGGGCCAGAAGGCAATATTTATCATTTACCACATCATTAAAAGTTTACACGATCTTGAATCGCCAGTCCTAAATCTTTCGGAACAAAAACAGAATTACCTGGAAAAACTCGGCAGGTCTGGCAGCATCGGCAGAGAAGAAAAGAGTTGACGTTTCGAGTCCTCATGACCCTTCGACAGAACTAAGTAGAAATAGGAAAATTAAATCTTTCGGGCCTGCTTAGTGGTTACATATCTGAACTTCAAACTTTTAGGTGAATTTCAATACCAGTTCTTTTGACAAGATTCTTTTATAGCGCATATGAGAACATAAGAAATAGGAGCAAGAGTAGGCTATTCAGCCCCTGGAGCCTGCTTCATCATTTAATAAGATCATGGCTGATCTCATTGTGGCCCCAACTCCATTTTCCTGCCTTCTTCCCCATACGACCCCCAAAAACTCTTGACTTTCTTGTAGCCAGAAATCTGTCTAACTTAGCCTTGAATATACTCAATGATCCAGCCACCACTGCTCTCTGGGGTAGACAATTCCAAAGATTTATGATCCTCTGAGAGAAGAAATTCCTCCTAAGCTCCATTTTAAATGGGAGACCCCTTATTTTGAAACTGTGCCCTCCAGTTCTAGATTCCCCCATGAGGGAAAACATCCTCCCAGCATCCTGTCAAGCTCCCTAGGAATCTTATATGTCTCAATAAGATCATCTCTTCTTCCAAATTCCAATGAGCATAGGCTCAACATGCTCAATATTTCCTCATAAGACACCTTCTGTTGAAGAGTCATACGGACTTGAAACGTTAACTGTATTCCTCTCCGCAGATGCTGTGAGACCTGCAGAGGTTTTCCAGATCCAACAGAGGGTGCTGGTGAGAAGTGACTGAAGCATTCTGGGAGCCAGCCAGCGCGATTCAGGAGGGAATCAAGGAGAAGGACTCTTACATTCAACAGCAGGAAGAGCATCCAACAGAGGGTGCTGGTGAGAAGTGACTGAAGCATTCTGGGAGAAGTCAGAGCAGACACCACGACTCAGGAGGGAATCGAGGAGGACCCACTGTCAAAGAACGGAATAGCCCCAAACATTACATTGCTGTAGTATTTCCATCCCTCCCTCCTCCTCAAACCTAAAAAAACAAGAGAGAGGAAGAGGCAGTGCCTTCAGGAGTGCACCAGACCTGTGAGGGACACTCTTCTGAAAGTGGATTTTAAAAAAAAAGCAGCTGATTGGTGAGTAAATCCTGGGAGCAGACTTGGAGGGAGGAGCACCGGAGCGGTGAGTATAAATCTAACTTACCTCGGAGATTCGTGGCCTTGTCTCTAGGGAGCAGACTTGGAGAGAGGAGCACCAGAGCGGTAACCTCGGGGCACAGAGTAACTGAAGCCAAAACTGAAAAAGTGACATTACAGGAAAACTGTGACCTGATTGGTTGGTAGGAAATCTGCAACAAATTTGAAAAAAAAACTGCAAAGCTAATTAATAAACTAATTATCTAAGTCGAGATGGCTGGGCAGTTGATGTGCTGTAGCTGTATGACGTGGGAGCTGGCAGATCCCATTGCGAGTCGCAATGACCCCATTTGCAGCAAGTGTTGGTTGCTGGAGGAACTCCGGCTCAGAATTGATGAGCTGGAGTCTGAGCTCCGGAAGCTGCAGCACATCCGGGAGGGGGAGAGTTACCTGGACACTTTGGTTCAGGAGGTGGTCACACCCGGTAGATTAAATACCTCAAGTTCGGTCAGTGGTCAGGGTCAGCAGGGTGTGACTGCAAGTGAGGCAGGTTGAGGGATCCTGTGTTCAGGAACAGAGGAGCCTCAGGTCTTGACCTTGTCTAACAGGTACGAGGTATTTGCTCTCTGTGTGGATGAGGAAGAGGGCTGTAGGGAGGATGAGCCAGCTGACCACGGCACCGTGGCACAAGAGGCCATTCAAGAGTGGGGAGCAAAAAGACAAGTGGTAGTTGTAGGGGATTCTATAATTAGGGGAATTGATAGCATCCTTTGTAAGCCTGATCGAGAGTCCCACATGGTATGTTGCCTGCCCAGTGCCAGGGTGAGGGACATCTCTGACCGGCTTGAAAGGATATTGGAGAGGGAGGGGGAGGATCCAGTTGTTGTGGTCCATGTCGGGACAAATAACATAGGTAAGAGTAGGAAAGAGGACCTGTTTGGGGATTTTCAGGAACTAGGAACTAAATTAAAGAACAGGTCCTCTGGATTATTACCCGAACCACGTGCAAATTGTCATAGGGACACGAGAATAAGGGAAGTAAACACATGGCAAAAGGAGTGGTGCGGGAAAGAGGGGTTCCATTTCATGGGGCACTGGCATCAGTATTGGAACAGAAGGGATCTGTACCATTGGGATGGTCTCCACCTGAACCGATCTGGGACCAATGTTCTAGCAAAAAGGGTAATTGGGTGGTCAACAGGACTTTAAACTAGAAAGTGGGGGGAGGGTAAAACTCCAAGAAGTGTGACTAATGGGAAACAAAACAGCAGGTTAGTGTATTGGGGGGGGACGGTGGATTCAACTTCATGGAAAATTATGAAAAAACTGAAAAGGAAGGAGAGCCCAGGAAAGGCTAAAGTCCCCAGAACACAAAATAGGACAGAGTGTTTGGAAAGTGCTAGGAATCTAACTTCAAGCACATCAGATAAAGGGACGACAATGAGAAAGGGGATGGGAAATACAGGACTGAAGGTGTTGTATCTGAATGCAACCAGTATACGAAATAAGGTAAATGAGCTTGTGGTGCAGATTGAAATTGGCAGTTATGATGTGGTGGGCATCACAGAGACATGGCTGCAAGGGGATCAGGACTGAGAGCCAAATAGCCAAAGATATACAACCTATTGAAAAGATAGGTAGGTTGGCAGAGGGGGTTGGGGTTGCTTTGTTAGTAAGAAATGAAATTAAATCGATAGCAAGAAATGACGTAGGGTCAGATGATGTAGAATCTGTGCGGGTAGAGTTGAAGAACCGCAAAGGTAAAAAAACTGTAATGGGAGTTATGTACAGGCCTCCAAACAGTGGTCAGGATGTGGGGCACAAGATACACCAGGAAATGGAAAAGGCATGTAAGAAAGGCAAGGTTACAGTGATCCTGGGGGATTTCAATATGCAGGTAGACTGGAAAATCAGGTTGGTAGTGGATCCCAAGAAAAGGAATTTGTAGAATGTCTACGAGATGGCTTTTTGGAGCAGCTTGTGGTGGAGCCCACTAGGGAACAAGCAATTCTAGATTTAGTGATATGTAATGAGGCAGATTTGATAAGGGAGCTTAAGGTGAAGGAACCCTTAGGAGGAAGTGACCATAATATGATAGAATTCACCCTGCAATTTGAGAGGAAAAAGCTGGAATCAGATGTAACGGTATTACAGTTGAATAAAGGCAACTACAGAGGCATGAGGGAGGAGCTGGCCAGAATTGACTGGGAGATGAGCCTAGCAGGAAAGACAGTGGAACAGCAATGGCAGGAGTTTCTGGGAGTAATTTGGGAGACACAGCAAAAATTCATCCCTAGGAAGAAGAAGCATGCTAAAGGGAGGACGAGGCAACCATGGCTGACAAGGGAAGTCAGGGACAGCATAAAAGCTAAAGAGAAAGCATACAATGCGGGAAACCAGGGGATTGGGAAGCCTACAAAGACCAACAGAGGACAACTAAAGAAGAAATAAGGAGGGAGAAGATTAAATATCAGGATAACCTAGCCAGTAACATAAAAAGAAGATTGCAAGAGTTGTTTTATATATATAAAGAGTAAGAGAGAGGCAAAAGTGGACATTGGGCCACTGGAAAATTATGCTGGAGAAGTAGTAGGGAGCAAAGAAATGGCAGAGGAACTGAATAGGTACTTTGTGTCAGTCTTCACGGTGGTAGACACGAGTAACATCCCCAAAGTTCAAGAGACTCGGGGGAGCAGAAGTGAGTATGGTGGCCATTACCAAGGAGAAGTTGCTAGGAAAACTGAAAGGTTTGAAGGTGGATAAATCACCTGGACCAGATGGATTATACCCCAAAGTTCTGAAGGAGATAGCTGAAGAGATAGTGAAGGCGTTAGTGGTGATCTTTCAGGAATCACTGGAGTCAGGGACGGTCCCAGAGGACTGGAAAATCGCTAATGTAACCCCCCTGTTTAAGAAGGGAGTGAGGCCAAAGACGGGAAATTACAAGCTGATTAGCCTGACCTCGGTCGTTGGTAAGATTTTAGAGTCCATTATTAAGGATGAGATTTCAGAATACTTGGAAGTGCATGGTGAAATAGGGCAAAGTCAGCATGGTTTTATCAAGGGGAGGTCATGCCTGACAAATCTGTTAGAATTCTTTGAGGAGGTAATGAGTAGGTTAGACAAAGAAGAGCCAATGGATGTTATCTACTTGGACTTCCAGAAGGCCTTTGACAAGGTGCCGCACAGGAGGCTGCTCAGTAAGATAAGAGCCCATGGTGTTAGAGGCTAGATGCTCGCATGGATAGAAGGTTGGCTGTCTGGCAGGAGGCAGAGAGTGGGGATAAGGGGGTCCTTCTCAGGATGACGGCCAATGACTAGTGGAGTTCCGCAAGGGTCGGTGTTGGGACCACAACTTTTCACTTTATACATTAATGATCTAGGTGAAGGAACTGAGGGATTCCTGGCTATGTTTGCAGATGATACAAAGATAGGTGGAGGGACAGGTAGTATTGAGGAGGCGGGGAGGCTGCAGAAGGATTTGGACAGGTTAGGAGAATGGGCAAATAAGTGGCAGATGGAATACAATGTGGGGAAGTGTGAGGTTATGCACTTTGGTAGGAAGAATAGAGGCATAGACTATTTTCTGAATGGGGAGAGAATTCCGAAATCTGGAGTGCAAAGGGACTTGGGAGTCCTAGTCCAGGATTCTCTTAAGGTTAACTTGCAGGTTGAGTCGGTAGTTAGGAAGGCAAATGCAATGTTGTCATTTATTTCGAGAGGACTAGAATATAAAAGCAGGGATGTGCTGCTGAGGCTTTATAAGGCTCTGGTCAGACCACCTTCAGAATATTGTGAGCAATTTTGGGCCCTGTACCTCAGGAAGGATGTGCTGGCCCTGGAGAGGGTCCAGAGGAGGTTCATGAGAACGATCCCAGGAATGAAAGGCTTAACATATGAGGAATGTTTGAGGACTCTGGGTCGATACTCGATTGAGATTAGAAAGATGTGGGGGATTTGATTGAAACTTACAGAATACTGAAAGGCCTGGATAGAGTGGACGTGGGGAAGATGTTTCCATTAATAGGAGAGACTAGGACCCGAGGGCACAGCCTCAGAGTAAAGGGAAGACCTTTTAGAACAGAGATGAGGAGAGACTTCTTTAGCCAGAGAGTGGTGAATCTATGGAATTCATTGTCACAGAAGGCTGTGGAGGCCAGGTGATTAAGGGGCTCAAAGGTTACGGGGTGAAGGCAAGAGAATGGAGTTGAGAAACTTATCAGCCATGATTGAATGGCGGAGCAGACTCGATGGGCTGAATGGCCTAATTTCTGTTCCTATGTCTTATGGTCTTATGGTCAGCAATGTCGTTTGACACCTTGAAATTCAACCAGTCTGGTTTGGATAGGAATGATCATAATACAATGAACATTAATGGGATACATTCACATTTGTCTAACGCACATTGGGCAAAATTTTTCCGTCAGTGAGCAGGCGGAGGGGCCTGCTTGCTGACGCATAAAATGGCGTGGGATGACGTCGGGCAGAACCCCTGACGTCATCCCGCCCAATTTAAATTTTCAGGAAGGCGGGATCGCAGCAAAATCAGCTGCAGGCCCGCCGACCTGTCAAGGGCCAATTGAGGTCATTGACAGGATCATTTAAACAATTAAAGGACCTGCCTGTCCAACCTTAAGGAGCCCCGGCGGCAAATAGAAAAAACATGAACCCTCTTCCACCAGCGGGGTAAGGTTTCATGCAGGCTTTTAAAAAGTTTAATAAAATTATAGTGTAAATTATGAACATGTCCCATCTCATGTGACATTGTCTTATTAGGGGGACATGTTAGGGAATTTTTTTTTCTCGCTTTTAGGAGAATCCCCCCGCCTGTTTCAGAAGCGCATAGCGCTTCCTGCCGGATGTCATGCTGGGTGGGCCTTAATTAGCCCGCCCACATAAAATGGCAGTGCGGCCCGCTTCTCCGGCGGGGATCGGCTCCCCTCCTGCTGGGGATTGGGTTGGGCCCGCCCGCCCAATTGGCAGAAAATTCTGCCCATTGAGTTTTGATGTTTCTTTTGATGGTCCATCCTTAAACAAAGGGGTGTGTGAATTCACCAGATAGCTGTACATGTCCATATTTAATTAGGTATTTACCTGAGACTCAGGACTGCCTGGAGCTCAAAATGCTAAAGGTGATATGATTTTCAGTGGCCATTTTACTAGTCTGTGTTCGAAATTTTAAAGTGTTGACTGAAAGTTCATAATATATTGGAACTATAATAACTAATTGGTTCCAAAACATATTGTTCTAAGTCTGAAATACACTGTATGAGCTCATCCTCAAGGCTACCTTTGCCGATTTGATTTGTCCAATCTATATGAAGGTTATGCAAAAGATACGGTTGAAGTATTTGCTACAATCTTCAGCTAGAAGTGCCAAGTGGATTATCTATCTCGGCTTCCTCCGGAGGTCCCCAGCATCACAGATGCCAGTCTTCAGCCAATTTGATTCACTCCATGTGATATCAAAAATGGCTGAAGGCACGGGATAGTGCAAAGGCTATGGGCCCTGATAATATTCCAGCAACAGTACTGAAGACTTGTGCTCTAGAACTTGCTGCACCCCTAACCAAGCTGTTCCAGTACAGCTACAACACTGGTATCTACCCAGCTATGTGGAAAATTGCCCAGATATGTCCTGTACACAAAAAGCAGGACAAATCCAATCTGGCCAATTGCTGCCCCATCAGTGTACTTTCAATCATCAGTAATGTAATGGAAGGGATCATCAACAGTGCTATCATGCAGCACTTGCTTAGTAAGAACCTGCTTGCTGATGCCCAATATGGGTTCCACCAGAGCCACTCAGCCCCTGACCTCATTACAGCCTTGGATCAAACATGGACAAAAGAGCTGAGGTGAGGTGAGAGTGACTGCCCTTGACATTAAGGCAGCATTGACCAAGTGTGGCATCAAGGAGCCCTAGCAAAACTGGAGTCGATGGGAAGCTGGGGGGGAAACTGTTTGCTGGTTGGAGTCATATCCAGCACAAAGGAAGATGGGGGTTGTGGTTGTTGGAGATCAGTCATCGCAGCTCCAGGACATCACCGCAGGAGTTTCTCAGGGTAGTATCCTAGGCTCAACCATCTTCAGCTACTTCATCAATGACCTTCCTTCCATCATAAGGTCAGAAATGGGGAATGATTGCACCATTCACGACTCCTCAGATACTAGCCAGAAATTTCCCCCTGTCGGGGTCGGTTGTGTGGGGGCGGGCGGGGGAGGGCATGAACCCGATTGGTGCCCCCGATCGGGGACACGCCGCCATTTTACTTGGGCGAGCTAATTAAGGCCTGCCCAGCATGACACTGGCCCAGAAGCGCTGAGCGCTCCCTGTGCAGACGGGGGTGCGGGGAGGATTCCCTGAGAGGTTCCCTGCGCAAAAGAGCGCATGTGTGCAAAAGAGCGCAGAGATTTCCCTGAGGCACAGACACTATCACATGAGCTGGGACATGTCAAAGAATATATGTATACATTTTTCTTAGATTTTAAAACATTTCATGAAATGTTAAGGTTGGACGGGCAGTCAATGAATTGAATTAATTAGGTTTTAATTGGTCTTAATAGGCCTTTGACAGTTCAGTGGGCATATTCAAGTCTGGATTTTATGTAAAATAGTGCAGATTGGGAGCCTAATCAGCGCTGCAGATGGCTAGTGCTCTTTTCCAGTGGCTGCCCCAAGGGAGGACCTGCCAGTTCCGAAGACATATTTGACTCAAAACGTCAAATGTTTCCCTCATCACAGATGCTCCTAGACCTGAGTTTTTTTCCAGTATTTTCTGCTTTTATTTCAGATTTCCAGAATCCACTGTATTTTTCTTTTATTTAGTGTTTAATTCACTGCCACTACTCTTCTAGGAAGAAGTTCTGCTCTTTTCTCTGACTGAATTTCCGTTCATCTCTATCACCTTGTTTGCTTTCATTGCTTTCCATTTCCCTCCTGGTGTTTGATAAGGTGTTTACAAAAATTTGCTTTCACAGCCACATCTCGTTCCTCAGCGACTGTCTCCAGCTCCGACTTATTCCTCGCGGATTTCAACTGAAGGATTTCATCCTTCATGTTTCGAATTCACCCAGGATTACAGGTATCTCCGAGATATACAACATTCCTCAGACTGCTGTTTTCAACCCATCCTGATGTAAACACTCGATATCTCTCTCCAGCATCGACTCACTGTATCTCAAAGCTGGTCCACAGTTTCATTTCATCCTTCATCTCATCCAACATCAAAACAAAAAACATTTTCTAAAAATACTATAGATGCTGGAGATCTGAAATAAAATGAAAAGTGTTGGAAAAACTCAGCAGGTCTGGTAGCATCTGTGGGGGAGAGAAACAGAGTTAGCATTTCGAGTCCATTCAGAAAAAAACTTCTTCTCTTCCTTTCTGTTTTTATTTCAAATTTTATTTCAAATTTCCAGCCTCCACAGTTTCTTTTACTGCTTTTAGTGATGTTGGATGAGGGAATAATATTAGCCAGGACCACCAGGTGCATCATTCTTGAGAGGCACACTTGGTTTAATGTCTCATCCAAAAGACAGCACCTCCAACAGTATAGCACTTAGCACTGCACTAAAGTGTCAGCCTGGATTATGTGCTAAAGTCTCAGGAGTGGGATTTGACATTTTGACTTGCAGTTGTGAACTGTCATCTGAGATTAATAAAATCTTCCTATTAAAGTAATTATATCTCTGGAATTGATCTGGATCCAAAGTGATATCAGGAATAGTCAAATCAAAGTTGCTTAATTCAGATGATCTGTACAATTTTTACATTAAATACCTACTTTGCTGTTATTTTAAACTGCACAATTATTGGATAATTTGTTTTCTTTGGTGCAAATAATCATTTTAAATTCTCGGGAGAAGACCATACAAATACAGTGCATTATAGCCGTCAACTGCAGGATCTGAGCCATGTTTTGTCTTGCTGCAATATATTGCAAAGTGCAATTCTGCCACCTGTTGATAGTTTTATGATAATACAAATAAAGCGCATCACTTTCTACAGAATATCGACATCCTTCTATGTACCCCATCCATGTTAAGATGCATACACTTAATGCTTGGTCCTGGCTTAATAACTTTCAGGCTACCAATATTTTTGCCTAACTGGCAGGTGCGCAAAAACAGGTCGAAGAAAGCACACAGTTTGGTATCCCTGCCTCCCAATGCATCTGAAATCCAAATCCCATACAGTGAGAGATGGTCAGTGCCATCTATGCATTGTCCAATCGACAGTTAAGGAAAATGAGTGACTGCAAGGCAATGGAGCTCTTTGGAGAGGAGCTCAGGGCATCCGCTGCCTTTGGCCTACACCCCAATAAGGAGTTAATACGTTCAGGAGAAGAGAATAAAATAAAATTGGGAGACAGGGATCATGGAAATTGTTCAATTAGATTCTCAAAGTTTTCTGTAAACTCCACTCAGTAAGCTAGTGATCTGTTACCACTGTGGAGAATGAGACTAGGTCTAAAGTAATTATGGAAAGAGAGCAGAAGATATTAGAGTTAAAAATGCTCAGCCGGAGAAGAGGTAAGTTTAGCTTTTTTAAAAATTCATTCATGGGATATGGGCTTCACTGCCAGGGCCAGCATTTATTTCCCATCCTGAATTGCTCTTGAGAAGGTGGTGGTAAGCTGCCTTCTTGAACCGCTGCAGTCCATGTGGTGTAGGTACACCCACAGTGCTGTTAGGAAGGGAGGTCTAGGATTTTGAACCAACGACAGTGAAGGAATGGTGATATATTTCCAAGTCAGGATAGTGAGTGACTTGGAGGGGAATTTCCAGGTGGTGGTGTTCCCATCTCTCTGCTGCCCTTGTTCTTCTAGATGGTAGTGGTCGTGGGTTTGGAAGGTGCTGTCGAAGGAGCCTTGGTGAATTCCTGCAATGCACCTTGTAGATGGTACACACTGCTGCTACTGTGCGTCGGTGGTGGAGGGAGTGAATGTTTGTGTATGTGGTGCCAATCAAGCGGGCTGCTTTTTCCTGGATGGTGACGAGCTTCTTGAGTGTTGTGGGAGCTGCACTCATCCAGGCAATGGGGAGTATTCCATCACATCCCTGACTTGTGTCTTATAAATGGTGGACAGGCTTTTGGGAGTGAGGAGGTGGGTTAATCGTTGCAGGATTCCTAGCCTCTGACCTGCTCTTGTAGCCACAGTATTGAGATGGCTAGTCCAGCTCAGTTTCTGGTCAATGGTAACCCCCAGGATGTTGATAGTGGGGGATTCAGTGATGGTAATGCCAGTGAACATCAAGGAGCGATGGTTGGATCCTCTCTTGTTTGTGATGATCATTGCCTGACACTTCTGTGGCACGAATGTTATTTGCCACTTGTCAGCCCCAGCCTGGATATTGTCCAGGTCTTGCTGCATTTGAACATGGACTGCTTCCATGCTTCTATTTATAGGTTTAAGAATGGACCTAGCACAGGTGGAAAAGGCGATTGGTGGGTAAAGCAGGAATGGAGGGCATTCAGGGAAGAGGTAGTTTAGTTACAAACTGGGCATATTCCTTTGAAGGGAAAATGTGTAGAATTTAAAGGCTTCAAAAAGGTAGCACCCTAAAAAGTTAATAATAAAACAAAAAAAGTAGGCTTATGATAAATGTTAGGAGTAAGATTCAGTTAATTACTAGGAATATCATGGAAAGTGCAGGAGGGAATTGAAAAAGGTAATACCCAAGGCAAAGAGACATTATAAGAAAATATTAACATGAAACATTAAATTGAACTCTAATGTATTTTCTAAACATATAAAATGCAAGTGGTTTGCTAAGGAATAGTTCGGCCCATTAAGGACCCAAAGAGAAATCTTCATGTAAAAACAGAGGAAACGTAGAGTATTAAATGAATGCTTCGCAAAGGATTTGAATGGTGTGAAGGTTACTTGAAAAGTGAAGAGGAAATTTATGGACAGGATAAGAGCAGAGAAGCCATAGTAAAAAGATTAAAAGTAGTGAAAGCTCGTAAGTCCCCTAGTTCAGATAGAATTCATCCTAGTTGGCTGAAAGAAGCAAAGATAACAAAAAAGCATTTGTCACAATCTTTCAATCCTTGTCGGATACAGGAATGACGATGAAGGACTGGAAAGTTGATAATGCTATACAAATATTCAAGAAAAGGGAGAGGAATAAACTAGGAAACTAGAGGCCAGTCAGCCTAGCATCAGTGGTGAGGAAGTTATTAGAAACAATTATCAGGGGCAAAATAAACTTTCATTTGGAAAGGCATAGGTTAATTAAGGAGAGCCGGAATGGATTTGTTACAGGAGAATTGTGACTAACTTATCAAATTCTTTGATGAGATTGCTCATAAGGTTGATTGAGGTCGTGCAGTAAATGTTGGATATGTGGAGTTTCAGAAAACATTTGATGAAGTGTCACACCAAAAGTTTATTAGGAAGATGGAAGCCCGTGGAATTGAGGAAAGTGATGGTATGGATGTAGGCTGAGATTTTCCGTGCCCATTGGTGTTGGGTGTGTTTGGTGTCACGAGCCAACAATACCGCGTGATCGGTTTCACGACGGTATGAAACCAGTTTGCAATCGTCAGCTCAGCCGGCTGACGGTGTCGGGAACCTCACTATAATACATCTGCATTTTATTATTAGGCCAGTCCACCAGAACCATCCTCCCCACCTGCTGGATCGAACGTCCATGTCAGCAGGAAAGCACATCGACATGTTTCACAATAGCATATAAAACGTGTGCACTTGGCGGACTGCACTTTGAGGGGAACTTGGAGTTGAGTACATAGCAATGATGTGCAGCGTCGCCAGGGTCACCAGTTGGACTTCAAGCTTGAGGAGTGTAGGGTGGGGGGTAGTCAAGGGCAGCCTTGCCGTTGAGGTGGCTTGTGGTGGGAGGGAGGGCAAGGGCAGCCCTACTGTTGAATATAGCGCACAAGCATTCGGGTTGGGGGGTAGGGTGGATGAGGGAAGCGGCTAAGCATTAGGGATAAAGTGACCATTCCTCTGCAGCTGAGACAGTTCAGGCGCAGCCACATTGATATGATTGGAGTCAGGCTTCTAGCTTATCTGCCCATTCAGGCAATGCAGAGGCATCAAAGTGCCACCAAGTGCTTCAAAGCTTTTCACCCCCTTGGCACAGACTGCAAAGTCATGAGCATTTTAGTGTGCTGTAGAATAGTTGGATGACTGCACACATTGTACAATCTCCTCGCTACAGCTGGCCATGGGGCAGTCATTGCTGGAGGCACTCTCACAGTCCCTTGCAATGTCAGCATCCTGGTTTGGACCAGTCTCCTTGATGGTTCAAGCTAACAGTGCAGTCTTGCAACATGGGTTAGCAGAATGCCTGCGTCTGAGCTGAGAGCACAGCATGCAGTCCAATGGGCAAAGCTGCTGCCAATTGGTTGGGTGGAGTGGGGCAGAGGTGGGTGAGATTTCAGGCAGCCATGCAGTGTACTAATCTCTGGCCATCCAAGTGGTGGCCAGAACTCTCCGGGGAGCGTTCACACTTGACCAGGGCAGGTTCTTAGTACACCCATTCTAACCACATGTCTCTCTCTTTCACCATGCAGGCAGAGTACATCAGGATCACGGAGCCTGGTGAACGAGCTGTATACCTGATGGCCTACGGAGACAACAGAGGAGAGAGCAACTGAGGCTTCTGGCTGCGCAGAGGCAGGAGCAGCAACCTCAGGAAGAAGGGACAGCTGGGGCTCCTGCACATGCCACCGAAAAGCCACAGCGAACCATCACTGCTCGCTGCTTAGCGAAAGCCCAGGTCTGTAGATGCCACCTTTAATCTCTGCAGATGACCACGAATCAGTGTCGCTGAAACTACACATGTCCAGGGAAATGGTCGGTCACAAAACAAAAACAGAATTACCTGGAAAAACTCAGCAGGTCTAGCAGCATCGGCGGAGAAGAAAAGAGTTGACGTTTCGAGTCCTCATGACCCTTCGACATGAGGACTCGAAATGTTAACTCTTTTCTTCTCCGCCGATGCTGCCAGACCTGCTGAGTTTTTCCAGGTAATTCTGTTGTTGTTTTGGATTTCCAGCATCCGCAGTTTTTTTGCTTTTATCTCTGTGTTGAAATGGTCGGTCACGTCTGCCAGCTACTGCAGGATTTGGTGCCACAGGGACATGGAGGGCATCTATTGCCAGTGGCCGTGAAAGTGACCGCAGTACTCAATTTCTATGCCAGTGGCTCCTTTCAGGGCTCAACAGGTGAGCTCTGTGGGATCTCACAAGCCGCCACCCACAAATGCATCCATGGGGTCATGGATGCCATCTTCACGAGGGCACACAACCTTTTGCATTTCGTCCGGGAGCAGGACAGCCAGGAAGCAAGAGCAAATGGATTCACCTAGATCTCGGGTTTCCCACAGGTGCAGGGTGCGATCGACTGCACTCACGTAATGCTCAGGTCTCCATCGGAACACGCGGTGAACTGCATCAACTGCAAGGGGTTCCACGAGCTGAATGTGCAGCTGGTGCACCAGAAATGCATCCTGCAGGTGTGCGCATGGTTTCCAGGGAATGTGCATGACTCCTACACCCTCAGTTGGTCACAGATCCCTAAAGTCTTCCAGAGTCCACAGAGCTGCAGGGTTGGCTCCTTGGGGACAAGGGCTACCCGCAGAGGCCGTGGCTGATGACACCCGTGAGGTGGCCTCAGACTGCAGCAGAGCGATGGTATAATGAGGCTCGTGCTGCAGCTCGCTATTTGTTGGTGCAGACCATCAGGAAGCTGAAGATGAGGTTCCGATGCCTGGACTTGTTTAGTGGAGCCCTGCAATATAGTCCGCAGACATGCATTGTCGTTGTCTGCTGCGCCCTGTACAACCTGGTGCTACAACAGAGATACGAGCTGACTGAGGAGGAGATGGAGGAGCTGGAGATCTCCTCCCATGAGGCGGATGCCGATGGGGATGAGGGTGAGGACATCCTCGAAGGCGACGATGATTGAGACGAGGCCCTCGCACTGGCTAGATGAGGCAGGCATGCTCAGGAGGCCCTCATAGATGCTGGACTTGTGGAGGATGATGACAACATGCAGTGAGGACACTCCACAGATCTTCACAAAGCCTCTGAGAATGTGTGACTCCAGTCTGGCTGAGGGCAGCTCACTTGCGCTCTGTGATCAGGGTCACATCATAGAGACACAGCCATGAAACTTTAGAAGCATCTGATCCTTTGTCCACCTTCAACACCTGAGCTCTTCAGGAGTACAGCATCAGTGTTACAGATGCTGAAGAGAAGGGGGCCAACCCCACCTTAAAGGTGCTGAGAGCACACAGAGAGAATGACGGAACTCTGTGATGCCTGCCCATGACATTCTGACAGCAATGAGAAACATCATCGAGGTGCAAGTATCAGTAATGTGTCCAGGGAATGAGAGGCCGGACCATCACTTTGGTCTGAAGGCTGCAGAGAGCACGGAAGAGGCCCTGAACCGAGACACCTGCCTTTATCTTGTGCAGAAAAGTTTCACATCTGAGTGACAAGATCATAGCTCATCAGAACAAGGAGCCATAGGGAGGAAGGTATTTTTGAGAGTTTACTGACAATAGTGAACAGTATATACAAGTGATTAACACCCGTGCCCAGGCTGTGCAACTAACTCTTAACTTTCCTAACCCTGTCGCTACGTCTTGGTCCTTCCTGCATATCCACAGCAGAGGTGGAGGCCTCCTGCTGACTATGGTGACCTTGGCAGACGTCCTCTAGAGGACTAAGACTTGAGGGGCCCTGGCCTGCTCTTGGGGTCCTGTTGTTTGGCAGTGGCGCCCTCCTTGGCCTGTGGAGCTGGAACTGCTGAGGTCACAGGATGGGGGAATTCAAATGGGCCAGACACTCCTGGAGTTACCTGGATGAATGGCCCCGGGGTGAGCATATGCTGCTCCTCCTCCCTATGGGTGCTCAAGGGCCCCAGGCTGCCTCCTTGAAGAGAAGGGGTAGCTAGAGTGAGATTGAGCCGCCCAGCACCCTTCCATGGTGGCCGCCATCCTACCAGTGTTGACCTCGGTTCATTGGCATGCTGCACTATCACCTCAGAGTGTAGGACAGACTCTTCCATTGTGCCTTGCAATCTGAGGAGTGCAGCGGAGATCTCTTTCTGATGTTCCCGAGCTTGCCTTTGCAGCTCCAGCAACTATGACACAACCGAGTCCAGAGGCTCGTCACCTAACTTGGGCTCAGCAAATTTCTGGCCTCCAGCAGTCCGCCGAATGCCAGACATCTGAGAAGTCCCTGCCGCGGCCTGCTGTGGATCAGACAGTGCAATGTGCTCACCAGATTGTGATCCCGAGGCTATTCTGAAGCTAGGTCCCACCGAGGTGTGTGTCTCTATGTTGGTGGAGGGCGTGGGTGAGTGCTGTGACAGGACTTCAAGGAGGGTGCCTCCAGATTCCTCTTCAGATGTTTCTTTGGGGCTTGATTGGAGGCCCCGGATCACGGACTCCTTCGCTGTTTCCTAGCTCTGTGCCTGCGGAAGCAACAGGAGATAATTAGTGCATGGCAGTGGCCTGTGAAACAGGACATATCACTCACAGCATGGTTGTCTGATGAATGTTGCACTCCTGGAACCTAACTTGGTAAAGTTCCACCGATCTCGTCATTTTACCCACCCGGTACCACACTTAGTGCAAATCTGGGATGATTCCACCCTTAGAATTGGTTCAGTGACAGAAACAAAGAATAGTGGTGGATGGATGTTCTTCGGACTGGTGAGTGGTTTTCCATAAGGATCATTTTTGAGTCCATTAATCTTTGTAACTTATAATCCTAGACTCAGGTATGGTATGGGGAACAGCACTATAAAGTTTACAGATAATAGTAGATCACGATAGGGTAGTAAGAGGCTTCAGAGTGATATAGACAGGGTGGTGAAATGGCAGAAGAATAACAGATGGAGTTCAATGCTGAGGAGTTTAAGTGATGCACTTGGGAGCAATGTACTCTCTAATTTTGTTTCTGGAATGCGTTGCTGATTTGTTTAAATGTGGGGCCCCTTTAAATATTTTGCACAGCCACATATACACAGGAACTTAATGGGGCCAACTTATGTGCAGCCTGTACAGGGATTTTTAGGCTACAGGGAATATCGCTTGGGAGGACTGCTGTAGAAAGGCTGAATACTATAAATAGCACAATTTTGAAAAATAGGGATGAGCATGGGAACATGAGGGCAGAATTTAGTGGGTGCAAGACCTGACAGTGGAAACAGAAGTGGGCAGCACCTTCACTTGCGTGTTGGGAGCCAGTGCACAAACAATTACAAATAAAATTTAAAGATCTGGCAGTGGGTAAGGGAGACATGTGATTACGCGGTGGGGGTAAGTATTTATTGATGGATCTCGCCATCTGGTGACAATGCGGTAGATACGGGTGGGCTATAAAAAAGCCACCTGGTCAAACAGAGGGACTCTGCATGAAGGCCACAGATTTCATATCCACCTCCTTTCCTTCAGCACTTTGAACCATTTGTTGTTGCACCTCTTGATCATCCCCAAACTTCTCCTACCATCATTCCCCACCTTATTAATCTTCCTGGGTCCCCAATCATTTCAAAGCCCCTTCAATTGCACTTGGGGATGTCAGAGCCGAGACAGAGACCAGCCCCACAGTTTAGCGATGCCTCCCTGCAGATTCTCCAGGCCTGGCGGGAGGTGCTTTTTCCCACAGATGGTAACAAAAGACCCTCCTGGCTAAGCAAGGTGGCCTGTATGGAGAATGCAGCGGAGATGAGCAACCATGGGGTCCACAAAGATCCTGGGTCCAGTGCAGGAAAAGGGTCAAGGATCTGTTTTGATTCACCAGGGTAAGTGGCATGGTCACGTTACTAATGGGTCTCTCATGGGTTCATCAAGTACTGTATCTTTGCAAATGAATCATTCAGCCTGGCAGATGGATGTGTGACCGGCCTCAGCATTGCATGGCAATTGAGGCCAAACTGTGTGACAGTTGGGCTTGAGTGAATGCTTGGACATAACATACCACTGATGGGCCAATATGTATGAAGGGGATGCGTGCAGACAAGGGGGTTAGGTATCTCTTGACATGTCACTATATCTGCACATTGTCATGCAGGAGAAGCAGACCCACAACATGAGGGAGAGGTCAAGAACCTGAAGCTGCTCATCCCTGCAGAGGAAGATGCACTTCAGAGTGCAGGAAGGAATGGTAGAGAAATCGCAGACAGTGAGACTGGAATGGTCAGACATCAGAGTGAGAATACATCCAACCTGATGCTGGCATATGGGCACACAGGAGGCACATGAGGAAATGTGCCAAGCTCAGAGACTATGCTGATCCTTAATGTGTTTCTTTTTGTTCTCCACTGCAGGTCATTGCAATCCCAAGCCCAGACCACAACCAACACAGGAGATAAAGGGTTCCGTGTCTGGGAACAATAACACCCTGACCCAAAGGATGAACCATCACCTGCCTTTTCCATGCCATCCACCAGCACAGTGACACACACACAGCTTACAGAGGTTTCATGTTTAGAATCTGGTGAACACATCACAGACACATCCCAGCAGCTGAGGGGGACTGTGACGGCCAAGGCCCCTGATACTGGTGACCAGATCCCTGCTGAGCCCCACACTGATGACAGGCCTCTGGCTGCGGCTACAAGAAGTCTGTGAGACATATTGCAAAAGGTAAAGTTTCATATGGCAGGGATATCAGAGGTCTTGTGCAGATTTGCGTAGGCGATGCAGGAGTCCATGTAAACCATGAGTTCTGCCATGTCTTGTGCATATGAACGCATGGCTTCCTCCATGGAGAGGTTGATGACCGCCATGGAGAGCCAGGTCCAGCAGACAACCCATATGCACTTTGACCACACTCTATCTCTCTAGCCATGGACTCCATGCAGCAGTGGCTAGGTGAAAGGGGAACGAGGCATTTGGACCTTTCTCCAGGTGTCCCTTCTCCTTAGAGAGACAGGGAGGTGCCATCATGCACAAAGCTGAAGTGGGATCATGTGCCAGACACTCTGAGCACTTCCTATCATGACACCTTGATAGGCATCCTCTCCTCATCCCCTCTGCCATTGACCCCATTGCCTCCAGTGGGCGAGGCCAAGGAGGATGCCCCTACAGCCATGAAGGAGACCTCAAGCAGGATGGAGCCCTGAAGGCTTCAGACCTCCAGAGGAAACTTGCCACAGTCGTCGCAGGCAATGGGGCAGTCCACTGAGCAGACCGCCCCCAACAATGTGATGTTGGGGTTACACCAAAGCAGTGGTCATAAGTGAAAATTTAAGAATGTATGTGACCACAAAGGGTGTTTTAAAAACATGTAAATATTGTACCTTATACTGGTTTCACTTTATTAATCTGTGCATCATCTTCATTTGTTGGGACTAGCTGAGTCAGAGAGCTAACTGTACTGGCATGCCTCGTGGTTGCACGCATTGCTGGCTGCAGGGGAGTTAGGGACATTCCTCTTATTGTGGAGAAAAGAATGTGCATTTGCATCACCTTTGTTGCTCAAGTGTATCCAGTTTTGTACTCGCCAATCTGTGGGACATAGCCGAATATGCAAGCTTAGCTGGCCCTCCCTTATTTGCAGTGTCAAGGAGTTTGGCCGAGATTACTCTCAATGGGGATAATTGAACTATTGGTAGGTACACTCAAAGCCCTATAATGATGGTACAAAATCTGAATTCTTGGTCATGAAAGGCTGATCGACATATCTCCAAATGTAAAACAGATGTCCTCAGGACCAACATGCACTAGAAAGTGCAAGAAATAATGGTCTGGTCTACTTGCTTTTCTGGGTGGAAAAGGACATAGATTCAGAGGTAACTCTGGGAGGGCAGCTGGCAGGAGTTGGGAGACATCCCAAGCCAATAATGGAATTCTAGCGATGGGACCGTGGTACCTCAATCTTCGGCAAATTGGGTTGTCCCTGGTATCCCTAGCACATCTCTCCATGGCCCTAGCATTCAAAAATGGTCTCTTCCTCAGGCCTATCCAATTACTCTCATCTGAGGAGGAATGTTGCTCCTCTCTATCATCCTGTTGCATGGTCACGTTGTGCAGTACAGCAGACCATGATTATTTGTGACTTTCTAGACTGGTCAAGGCTCTGGTGGAGGCATGAGCTGCACTTCCACTGTGGTGTAGGAATGCCTCACTGGTTTCATCAACCCGGTCCAAAGAGGAAAGCTCTTGTTCCCCAGGCTTCAGCTGTCAACTGGGCTGGGGCCTACATTTGAACATTGAAGCAGGAATGTGCTATTCAACCATTTGAATCTGCTCTGCCATTCGACCAGATCAGCCATGATCTTATTGTGGTCTCAACTCCACTTTCCTGTCTGCTCCACCTAACTCTTGACATGCTTGTCCATCATAAATCTATCTAGCTCAGCCTTGAATAAATTCAATGACCCAACCTCCACTGCTTTCTGGAAAAGAGAATTCCACTTGCAAATGACCCTCAAGAAATTTCTCATCTGTCTTAAAAGGGAGATCTCTTATTCTTAAACTGATTCTAGCCTTCCCCTATCCCCAACAAGGGGAAGCATTCTCCTGCAATCCACCCTGTCAAGTCTCCTCAGGATCTCATGTTTCAATAAGATCACCTCTCATTCTTATAAACTCCAATGGGTATAGGCCCAACTCGTTCAATCTTTCCTCATAAGCCCTTCAATCCAAGAATGAGTCAAGTGAACATGCTCTAAACTACTAATAATGCAATTATATCCTTTTTAAAATAAGGGAACCAAAGCTGTACACAGTACTCCAGGTGTAGTCTCACCAAGGCCCTGTACAGCTGCAGTAAAACCGCCCTGCTTTTAAACACCAACATTCCATTTACCTTCCTAATCGCTTGCTGCACCCGCATATTAACTTTTTGTGACTCACGTACCAGGACACTAAGGTCCCTCTTTTCTGCAGTCTCTCATTATTTAAATAACATACTGCTTTTCTATTCTTCCTGCTAAAGTGGACAAGTTCACATTTTCCCACATTGTACTCCATCTAAAAAATCTGAGAGCTGTGTGTTGCAAGCAAAACATAGAAGTCATGAGAACTTCCTTGCGAATGAGCATAGACTTGCAAGATTCTTCCTCTGTGGTCACAGACCAATTGTATGCCCTTGCGAATCATATATGCCATTGCCTTGTCCCAGGAAGCTCTAATGGCCATGTGAGTGCAGCCCATGACCCCTTGTATTCTAGGGAAACAAGCAATGCCCCCAAAACCCAATCCCTTACTGCCTGGCTGTCCTCATCTGTGGAGTATGTGATGAATTCATTCACATAATATCACCTCCTTTATACACTTGTGGCAGCCTGAGAAATGCCACATGTTCCCAATGGTGCCATGAAAACAAGTGCCAGCAAAAAAATTGAGCACCTTGAGGGCTAGTGGCATAGGGTCTCCAACAAATCCATGTGGCTGCAGGATCCCAAATATCTCTGCAACTGATTCCTGGGACAATCTCAGACAAATCCTGCATTGCCTCTCCGACATCTGCAGGTAGTTAGTTCTTTTCCTGAAGATGCATAGATGCGTCAATGCCATCTTCTTCAATGCTTGCATTGGATGCCTTGCACCTTCCTTCTCTGGTGCTGTCTTCTGCTGGCCTTTCAGCCTCTATTGTTGCCAGTGACAGCCCTTTGTGGCATCCTTTCCTCTTGCTCCCGACATTGCAAGAATATTAAGTGAATCAGACCCATAGCAAATCATCAAAAGAACAATGTGAAGGCAGGCAATGATATGAGGATCTGTTTTCATGGCTTTCATCCATACAGCTTGGGCAATGAGATTTCCTAATCCTCCCATGGGCCACACCCAGAACTGTTCCTGGCCCACAGTGGCCTCCCCCCACTTGGATCTGGACTCCAAGCCAGCCAAAAGTGAATTAGCATAAAATGGCCAACAACTCAATCAGATACACCCTCCACCTGGAATCAGTGGCCCTCCATCCTCCTGTCACCTTTGAGTTTGTGCCCATCAGCCTAACTTTATCATACCAAATATGCCATCTCTCCCCCTTTAACCATACTGCCCTCACCAGAGACATTCTTCCTCTGATCCTAGGCCCTTTCCCCTCATTCTTTATGTGTACTTAGAATCCCTTGACTAGCCCTCGAGAACTTCAAATATCCCTCCTACTCTGAATGGGCCTCCCCCACCTGTAATTATCAGATAGATTTCCTTACCCAGGACCTAACAGTGGGCAATATTGCTCCATTTTGCATTTCCTGACTGCTTCCTTGCCCCCAGACTACAACCTTTAAGCTCAGCCCTTCCTGTTGTGCATTTTCAAACCAACCCCACCTACTCCCCTTCCTTGGAGCCCTCTTCATCCCAGATGCCCTGACCCAAACACCCTCACTCCTCCCGAATTTCCCTTAGCCCTCAAGTCTCCATCCAAACTGCCAGTCTCCTGCTTACCACTCCCATGCCAGATTTCCGCAAAAACAACCAGTTACCTCAGATCCAAATGGACAAACTTGACAGGTGCAAATCATCTTTAAATGCCCGTGGAAGTTTCCCATGCACAATTGGCTTAATCTTGAAGGTAGGACTTAATTTGAAAAAGTATTAAGGTAAAGACCAGATGTTGAGAATAGGAACTTGCCGCCAGATGAGGCCTGACCTGTCATGTGAACGCTGCCGACTTAATCTCTCCATCTCGAACCGCCATCTCGAAACCAAAATTTGACATATCTAATTAATTCCCCTGCTCACCATGTTTCCCATTCCTAGGGGCTACGTTAAATTAGACTATAAGACATAGGAGCAGAAGTAGGCCATTTAGCCCATAGAGTGCGCCATTCAGTGAGAGCATGGCTGATCTGATAATCCTCAACTCCACTTTCTTGCCTTGTCCCCATAACCCTCAATTCCCATATTAACTAAAAATCTGTCTATACTTAATGACCCATCCTCTACAGCCCTCTGCAGTAAAAAAATTCACAGATTCACTACCCTCAGAGAAGAAATTCTTCCTCATCTGTTTTAAAAGAGTCCCCCCCTTACTGTGAGATTATGCCCTCTGGTCCTACACTCTCCCACCTCTCAACATCTACCCTGTCAAGGCCATTAAGAATATTGTATGTTTCAATAAGGTTAGCTCTCATTTTTCTAAATTCCAATGAGTACAGGCCCAACCTACTCAACCTCTCTTCATAAGAAAAACTGGGATGAACCTAGTGAACTTCTCTGGACTGCCTCCAATGCCAGTATATCTTTCCTTAGATAAGGGAACCAAAATTGTTCGCAGTATTCTAGGTGTGCTCTAACTAGTGCCTTGTATAGTTTTAGCAAGAAGAGCGAGAGGAGTCGGGAGTTGAAGAGAAGCGTGAGAGGAGTTGAGAGTTGAAAAGGAGCGCGAGAAGAATCAGGAGTTGAAAAGGAGCGTGAGAGGAGTCGGGAGTTGAAGAGAAGTCGGAAGTTGAAGAGGAGTCGAGAGTTGAGGTGACTAAGGGAGCTCAGTGAGGAGGGAACGAGGTGGTCCTTTGAGTACCGTGAGTACGGCCGGGTAAATATTTACTACTTTTATTGCTTATTGTTTTTAAGGTCTTATTTTGTGGTTCATTGTAAGTAAGGGCTATATTCTGTAGCAACAAGGAGCAGGGAAGAAGGGCCTGAGAGTATTTGATATTAAGTATCATCCAAAACGTTTAATTTAATTTAAAGGGGTAAGTCAAGGCAGGAGAGCTCAAAACTGTGGTGTGCTCCTCTTCTCTATGTGGGAAGCCGGGAACATTTCCAGTGCCCGGGGCCAGCATGTGTGAGGGAAGTATCTCCAGCTGCAGCTCCTGGAAGCCTGGGTTTCGGAGCTGGAGTGGCAGCTGGGGATACTGTGGAGCATCCGCAAGGTGGAGAGTATCGTGGATAGCACCTATAGAGAGGTGGTCACACCGCAGGCTAAGAGTCCACAGGCAGGAAGGGAATGGGTGACCACCAGGCAGAGCAAGAGGACTAGCCAGGCAGTGCAGGAATCTCCTGTGGCTATTCCCCTGCAAAACAGATATACTGCTTTGGATACTGTTGAGGGGAATGGCCTCTCAGGGAAAAGCAGCAACAGCCAAATTCATTGCACCGCGGTTGGCTCTGCTGCATAGGGGAGGAATAAAAAGTGCGGGAATGCAATAGTTATAGGGGATTCAATTGTAAGGGGAATAGATAGGTGTTTCTGTGGCTGCAAACCACTCTCCAGGATGGTATGTTGCCTCCCTAGTGGTAGGGTCAAGGATGTCTCAGAGCGGCTACAGGACATTCTGAAGGAGGGTGAACAGCCAGTGGTCGTGGTACACATTGGTACAAACGACATAGGTAAAAAAGGGGATGAGGTCTTAAAAGCAGAATATAGGGAGTTAGGAAGTAAGTTGAAGAGTAGTACCTCAAAGGTAGTGATCTCAGGATTACTACCAGTACCATGTGCGAGTCAGAGCAGAAAAAGCAGGATATATTGGGTGAATACATGGCTGAAGAGATGGTGTGAGGGGGAGGATTTCAGATTCCTGGGACATTGGGACTGGTTCTGGGGCAGGTGGGCACAGCACAAACTGAATGGGTTACACCTGGGCAAGACCAGAATTGATGTCTCGGGGGAACATTTGCTAGAGTGGTTGGGGAGGCTTTAAACTAAAATGGCAGGGGTATAGGAACCTATGCAAGGAGTCAGAGGAAGGGGAATCAAGGACAAGAACAAAAGACAGAAAGGGGAATAAATGATAGGCAGAGAAATCAAGGGCAGGAATCAAACAGGGCCTCTGAAAAATAGTGGGAACGGGACAAGTAATGTTAAAAAGACAAGCCTTAATGCGAGGGGCATTCACAATAAAGTGGATGAATTAACCGCACAAATAAATGTAAACAGATACGATATAGTCGGGATTATGGAGACATGTCTGCAAGGTGACCAGGGATGGGAACTGAACGTCCAGGGGTATTCAGTATTTAGGAAGGACAGACAGAAAGGAAAAGGCGGTGGAGTTGTATTTCTGGTTAAAGAGGAAATTAACGCAATAGTGAGGAAAGATATAAGCTCTGACGACGTGGAATCTTTTTTAGTAGAGCTGAGAAATATTAAGGGGCAAAAAATGTTAGTGGGGGTTGTATATAGACCCCCAAACTGTAGTGGTGATGTTGGGAATGGCATTAAACAGGAAATTAGAGATGCATGCAATGAAGGAACATCTGTAATAATGGGTGACTTAATATGCAAATAGATTGGGCAAATCAAATTCGTAACAATACCATAGAGGAGGAATTCCTGGAGTGTATATGGCATGTTTTTCTGGACCAATACTTTGAGGATCCAGTTACAGAGCAGGCCATCCTAGACTGGGTATTGTGTAATGAGAAAGGAATAATTGGCAATCTAGTTGTGTGAGGCCCCTTGGGGATGAGTGACCTTATATGACAGAATTCTTCATCAAGATGGAGTGACATAGTTGATTCGGAGACTCGGGTGCTGAATCTTAATAAAGGGAACTACGATGGTATGAGGCGTGAGTTGGCTATGATGGATTGGGAAACATTACTTAAAGGGATGATGGTGGATAGGCGATGGCAAACATTCAAAGAGCCATGGGTGAATTGCAACAATTGTTTATTCCTGTCTGTCGCAAAAGTAAAACAGGAAAGGTGGCCAAACCATGGCTTACAAGGGAACTAGAGATAGTATTAGATGCAAGGAAGAGGCATACAAATTGGCCAGAAAAAGCAACAGACCTGAGGATTGGGAGCAGTTTAGAATTCAGCAAAGGAGGACCAAGGGACTGATTAAGAAGGGGAAAATAGTGTATGAGAGTAAGCTTGCGGGGAACATAAAAACTGACTAAAAGTTTCCATAGGTATGTGAAGAGAAAAAGATTGAAGACAAATGTAGATCCCTTACAGTCAGAAACGGGAATTTATAATGGGGAACGAAAGAAATGGCTGACCAACTAAATACATACTTTGGTTCTGTCTTCACAAAGGACACAAATAACATACCAGAAACGTTGGGGAAAATAGGGTTTAGTGAGAGGGAGGAACTTAAAGAAATCAGTATTAGTAGGGAAATTATGTTGGGGAAATTGATGGGATTGAAGGCCGATAAATCCCCAGGGCCTGATAATCTACATCCCAGAGTACTTAAAGTGGCCCTAGAAATAGTGGATGCATTGATGGTTATCTTCTGAGATTCTATAGACTCTGAAACAGTTCCTACAGACTGGAGGGTAGCTAACATAACCCCGCTATTTAGAAAGGGGGGTAAAGAGAAAACAGGGAATTAAAGACGAGTCAGCCTGATGTTGGTAGTGGGGATAATTCTAGAGTCCATTATAAAAGATTTAATAGCTGAGCATGTGGAAAAGAGTGGCAGAATCGGACAGTCAGCATGGATTTGCAAAAAGGAAATCATGCTTGACAAATCTACTGGAACTTTTCGAGGATGTAACTAGTAGAGTTGATGAGGGGGAGCCAGTGGTTGTGGTTTATTTGAACTTTCAGAAGGCTTTCGACAAAGTCCCACCTAAGAGATTGGCATGTAAAGTTAAAACACATGGGATTGGGGGTAGTGTATTGAGATGAATAGGAAACTGGTGCTGAGACCCCAGTTATTCACAATTATAATAATGATTTAGATGAGGGAACTAAATGTAATATCTCCAAATTTGCAAATGACACAAAGCTGGGTGGGAGGTTGAGCTGTGAGGAGGATGCAGAGATGCTTCAGTGTGATTTGGACAAGCTGAATGGATGGGCAAACGCATGGCAGATGTAGTATAATGTGGATAAATGTGAGGTTATCCATTTTGGTATCAAAAACAGGAAGGCAGATTATCTGAAAGGCTATAAATTGAGGGGAATGTATGAGACCTGGGTTTCCTCGTACACCAGTCTTTGAAGGTAAGCATGCAGGTGCAGCAGACAATAAAGGGTATATTGGCCTTCACAGCGCGAAGATTGAAGTACTGGAACAGGGATTCTTGTTGTAATTATACAAGGCCTTGGTGAGACCACACCTGGAATATTGTGTGTAGTTCTGGTCTCCTTATCTGAAGGATGTTCTTGCTATAGAGGGAGTGCAGTGAAGGTTTACCTGACTGATTCCTGGGATGGCGGGACTGACATATGAGGAGAGATTGAGTCGGCTAGGATTATATTCGCTGGAGTTCAGAAGAATGAGGGGGGATCTCATAGAAACCTGTAAAATTCAAACAGGACTAGAAAAAGTAGATGCAGGAAGGATGTTCCCAATGGTGGGGGAGTCCAGAATCAGGGGTCACAGTCTGAGGATACAGGGTAGACCCTTTAGGACTGAGATGAGGAGAAATTTCCTCACCCAGAGAGTAGTGAACCTTGTTACCACAGAAAGTAGTTGAGGCCAAAACATTGTCGATTTAGCTCTTGGGGCAAAAGGGATCAAAGGATATGGGGAGAAAGTGGGAGCAGGCTATTGAGTTGGATGATCAGCCATGATCATAATTAACGGCACAGCAGGCTTGAAAGGTTGAATGGCTGACTCCTGGTCCTCGTTTCAATGTTCCCTATTTTTCTACTCCATTCCCTCTGAAATAAAGGCCAACATTCCATTTGCTTTCCCTATTAACTGTTGAACTTGTAGGTTAGCTTTTTGGGATTCATGCACAAGGACTCCCAAATCTCTGTGCAGCAGCCTTTCCCCATTTAAATATTATTCAGCTCCTCTATTTTTCCTGCCAAGGTGCATAACCTCACATTTTCCCCACATTATATTCCATCCGCCAAGTTTTTGCCCACTCACTTAACCTGTCTATATCCCTCTGCAGACTCGTGTTATTCTTACCACCTGCCTTCCCACCTATTTTTGTCATCCACAAACTTGGCAATAGTACATTTACTTCCCTCATCTAAGTCATTAACATATAGTGCAAATAATTGAGGCCTCAGCACTGATCCCTGCGGCACTCCAATAGTTACAGGTTGCTATCCTGAAAACGTTTCCCTTATCCCTACTCGTTAGCCAATCTTCTATCCATGCTAATATACTACTCCTAACACCATGGGCTCTTATCTTATTAAGTAGCCTATGTGTGGTACTTTATTGAACATCTTTTGGAAATCCAATTATATTACATCCATTGGTTTCCCTTTATCTATCCTGCTTGATACCGCCTCAAAGATTCTAATATTATTAGGCATGATTTCCCCATGAAGCCATGCTGAATCTGTGTGATTAGATGTATTTATGAACGTTCTGCTTTTACATCCTTTATAATAGACTCCCAACATTTTTAAAATGACAGATGTTAAGCTGTTTTTTGTCTCCCTCCATTGTTGAATCAGGGTGTTACATTGGCCAATCTCCAATCCTCTGACTTTTCCAGAATCTAAGGATCCTTGGAAGATTACTACCAGTGCATCCACTATCTTTGTAGCTACTTCAAAGAACAAAGAAAAGTACAGCACAGGAACAGGCCCTTCGGCCCTCCAAGCCTGCGCCGATGATATTGCCTGTCAAACTAAAACATTTTGCACTTCCGGGGACTGTATCCCTCTTTTACCATCCTATTCATGTATTTGTCAAGCTGCCTCTTAAACACCACTATCGTACCTGCTTCCACCACCTTCTCTGGCAGTGAATTCCAGACACACACTACCCTCTGCCTAAAAAACTTGCCCCGCACATCTCCTCAAAAGTTTTTTCCTCTCACCTTAAATCGATGTCCCCTAGTAATTGACACTTACGCCCTGGGAAAAAGCTTCTATCTACTCTGTCCCTTAATATCCTAGGATGCAACCCATCAGGTCCAGGTGACTTATCAGCCTCTAGCCCCATTAGTTTCCCTAATACTTTTTCTCTAGTGATAGTTATTGTCCTTAACTTCCTTGGTTAACCATGGTTGGTTTATCCCCTTCCTTGAATCCTCCTCCTTCACCGATATATCTTTGTTGACAGTCATGAACTATTTTCTTAAATGTCTACCATTGTTCATCAACCGTCTTTTCTACTAAACTGCTTTCCCAGTCCATTCCAGCCTACTCCACCCTCATTTCATTGTAATTACCCTTTTTAAGTTTAACACAGTTGGTTCTGACCCAGGTTTCTCACTCCAAACTGAATACTAAATTCTACCATATAATGGTCACTGTTTCCTAGAGGGTCCTTTACTCAGATCATTTATTAAACCTGCCTCATTACACATTAACAGATCCAAAATAGCCTGATCCCTGGTTGGATTCACATATTGTTCTAAGAAACTGTCCTAAATACACAATGAATTCTTGCTTCTGTCTACCTCTGCCAATTTGATTTTCCCCATCTACATGAAGATTAAAGTCACCCATGATTAACGTACTGCCTTTTTTACATGCCCTCATTTTCTCCTGATTTATTCTCTGTTCTACATTATAGCTACAGTCAGGGTGCCAATAGACTACCCCCATCAGTGTCTTCTTCCCCTTATTTCTTACCTCCATCTCCAAACTCTGCTCTTGGTGTTCATTTACATGGATCCTTAAAGTTGGGATGGGCAAGTTGATGAGGCGGTTAGAAGTATATTGATTACTTGGATTTATACATTGGAAATAGAATAAAAGCAAATGGATCTTATAAAACTTTAGAAATCAAGCTAGAGTACTGTGGACAATTTGGGGGGTGCCACACTTCTGGAAAGATGCAACAGCATTATGAAGGGTACAGAGGAGATTTACCAGGATGCTATCAGGGATGAGATACTTCAATGATAAAGAGAGGTTGGAAATATTGGGACTGTTCTCCTTGAAATAACAAGAATACCTAATAAGATTTACAAGGAGAGGTTTTGATACAGTAAATCAGGAATTAAGGCAGTTGGCACTATATCAAATTTGTTTTAATACATACATTTTTGTTAACCAACAATATTGAGGGATACGGAGCAGAGTTAAGTCGCTGATCAGCCATGATCTCACAGAGGGACCAAATGGCCTACTCCTGTCTTTTAAGTCTAATATTCTGCTAATTAACAGAGGGAAAAGTGAAGAGGAAAGTCAATGTGTGACTGAAACTGACATAAGAGGCGCTCCATTTAGGAACTGAGAAACAGAAGTTAAGCTGTTTATCCCCTCAAACCTGCTCTGCCAGAACACTGGCATTAGTACTGGGACAAGAGGGTTCCAGTTGAAAGGATAAACAGGACTGTAGAATGAACTTTAAAATCAATAAGTGGGGGAGGTTTAGACTAGAAATGATGGTAAAACCAGTAATGGGTGAGAAGAAGTGAGAGCAACAGTCAAAAGTACAAAAATGATCCAGTTCAGGTTGGAGAATTATGCAGGCTGTTTATTCAGTGAGTCCCCCTGTTCTTTAACCAAGCAGTGCATGTGTAATAAATAACCACAGCTAGCTTTATCACTAAACAGCTTATACATGCAATGCAATCACATTATCTTGTGGACTCACTTTAAGAGTATTAAATCTGACATTGTGTCTGCTTGTCTTTGGACTTGTATTAGAGGTAAAGGATGTATGCTAACATCCTATGTGAAAGGCAAAATGCTCCAATTATTTTTCCCCAACATATATTACACAATTCTCTTTTGAAAGTTACGACTGAATCTGTTTCTGCCACCCATTAAAATAATGCCTTCCAGATCATAAATTGCTGCATGAAAATTCTCTGGCTTCCCCATCACCCCAGCTCTTTTGCCAATTGTTTTAAATAGGGCTAATTGACCTTGTATAGTGTAAGAGCAGGGGACTAACTGAATCACATTTTCAAATGTATGATTTTATGATTTGATTGCCCACTGATCCTACCAGTGGAAACAGTTTCACCACCTATTCTATCAAAATCAATCATTTGGAACACCTTCATTAATTCTTCCCTTAACTTTCTCTGCTCCAACTAAAATCCCTATCATTTTTTTAAATCGCTGCACAGCTTCCAAGGCCTGGAAATCTTCCTAATTCATGGTATCCAGAATTAGACAGAGTGCTCCAGCTGAGGCCAAAGGACTAACATCCTTGGTTTTGTGCTCAGAATCTGGGAGCTGTACAGCACAGAAGGGAGCCAGTTGTGCCTGTGCTGGCTCTTTGAAGGAGCTATCCAATTCAGTCCCAAATCCCAGCTTTTTCCCCTTAACCCTATAAATTAGTTCTCTTCAGTACATGTCCAATTGCCTTCCGAATGTACTTATGGAATCTGATTTCACTATTCTTGCAGGCAATGTGTTCAAGATCTTAACCTATATGAAAAACATTACAATTTCTCTCGTTCTTTAACCAATTATTTTTAACCTTTCCTCTGGTTACCAATTCACCATAGTAGGCGTGTAAGTTTGTAGTGGGCTGCTGCATTCTCCACAATCTGATTGAGTTTTTAAACCTAGTTACTTTTACTAAAACCAGCATTTAAAAATAAATACCAGTTCTTTTTAAAACAATATTCCTGTCCCATTCAGTGTCTTTTATCTGCACAAAGGAAAATGTATTTCATAAAACATTATTCTGAGCATGACTGCTACATGGAAAGGTCAAGTGTTTTTGGGTTACAGTTGATATTTGACAGGATTTATGTGGTTGGGGATGGGGTATATGCATTAACATAAGACACTCAAAAGAAAACTAAAGTCCATTTCTCAATCCAAAGGCGAACAATTTTTACAGAAAAATCCAATGCAATAGACTTATGTCAATAGAATATTTCTGATAACTGCTATCAAAATGCAAATGTCCTGCATTATAAAAACATTTTCCTCCTTATAAAAAAAGAGCATTTTCAGTCAGGGCTCAACAGAGCTATAAATGACAACAATGTAGTCTCATTATTTGATACACTTCACTCATTTTTTATTTTCTTTTTCTTTTTCTTCTTCTTCTCTGGGGCCTGAAAGTAAAGTCAAATATTAGTATCGACAACTCTATTATCATATATTATACAAAATAAAGACAGTGCTGGAAATATTCACGTCTGACAATATCTATGGAGACACAAACAAGAGGTAATATTGAGTTAAAAATAACTCATCTTCAGAACCAGTTCTGAAGGGATCATGTGGAAGCACCAAAATTCCCAGATTCTAGAATTCTCCCAAAGGATTGGAAAGTACCAAATGTTACACTGCGGTTCAGTAGAGTGACAGAAAATAGGGAACGACTGACCAGCTAGCCTGACATTAGTCGTTGGGAAAATGCTTTGATTTATTGCTAAGGATTCATCAGGCTAAATATAAAGTTCAAACAGGAAGTGGTAAAGGAAATGAGAGGCAAATAGACAGCATAAGAACAGGTTGGCAAGAGGGCATGGCTAAAATACTAAGTGAGCACTCAGCATCTGTCTTTATCAAGGTGCTGCCAAAGTCAATGAAAGAGAAAATAGCTCAAATGCTGGATTAGCTAAAAATTGATAGAGGAGGTATTAGGAAGGCTGGATGTACTTGATGTACTAGTTGGTAAGTCACCAGGACCAGCAGGATGTATTCAAGGCTGCTGGCTGAAATCAGGGGGAGAAACTGCTGAGGTATTGGCCATTATCTTCCATTTAAAATACAGGGTTGAGAATAATTTGAGAATTGCAAATGTTACAAGATGCACTGCACTAACTCACCAAGGCTCCTGAGACTTCACCTTCCAAGCCCATGACCGCTACCATCTAGAAGGACAAGGGCAGCAGATACATAGGAATAGCATCACCTGGAAGTTCCCCTCTAGGCCACTCACCATCCTGACTTGGGAATATATGCCGTTCCTTCACTGTCACTGGGTCAAAATCCTGGAATTCCCTCCCTAACAGTCCTGTAACTCTTTTGAATCAAACAATTAAACTAAATTAACAAAATCAGGGACAATGTAAAAGCAGCCCCTTATAAGGGAAACTGCAAAAACAAAGACAAAGTTCACAGGAAACTTAGGTGTACCAACACCACATGTACTGCAGTGATTCAAGGCAACACACACCACCTTTTCAAGGGCAACTAGGGATGGGCAATACATGCTGGCCTAGCCAGCGATGCCCAGACCTCATGAAGGAATAAGACAATAAAAGTTGGCCTTGCCAGCGATGTTCACATCCAATGAACAAATAAACAAATGAGGTAAAAGTAAAATACTACAGATGCTGGAAATAAAAGCAGAAAATGCTGGAAATACTCAGGTCACAAAGCTGAGACAACACCGCTAACACTTCAAGCTCTGATGAAAAGCCAATGACCTGATGCATTAGCTGTCTCTCTCCACTGATGCTGCCTGACTTGCTGAGTGTTTCAGCATCTTCTATAAAATAGGAAGGTTGTAATGGACCTATATTCTGTGGAGTTTAGATGACTGAGGCGATCTCATTGAAATATAAAATTCTGAGAACGCTTGACAGGGTAAATGCTGTGAAGTTATCCCCCTTAGGGAGAAAATTTGAATCTAGGATGCAAAGTCTCAGGATGATGAGTCAGCAATTTAGCACTGAAATGATGAGAAATTTCTCCAGACAGTAGGGAATCTTTGGAGCTCTCTACCCCAGAGTAATGTGGATGCTCGGCCATTAAGTATATTCACGGTTTTTGAACTTTTAAGGAATCAAAGGATATGGGGATCAGGCAGGAAAAAGATTGAAAATCAGACATGATCCTATTTAATGCCAAAGGCGGCTTGAGAGGCCATATCACCTACTCCTGCTCCTATTTTGTATGTTATTAAGCTAAATATCAAAGACAGAAGTTCCTATACATCTGTAAAATACAACATGCACGTAGAGAATAGGGCAAAATGTCCTTGCTCTCCAATTCTGTCTCCTCTTCAAGGTGCTAACCCCACTTGCAAAATGGCTCTACACATGTCATTACTCTTCATGTCACCATGGACTGATAGTGCCAGCATGTATTTGGGTGCAGCATACACTGGTCATCAAACAGCTATTGCATAGGCGGTGGCCATAAGGCCTGTTGAGGTTGTGCCAATTCACTGCCAGAACAATCTAGCTAATTCCAATCCCCCAACCTTTCCTCAATGATGCAATTTCACCCCCCCCACCTCCCTTTCAGGTGCTTATCCAATTCGCATTTGAAAGCCATGGTTGAATCTATCGCCACCACACTCTCAGGCAGCACATTCCAGGCCCTGACCACTCGCTGCATAAAAGAGTTCCTCATGTCACCTTTTGTTCTTCGGTCGATCATCTTAAAAGAATGTTCTATGGTTTTTGACCCTTACACCAATGGGAACAGTTTCTCTCTATCAACTGTCTAGACCCCTCATGATTTTGAACACCTCCATCAAACCTTCTTGCAACCATCTCTTCTCGAAGGAGCACGGGCCCAATCAGCTATCTTTCTCATAAATCTTTTCTACACCCCCCCTAAAGCAGTCACAACCTTCTTAAAGTGGAACCCAGAATTGGGCACAATACTCCAGTTGAGGCTGAACCAGTGTTATGTAAAGGTTCACCATATCTTCCTTCCTTCTGGACTCAAGGCCTTGGTGGCCCATTTGCCTTTTTAATCTTTTCTCTACCTGCCCTGCCACTATCAACAATTTATGCACATACATTCTTTCTGTTCCTGCATTCCCTTTAGAATGTATACCTTTTACCTTGCCTTTTCTCGCTCTTTGGAAAATGCATCACTTCACACTTCTCTGCATTAAATTTCATCTGTTACTTGTTTGCTCATTTCATCAGCCTGTTTATGCCCTCCTGAAGTTTGTCACAATGCTCTTCAGTTCACAGTTCCTCCAAGTTTTGTCTCATCTGCAAATTTTGCAATTGTGCTATATGTACACAGCTAATTAATATATATCAGGAAAAGCAGTGGTCCTAGTACAACCCTGGAAACACCACTGTATATTTTCCTCTAGTTCAAAAAAACAAACATTTACTGCTATTCTGTTTACTGTCACTCAGCCAATTTTGCATCCATGTTGCCACTGATCCTTGTATCCCATTGGCATACCAACAAAGTTGAAACTTATGGTACTTCATCAAACCAAATCAACCTCAGAAACCCTCTCTCATCTCATCATAAAACTCAAACAAGTAAGTCAAACATGATTTTCCTTTAACAAACCTGTGCTTGATTTGCTTAATTAATCCAAGTGACTGTTAATTTTGTCCTGAATTACCTTCACTCAAGGCTTTCCCACCACTGAGGTTAAACTGGCTGGCCCATAGTTGTTGGGGTTATCTTCACAACCTTTTGTGAACAAGAGTGCAACATATGCAATTCTTTAGTCCCCTGGCACCATCCCTGCATCTAATGAGGTTGGAAGATTATGGCCAGTGCCTCTGTAATTTCCACCCTTACTTTCCATCAGCATCCTCAGATCCATGCCATCCAATTCTAGTGACTTTTCAACCTTCAGTGCTTGACGTAAGATATGGACTTGGACTTAAGGGAACAGAGATGAGGGGGAATATAAGCAACAGGAGGATTAGGACACTTGACCCTTCAAGCCAAGCCTGCTCTGCTATTCAATAACACATGCCTCAAAGTTATCTTCTTGTACTATTCCCATATCCCTCCATTCCCTTAGTATTCAAAAAAAGCTATTGCTGTGTCTTGAGTATATTCAACAACTGAGCATATACAGTTACTGGGGTAAATAATTGCAAAGATTTACAACCCTTTCAGGGAAGATGTTTCTCCTAATCTCAGTCCCAGATGGTTGACTGTTTATTCTGAGATTGTGGCATAAGTTTTTGACCAGTCAAGTCAAATATCTTTCAAGCATCAACCCGCTCATGCCCCTTAAGAGTTTTTCTGTTTCAATGATATCACCTCTCATTGTTCTAAACTGTAGGGAAAATTTCATCTGCTCAATCTCTCCTCTTGGGAAAATCCCCTCATCCCAAGAATCAGTCCAGTGAACCTCTGTTGCACTCCTTCCCAATGCAAGTATGTCATCTTCAGTATTGCTGAGAAAAAAAGACATGCTATTAAAGCATTTGGTCTTGCATTCATAAGGACAGAGCAAGATGAAAAGCTTCAACAGCATGTCTCTTTTTTTCAGCAATGCTCAAGTTCTGTACTACTAAACGACTATGTCATCTTCCTCAGGCAAGATGATCAAAACTATGATAAAAACAAAAAAACTGCAGATGCTGGAAATCCAAAACAAAAACAGAATTACATGGAAAAACTCAGGAGGTCTGGCAGCATCGGCGGAGAAGAGTTGACGTTTCGAGTCTTCATGACCCTTCAACAGAACTAGGTGAATAGATACGGAAATCTTGTCGCAGAGACGAACAAAACTTCAAAACTATATATAGTACACCAGGTGTCATCTCACCAAGGACCTATACAATTGCAGCAAGACTTCTTCACTGTTGCTTAAGCACTCCTGCAATGAAGGTTAATAGCCCTTGCTTTCCTACTGTTTGCTGTCCCTTAATCAATCTCAGTCTACACTAATATATTAACCCCCAATCCCAAGAGCCCTATGTTTTGTGTAACTAAGGCGAGACAGTGTTAGTTTTACGGCTACTTGCATATTTCAATCTCATGTTCTTACCTCCTCTGTAACAAAAGAAGTTGATGGCTCCTCCTTTTCCTCCAGTTTTATAACTACCTCCTGCTTCTTTTCTTTCTTCTTTTTCTTCTTTGTGGGTGGCTCAGCCCCTTCTACAGCTTCTTTGACATAAAAAAGTATTTTAGTACGAATGCATCCAGGTCAGCACTGCTTTGTGAATTTGCAAACAATGTCCAGTCAGGAACAGAAGCATGCACATGATAGGGAGTAATTCACTGTCCCCTTGGCTGACAATAGGTAAGATCAAAAAACCAGAACCACATCACTTGGAAGCTCCAAACTTTGGAAAAGGAAGTAACTCAGCTTTAAAAAACAAAAAAAATCTATAAATCTACACTTAAATCAAAAACCAGGAAAACTGATAAGGGCAATAACTAACTGAATCGTCGGTGACTGGCAATATAAAAGCAAAATACTGCAGATATTGGAAATCTGAAATAAAAACAAAATGCTGGAAATACACAGCAGGCTTGGCAGCATTTGTGCAGAAAGAAACCAAGTTATCATTTCAGGTTGACGACCTTCCATCAAAGAGATGTAACAGTTTTAAAGCAAACACAAAGAGGGAAGAGAAGAACAAAAGAAAAAGTCAACGATGGGGTGGAAAACATGTTTAAATGGCGAAAGAGATAATGATAAGAGATAATTAGATAAACAAAACATGTGTCTAGCAAACGTGTAAATGGGAAAATGCAGAATCATTACCAACTGCCATGCAAAAAAGAAACAAAAAATAGGAGCAAAGGTTATGAATTTAAATTGTTGAACTCAATGTTGAGTCTGGGGAGGAAGTTGAGAACAAAGGGAACCCTATTGCAGTTCTAGGAGGCAGGGGGATTAGGGGCAAGATCACAAGCTAGGAAATGGAATGGACACTATAGAGGGCCCGGTCAACCTTGGTGGGTGGGGGAGATGGAGATGTTTCTTTGTGCAGAGAGAAGAGGGGCTGGTTTGGAAGGTTGCATATGTTGATGTAGAACCTTTACAGGAAGTGGGTGGGAGTAAGTGCATTCGAGGGTAGCTGTGGAATATTCATGGACAGCCAATCCCCAGAAATGGAGACCAGTAAGTTAAGGAAGGGAAGAATTGGACAATGTGAAGGTAAAAGAAGGATGAAAACTGGAAGCCAAGTTGATAAAACTTTCCAGTTCAAGGGGTGAGCTGGAAACTGCATCAATAGTCATCAGCGTACCAGAAAAAGAGATGAGGGAAGGCACCTGAGCAGGACCAAAACAAAGAATGCTCCATATATCCTCAAGGGTAGGTATATGAGTTCCCATAGCAACACTTTCATTTGAAGAAAGCGAGTGGAATCAAAGGAAATGGTGTTCAATGTAGAACAAGTTCAGCCAGTTGGAGGAAGACGGTGGCAGATGGGGCATTGTGTAACGTACCAGAAAACAAGCAGCACTCCCACAACTTTGAACCCAGCAAGTCAGTGTTCAGCAGAATTGGGGAAAAAGTGCCAAAAATTATCAGTGAAGTTGTTTCATAACTTCTGCCAGTTTAAGAGGTGAATGCTGTTCCATAGTTAGAGATCCAGAGGAAAAATTGCCTTGTACACCTATAGCCAAGAAGTTATGTAGTCAGATAGCTTGATCCAAACCGAGCTTGAACAAGCTGCCAGGAGGAGTAACTACCTCTGTGTGGTTAAAAACTAGTTTCCTCCCCCTGTTACCCACAGGCAAGAATGAGATTAGACAAATGCAGAAAAGGTGTACACAGCCATAAATATCAGCCCATGTTGGAATTAGTGTCAAGGCTATTCTGAGATATCCCCATTGCAGTCAGGAATCCCAAACTCCATCCTGTCCTGAACTGTACAACCAGGAAGGGTTACTTGCACCAGTACAGGAGCCAAAAAAAAACATTAAACGTCCTTGCATGGTTAAAAATCCAAAAACTTCCTGGAGACTAACCTGTCACAGGAGGCTCTAAAAGTCTGGCCTTTTTTTTGGACTTGACTTCTTTTTGCTCTTCCTCATCATCCACTTCCTCAAACTTCCTTTTCTTTGCGACAGAAGGTAGAGTCGAATCCCCAGATGGGTCATATGTTTTCACTTCACTGACCAGAAAATGTAAATTAGAACAATACAAAACATTTCCTTTTTCCCCCCTCACCACCTCTCCTCCCTGACCACCCCACCCCAAAACAGTTTTTCTCCTGGAGGCAATGATTATTGCTGGAGTACATTAGAACAGCACTGGTAACCCAAGTACCTCATCCACGTTCTTAATCAAGCACGAGCCAAGACAGGTGGCATCAGAGCAGTGTCCAATGTTTTTTATTCATGGGATGTGGGCATTGCTGGCTAGGCCAGCATTTATTGCCCATCACTAAATACTCGAGAAAATGGTGGTGAGCAGCCTTCTTGAACCTCTGCAGTCCATATGGCGTAGGTACACCCATAGTGCTATTAGGGAGTTCCAGAATTTTGACCCACCAACAGTGAAGGAATGGCAATGTATTTCCAAGTCAGGGTGGTCAGCAGCTTGGAGGGGAGCTTCCAGATGGTGGTGTTCCCACATTTTAAGGCCCTTGTCCTTCTAGAGGTAGCGGTCGTGAGTTTGAAAGGTGCTGTCTAAAGGGGCTTGGTGAGTTCCTGCAGTGCATCTTGTACATGTACACACTACTACCACTGTGCTCGATGGTGGAGGGAGTGCATGTTTGTGGATGGGGTGCGAATCAAACAGGCTGCTTTGTCCTGGATGATGTCAAGCTACTCGAATGTTGCTGGGGCTGGACTCATCCAGGCAAGTGGACAGTATTCCAACACACACCTGACTTGTGCCTTGTAGATGGAGCATAGGCTTTGGGGAGTAAGGTGGTGAGCTACTTGCTGAAGAATTCCTAGCCTGTGATCTCCTCTTGTAGCCACAGTATTTATATGGCTAGTCCGGTTCAGTTTCTGGTTCAGGATGTTGATAGTGGGCGATTCAGCAATGGTAGTGCCATTGATTGTCAAGGGGTGATGGTTGGTTTCTCTCTTGTTGGAGATGGTCATTGCCTAGCAATTGTGTGGCACGAATGTTACTTGCCACTTGTCAGCCCAAATCTGGATATTGGCCAGGTCTTAAGTGCATTTGGACATGGACTGCTTCAGTATCTGAGTCTTCGTGAATGGTGAACATTGTGCAATCATCAGCAAACATTGCCAGTTTTGATCTTATGATGGAAGGAAAGTCATTGATGAAGCAGCTGAAGATGGGCCGAGGACACTACCCTGAGGAACTCCTGCAGTGATGTGCTGTCCTGGAATTGAGATGATTGACCTTCAACAACCACAATCATCTTCCTTTCTGCTAGATATAACTCCAACCAGCAGGCAGTCTTCCCCCATTCCCACTGGCTCGTTTTGCTCGAGCTCCTTACTGCCACACTTGGTTAAATGCTGCCTTGATGTCACGGGCAGTCACTCTCACTTCACCTCTGGAGTTCAGTTGTTTTGTCCATGTTTGAGGTCAGAAACTTAGTGGCCCAGGCGGAACCCAAACTGAGCACCTGTGAGCAGGTTATTGGTAAGCAAGTGCTGCTTGACAACACTGTTGATGACCCCTTCCATCACTACTGATGATCGAGTGCAGACTGATGGGGCGTTAATTGGCCGGATTGGATTTGTCCTGCTTTTTATATACAGGACAAACCTAGGCAATTTTTCACATTGCCAGATAGATGCCAGTGTTGTAACTCTACTGGAACAGCTTGGCTAAGGGCATGGCAAGTTCTGGAGCACAACTCTTCAGTACTGTTGTCAGGGACCACAGCTTTTGCAGTATTCAATACCTTCAGCTGTTTCTTGATATCACGTGGAGTGAATCAAGTTACTAAAAAACCAGTGTCCGAGTTGCTGGGGATCTCGGGAGGAGGCCAAGATGGATCATCCACTCAGTGCATCTAGCTGAAGACTGTTGCGAATCTTTTACAGTGATGTGCTCGGCTCCCCCATCATCCAGGATGGGAATATTTGTGGAGCCTCCTCCTCCAGTGAGTTGTTTAATTGTCCACCATTATTCATGACAGGATGTTGCAGGACTGCAGAGCTTGGATCTGATCCATTGGCTGTGGAATGGCTTAGCTCTGTCTATCACTTGCTGCTTATGCTATTTGGTATGTAAGTAGCCCTGCGTTGTAGCTTCACCAGGTTGATACCTCATTTTTAGGTATGCCTAGTGCTGCTCCTGGAATGCCCTCCTTGCACTCTTCATTGAACCAGGGTTGATCCCCTGGCTTGGTGATGATGGTAGAGTGGGGGGATATGCTGGGCCATGGGGTTACAGATTGTGGTCGAGTACAATACTGGTGCTGCCAATGGCCCACAGCGCCTCAGGGTTGCTTTGCCTTGAGTTGCTAGATCTGTTCGAAACCATTTAGCACAGTGGTAGCGCCACACAACACGATGCAGGGTAACAATCTGAAGGCAGGATCTGAAGACAGGTCTTTGTCTCAAGGATTGTGCGGTGTTAACTCCTACCGATACTGTCATGAACAGATGCATCTGTGGCAAGCAGATTGGCGAGGATGAGGTCAAATGTGTCTTTGCCTCTTGTTGGTTCCCTCACCACCTGCCGCAGTCCCAGTCTAGCAGCTATGTCCTTTAGGATTTGGCCAGCTCGGTCAGTAGTGGTCCTACCAAGCCACTCTTAGTGATGGACATTGAGGTTCCCCACCCAAAGTAGATTCTGCGCCCTTGCCACCCTCAGCGCTTCCTCCAAATGGTGTTCAACATGGAGCAGTACTGATTCATCAGCTACGGTGGGGGGTTATGCGGTAATGAGGAGGAAGTTTCCTAGCCATGTTTGACCTGATGCCATGAGACCTCATGGGGTCTGGAGTCGATATTGTGGACTCCCACAGTAACTCTCTCCTAACTGTATATCACTCTGCCACCAACCCTGCTGGGTCTGTCCTGCCAGTGGTACAGCGTATACCCAGGAACAGTGATGATGGCACCTGGGACATTGCCCGTAAGGTATGTTTCCACGAGCGTGACTATGTATTGCTTGACTAGTCTGCAAGACAGACATTGCTCATTCAGTGTCCATACACATTTTACAAGTGACTGGGACACCAAGATCAATTGCAGGCCCAACTCCTAAACTGGCTACAATTAGTTAACTCAGCAGGCAAGGATATTGTTTTGGGCAGTCTGATCTGGATGGCTGGGTAACAAAACAAAAGATGCCTTCTATTCCTGAAACCACTGAGGAAGCTTTCAAACACTTCTCTACAACAGAAATGTGTCACAAGTGCAACATTTCCACAAAAAAAGTGAATACCAGAAGCAAATTAAATATAAATTACTTCCAAATCATAACTGAAGTGGATAGTCAGGCATCATCAAGGCTACCCAAAAAGGGCACACAAGACCAAAAACTTGCTTTTCTACTCTCCAACCCCCAGAAAGTGCAAGCCTCCAACCTGGATCCTTCCCCAGCAATATGAACAGGAACATACCACATGTAAGAAATTAAGATTATTTGGGACACATACCTCTTATGCTGATATTTGTCAGACTGTGCCCGAGCCTTTCCTGTACCACTTATCCTTCTCATCTACAAGACAAAAACCAAAGCAGCACTGAGGCACAAAGCAACAGTTTAGGTACAGTGCTGCCAACACACAGACAGGTTTAAGACAGTCATGGGGATCTCAGACCAGGTGCTTTTGACCAAATATCGGTCAAGGGCCCGAGTGGGACATTCCAAGAGTTCACTTACCCCTTTTTCTTCCAAGTGTCGTATTCGGATCTCCAGTTTGGCTCTGTTCTCCACACCCATTTCTGCATTTGTATCCTCACCAAGAGCATCATACCGGATTGCTAAAGATGCCTTGGCCGCCAACATCCTGGAGATCTGTTGGGCAGAGAGATAAGTCCCGGCTCAGAATTTGAGAGAACTTTTATGCTGTAACTGCTAGTTTTCTACAGAAAATTTTCCTCACTTCCTGATGGCCAATTTCACTGCAGAGCTTAGATCTGATCCGTTGTGGAATCACTTAGATCTGTCTATCGCATGCTACTTTTGCTTTTTGGCACACTAGTAGTGATGAGTTGTAGCTTCACCAGATCAACACCTCATTTTTAGGTACACCTTGTGTTGCTCCTGGCATGCCCTTCTGCACTAATCATTGAACCAGGGTGATCCCCTGGCTTGGTGGTAATGGTAGAGTGGAGGATATGCCAAGCAATGAGGTTACAGATTGTGGTTGAGTACAATTCTGCTGCTGTTGAGAGCCCACCGCCTCATGGATGCCCAGTCTGGAGTTGTTAGATCTGTTCAATTTCTCTGCCATCTTCCTTGCAGACCTTATACATCTGAGGCACCATGGACTTGGCTCTAGCTGCAGTCCCCAGATGAACCTCAAATCAGCATTCAGAACTGAATACTGGTTTGTGTGTGGGATGCACTCAGGGGACTCATGTGCTACCTGCCTGGTGATCACCCATTTCCTCTCTCCCTGCATACTCTTAACCACGACTAGATCTATAAATGTGCTATCCACAAAGCTCTCAACCTCCCAAACCCAGAGTTCAAGCCGCAGGTCGTGTAGAAAATGTGAAAACTGTTCTAGTAGAATAACGAGAGAATGCTTGAGGTTCGGACAGTGTAGAGGAAGCTTTATTCGTATCTGTCAGACGAATATTTGATGCTGACACTGGACCTGAAAAAAGGAGCATTCCATTTTCCAGCAGTAAAACCCTTACCTTGAACAAACATTTACAAGAAAAACGACAGTTCGGTGACTTACCTTGCCCTTGTTCTTTGGAGCGGTCTGTCCAACCAGTGACGCATGGTAAATAAGACCATATTTTGGAGTGTCTCTTCTTGTCTTCAATGCTCTAAACAGTGCTTTTTCTGCACCAAGGATCTGCACAGTGGATGCAGGATGCTTTGCTAGATTCAACAAAGAACCTATGGAAAGGAAAGTCAGAGAAATAACAGCACAGAATGAGGCTATTTTGTGCATCAAATCCAAACTAGTTCTCAGTAGCGCAACCAAGTCTGTCCCATTCCCCCATTCTATCCCCATAGCCCTAAAAGTTTAGTTCTCTCAAGAGCCCATCCAACTTCCTTTTGAAATCATCGACAATCTCCACTTCCTTCACCCTCAGAGGCAGTGTTCCAGATCATTATTACTCGCTGTGCAATAAAAGTTTTTCTCACATCCTCCCTCCTTCTCTTGCCCAAAACCTTAAACCTGCAGCCCCTCATGCTTGCACCATCAGTTAATGGGAACAGTTAGTCATCTACCTTTTCTAAACCTGTCATGATGTTATACACTTCTATAAAATCTCCCCTCAAACTCCCCTGCTCCAAGGACATCAGACCAACTTTCTCCAACCTAACCTTTGAGCTAAAATCCCTCATTCCTGGAGCCATTCTGGTAAATCTCCTCCATACCCTCTCAAGGAGCCTCACATCCTTCCTAAGGTGTTGTGACCAGAACTGGACACGTACTCGAGTTGCGGCCTAACCAGAGCTTTATAAAGGTTCAGCCTAATTTCCCTGCATTTGTGCTTAAACCTCTATTTATGAGCCCAAGATTCCATATACTTTGCTAACCAATCTCACAATATGCCCTGCCACCTGTAAAGGTTTATGCACATGAACTCCCAAGTTCCTCTGTTCTTGTGCACTCTTTATGTCTACATTGCCTCTTCCTATCCCTTCTGTGAAAATACATCACCTCCCCCTTTTCTGCATTTAAAAAGTTATAAACTGGTTCTATAATCACTAAATTCTTTCTCCAACACACCCCACTGATTTTCTGCAGATTTATCCATGAACTGATTTGCCCAGTTTATTGTTGAGTCTTCATCTCATCCCATTCAAGACACCCATAAATCTCGAATCTTAGTAGCTGTTGCATGTTTCGCCCTTTTAAACACTATATGGAACTCATTCATATTATGATCACTGTTAGCTAAATGCTGTCGGCTGTTAACTGAACCTGGTTCATTATTAAATCTAATATGGCATGCCTCCTTGTTGGTTCTTAGAACATAGAACACTACAGCACAGAAAACAGGCCATTCAGCCCTTCTCATCTGTGCCGAAATATTGTTCCGCTAGTCCCATTGACCTGCACCTAGTCCATAACCCTCCAGACCTCTCCCATCCATGTATCTATTTTATTCTTAAAACTTAAGAGTGAGCCCACATTTACCACGTCAGATGGTAGCTCCTTCCACACTCTCACCACTCTCTGAGTGAAGCAGTTCCCCCTAAACCTTTCCCCTTAAAGCCATGTAAAAAACACGACCTACCACGCACAAAGCCATGCTGACTATCCCTAATCAGCCCTTGACTGTCCAAATAATTATACAACCGATCTCTAAGAACACCTTCCAATAATTTACCTACCACTGATGTCAGGCTCACTGGCCTGTAATTACCTGGTTTACTTTTGGAGCCTTTTTTAAACAACGGAACAACATGAGCTACCCTCCAATCCTCCGGCACCTCACCCATGGCTAAGGACATTTTAAATATTTCTGTCAGGGCCCCTGCAATTTCTAGTCTCCCTCAAGGTCTGAGGGAATATCATGTCAAGCCTGGGGGATTTATCTACCTTTATTCGCTGTAAGGCAGCAAGCACCTCCTCCTCTTTAATCTCTATATGTTCCATGACACTACTGCTTATAAGTGCTTCCTACTGCTTCCTTCCTTATACACCATGCCAGTTTCCTGAGTAAATACTGATGCAAAAAAAACTGTTTAAGATCTCCCCCATCTTGTGAGGCTCCAAACATAGACGACCACTCTGATCTTCAAGGGGACCAATTGTGTCCCTTAGTATCCTTTTACTCTTAATATACTTATAGAAATCCTTCGGGTTTACCTTCACACTATCTGCCAAAGCAACCTCATGTCTTCTTTTTGCCTTCCCGATTTCCTTTTTTAGTATTTTCTTACATTTTCTATATTCTAAAAGTGCCTCATTTGCTCCTTGTTGCCTATACCTGCTATACACCTCTCTCTTCTTCTTAACTAGATCGCCAATTTCCCTTGAAAACCAAGGTTCCCTATGCCTGTCAACATTGCCTTTAATCCTGACAGGAACATGCAAACTCTGCATTCTCAAAATTTCGCCTTTGAATGCCTTCCACTTACTGAACACATCCTTGCCAGAAAACAACTTATCCCAATCCACTCTTCCTAGATCCTTTCTCATTTCCACAAAATTTCTCCAATTTAGAATCTCAACTCGAGGACCAGACCTATCCTTATCCATAATTAGCTTAAAACTAATGACATGTTCGCCTACACATATTTCTGTCACCTGAACAGTCTGGTTCCCTAATAGGAGATCAAGTATTGCATCCTCTCTCGTTGGTACCTCTATATATTGATTTAGAAAACTTTCCTGAACACATTTGACAAACTCCAAGCCATCCAGCCTTTTTACAGTATGGGAGTCCCAGTCAATATGTGGAAAGTTAAAATCTCCTACTATCACAACTTTCTGTTTTTTACATCAGTCTGCTATCTCGCGACAGATTTGCTCCTCCAATTCTCTCTGACTATTGGGACATATTGTTGCAGAAAACCAACCCAGACACACTTAAGCAACTCACTATTTTGATATGTGCTAGTTTACTTTTCTGACATGTGCTAGTTTGCTTATCCCAATCTATGAAAGTTAAAACTCCCCCAATAAAACCACTTTGCCTTTGCTACATGCTTCTCTAATCTCACCATTTATACAAACTACTACTTCACAGTTGCAACCAGGGGCCTCTACAGCACTCCAGCTAATCTTAATTCCTTCTCTACTTCTTAATTCTACCCATAACGTCTCCACTGCCTGCTTACCTCGTTATACCCTCTCATCATTGAAGTGATCTTGTCCATCATTAAAGCTCTTCCTACCTTTCTACCATTTTCACTATCTTTCCTGTGGACCTTATAACCTGGTATATTTAGTGCCTATTCATGACTTTATTCCAGCTATAAGTCATTAACAGTTACCAAGTCATGCCCTCAAAGTGAAGGCATGCCTGCAATTCAGTTTCTTCCATATATTGTTTGTATAAAGCACTCTTATTTGGACCAGATGCCATAACCTGTCCTTCTGCCCGAATGTTTAACTCTCACATTTCCCATTTCTCTCTCCCGGTTTAATGACTTTAAAATCTTTTAGTTTCTTTTCCTTGCAGTGTCTGAAGCACAATTTCTAATTGTTAGTCCACTCTCTTCCCATTTGTTTATTTTGAAACTGTAATCTGTACTACCTTTTCCATCTGAGCCCTACATCCCCACCAACTTACTAGTTTAAAGTCCTTGTAATTGCTGTATTTATCCTTTTCATCAGGAACCAGGTCCCAGCATAGTTCAGATGGAGCCTGTATAAATGGTACAGTTCCTTCCTGCCCTAATACTTTTGCCAATGTCCCATGAAATGCAACCCATCTTTCCCACTCTATTCCTCCAGCCACAAGTTCATCTCCCGAATCTGCTTCTCTCTATACCAATTCTCATGTAACTCGGATAATAATCCAGAGACTATAATTCAAAGGTCCTGTCCTTTAGTTAAGCCCCTAGTACCTGGTACTCTCCAAAAAGGACTTCTTACCTATAATTTCCATGTGGTTGGTCCCAAAATGGTCACAATGACTGGATCTTGCTCCTCCTCCCTCTCTAATACCCTTTCAAGCTAGTTTGAGATGTCTCTTACCGTGGCAAGCAGGTAGGCAAAAGCAAACCATGCAGGACTCAACCGTGCTTACTAAGAAAGCTATCTATGCCAAGCCCCCACCCCTCTCCCCCAACCCCAATAATTGAACCCCTACAACTAACATATCTGGCTACCCCTCCTCCCCCTTCAAGGTGCCATGGTCCACATTCTGGTTGTCCTTCCCACAATCTGTATCCTTATTCTCACAAATAGCAAATACATTGTACCTGCTGGATATTATCAGTTTCTGTGCTTCCTTGTTTTTTTTAAATGGCATCTGGTTCTCCTTACTCTGGATACCAGTGGATGCACCAATGCCATTCTGAACTTTATACCTCTGAATTTACTTTAGAAATGACTTCGCAAATTAGAGTAGCATTTCCAGTATTTTAGGCATCGAGTATAGCAGTGATGCTCAATTACTAGACAGTGCAAGACACATACGTTCTCAGATAAAATTTATACAAGTTATACAAAAGTACTCACCAGCATGTGCTATCAGTCTGGCTCCAACCAGCTCTCCAACCATCACAGTCAAGTTGGGAGCAATGGCCATCATTCTGTTTTTCAGGTAGTCATAGAGCTGGGTGCGGTATTCTGAGATCTGAACTACCTTGAAGGGACAGGAAGAATGGAACTCGTCATATCTTGCAGAATTTCACAGTGACTTATGTTCTAATACATAGCAGCACAAATGCATGACCTTCCAAAACATAGTTGAAATGAATGAAGACATCAGCAACAATGTTGCACAATGGATTTGCAATGGATAAAAATGACAGTGCAGTAGAGGCAATCTTTTAAGGTTAGAGCAGAGTAGGAGCTTCACTCAGAAATTAAGATTGCCATACTGCGAAGACATTTAACCAGGAAGCGGTAAGGAAAAATTGTAATTTCTTTAACATCTATAGAATCTGTCATCATTTTAAGAAAGTTTGAAAAAGGACTTGAGTTTGCATCAATTGTAAAGAGATGAATTGCCATTTTCATGAAATAGTGGTCCGTATGACCTTGAGACCCTTCACCTGAAAGCAATACCAACAGGAAGAAATTTAGACCAGAAACCATGCAGCTGGCAGACACACAGGAGAGTCAGTAGACAATGAAGAGCTGTAGGCAGAAGATGATCATCAGACACAAAGAGAAAGCAGACAGAGTCAGAAAGAGCAGCACAGAATTCTCTATGAAAAGTTCCCTATGAAAAGGTTGGTTTTCCATTTGGCAATAAGAAAAATAGAATTCCAGAAGCTCTTGGGGCAGCAATGTACAAGCAAGCTAAAAGGGACTAAATCCGAAAAAGTGAATAGCTCAGCATGTGATTAGAGCAGAGAGTTTGTATCAGAGGGCGAGATCAAGAGCCAGGTATTGCTGCCTGGTTGGCTGGAAAAAAATCTGGAAAGCAACACCACCAGGACTGATGCGACCCCAATGTGTCACCACCAGGATTGATGCGACCTCAAGGTGTGAGGGTTTGTAGACATGTGCCTTGTCGGTGTTAACTATTTATGGAGACCTTGGATGGAAGACAGCTTCCGGTGAGCACGACTCAAGGGCTGAATCGATTGAGTGGGAAAGTGAGATCCTATGTACCTAAGACCCGAGTTGAAAAGGCAGATTTTACACGGTGCCACGTTTATACAGTGAATTACGTGAATGCTTGTGGTTGCATAAGCTGTATCTTTGTTGCATCAACCGTTTAAAGTGAAAGTTACCCTTGCATTTGAAGTATCATCTGCCTGCTAATTCAAGTTTAATTTGCATTGATTCTGATTCGTATTCAACTAAAAGCTACTATCAGTGGAATCTTGTTGGCAATTTCTTCTTTTAGGGGAGGGGGGTTCATTCATTTTATTTGGTTATTTTTGTTTACACTTTTTCTATAGGGATTGTAACAATACCAAAAATGGGAGTGGTTGATGCTGATGATGTATTTTCAGCATGCAAAATGTTTCATCCCCACCCCATCTTGAAGTGTGAAACCAACCAGCAAAATCTTAACAGCCACTATGCAACTGTCACTGGAGATCCAATAGGGAACTGTTCCGAAGCTAAGAAGTAATTCAACATCCTTCACTGGACAACTTTATGGCAGGAGACGACTGCATTACAAAAGGTATACAAATCCTGAGTTTGGCCAGGGGCCAACATATGCACAAACAGTGCAGCCTCAAGTAAATATACCAGCTTGAAACCAAGGCAGGGCTGCCTGCAACTTAAAAGGAAAATGCAGTTACAATACTTCAAAAAACACATTTTATTGTTTAATAAAAGAAAAATTATTTTCAAAGAGTTGCAGGACACATGAAGTCAGGTATCGCACAGTAAAGGGAAGCCCTGGAGTTGACTAACACTTAAGCTCAGGAAATATTAGCTAGGGTTCTTACACCAGACTGGCATCTGGTAAATCATGCTGGACAGTGCACGGGTTCAGACACGAAGAACTTGTTTACAAGATCAGCATAAAGTGGCCAATCATTTAGGACTGAGATGAGGAGAAACTTCTTCACTCAAAGGGCTGTGAATCTTTGGAATTCACTTGCTCAGAGGGCTGTGGATGCTCCATTGTTGAATATATTTAAAGCTATAACTGCCAAACGGAGATAAGACAGATTCTTGGCCTCTCAGGAAATCAAAAGATATAGGGGGCAGGCGGAAAAGTGAAATTAAGGTCAAAAATCAGCCATAACCATACTGAATAACAGAACAGATTTAAGAGGCCATATGGTCAACTGCTACTATTTATGTTTGATGCCTCCGAGGGGTAAATAGCCTGCAAACATTTGCTGTTTAATTTCACAAATGGAAAACTGGTCACTCAGACTCAGATCCCGTGACTGAAACTAGCACAGTAAAGATTCAACAACTTCAGTAGTTATGAAGAAAAAAGTGGAAAAAGGCAATAGTTTAACATTACTTTTCAAACAACCATGATATTACAATAGACTTACTCCAGAAATAGCTTGATACCTGCAGAAAGCCATTTTGTACAACATGCTTATCTGCGTGGAAGTAGTATTACTGCACCTGACAAGAGTGTACCTGTGAGGATGACCAAGCAATCCAGCACTGACAGCCTCAGATGAGGTACTGACTGAAAACTCTTCAGCATTTAATCAGCAAGAGTGACAAAACCATCATCATCATCGCTGTCAGTGCTGGAACAGGTTCTGATCACCTCCCTGCAAGGAAGAAAACACATTTTAAAAATAGATTATGTATCACATGGGATAAATAATCACAGCACTTAACAGAAGCTAGGCAACCTGTCATGAACTGATGTTGCCCATTGGGAGATTCCTTCATGTTAAATGAGTTTGGCCAATCTCAACCCAGTTGCAGATCACAAAGTAGCCCCATCAGTTGACTCTAAATAAAGTTTTCTATTCCTCAAAGCTAAAAGTGCTCTTGCTTCAAAAGGAAATTCAACAAAATAACATCGCTAAAGTATACTACACAAAACAAGCAGCAACACCAACCTGATCACAAAGGTGTATAATGTGCTCAATGTCTTCCTCAGATACCTCTGTTCCCATGGATATTTCAGCTGCAACCTTCACTGCACTTTCCACTTCTTCAGGTAAAATGTCTGAAAGATCTGTTGTGGCAGTGTTTGTTCTGTCTCCTGTTGAGTGATAAAAACAAGGACTGAAAATCAACTAATTTTATACAAGCAGGCTACAATAAATTGCAACAGCTGTTAGTTCACTTGGAGGGTTGTGAATCTTTGGAATTCTCTTCCCATTCTCTTCCCAGAGGGTTGTGGATGTTCAGTTGTTGACTATATTCAAGACAGATCAATAATTTTTTGGGATCTAAGGGAATTAAGAGAGAAAAGTAGAGTTGAAGCTGAAGATCAGCCATCATCTTATCGAAGGGCAGCACAGGCTCAAGGTGCCATGTGTCCTACTCCCGCTCCCATTTCTTATGTTACGTAAATGAAATGGCAAATTAACAGGGTCAATTCACGTTCATGCCAAGTTTGCTGAGGTGGAAGTCAGGGCAATCAAGCGTTCTGCCTCCGCTGCAAAGAGCACATGTGCATACTTCAGCAAAGATATACTTGGGTATACTGTCTATCATGGCTAAACAGGACACTATCTCTAGCAATAATACTGTCACACTGATGCCAAAACACAAAAAATAATTGCATGGAATTAGTACCAATGGCATGCTACCTATATAAATAACTTAGGAAACCAAGATGCTTTTCTCTCAGTAGTTTAAAATAAATTTTATAATTTAGCGCCTATTTACTATTTGCAAATCAGCATTTTGTAAAGCAGTTAAGTGGGGCAGGTCATCCCATGTAATGTAAAAAGCAGGATTGAGCTGCAGGATATGGGGATCGAATCTTGAATAATTCCTGATTGCAGTCAAACGATCAAGGAAGAGAATGGCACTTCAACAAGGGTTTAATGAGTAGATTAGTTGCTTTTCCTTTTGACAGGAAATAAGAAACAAACCATTATAAAAAGAGGTAGACTATTTTTCTCTTTGTCCCTGTTTCATTATTCAATAAGATCATGGATGATTTTATATGTTTCAATTAAACCTTCTTGCACTATCCCCAAATCCTCTTAGTGTCTAAAAGCCTATCTATCTGTTTTGAATATACTCTACGACTGAATGCCCACTGATCTCTGAGGTTCAAAATTACAAAGATTCACACCCTTCTCATCTCAATCCTAAAGATCTGTTCCCTTATTCTGCGATTGCAAACACTGATTCTAGTCTCCCCAGGCAGGGGAAACATCTTCCCAGCATCTACCCTATCATGTCCTTAAGAATCGGACCTAAAATGTTAACTTTCTCTCTCGTCAGATGCTACCAAACAGGTCAAGAGTATTTGTCGGCTTTTAGTTCACCAAACAGGTCAAGAGTATTTGTCGGCTTTTAGTTCTATTAATTTCTTCAGCACTATTTCATTAACAATACTACTCTAAGTTCCACATTCTTACAAACCCTTGATTCCCCATGATTTCCAGAAAGGTTTTTGTGTTTTACTGTGAAACTAGATGCTGTGTGGTTTAGTCTGTCATTTCATTATTCCCCACTATAGTTTCTCCTGTCTTTCACAAACATCTGTATTTTACAATGTCATTCTATTCTCTATCAAATTCCAAATTTTCCTATCCTCATGCTTGCTTTTCTAACATTATAAGCCACTTTGTTTAATCTAGATGAGGGGTGAGGTCCTGCAGGCAGATTTTAGAGAGCTAGGGAAAAAAAACTAGCAAGCAGAACCTCAAAAGGTGGTAATCTCTGGATTACTCCCAGTGCCACAACTAGAGAGCATAGAAATAGGATGATAGAGTAGATAGAAAACTTGGCAGCAGAGATGTTACAATAGGAAGGGCTTAAGATTCCTGGGACATTGGGACCTGGATAAGGCAGAAAGGTTACACCTGAATGGAGACAGGACCAATGTTCTTGCGGCTTGGGCAACGGGTGCTGTTGGAGGCAGGGGGTGGTTGCGCAGACATGCGTGAGGGGACTGGGGAATGAGGTAACACACTTAAGAATGCGCAGAAGGCAGACCCAATAATGAGGTGTCAACCTGGTGAAGCTACAACACAGGGCATCTAGCTAAGAGCTTAGCAATCCCACAATCAATGGGTCAGATCTAAGGTATGTAGTCCTGCCATATTGAGTCGTGAATGGCGGTGCACAATTAAACAACTCACTGCAAGAAGAAGCTCCACTAATATCCCCATCCTCAATGATGCGGGAGCCCAGCACATCAGTGCAAAAGACAAAGCATCTGCAACAATTTTCAGCCAAAAGTGCAGAGTGGATGATCCATCTTGGCCTCCACTTGAGGCTCACTGTTTCACAAATGCCAGTCTTCAGCCAATTCGATTCACTCCACGTGATATCAATAAACAGCTGAAGGCACTGGATACTGCAACGGCTATGGGCCCTGACAAAATTCATGCAATAGTACTGAAGACTTGTGCTCCATAATAAGCTGTACCCTGAGCCACAAGCAACATTAGCATCTACCCAGCAATGCGGAAAATTACCCAAGTATATACTGTACATAAAAAAGCAGGACAAATCCAATCCAGCCAATTACCAGTCTACTCTTGATAACAGCGAAGTGATGGATGGGGTCATCGACAGTGCTATCAAACGGCACTTACTCAGAAACAACATGCTCAATGATGCTCAGCTTGAGTTCCACCACGGTCACTCAGCTCCTGACCACATTATAGCCTTAGCACAAACATTCTGACTTGGAAATACATCGCCATTCCTTCACAGTTGTTGGGTCAAAATCCTGGAACTCCCTTCCCAGCAGCACTGTGGGTGTACCTACACCACATGGACTGTAGTGGTTCAAGAAGGCAGCTCACCACCATCTTCTCAAGGGCAATAAAATGCTGGCTTAGCCAGCAAAGCCCACATCTCATGAATGAATAAAAAAATTAAAATGACCTTGACTTAGGTGTGCATAGCACAATTTCAGAATTTGTGGATGACATAAATTGGAATAATTGTGAGGACAGAGACAGGCTTCATAGACATGCTCGTGGAATAGGTGGACATGTGACAGATGAAATTTAATACAGAGAAATGTGAAGCGATATACTGGGAGGTACTACAAAATAAAGCTTACAATTTGAAAGGGGGTGCAAGGAGAGAGACACCTAGGGGTACATGTATACAAATCATAGGTGGCAGAGAAGACGGAGAAAGCAGTTAATACAGCATACGTGATCTTCAACTTTACAAAAGGTGTAGAGTTCAAAAGCAAGGAAGTTAAGATAAACATATATAAAACGCTGGTTCAGACTCAACTGCAGTACGTGTCGAGTTATAGGCACCACACTTTAGGATGTGAAGGCATGAGACAGTTTGCAGAAAATATTTACAAGAACTGTTCCAGAGAAGAGGGATGTCAGTAATGTGGATAGATTAGAGAAGCTGCAGCAGTTCACCGTAAGAGAAGGAACAGATGAGAGGAGATTTGATAAGGGTGTGCAAAATCATGAGGGGTCCAGAGTAGATAGGGAGAAACTGCTCCCACTGGGGGAAAGATCAAGAACTAGAGCACACCAATTTAAGGCAAATGGCAAAAGAAACAGCACTGCCTAAGTGTGGTGAGAATGTTCAATTGTGGCTTTTAAAAGGGAATTGGATAATCACCTAAGAGAAAACATTTGCAGGGCTACAGAGGAACCGAGTGGGAATGGTTGAATTGCTCCTGCAGGGAACTGGCATGGACACAATGGGCAGATGGCCTACTTTTGTGTTGTAGCCATTTTATGACTCTGTTATATTTAACTTTCTGTTAGCCATGGTCAGACCACTTGTCCCAGTGTTTTTATTCCTTAATTTGCAATAAATAAAAAACATAATTCATAAGGGAATGCATAAGTGTTTGCCATTGTTCATGTACTTTATCTCTTAACCTAGTTTTTCAATCTACTTTCACAACTTGTTCCTATCAGTTTGCTTTGAGATTTAAAACCCTAGATTCATACTTAACTAAATCACACTCAAATTCAAGATGAAATTCTATCAATTTATTATCACTCTTCCCAGGGGCTTTATTACAAGCTTATTAATCTTGTCTCATTGCACATTACTAGATTTAAAATAGCCTGTTCCTTAGTTGCTTCCTCAGTATACTGATCTAGAAAATTATCGTGAACATAGCCCATGAACTCACCCTACAATAACTGCAAATTTGGCTTGCGCAATCTGTAAGGTTGAAGTCCCCACTGATTTATTTATCCTTATTGCATGTACCTCAATTTCCTCACTTGTACTCTACCCAACACTAAAAATACTTTTTGGGGGCAACAAACCACTCTCACCAACGTGTTCTGCCCCATAATGTGTCATAGCTCCCCAAACTGTTTCTATGTCCCCATTTTCTGAGCAACTAATTTATTTCTACTTTGCTATTAACTCATGTTTTTGTTGTGGAGGCTTCACACATTTAGACAGTATCATTAGTTTGAACTTCTTGTCTTTTTTCTTGTTACGTTCATCACAAATGCCCAATTATTGTTGATCCCTCAGCTTGATTCAACCAAATCGCTAAATCTACTCAACTTTGACTTTTCTATAAAATTTACTTTTTCTTGACACTTCCCACCCTCCATTTGATTAGTTTAATGAACTGGAAGCGAGAAGGCAGGTACCTAATTTTTGTACGCATTTGCAGTATGCCAAGTTATCAGTGATGGTTTTTCCAAGTTCTGGGAAATGCCAGCCATACCACTCTCTGCAGCGCATGATGTAATTGTTCAGCTCCTTATCCAAATCATCCAGTAGGGCTACAGACAACAGAGACTTGAATGAAAACATGCATCAAAAAAATCACAGGCCATTCCACCATCATTTATTCAAGTATTGCTTCTCATGGAATAATTCTGTCCCTCCTCACTGAATTAACCCAAGCCCTGATCTTTGTATACATTTCAGCAATTGGGTGGCTATTATTTTTCTGTACATTTTTTCATGACAGAACATACATTAGGTGACATGTCATTTTAACTCAATTACCACATCTTTTTGCTCAATAGTGTGAATCGGCACCATGATGTAAGCCATTCAATTCCAAGACCTAACCTAGCTTAAGCCATGATAGTATACAAGAACACAAACATTTTCTTCATTCAGATTGGGTCAAAATCTCTCCCTGATAGCACCGTGGGTGTACCTACAACACATGGGCTGCAGCAGTTCAAGAAATGCTCACGATCACCTTCTCAAAGACAATTAGGGATAGGCAATAAATGCTGGCCTAGCCAATGTCATCCCCTGAAAGAATTTCTAAAAATTCCTGAACCAGTGAAGTTTTTTTATCCTTAGTTTCATATAACACGGCATTATATAACACACAGGAACTTAGCATTGTTGTTACCCTAATTTGCCTCTCCATCTCATCTGAAAACCCCAAATTGTGCTCATGGCTGTTAACTTCACCTAAGTTTTCATCTTGAGCCAAAGCAATGAGTATTGGAAGGCCTTTCAAATGCAGAAGGCAGCGCATTCGAAGTGAGCCCTCCCTCTGCAAACAGCCATACACCTGCAGCTTCCAGCAGAATGGTGATGGATGGCAAGGAGACACAGAAACCCCAGCCAATAGTCTCCTACTGAAGCGAATACTTTTTGTATACTGTACCTGCCAAAATAATCAGAATGCGCAAGCAGATGAATTAAACTGCTTCCAGTAACTGATTGACTTTTGTAACTAATAAGACACTGAATCACAACAATCCAATATTAGTGCAAACACTAGATACATTTGGTGCTTATGCTGATTAGCTTTTTGAACTTACAAATTGCTTGCACAATCATAGTGTCCACCTTGTCAGGGCTGAACTTTAGCTTGTAACGGGACAAACTGAAACAAAAGAGGAAATGCACACATTATATTGTCTGACATATTTTCATCATGTCTTAGTATAGATTCTAAATATTATACACAGTACCAGAACCCTCTGCCAAATATAGATTATGCTCAGTACCAGACCATTACATTCCCTGATCTCTGCCCAATATAGGTTATATATAGCACTAGGCTCAACAAATCCCCCTGCAATACCAAGTGTACACAGCATTAGTCTGCCCAATTCCTTCTCTTTGATATATGTTCAAGCTCTAACAGGTTCCATCTTGTTACAGGTTTTACATACAGCTGCCTGGGAAACTGAACATTTTTCATGCTTGTATAGCCTCTAACTAGATTGGAAGTCTATGCGCTGCTCGGTATCTACGGCAGCTGGAATTTATTGGACAACTGCTAATCCTTTTCATCTTGGCACACAGGGCTTAAACTTACCTGTGTGCAAGACCAAGAGACATGGCACTTATCTCACGAGGTGGCAAGCCGGTGATTAGACCATTCACCTGAGTTCGAATTCCTCTCATCAACTCTCCAACAGTAGCATTGTGAATGCAACTCAAGTTAAGTTTGTCCTGCAAACAAAAATAGTTGCCCGAATTACAGTAGTACCCTTCTCTTTGCCATTCACCCATTTGGAAGTCCAACTCCCATGTACATTGTAATCCCCATAAATGTGTAGTGGAAAAACTTTATATTCAACAAATTAGTTTATAATTATGATATTGTGTTCATCTGCAGCAATAAAATATATGCATCAAGTCATCATACATCAAATGGTTGTTTACTTTTTTTAATATAAGACAGCCGAAAGGAAAAATTAAGCAAGCTATCCTCAAATGTTACTCCAATCAGGTCTGATAAACCTAACTGCTCCCTCTCATTTACTAAAATTGGTCAACTGACAATAAGAATAATGCAAGTATAAACAGTAAGTACAGCCTTCAAACTACATTAGTAACACTTCTGCAATGTACTGATGTGAAAGGTAATTGGGATTCATGAAGCACCAACTACCATTATCATTACCTAGCAGTTCACATGCTAAACAATGCTCGTTGAGACAGATTTGCAGATTTATCATCTCTTAGGCAGAATTGTGAAAATGTATCATTGACACAATGCTGAAAATTCTACCCATCTGGAAGGAACTGAGGGTCCTTGAGAAGGTGTAGAGATTTATCAGAATGGTTTCAGGGTGAGGGATATTACCAAAAAGGTTAGATTGGAGATTTGATAGAGGTGTATAAGATTATAACAGGTAACAAGGTTATAAGGTAAACAAAGAAAAGCTGTTCCCATTAGGGGGGACAGTTTTAAAGATTTGGGCAAGAGATGTAAGGGGAATGTGAGGAAGACTTGTTTACACAGCGAGCGATAATGGCCCACAACTCTCTGCCTATGAGAGTGGTGGAAGCAGGGATGATGAAAGATTTCAAAAGGAAAACAGGTAGGCACTCTGAAGGATAAACTTGCTACACAATGGGGATAAAGGGAGGGAATGGGACTAACTGGATTGGTCTACAAAGATGGCATGACTCCAGTTGGCCTCCTCCCATGTCATAATGACCATCAATAGTATGAAATGGAATTCAACTTGGGAAGTTTATTTGTGTATACTTTCACTTATTGGGTGCAACTACTTGACAATGAACGTCAAGTGTCAACCATCTACCTGGCCGAAGAGCAGTTTGAAGATCAAGTAGCCCATTAAATTGCACATTTAGTATGAAGAACACAAGGCAGCAATGTCCTAAACTCCGCAAACGTGAAAAAGGAAAATAAGATTACAGCAGCTAAGCATTTGTTTCTATGCTTGTTCAATGCACCTGCCAGCTGAAGTGTGCTGCCCACTGTAGCAGAAATGTCAGGTTATAGTTCCCTTACCTTTATGACACCGCCAAGTTTGGCATCTGCAACAGCCAACTGCTCGTGAGCTTCCTTTGCAGCAATCTTCTTCAGTACTTTCTTCAGGCTTTTACCAAGCTTACCTTCCACCAGGGCAGTGGCAGCTGGAAGACAGGAAGTCACAGAAAGGAAGGATTTTGGGGAAAAAAAACAATAGCAGTATAGCAATCAGGACTTTTTTTTAAAAAGGCTTGGACACACGTATTCTCTTAAAATGGGGAGGATGCAAGAAAAGATTTGTGGCGCAACAGGTGAACCTCACTGATTTACTTTCTTACACTCCTCTATATCATTAACATCAACATGCTCAGAACTTTACTTTTTACCCCAAACAATGTCATCCATTGCAAGAGTTTCTTCCCTACATACACACTGAATTGGAATCAAGGTTCGGTACACTACCTTCTACTCTAAATTATAGTTTCCCAGCAGCTCAACTGTGTAACTACTCACTTCCCTTCTTTCAAACCCAAGTCAACAGTCTTGTAAAAATTGTGTCACTTAATCTTTCTTACTCTCTTCATTGTTGATGTGCCCTTTACATTGGGCTCATTGACATTGTCCTGACTCAACTATGGACTATTTCTGTTGTGGGGCAGAAACTATGGCTTAATTCAAGTTGGCTTGACTGACTCAATCAAGTGTTCTTTATCATGAATGATAGGGAATTGAGACTTCCTTACCTGCAAGAGCTTCTGTGGTATCTTGAAATTTTTCAAAATGTTTCAACTTAACACTGCAGACATAAAGAAATGAAAATACAAATCACTGATTTATTTCTTCCCACCTTCCTCTGGTAAACATACTAAATCATATGAGGGTACAGCTTCACTGGTTCCTTACTCAAGTAGCCATTTTTAAAGCAGAACAGGCTTGCAACAACAGATTACCTACTCTTCCTACGTGGAAAACGATTCAACCATGGCAATATTACAGCAAATCGAACCTTATTCGCACCCCATATCCCCACATATCCATTGTACTCCTGCTGCACAGTGTGTTTAGAATCAGTAGAAATCCTTTTCCCTCGGACCGAGAGATGGGATATGCTGCAATGGGTAAAGTGAACTGACTCAGCATCACCAAAAACTTGGATCTGTATGAGTTAGGTGCTCTCAGTCAAGACAGCAGTCGATCCATCACACTGGGCTTAGCATCTTTGTTACTGAAGAAGAAATTGAAGGATTCTTCAAGCCTCCTGCTTAATTTATAGTAAACTTTGCTCAAAATGGACATAAGGATAGAATTAGTTCAGTTGTAATCCCCTCATCCAACAGTCTGCTCACATTCAGCATGAATGGTCAAATTAACAATGTTGGGGCCAAGTACCACAGTGAACCTGATCCACAGGAGGCCTCCTTTCCCATATATCGATACGTGCCAAATACACAAATTGAAATGCTAATTCAAACAACACTGACATGAATGCACCTGCAAGGGCATGACCAAGCAATCCAGCACTGGCAGTCTCAGATGAGGTAGTGACTTAAAAACCCTCAGCATTTAATCAGGAGGAATGACAAAGTCATCATCATCACTGCTGCCAGCGCTTGACAAGACAATAATTATCTCCTCATAAATAAGGACTGAGCATTGTGATTAGGACAATACGCACTGTCATCCTGCCCTCTTACCAAAGGAGAAGTTAATAAGACAGGTTACATAGTTATACCCTGCACAGGATGGTTTTAGCACTTAGCAAAGTGTTGCATCAATAAAAAAATGGCACGGGTACCATACTTGTACATGAACATGAACATGAATGGTATTTGATAGATGTAGCATACCCAAGCTTCAGCTGACCAGGTATGCTTGCATCTGCCTAATTTTAAAAACTTTGATTTGATTTTATTAAGTTAGCTTATTACAGCTTTGAATAGCTTACAGTTTATTTGCTTTTTCTGATGTTTCAAACTCCCGCCATAAGTTGTCCACTTCCCGGAGTTTATTCTCATCCAGGACCTGTAGGTAGAAAAAAGCATGTGAAATGAGAACAGTTCAGAATGGTAAAGTATTGATCAGCACAACAACAAACTTTCCAAAACCAGCTGCTACAGCTCAGGGTCAGAAAAAAACAGCCATTGCTATATCCAGCAGAAGGTGCACGTGGAAGCAGTACATGTCCAAGATATGGCTCAGCTACAATTGCCCTTACAGCTGAGTGGGCTGAGGCTTAAAGATGCAGAATGGCTATTTATATATAGTGTAGGGCACCTATCGAATTGTATCCTTGCACAAACAAATTAGTGAAACCAAAGCATGATGTTGACTCAAACTCCAGGCAACGTCATAGCTAACTGCATATGCAATTCAGTGCAGGGAACCATAAGCATTCCAGCAACACCTTTTTCCCCAGCATGAGGCATTTAATATAAATATATTTATATGTGTTATACATGTATATATATTATATACACACACATTCAGACAAACACATGGGGAGAACACTAACATCCTTAGTTACTTTATAACTTACAGTAAGCTCACTTTAACCCAACTTCTGCACAGGCAGTAAAGTCAGTGCGTCGATGGAAATATATTCATGCCATTTTTTGTGTGTTGGATACATACATATCACTATGCTGCTGCTTCGGCTGTTAAGAGAGAAATACCAAGAGACGCAGAAGAAACAGACAAATCAGAAGGGGAGATAACCTTTCGTGAACCATACTTCCTTCCAAATAACTATTTAGTGATCCACTTTGGACCAACATTGGAATTAAAATTATTTTAAAAACTTTTAGCATCTAAAATGTACTTTTCACACGAGCATTATCAAACAAAATTTGATAGACTGGCTGAACATCAGGCAGTCTAGAAGAAATAGGCTGGTGGTGCAGGAGTCCCGAGTGCAATTCACTCCAACCAGCATTAATTTCTTAATACTAATGAGGATAGTGGTTCATCTGGGGAGTGCAGCCAAGTCCATGGCACAATGGCCGGCTCATCTGTACAGGCAGGCAAGAAGACGACTGAAAGCGCAACAGTGACAAGGGGTTTGGTAGAGCAACAGACAGGCATTTCTGGAGCTGCAAGTCCAGGATGATATGGTGCCTCCCTAGCGCTATGGTCAAGCAGGCAACTGAAGGGTTGCAGAGAATGGAGGCTGAGGGGTGGGGTGGGAGAGTGAAATGCTGACAATTGTGGTCCACATCGGAAGAAACAGGATGTGTTCCTGCAGTCAGAATTTAGGGAGCTGGGTAGGGAACCAGCAAACTAGACCTCAAAAGTAGCAATCTCCAGTTCACTTTCGGTACCACTCACAGGAGAGTATAGAAATAGGAGGATAAAAGAGATGAATGCACAGCTGGAAATATGCAGCAGATTTTAGATTACTGGAACATTGACATCAGCTCTGGGGAAGACAGGATCTGTAAAAGCAGGAAGGGTTGCACCTAAACAGAGGCGGGACCAATTTCCTTGCTGGACCATTTGCTATTGGTATTAGGAAGTTTTAAATTAAGTCACTGGGGGTGGGGAAAACAGGAGATAATACTTGGGAGGGATGCCAAGGTGCACAGAACACTGGAGAGACAGACAGCATCAGAGTAGGGAATATTAGGATTATTAGCTGGGTTCAGCATAAGGGAGAAATAAAATCTAAATGAGGGTTGCTGTGCATGTATGTGAATGCACAAAAGTGTAGTGAAGATTGGTGCAGGTAGCCACGTGGAAATACAATGTTGTGGCGATAGCAAAGACCAGGCTCAAAGAAAGGCAAGACTGGGTGTTAAATATTCCCGGATACAAGATCTTCAGGAAAGAAAGGATAGGGGTAGCAGTATGGATCGAGAACATTGCAGTGCTGAAGAGATGTCGTCCTAGAGAGGTCAAGGACAAAACCTATTTGGCTAGAAGCAGGGAACAAAAAAGGTGCAATTACACTGCTTGGTGTAGTTTATAGGCCACCAAACCATGGGGAAGATGCAGGGGAACAAATTTGAAAGGGAATTACAGAGAGGTGCAGGAATTATAGAGTAGTTATAATGGGGGAGTTTATCCAAATATAGATTGGGATAGTAGTAAAGGGTAAAGAGGAACAAGAGCTCCTTTCCCTAGTGTGCTCAGGAAAATTTTCTGCAGCAGTGTTTTCCATTTCAATGAAAAAGGAGGCATTGCTAGATCTGGTTCTTGGTAATGAGATGGGCCAAGTGGATCAAACATCAGGACAGGGACATTTAGGGAACAGTAATCATAAGGTAAAAGCAAAATATTGTGGATGCTGGAAATCTGAAACAAAAATCTGGCTCTCTATCCAGCTCCACCTGTCCCACCCCTCCTAAACAACTTATATTTCACCTCATTTCTATTTCTCTTTAGTTCTGATGAAGACTTGAAACGTTAACTCGGTCTTCCTCTCCACTGATGCTGTCAGACCTGCTGAGTTTTTCCATCCATTATATCATAAGGCTTAGGTTGACAAAGGAAAAGGACAACAATCAATCTAGAGTAATAATTAACTGGGGGAAAGCCACTTTCAATGGGTTAAGAATGGATCTGACCAAGATACATTGGATTCAGACAACACTAACTGAACAATGGGCTACCATTAAAAAGACAGATAGTTCAGGCACAGTTAAGGTATATTTCCACGAAGGAGATTTACACATGGAGCAAGGGACATTTCTTAGGTATTAAATGAATACTCTACACCTGTCTTTACTAGCGAACATGCTGCTGCACAGGCCATGGTGAAAGAGGAGGTAATTCAGACACTAGGAAGGGTTTAAATTCGATGAGGCAGAGGTATTGGATAGGCTGTCTATATTGAGAGTTGATAAGGCAAACAGGACCAGGTGAGATGCATTCAAGGATACTGAGGGAAGTGAGAGTGGAAATTGTGGAGGCACCGGCCATAATTTCCCAATGCTCCAGAGACTTGGGCGGTGCTAGAGACAGGAGAAATGAAAATGTTACAAAGTAGGGTGTAAAGATAAGCCCCAGCAACTATAGGTCAGTCAGTTTAACGTCAGTAGTGGGGAAGCTTCTAGAAATGACTGTGTGGTGGTCACTCTTATCGATACCCCGTCACAGACAGATGCATCTGCAACAGGCAGTTTAGTTAGGATGAGGTCAAGTGTGTTTTGCCCTCTTGTTGGCGACCTCACCATCTACCGAAGACCCAGTCTAGCAGCTATGTCCTTTTGGAATCAGCCAGTTTGATCTGTAGTGGTGCGAATACTTGTGCAATCGTAGGTTAATTAAGGAAAGCAAACAACAATCTGTTATGGGCAAATTGTGTTTAACTACATGCTTGAGTTTTTCGAAGAGGGCTGTTGAGGGTAATGCTGTAGATGCAGTGTATATGGACTTCCAAAAGGCCTTGTTAAAGTGCTGCACAACAGTTTTGTCAGCAAAGTTAGAGCTCATGGAATAAAAGGGAAAGTAGCAAAATGGAAATAAAACTGACCTAGTGACAGGAAAGAGTAGTGGTTAATGGATATTTTTCAGACTACAGGGCGTTTACAGTGCAGTCCCCCAGGGGTCAGTGTTAGCACCCCTGCTCTTCCTGATTAATAAGTGAATACCTAGAGCTTGGTATACAGGGCACAGTTTCAACAATTACAGATGATACAAAACTTGAAAGTACTGTCAACTGAGAGAAGATGGTGCAGAACTTCAAAAGGACGTACAGGTTGGTGAAATGAAGACAAAAGGCAGATGAAATTTGATGCAGAGAAATGTAAAGTAATTCATTTTGGTAGGAAGAATACAGAGATGCAGTAGAAAATAATGGGTACAATTCCAAAGAGGGTGCAGGAGAAGAACAACCTTCATGTATATGTGCATAAGTTATTGGAGGTGGCAGGATCAGTTGGGAGCATGTTTAATATCCTGGGCTTAATCAATAGGGACACAGAGTACAAAAGCAAGGAAATTATGCTAAACTTGCATGACACTCTGGTTTGGCCTCAACTGGATATTGCATTCAGTTCTGGACACCACACTTAGGCAAGATGTGAAGGCATTAGACAGAACGCAGAAAAGATTCAAGAGAATGGTTCCACAGATGAGGAACTTCAGTTCTGAAGACTGATTGGAGAAGTTAGATCTGTGGACCCGGGAGAAGAGGTGGTCAGGAAATGTGACAATATTTCACAACAGAGGAATCTGGAGCGAATAGAAAGGGAGAAACTGTTCCCATTGATGAAAGGATCGAGAACAAGAGGACACAGATTAAGGTAATTGGCAAAAGAAGCAATGATGACACAAGGAGAAATATTTTCACCCAGCAAGTGGTTAGGTTCTGAAATGCACTGCCTCACTGTCGTGGAGGCAGATTCAATCAAGACATTCAAGAGGGGATTGGACTATCTGAAAGGAAGATTGTGCAGGGCAGGGAAATGGCTTAAGGTAACTGCTCGTTCAGAGAGCCATCACACACCAGAAGGGCTGAGCACCTTCTGTGCTGTGACCATTCTATGATTCATAACAGGGCAGGTGATTAAAGGTTTGGTCAAAGAAATAGGTTTGAAAATATGTCTTAAAAAGGAGAGAGAAAGAGGCAGGATGTGGTTAGGAAAAGAATTTCAGGGCTTACGAGTCCAGACAGCTGAAGGCAAGACAGTTAAAATCGGAAGTGCTCAAGAGTGAAGACATCTTGAAGGGCTGGAAAAGATTACAGATACTGAGTTGCTGAAGAGGGACTAGAATTTTAATATCGAGTCCGAGTGAGAGACGGGATGGGATACACCACCAGCTTTAAACAAATAACACCCGGCCGTGGCTTCTGGAGGGCTAGACACTGACTCCGGGCTCAGCAGTAAGGCCCAGGGGAAAGAGAAGCGTCGGCGGACGGTCGGCCGGTCGGCCCGGGGGGGACGGTCGGCCGGTCGGCCCGGGGGGGACGGTCGGCCGGTCGGCCCGGGGGGGACGGTCGGCCGGTCGGCCCGGGGGGGACGGTCGGCCGGTCGGCCCGGGGGGGACGGTCGGCCGGTCGGCCCGGGGGGGACGGTCGGCCGGTCGGCCCGGGGGGGACGGTCGGCCGGTCGGCCCGGGGGGGACGGTCGGCCGGTCGGCCCGGGGGGGACGGTCGGCCGGTCGGCCCGGGGGGGACGGTCGGCCGGTCGGCCCGGGGGGGACGGTCGGCCGGTCGGCCCGGTCGGCCGGTCGGCCCGGGGGGGACGGTCGGCCGGTCGGCCCGGGGGGGACGGTCGGCCGGTCGGCCCGGGGGGGACGGTCGGCCGGTCGGCCCGGGGGGGACGGTCGGCCGGTCGGCCCGGGGGGGACGGTCGGCCGGTCGGCCCGGGGGGGACGGTCGGCCGGTCGGCCCGGGGGGGACGGTCGGCCGGTCGGCCCGGGGGGGACGGTCGGCCGGGAGGCCCGGGGGGGACGGTCGGCCGGTCGGCCCGGGGGGGACGGTCGGCCGGTCGGCCCGGGGGGGACGGTCGGCCGGGAGGCCCGGGGGGGACGGTCGGCCGGGAGGCCCGGGGGGGACGGTCGGCCGGGAGGCCCGGGGGGGACGGTCGGCCGGTCGGCCCGGGGGGGACGGTCGGCCGGGAGGCCCGGGGGGGACGGTCGGCCGGGAGGCCCGGGGGGACGGTCGGCCGGTCGGCCCGGGGGGACGGTCGGCCGGTCGGCCCGGGGGGACGGTCGGCCGGTCGGCCCGGGGGGACGGTCGGCCGGGAGGCCCGGGGGGACGGTCGGCCGGGAGGCCCGGGGGGACGGTCGGCCGGGAGGCCCGGGGGGACGGGAGGCCGGGAGGCCCGGGGGGACGGTCGGCCGGGAGGCCCGGGGGGACGGTCGGCCGGGAGGCCCGGGGGGACGGTCGGCCGGGAGGCCCGGGGGGGACGGTCGGCCGGGAGGCCCGGGGGGGACGGTCGGCCGGGAGGCCCGGGGGGGACGGGCGGCCGGGAGGCCCGGGGGGGACGGTCGGCCGGGAGGCCCGGGGGGGACGGTCGGCCGGGAGGCCCGGGGGGGACGGTCGGCCGGGAGGCCCGGGGGGGACGGTCGGCCGGGAGGACGGTCGGCCGGGAGGCCCGGGGGGGACGGTCGGCCGGGAGGCCCGGGGGGGACGGTCGGCCGGGAGGACGGTCGGCCGGGAGGCCCGGGGGGACGGTCGGCCGGGAGGCCCAGGCCCGGGGGGACGGTCGGCCGGGAGGCCCAGGCCCGGGGGGACGGTCGGCCGGGAGGCCCAGGCCCGGGGGGACGGTCGGCCGGGAGGCCCAGGCCCGGGGGGACGGTCGGCCGGGAGGCCCAGGCCCGGGGGGACGGTCGGCCGGGAGGCCCAGGCCCGGGGGGACGGTCGGCCGGGAGGCCCAGGCCCGGGGGGACGGTCGGCCGGGAGGCCCAGGCCCGGGGGGACGGTCGGCCGGGGGGACGGTCGGCCGGGAGGCCCAGGCCCGGGGGGGACGGTCGGCCGGGAGGCCCAGGCCCGGGGGGACGGTCGGCCGGGAGGCCCAGGCCCGGGGGGACGGTCGGCCGGGAGGCCCAGGCCCGGGGGGATGGTCGGCGGGGAGGCCCAGGGTCGGGGGGATGGTCGGCGAGGAGGTCCGATCCACAGGAGAAATGTCAGCCCCTGGCCCGGTGAGATTTTACCTTGAAGATCGCATAGCCAGCAGCGGTCTCGAACAACACTAACATGGCGACTACTCCGCACACTACAACTGCCGAAAGAACACCACGCGGCCAAACGCCTGCTAGCGCATTCGCACCACTCGGAAGTCAGGGAGGGAGTTATCAGGCGCATGCGCACCACTCGGAAACAGGACGTGTTTCAGGCGCATGCGCACTTTGTCGACAAAGGAAAAACTTGGGATAAAATTCCGGCGCGAGGGTCATTTTCATACAATTTGAGAATTATTGCAGCACTGAAGCAAGTTTTCCTGTCCATCGTGTTTGTGTTGGTTCTCCCGCAAGGGGTATTCTCCTTGTTGCACTCCCCTCCCTTCCTTTTCGCTGTAGCCTTACAATTTTTTCTCTCGTCAGGTAATTATCCAATTTCTTGTAAAAGCCACGATTGAATTGCTTCCATCATACTCTCAAGCAGTGCATCCTAGTGTAAATATTTTCACTCATTTTGTCTTTGTTTTTTGCCATTCACCTTAAATTGGTATACTCTAGTTCTTGACCCTACAGGCAGTTTCTCCCTGTGCTCGTTGTCCAGACTGTCACACCTAAGGCTGAAAGAATAACACTTTAAGTCACAGCTTTAATTCCAAGAACAATATAATTTAATCTGCCATGCTGGCAAACATGTGCTATCTGACCTTCTGCTCCATATATAGTAGAGTGTACCTAACTGTATCTCATCTGAGTACAGTATAGTATCTAATACCCAAGTCCTCACACAATCTTTTTTTTTGCAAAAATATACTTTATTCATAAATCTTCAACAACATTTCAAACCATTTCAAAATCACCATCACAAAAATACAATCAGGTTCAACTTTTACAACATGAATCACAATGTGCATCAGTACAAACAATGAATATTACAATCATTGGCAGACGTTCATTTTGAGCTGTACATCCTGAGGGGCTCTTTACAGTTCCCAGCCCCTCGATGCCCTATGGTAGAAAGGTCTTAGACAGCGACCCTTCCCCATTGCGCCTTTGCGGCGACTGCCCCAAGCTTTAGTGCGTCCCTCAGCACGTAGTCCTGGACCTTGGAATGTGCCAGTCTGCAACACTCGGTCGGGGACAACTCTTTGTGCTGGAAGACCAACAAGTTACGGGCAGATCAAAGAGCGTCTTTTACCGAGTTGACGATCCTCCAGCTGCAGTTGATGTTTGTCTCGGTGTGTGTCCCTGGGAACAGCCCATAGAGCACAGAGTCCTGTGTCACAGAACTGCTCGGGACAAACCTCGACAGAAACCACGGCATCTCTCTCCAGACCTTCTTTGCAAAGGCACAATCTACAAGGAGATGAACAACGGTCTCTTTCCCACACAGCCACCTCGAGGGCAACGTGCGGAGGGGGTGAGACTCCTGGCGTGTAGGAAGGATCTGACGGGGAGGGCCTTTCTCACCACCAGCCAAGCTACGTCTTGGTGCTTGTTGGAAAGTTCTGGTGATGAGGCATTCTGCCAAATGACTTTGTCAGTCTGCTCGGGGAACCATCCAACCCGGTCCATTCTCTCCTTTTCCCTCAGGACCTTTAAGACGTTATGTGCCGACCACTGCCTGATGGACTTGTGGTCAAAAGTGTTTCTGCATAAATTTTCCCATGAGGGACAGGTGGTACAGCATGGTCCAACTACTTGAAGCGTTCCACGGCAGCGTGACCAGACCCATCCTTCGCAACACTGGGGACAGGTAAAACCTCAGCATGTAGTGACACTTGGTGTTTGCATACTGAGGGTCTACGCACCGCTTGATGCAGCCACACACAAAGGTGGCCATCAGTATGAGGGCGATGTTGGGCACGTTTTTTCCCCCTTTATCTAGAGGCTTGTACATCATGTCCCTGTGGACACGATCCATTTTAGACCTCCAGATAAAGCGGAAGATGGCTCGGGTGATCACCACCACGCAGGAGTGTGGAATGGGCCAGACCTACGCCACGTACAGCAACAGCGAGAGTGCCTCACACCTGATGACCAGGTTCTTACCCGCAATGGAGAGGGAGCATCGCTCCCACATGCCCAGTTTCCTTTTCACCATAGACACTCGCTCCTTCCAGTTTCTAACACGTGCCCTGGTCCCTCTGAACCATATCCCCAGCACCTTCAGGCCGTCAGCCCTGACAGTGAAGGGGACAAAGGATCGGTCAGCCCCCAAGTCCTCACAAATCATCTCTCATCAGGACATCCCTCCCTTATTTGACCAAAACATGGCCATGATTTTTCGCCTTTAGCTTAGACTCTATCCCTTCCTAAACATACTTAGTTAAAATTTGCAAACAAACTGAACAAATCATTGTCAGGTAAGTTCAGTGCATCACAGTCCAACATAGTTTCACATTTTTGTTCGGTGTTTCACTTTCTGGAACTGCTATTTCCAATTTCACGTTCTGTCACCAAATAATACAAAATCTTCATATTCCTTTGGTGGTCTCCTCTTATGCCATGGTGTGCCTGCTGTCTCAGGAACTCTGGTCATCGAGTCAGAACTGGAAAGTGTCGTTATCCCCTCTGGAACCAATGTTTTTCCCTTTGGATAGCAAGCTCTCTGCGTGTCATCAACATCGCTGACTTGGACTTATAGATTCTGGATGTCAGCTTTGCCTACATCTGGTTCATCTACTGCCGTGCCTTTGTCACCATGATACTTTTTGACACATGAAGAATTTCTGTCATACAGTACTCCTTCTGGCGACTGTCACACTGTTTCCCTTCTTGGCAATGACAGTGTAGGGCCTGGGGTAAAATGGTATATGTGTCTTACTCTGACTTTCCTGTCTCAGCAGTATTTCATCACCTGGCATCACATCAGACTGTTTAGTCCCTTTCTGTGGACTGCATAAAACTTTGCAGCAGTGTTTTTCTTAGCATCATGATCCCAACCTTCTAATCAATGACTGATTGATGTCCCACAGCTCTGGCATTCTGGTGCATATTTTGCATCCAAATAGCAGCCCAGCTGGGCTCTTTCCTATCTAGTGTGTGCAGTTGCTCTATACATTGCCACATATGACAGCAACACCTCCCTCCAAACTTTGCCCTCAGCCTGAGTAATCCATTTCTCTGTGGATTAGTTTTGTCGTTCCATTTCCCCATTTGCCTGTGGCCATTTAGGAGTCACTCTGATGGTGAATACCTGTGAGTTTCATGTAATCTGCAAAGGTTTGTGAAATGAATTGTGGCCCATTGAATACAGAGTGACTGGTAGACCGTGTCTGGCAAATACTTGAGTTGCTGCAGACACAGTTTTCTCCACTGATGTAGACTTCACCGCAACATACTCATAGTAACGGCTGTAGTGGTGAATCACCACGTGTGGACTCTCCTGATGAAAGTGGGCCTAAGAAGTTAACTGCCAAATCTTCCCATGGTCCAGCCGGTAACAATGTGCTGTGTACTGGTTCTGGTGGATTGGGTATGTTGACAAGTTGACATCCATGACATATTTTGACAAAGTTTTCCACATCTTTCTCCATCCCTGACCACCATACTTTGGTTCGTAAGTTCTGCTTAGTGCCAACCACTCCCAAGTGACTCTCAAGAGCAAGTATCACCAGTTTAGGCCTAAGTTTTTGTGGCACTGCAAGTCTGCTGTCTCAGAACAAACTTCCCAATTGCACACAATTCATCTTATATCGCAATGTATGCCTTGAATAGGCAATTCTCCCAATTTCCAACTTGGATTTTGTCATCCAGTTCTGGATCTTTGACTCTCTTTCAACCTCTCTAGTTGTCATTGCTCTGGGTGTAGCATGAACTGCCACAAACTGCACGAATGACTCAGCTTCCTTCCCTAGTGAGGTTCTATGTGTTTGATCCTCCCTCAGTAGTCATGATAATGGGTCAGCAATGTTCATCTTTCCAGCAGTGTGAAGCACCTATCACTTGTACTACTGGAGTCTTAAAACCCTTCTTTTGATTCTGGTACATTGTTTGGATTTGGAAGAACAAATCATCTCTAATGACTTGTGATTGATCCATCACTAATTCCAACTCAATGCATGGAATCTTTCACATGCCCACACCAATCCTAGGGCATCTTTCTCCATCTAAGAATATACCCTCTCCACATCTGTCAAAGGTCTGCTCATATAGACAATGATTCTTAGGCCTTCAACATACTTTTGTACTGCACTGCTCCTAATCCAACTGGACCAGTATCTGCTTTGACTTTCGTTGGTGCATTTGGATCATAGTATCCCAGGGTTTGAGCACTTGTCACAGAATCACACAGTGCAGAAGAGGCCCTTTGGCCTATCGAGTCTGCACCAACATGTGAGAAACACCTGACCTACCTACCGAATCCCATTTACCAGCACTTGGCCCATAGCCTTGAATGTTATGATGCGCCAAGTGCTCATCCGGGTACTTTTTAAAGGATGTGAGGCAACCCACCTCCACCATCCTCCCAGGCAGCGCATTCCAGACCGTCACCACCTTCTAGGTAAAAAAGTTTTTCCTCACATCCCTCCTAAACCTCCTGCCCCTCACCTTGAACTTATGTCCCCTCGTGACTGACCCTTCAACTAAGGGGAACAGCTGCTCCCTATCCACCCTGTCCATGCCCCTCATAATCTTGTACACCTCGATCAGGTCACCCCTCAGTTTTCTCTGCACAAACGAAAACAACCCAAGTCTATCCAACCTCTCTTCATAACTTAAATGTTTCATCCCAGGCAACATCCTGGTGAATCTCCTCTGCACCCCCTCCAGTGCAATCACATCCTTCCTATAATGTGGCAACCAGAACTGCACACAGTACTCTAGCTGTGGCCTCACCAAGGGTCTATACAACTCCAACATGACCTCCCTACTTTTGTAATCTATGCCTTAATTGATAAAGGCAAGTGTCCCATATGCCTTTTTCACCACCCCACTAACATGGCCCTCTGCCTTCAGAGATCTATGGACACACATCTACCGTTTAGACACTTTACAGCCTTCCGGACTTAACATTGAGTTCAACAGCTTCAGACCATGAACTCTCTGCTCTATCTACATCCCTTTTTAATCTCTTTTTTTCAATATTAATTTTTATTTTTTTCCACTTATTTTTATTTATTTTAATTTTCATTCATTTATTCATTGTTTTATTCCCCCCCTCTTTTTATCCCCCCTTTATCCCATTTTCGATCCTTTTTTTCCCCCACCGCACCCCACAGGGGCCATCTGTTACTTGTTCAGGTTGTTCTATCCAGAGTGCTTACCTGTGTCCTGCTATTATCACATTCTGCTTTCTCACCTTAATGCCACTATTTGTACCTTTTTAGCCCTCACCACTACGATTAACACTCCTTTCTTTCATAACACCTTGTCAATCTCTCCTTTGCCCCCACCTACCGTTAGCCTTCTATCCAGCTTCACCTGCTCCACCCCCACCTTAAACAGTATAAATTTAATCAGATTTCTACTTCACTGTAGCTCTGAAGAAGAGTCATACGGACTCAAAACATTGACTCTGTTTCTCTCTCCACAGATGCTGACAGACATGCTGAGTTTTTCCAGCATTTTCTGTTTTTGTTTCCAACATAATTGTTGCCTGCTTCAAACGGGTCACAGATTGGGTTACTGTTTCCCTCTCTTTCTGTATCATTTGACATGCCTTTGGAATGTGGCTGTTTATGTTACCATATAATGGTCCTTCAAAGTTTTCACTGCATGTTCATAATCTGCCTTTTCTCCCATATCAGGCAACGTCTTGAAAGTCTCCCTCAGTGAAACACCCCATTGAATAACAATAAATCCCATTGTTGTGCTTTTTATGCCACATCGTCCCATCCAATAACCGACCGTGACTGTCAGCATACTCTTTGGCCTCCACCAGCCACGCTTTCTGTTTCACCCTGATGGTACTGGCATCACCTGTTGGATCAAATGGCTCAATTCCCCAGATTGCAGACATATCAGCTCCAGCAAATGCCATGACACAATCCGACATATCTCCACATTTATCCTCATTGCCAATGTCACACATCAGACTTAAAGAACAACATTTGAAGTCACAGTTTTAACTCCAAGCACAACATTATTTAGATGAAAGCACTTTATGCCACTATCAGCACCTCCTTTAGTCTTTACCACTACCATTAATACTCCCTTTGTCTTGTGTCCATGACATCTTTGTCAATCTCTGCTTAGCTCCCACCTATCCCTGATCTTCTATCTTGCTCCATCTGCACCACCCCCTCTTAAACAGTATAAAATCCATTACATTTCTACTTCTCTTTAGCTCTGAAGAAGAGTCATATGGACTCAAAATGTTAACTCTGTTTCTATCTCCACAGATGCTGCCAGACCTGCTGAGTTTTTCCAGCATTTTTTATTATTATAACAACACCATTTAATCTGCCATGTTGGCTAACTTCTACTCCCAGGTCAGGGGACTCCATATGCAGTACAGGGTGTACCTTACAGTATCTTATCCAAGTACCATTTAGTATTTAATACTCAAGTCCACACACAATTAGCTTTCATCATGACACAGATTCCTCATTATTTTCAACACTTCTGGCAAATCTCTCAACATTCTCTTCCATAAGGAGAACAGCTTCTGCTTTTCTATCCTCGTAATTGAAGTCCCTCACTCTTGAAACCACTTGAAAATCTTTTCTGCACCTTCTCCAATGGCTTGACATCCTTCCTAAAGTGTGGTGCAAGAAATTGGTAAGATTTTAGAGTCCATTATTAAGGATGAGATTTCAGAATACTTGGAAGTGCATGATAAAATAGGGCAAAGTCAGCATGGTTTCATCAAGGGGAGGTCATGCCTGACAAATCTGTTAGAATTCTTTGAGGAGGTAACAAGTAGGTTAGACAAAGGCGAGCCAATGGATGTTATCCACTTGGACTTCCAGAAGGTTTTTGACAAGGTGCCGCACATGAGGCTGCTCAGTAAGATAAGAGCCCATGGTGTTAGAGGCAAGGTACTAGCATGGATAGAAGATTGGCTGTCTGGCAGGAGGCAGAGAGGGGGGATAAGGGGGTCCTTCTCAGGATGGCAGCCAGTGACTAATGGAGATCCGTAGGGTTCAGTGTTGGGACCACAACTTTTTCACTTTATATATTAATGATCTAGATGAAGGAACTGAGGGCATCCTGGCTATGTTTGCAGATGATACAAAGGTGGAGGGACAGGTAGTATTGAGGAGGTGGGGAGGCTGCAGAAGGATTTGGTCAGGTTAGGAGAAAGGGCAAAGAAGTAGCAGATGGAATACAACGTGGGGAAGTGTGAGGTCATGCACTTTGGTAGGAAGAATAGAGGCATAGACTACTTTCTGAATGGGGAGAGAATTCTGAAATCTGGAGTGCAAAGGGACATGGGAGTCCTAGTCCAGGATTCTCTTAAGGTTAACTTGCAGGTTGAGTTAGGAAGGCAAATGCAATGTTGGCATTTATTTCGAGAGGACTTGAATATAAAAGCAGGGATGTGCTGCTGAGGCTTTATAAGGCTCTGGTCAGACCACATTTAGAATATTGTGAGCAATTTTGGGCCCCGTATCTCAGGAAGGATGTACTGGCCCTGGAGAGGGTCCAGAGGAGGTTCACGACAATGATCCCAGGAATGAAAGGCTTAACATATGAGGAACGTTTGAGGACTCTGGGTCTATACTCGATGGAGCTTAGAAGGATGAGGGGGGATCTGATTGAAACCTACAGAATACTGAAAGGCCTGGATACAGTGGACGTGGGGAAGGTGTTTCCATTAGTAGGAGAGACTAGGACCCGAGGGCACAGCCTCAGAGTAAAGGAAAGACCTTTTAGGACAGAGATGAGGAGAAACTTCTTTAGCCAGAGAGTGGTGAATCTATGGAATTCATTGCCACAGAAGGCTGTGGAGGCCAGATCATTGAGTGTATTTAAGACCAAGATAGATAGGTTCTTGATTGGTAAGGGGATCGAAGGTTACGGGGAGAAGATGGGAGAATGGGGTTGAGAAACTTATCAGCCATGATTGAATGGCGGAGCAGACTTGATGGGCCGATTGGCCTAATTTCTGCTCCTATGTCTTATGACTAAATGGTTACAATACTCCAGTTGGCCAAACCACTGCTTTGTAAAGATTCACTATAATTTCCTTGCTTTTGTACGTTATGTTCCTATTTTTAAAGCCCAGCATCTCCTCTACCTTATTAACCACTTTTTTTCGCCTCCCTCTTGCTACTTTCAATGATTGGTGCACACATACACATAGGTCCCTCTGCTCCTGCATCCCTTTTTATATTGTACCTTTTATTTTATGTTGCCTTGCCTTGTTGTTCCGGCCATTTCACATTTCTCCGCACTAAATTTCATCTGCCACCTGACCACCCATACATCCAGCCTCTGTCCTCTTGAAATCAATCACTCTCCTCCTCACAGCTCATAATACTTCCAAGATTTGTGTCATCCGTAAATTTTGAAATTGTGCCCTGCACATACATGTATAGGTCATTCATATGCAGAAAAACAGTGGTGCCAGTACTGAACCCACATGAACACTCATACCTTCCTTCACTACTACAGTAGACCACTACTCTCTATTTCTTATCACTCAGTCAACTTTATATCCAATGCTGCCACTGTCCCTTTTATACCATGGACTTTGGCTTTGCTGACAAGCCTGGCTCTTAATCAAATGTTTTTTGGAATTTCATGTACATCATATCAACTGCATTACCCTCAACAACTCTCTATGTTAGCTCCTTAAAAAATTCAATCAAGTTAGTTGAACATGATTTGTCTTTAACAAATCTGTGCTGGCTTTCCTTAATTAATCCACATTCTTTTAAATGAAACCTTTAAGGAAACATGATTGACATCCAACAAAAGACCTGACAATATTTTTGAGAGGAGCACATATTAATAATACTGAAATCATAAAAAAAACCTTAAGAATATAAGGAATAAGTCAAGTATACACTTTGGTCCTTGGTCATGGAATGTCCAAGTGTATTTGTGAACACCATGTGTCCCTGCTCCAGGGCCACCTGGGCATTGACAACCACATGCCTGAGCAACCAACCCTATAGGTTGCATATGAGGACTCTTTCAAGTGTGATGTAAAGACTGTCTTGTCAGGTGTGAATATACCAAATCTGATTGATCTGGAATGTTCTGCCTGGCAGGATAGCAAAACTGATTAAATAATAACTTTCTGAAGTGAATTGGATAAATATGGAGCAGGAGAGTGCAATGAATTGAATTAATTATTTCAAAGGACCAGCACAGGCTTGATTGACAGAATGACCTCCTTCGGTGCTGCATCATTCTATAATTTTATAATAGACCTCTACGGGATTGATACGAGACACAGAAACTTATTGAGTGACCTGCCTATTTGTGACAAAATCTATTTATAAACACCTGATCAGGTCTCATGTATAAGTTGCTTTTGAGTGCACTATTTTGTATGTATGTAGTCATTCTGCACATTGCAAAAACAAAACAAAAATGCAAAGCATACAATATCTTACCATCGCCATGAATAATGCTTTGATTTAAATTGTGAGCTTATTTAGATTTTATGTTTAATTACATTAGTGGTATCTCTTCAATTTGAGAACGCATTTGTACAGTGCTTTTTTGTTAGTGGCACTGAGCATCCTATTAGTTTACTTTAGATAGGTAAGAACCTAACCAATAATGTGGTAAATGCCCAGTTTATCTGAATCAAAACACAAAAATGCTGGAAATGGTGAGGTTATTGAATTCTGGTAATATGGGCTGGGGAAGCAATGCCAAGCATGAGAATAACCTTGTCTTTGAAGCATCATAGAACCTTTGTCATCATCTGAAAAGGACAGTTCAGGTTTAAAATCTCATCAAATGGAAAAGTTTTACAAAATTAATAGACAGATAAAGACCAGCTTATACATCAAGCCTGTCCCATACACTATACTGCTTAGGCCATCATGACTAGAGACATCATCTTGGGAGCCATATAATATTCTTGGAGAAGCAAAGAAAAACAGAAAAAACACAGAGCCAAAAAGGGACAAAAACTAAACTGGAAAATACCTCTCTGACCCCCTCAGGTCAGGGGGTCAGACCTGTAGCTAATAAGTGTAGATAAAGACACTTGGGGCAGAATTTTTCCACAGGCTTTGGGTCCCCGATGTTGGGACCAAGTGGTGGGGGGGGAAGGGGGAGTTGGTGGGGGTGGTCCCAAGGCCACCCTTGCCAGCTGCAAGACTGGCACAGAGACATTTCCAAAGCTGGTCTCTTAAATAGCCACCTCCAAGCTTGTCATTCAATTATAGTCAGTGTAAGAGCTCCCCATGTTGCTGGCCCAACCAGAGGGAAGCTCTGAAGCCTAGGGAGTCTCAGTGAGAGAGTTGGGTGCTGCTGAGGCCCTTCTCAGGGGTGTAGGTTTGAAATAAAACAGGCAGGCCCCTCAGATCGGAGAGGGAACCCCACCAGATGGCTGATTGGGACTGCAGATGATGCTATTCCTGCCAGTAGGAAGCCTCTTTGGGGCAGGGATCTGTAGAGTAAAGGGAGCAGAGTAAGATCAGGAGTACCTGATATGGATGCAACTGCTGATGTAACAATGAAACAATGTCACATGATTAAGTAACTTAAGATCTGGTAGGAAGCAGAAGTACAACCTCGTATAGAGTACTGAGATGTACATAGATTTGTAAATAATTGATTTTTTTTATCAATAACAGTCTATGGTAGCATTATTAGGGTAACAGGCAAACCTTAAAGAAACCCCATCAAGACCCTGGACACAAGAAAAAACATGGTGGCAGAAGACAGAGCGTTAAAGACCCAGAAAAACTCCAAGTGAAGATTGCAGACCTGAAAGACCTACAACTCCTTGGAAAAAGGATAAGAAGAAGAAAGATTGAAGACTTACCTGAGAACAGAGCACTGTGGGTGCAGCTGATTCAGTTTGGCACACAGGCCCAGAGCGCAGACAGCAGTGAGTACAGATCACAATATACAAGCCAAACTACTGAAGCAGCAAAAGGTCCAGAGCTTAGGACAAGTATGGAGTCTACATTGCCAGTCCTAGAATCTTTCCAAAGTGCTGAAGGCTTGCAACACACTCGAGACAGACAATTGGAGGAAGAGATGCTCCAGATATTGAACAGTTTCAGATTTGCAAAAGATGGAACAAAAGGATCAGGTCAGTCCTTTACTCTACGCACCAAGGCTATTGCAGATGACATAATAACGAAACAGAGAGTCAATGAGGCTACAAGATTATACAATTAAGTCCTCCAGGCATTTGATATGTACTTCAGTGTTCAAACAAATTTAATCATTGAACGAGCAAAATTTAGTAAGTGGAAACAAAAGCTGAGTGAATGCATGGATTTATTCATAAATGATCTGTACAGACTAGCAGAAAATTGTGATTATGAGATCCTCAGCATTAATTAATATTCAATTGCATAGTGGTTAGGGTCTTAGATTAAACCCTGTCCAATCTGTTGCAAATGAGGGAAGATTTAACTCTCAGAAAGGCAGTACAGATAGCGCAACAGATCAAGCTTAGCAAGTAAAACAGTGGTTGTTCGTGCGAAAAGTGATGTCCTTTGGAAAAGAATGAGGTCATTCAATATGTCAGATAGAAAAGAGAAAACGTATTGAAGCAAAAGCCCACGAAATGGGGGAAAATGCGCCAACCACCATTCTCAAATCCTATTGGTTTGGTGGGAATCATAGAATCACAAAATCACAGAATTGTTGCAGTGCAAAAGGAGACCATTCGGCCTATTGTGTCTGCACTGGCTCTCCAAATGAGCATTATGACAGTGCCATTCTCCTGTCTTTTCCCCGTAACAGGTAGATCTCTCTGGTAGTGTCCAGGAGCTCCATCAAATTGGCCAGGTTTCAGAGGCGGGATGTTTCATGCAGCATGTGGATATGGCCATGTGCTGTCTGCGCAGAGGGGCAGTGCTGTCAGTAGTGAAAATTGTGAGTTGAGCCTGCAGCTCTGGCCCCTCTGAGGGCACATGGAACTCACTCACACACTACACCTGGAGCGTGATGTGGCCACTTGAGAGAGGGGCTGTGCTGTCTGAGCTCAGGCCCCCGTGACAACACGGGGACCCTGTAAAAAGCACCATCTGCATCCCTCTCACCCAGGCCCTGAGCCTATATGCCTTTTCATAGCAAGGAAGGTCCCTCACCCACTCTTGGACAAAGTCAAGAGCTAGATTGAACACATGTTACAACATGGGGTCATCTCTCCAGTATCCATACTGACAAAGTGATGTTTCAGAATGATCACAGTACCAAAGCCTCAATTAAAATCTGTGTGAACTTGACTCAATTAAACAAGTCAGTAGAGTATAAGATTCACCCGATAGCATCAGTGGATGAAAGTCACGCCAAATTAGCAAAAAGCACCTTCGCCACAAAATTGGATGCAAGCAGCAGTTTTTGGCAGTTGCCTCTGGACAAAGAATGATGATTTTTCATTACTTTTATCACCATCCCATTTGGTTGTTATTGTTTTGACAGGTTGCCATTCAGAATTGCTTCTGCACCTGATACATGCCAAAGAACAATGTCATAGACCCCGGAAAGTATGGAAAGAGTAATATGCCACATGGATGACATTTTCGTACACGGTTCATCGAGGGAAGAACATGACTGTTGAGTGAGAGCAGTCCTCAAGATTCTACAAGAAGCAGGTTTGACATTGAATGACAAATGTGAATTTGCAAAACCTATGATAAAATTCTTAGGGCACATTGTATAAGCTTCAGGAATTATTGCTGACCCGCAGAAAACCAAGGCGATTAGAGAATTCCCACAGCCTAGAACCATCATAGAATTGCAAAGATTCCTTGGGGTGGTCAACCAAGTAGGCAAGGTCCTACCAAACTTGGCAGAAATCAACATGTAATTATGACAGCTGTTAAGACAGGGTCAGCAACAGACCAGCAAAATGCTTTTGACAAGATCAAAAATCTCCTAATTTCACCAGAAATTCTAGTGCACTATGACCCAGAATTGCTAAAAATTATAGCAGTGGATGCACGATCTACAGGCTTGGGCGCAGTGCTGTTTCAAGTTCAAAAGGATGGACAAAGATGACCAGTTTATTGTGCCTCAAAATGTCATGGACATAGTGACATGGTATGCAACCATTGAGAAAGAAGCATTAGCAGCCACATGGGCTTGCAAGAAGGTCTCTGATTATGTTCTGGGATTAAGGTTTAAAATTGAAATCAAACACAAACCTTTTGTTACTCTACTTTACCTAAAGGAATTTACAACAATACCATCTAGAATTCAACATTTTAAACTGAAATTCTGAAATACGATTCAGTTACTGAATATGTTCAGAGGAAGGACCAGAAAACAAGAGGTGCACTATCAAGAATACCAGTGGAAGGGGTCAAACTGGAAGATTTACTGAGGAAGTGGAAGCATATACTTCGCTCATTACCAAACACTTAACAGCCACGGAAAAGAGATTAGAGGAGATTAAGCAAACAGGATGATGAATGCATCCAAATAAAAGAGTATTGCCAGAATGGATGGCCAGATTATACTCCTAACAACCCAGTATTTTGCCAATACTTCCAACAGAAAAATCATCTCACAATAGTTGATGATTTCCCAGTTTTTAACAACAGACTAGTAATCCCTAAAACAATTTGACTCGACATTCTCCAAGAAATGTATCAAGGTCACTTGGAAGTAGCAAATTGCCGAGCAAGAGCAAGAGTCTGGCGGCCCAGCATCAGTCACTCCATTGAAGGGTTAATTATGAATTGCCTTATGTGTGCAGTAAGTAGCCAACAGCAGAGCGAACCACTGGGACCCTCCACTTTTCCTTTGAAACCATGGCAGCACCTGGGAATGGATTTATTTGAGTTTAAAAGCATTGTTTTCATCACTGACATTGATTAATACTCCAGATAGTTTGAAGTAAGTAGATTGCACAGCGTCATGGTGGAGACAGCCATTACATCACTAAAAAGAATCTTTGTGACACATGTAGGACCAGGAAGAGAAATAATGGGCCCCAGTACTTCTCCTGAACCTGGGCCCCTAATTCCTCCCCACTTTAACCGTCACCCTCAATAATGCATGATTTTTTCATTCTCTCACTGAGACACTCACATCACCATCATCCCATCTATCACACTCCATCCTCTGGCCCTTCTGGGGACGGCTCACCATTCACAGGGGACATGCATCTTACCCAACCTCTGCTCCATCCCTTCTCATCACATGCCTTTCTTTCTTCTTTATAAAGGTCAAGCTGGCACACACAGGCGTGACAGATCGCAGACCGGGGGAGGGACAGCCATCATCATTGCCCTCACTGAGTTGGAAGAGGCTGCAGCTGAGCTGGCTGTGGAGGGGAGGACAGGGATTGCTCCTGTTGGGAAGGGGAGATCGGCCTTTCCCAGCAACCTTGTACACTTCACAGCTCCATCACTTCAAATCCTGACAATCATAGTGACTCACGTGCAGTCTTATATAGCTCATGCTCATCAACTGAAACTCTGTTTTCTATTTTCTGTGCACCAGCAGATCAAGCTCACAAGGCAGTCAAGCACCAGGGCGAGCCCCCAGACTGTGTCTGAAGAGGAAGCTCTGGAAGAACCATCACAGCTCTCTCACACACCTCCACCATTCAGAGACTCACGTGTTGGTGGGGCACAGCTATAGATTAGGCATGGACTCACTTTCTGGAGAACACCTCACTGACACGTTCCTGCAGCAGTCGGAGGCAGGGACAGCCCAGGTCTCCGGCATTTGGAGGGCTGCTGGAGACCAGCCTCCTGTTCAGTCCAAGTCAGATGATAAGCCTCTGGAAACAGCCACAAACTCAATGTTGAAGATGCAACAACAGGCGGTTGAACATCAGACAGAGATTCGACATTCACTCAGCAGACTAGAGTGAATGATGAAGGAGTCCATCTGTGTTTTGTCTGATGTCATGGTTCCAACATACAAATGCCTCGAGGTCACCATGGGAAGGCTGGTGATCACCGTGGAGACTTCGGTCCAGCAGGTGTTGCCAGATTTGCACTCTGCCCTGCAGTCCATGGCCACAGACCTGGTGGGCACCATTAAGACATAGGCGACATGGCGACGAAGCATCTTGACCTCTCTCCAGTTATACCTTCTTCTGCAGGAGTCAGGGTGGGGTCCTTGGACATCCAGAGGGAGGATGAATGTCATCCGGACACCACGAGGGCCTCCTCTCAGGACACTCCAAGGTTGTGCAGCTGCTCACAGTCCCCTCTGCCTATGATACCATCCACTCCAGTTGCTCAGGCCATCGAGGCTTCTGCTTCGAAGCAGGAGACCCTTATCAGGGCGAGGCCCTCCAGGCCTTGGACCACCAGAGGACTTCCGCCGAGGTCATCACAGACATTAGGACATAGCAGTCAGCAGGCTGCCTCCACCTCTGCTGTAGATGTCGGGGCTGCACCCAGAAGTAGCAGTAGGGTTAGGAAAGTTAAGAAATGTTGATGTCACTTTTGGGTCATGGGTTTGCTGCAACTTTAAAGAAATAGCACTTTTGTGAATACACTTGATGGTTGTGTGAATGTTTTGGTCGACTGAAGGCGTTGTGAATTTGTACATTAGAATCCTCTTATGTCAAGGTTTAGCCATCCTCCCACTCAGTGATAGTGTCCCACTGAGAGATTAACATTCATGTGATGTCAACCTCAGTTGAACTAGTCTCTGCACTCTTGTGGGATGTCAGGGAGATGTGTTTATATTGTTATTTGAAGTGTGTGATGTAAGCGTTTCTAACTCTTCTTCCTCATTCAGTGAGGGCAGTTCATCAACATTGATATTCTAGTGGCATTTGTGTCTCTTCAGTGGTCATGGCAGAAGACAAGACATGTACGGGAGGAGGAGATCCCTAGGCATCTAGGCATGTCTACATCTCAGGCACAGCAGTGTTTGCATTGTTAGATGGCAGCGAAGGCTTCAAGTCTTCTCTTGCATTGCTCCTGTTCCTCAGTGGACTCTCAGTTCCCAGAGTGAGCGCGCTTACAGGGCACAGCGGATCAAAGCAGAAATCATGGCCTGGCGATTCATAAGGTCAGAACGTGTAAGTGTGAATGCAGATAGATAGGTGGGGACAAAGGATTAATTGACAAAGATGTCATGAACTAAAGGACAATGGGAGTGTCAATGGTAATGTTAAGGGCTAAAAGAGGGGCTGATAGTGGCATAAAGTTAAGAAAGCAAAATATGATAATAGCAGAACCAGGGTAGCATTGTGTGAAAGAACAACCTGGAACAAGTAACAGATGGCCCTGAAGGAGATGGGGTGGGGGAGGGGTGGTGGTGGGGGAAAAAAGGATAGAAAATGGGATAGAAGGGGAGATAAAAAAAAGGGGATAAAACCACGGAAAAATTAATAAAAATAAAATTAAAATTAATTGGATAAAAAAATGAATGTAGGAAAAAGGGGATTAAAAATGTGGGTGAGGATGGAGGAGAGAGTTCATGGTTCGATGTTGTTGGGCTTCACTGCGTTGGGCTTCACTGGAACATTGCAGCAGGCCAAGGACAGACATGTGGGCATGAGAGCAGGATGATGTATTGAAATGGCAAGCGGTCGGTCTGGGTCATAGGTGTTTCGTCAAGCGGTCACCCAGTCTGTGTTCAGTCTCCCCGATGAAGAGGAGACCACATTGGGAGCAGCGGATGCAGTAGTCCAAATTGAAGGAGGTGCAAATGAAGTTCTGCTTCACCTGAAAGGAGTGTTGGGGCCCTTAGATGGTAAGGAGGGAGGAGGTAAAGGGGCAGGTGTTGCATCTTCTGCGATTGCATGGGAAGGAGCCGTGGGAAGGGGATGAGGTGTTGGGGGTGATGGAGGAGTGGACCAGGGTGTCCTGGAGGGAATGGTCCCTATGGAATGCTGACTGGGGGGTGAGGGGAAGATGTGTTTGGTGATGTCATCATGTTGGAAATGGCGGAGGATGATCCTTTGAATGCAGAGCTGTGGGGTGAAATGTGAGGACAGGGGGGACCCTATCATGGTTCTGGGAGGGAGGAGAAGGTGTGAGGGCATTGGCATGGGAGGTGGGTCGGACATGGCTAAGGGCTCTGTCAACCGCAATGGGGGGATGCCTCGGTTAGGGAAGAAGGAAGACATGTCAGAAGTGCTGTTTTGGAAAGTGGCATCATCGCAACAGATGCGACGGAGGCGAAGGAACTGAGAGAACGGAAAGCAGGGTGTGAGGAGCTGTAGTCGAGGTAGCTGTGGGAGTTGGTGAGCTTGTAATGAACATTAGTGGACAGTCTATCACCAGAAATGGAGACAGAGCGGTCAAGGAAATGAAGGGAAGTGTCTCAGATAGACCATATGAAGGTGATAGAGGGGTGGAAATTGGAAGCAAAATAGATAAATTTTTCCAGGTCCAGACGAGAACATGAAGTGACACCGAAACAGTCATTGATGTACCGGAGAAAGAGTTCTGGAAGGGGGCCTGAGTAGTACTGGAGCAAGGAATGTTCCACATACCCCATAAAGAGACAGGCATAACCGGGACGCATGTGGGTAACCATAGCCACACCTTTTATTCGGAGAAAGTAAGACAAGTTTAAGGAGAAATTTTTCAGTGAGAGAACAAGTTCAGCCAGGCGGAGGAGAATGACGGTGGATGGTGATTGTTCAGGTGTTTTGTTTCAGATTTCCAGCATCCGTAGTATTTTGTTTTTAAATTATATACCTGTTAGTCTAACATTTGTTGTGGGTAAGTTATTGGAATCTATAACTAAAGACAGAGTGACTGAGCACTTAAATAAATTTATGCTGATTCAAGAGAGTCAACATGGATTTGTGAAAGGCAGGTCATGTCCAGTGAACCTAACTGTCTTTTTCAAGACAGTCACTAAAGTCAGTGGATATGGGAATGTCTATGACTGTATTTTATGTGGAGTTCCAGAAGGAATTTGATAAGGTTCCTCAAAAAAGAGCAAGCTGAAGTTACAGTGTCTGGAATTGGGGCAAATTGTTGACCTGGTTAGAAAATTGGTTAGGTGGTAGAAGAAAGAGTGCAGGGGTAATGAATATATATATATTCAAATTGGAAGGAAGTGTCTTGTATAGTCTGACAAGGATCTGTGATCGGGCCTTAAGTGTTTATTGTATTTATTAGTGGCTTAGATAGCACAATAGAGGGCAATATATCCAAGTTTACCAATGATACAAAGATTGGGTAGAGTAAACAGTGTAGGCAGAAGCAATTAATTACAAAGCAACGTTTTCAGATTAAGTGAGTGGGCAAAATTGTGGCAGTTGGATTTTAATGAAGCTAAGTGTGAGGCCGCTCCTTTGGATCGAGAAATGAAAGCTTCCAGTAGCTTTTAAATAGTGAAAAGCTAAGAACAGTGGAAGTCCAGAGAGATTTGGGAGTCTATGTACATAGATCATGAAAATTCAGTGGTCAGATGAAAAAAAAGTAATCAGAAAGCAAATGGAAAGTTTTCCTTTATATCAAGGGAGCTACAATATAAAGTGGAGAAAGTTTTGCTACAGCTATACAACTGCTCTGATTAGACTGCAGCTGGGCACCACTCCTTAGAAAGGATATATTAGGCTTGGAAGGAGTGCAATGCAGATTCATCAGAATTTTATGAGGGCTCCAAGGTTGAAATTATGAAGAGAGATGACATAAACTAGGCTCATATTTCTTGGAATAGAGATAACTAATGGGAGATTTGATTGTGGTTTTTGAAATGTATTCATTCACAGGAATCTAGGTGTTGCTGGAAAAGCCAACATTTATTGTCCATCCATTTGAAAAGGTCAGGATGAGCTGCCTTCTTGAACCTCTGCAGTACATGTGGTGAAGGCAATCCCACAGTGCTGCTAGGTATGGAGTTGTAGTATTTTGATCCAGCAATGTTGGAAGAATGAGAATAGATTTCTAATACAGCATAGTGTGCGACTTGAAGGGGAACTTTAGGATGTTGAAAGAAAGTAATAGGGTAGATAGAGACAGATATTTTCCACTTGTGGGGGAGTCTAGGATAAGGGTACATAGCCTTAAATTCAGAACCAGGCCATTCAAGAGAGAAGTTAGGAAATAGTTCTGCATGCAAAGGGTGGCAAGTATGGCACTCTCCACAAAAAGCAGTAGATGCTTGCTCAATTAATAACTTTGAATCTAAAATCAGTAGATTTTTTGGTAACCAAGGGAATAAAGCAATTTGGAGCCAAGACTCAACATAACAAAGGCACAAAACAAAAACAGAAATACCTGGAAAAACTCAGCAGGTCTGGCAGCATCGGCAGAGAAGAGCACAGTTGACGTTTCGAGTCCTCATGACCCTTCAACAGAATTAAGTAGAAATAGGAAAGGGGTGAAATATAAGTTGGTTTACAGGGTAGTGGGGGGGGGGGGGAAGAATGTGGGGTGGGGTTGTTGGGACAAGCAAGCAGTGATAGAAGCAGATAACCAAAAGATGTCACAGACAAAAGAACAAAGAGGTGTTGAAGATGGTGATATTGTCTAAAAGAATGTGCTAATTAAGATTGGAGAGCAGGACGAGCAAGGTTGCTCTAGTGGGGGTGGGGTGAAATAAACCATGGGTGGAATACATTTAAAAATAATGGAAATAGGTGACCATGGAAAGACATGGCTAGTAACAGGTGGTGAGAGAACATGAGAGAAAAACCTACTTGACCTCATTCTCACCGATCCACTTGTCTCAGATCCTAGGAGTGACCACCTACAATCTTTATGGAAATAAACTCCTGTCTTCACACTGAGGACATGCGTCATCATGCTGTCTTATGGCATTACCACTATGTTAAATGAGATAGATTCAAATCAGAACTAGCAGCACAAAATTGGGCATCTATGAAGCACTGTGAGCCAACAAATGCAATAGAATTGTATTCCACCACAATCTGTAATCTGGCATGTCCCTCCATCACTTTCATCAATCAGGGGATCAATCTAGTTCAATGAGGAGTGTGAAAGAGCATGTTAGGAGCAGCACCAGGGTATCTAAAAATGCAGTGCCATCCTGATGAAGCTAAAACATATGCGTACTAAACAGCGGAAGTGGCATTGTATAAGCAGAGATAAATGATCCCACACCAAAAGATCAGATTAAAGTTCTGCAGTCCAATCACATCCAGTTGTGATTAGAAACAGGCAATTAAAGAACAAGTGGGAGCTGGAGGCTCTACAAATCTTTCCATCCCATAGTGATTGTGGAGCCCAGCAACTGAGTGCAAAAGGCAAGGCTGAAACATTTACAACAATTTTCAGCAAGACGTGCTGAGTAGATGATCTTCCTGAGGTCCACAATATCATAGAAGACAGACTTCAGCCAATTTGATTCGCCGCACATGATATAAAAGAATGGTTGAATGAACTGGACACAAAATAGGGCCAAGGGCCCCGACTATATCCTGGCTGTAATGGCGAGGACTTGTGCTCCAGAACCAACTGTGCCTCTAGATAGGTTGTACCAGTGCAGCTACAACTCTGGCTTCTGAATGACAAAGTGGAAAATTGTCCACAAGAAGCAGGATAATTCAATCCAGCCATCAATCTACTCTCAATCGATAGCAAAGTGCTAGCATCAGTAGTATCATCAAGCAATCACTCACCAATAACTTTTTTAAACATTCATTCGTGGGATGTGGGTGTTGCTGGCTAGGTTGGCATTTATTTCCCATCCTAATTGCCCTTGAGAAGGTGATGGCGAGCTGCCTTCTTGAACCACTGCAGTCCATGTGCTATAGGGATACCCACAGTGCTGTTAGGGAGGGAGTTTCAGGATTTTGACCCACCGACAGTGAAGGAATGGTGATATATTTCCAAGTCAAGATGGTGAATGGCTTGGAGGGGATCTTCCAGGTGGTGGTGTTCCCAAGACTCTGCTGCCCTTGTCCTCCTAGATGGTAGTGGTCATGGGTTTGGAAAGTGCTGTCTAAGGAGGCTTGGTGAGTTCCTGCAGTGCATCTTGTAAATGGTACATACTGCTGCCACTGTGCGTGGTGGTGGAGGGAGTGAATGCTTGTGGATGGGACACCAATCAAATGGGCTGCTTTGTCCCGGATGACGTCAATTTTCTTGAGTGTTTTTGGGGCTGTACTTATCCAGGCAAGTGGAGAGTATTCCATCACGCTCCTGACTTGTGCATTGTAAATGGTGGACAGGCCATGGGAAGTCAGGAGGTGAGTTACTCACTGCAGGATTCCTAGTCTCTGACTTCCTTTTGTAGTCACTGTATTTATATCACTGGTCCAGTTCAGTTTCTGGTCCATGGTAACCCCCAGGATGTTTATAGTGGGGGATTCAGCGATGGTAATGTGATTGAATGTCAAGGGACAATGGTTAGATTCTCTCTTGTTGGAGATGTTTATTGCCTGGCACTTGTCGTGGCTCACGTGATATTTTCCACTTGTCAGCCCAAGTCTGGATGTTGTCCATGTCTTGCTGCTTTTGGACATGGATCTAGTATCTGAGTCGCGAATGGTGCTAAACATTGTGCAATCATCATTGAGCATCCTGACTTCTGACTTTAAGATGGAAGGAAAATCATTGATGAAGCAGCTGAAGATGGTTGGGCCAAGGACACTACCCTGAGGAACTCCTGCAGTGATGTCCAAGAACTGAGATAATTGATCTCCAACAGCCAAAACCTTCTTCCTTTATGCCATGGAGGGTTTTCCTCTTGATTCCCATGGGCTCCAGTTTTTCTTGGGTACCTTGATGCCACAATTGGTCAAATGCTGCCTTGATGTCAAGGGCAGTCACTCTCACGTGACCCCTGTAGTTTAGCTCTTTTATCGATGTTTGAATCGAGGCTGTAATGAGGTCAGAAGCTGAGTGATCCTTGCAAAACCCAAAATGATGTCCCCTACCCAGAGTACATTCTGCATCCTTGCCACCCTTAGTGCTTCCTCCAAGTGGTGTTCAACATGGAGGAGCAATGATTCATCAGCTGAGTGGGGGGGTGGTGGAAGTATGTGGTAATCAGCAGTGCCCATGTTTGACCTGATGCCATAAGAGGTTTATGGGGTACAGAGTCAATATTGAGGATTTTCAGGGCAAATCCCTCCTGACTGTATATCGCTGTGCTGGGTCTGTCCTGCCAGTGGAACCAGACATACCCAGGGATGATAATGGTGTTGTATGGAACATTGTTTGTAAGGTATGTTTCTGTTAGTATGACTATGTCAGGTTGTTGCTTGACTAGCATGAGAAACAGTTTTGGCACTATGCCCCAGATGTTAATAAGGAGGACTTTGCAGAGTTGACAGGTCTGAATTTGCAGTTGTCATTTCTGGCACCCAGGTCAATGCTTGTCGATGTTCAGTTTGAATTCTGCCAGGACCACTCAGCTTCACATCTCTTTACAGTCTTGGTCCAAACATGGGCAAAAGAACATAAGATGAGAGTTAGCACTCTTGACATCAAGGCAGCATTTAACCGAATTGAGCCATCATGATATTGAGTCGATGGGAATTGGGGTAAAGCTCTCCACTAGCTGGAGTCACACCCAGCATAAAGGAAGAAGGTTGTTGCTCTTGGAAGCCAATCATCTCAGCTGCAGCACACCATTGAAGTAGTTCCTCATGGTGGTGTCTTAGATTCAACCATCTTCAGCTGCTTCATCAATGACCTTGTTTCATTATAAGGTCAGAATGTTCATTGAGGATGGCATAATGTTGGATTGCCACTCCACTCCTACTTTCTTACCTGGAAATCTTCTCGATCCTGTCTTGCCCAAGCTTCTGACTCAGGCCAGGCAAGAACTATGAAGGGCAGCGTGCTCCTGAGGCATCAGTCAAGTGCTGCAGAATCGGACGGAAGGAGGCCACGTCCCCTTTTTTATGGCACTGGCTGCTGTAAATCAGGTAGTTGGAAAGTTTGCAATTTATATTGCATTTTCAGATTTCCAGTACAGGGAAATTGCCACTGGAAGTTTGCACTTGCCATGCAATCCTTACCTGAGAACTTCCGGGGTTGAGGGTGGGGGGGTTGGGGAGGTGGTGGTTGGGGGGTCCCCAGTGCACCTTTGGGGTATAGACCCAGTTACACTGCCCTGGAACTAGGAAGTTACGGCCCAATGAAGCAGTCTACACCTTCATGCAGCAAGACCTGGACAATATACAGGCTTGGGCTGGTAAGTGGCATATGAACAAGAAGCATAGGTCATTTGGCCCTTTAAGCCTGCTCCACCATTTAATAAGATCACACGAGTGCTAGGCAATGATCATCCGCAACAAGAGAGAGTATAATCACCTCTCCTTGACGTTCAATGGCATTACTATCACTAAATTCCCCCACATCAAATTCCTGAGGATCACAGTTGATCAGAAACTGAATTGGACCAGCCCTGCAAATACTATGGCAACAAAAGAAGGCCAGAGGCTGGGTATTCTGAGGTGAATGACTCACTTCCTAACTCTCATCTTTCCACAATCTGCAAAGCACAAGTCAGGAGTGTCGACTTGCCTGGATGAGTACAACTCCAAAAACAATCAAGTAGCTCAACACCATCCAGGACCAAGCAACCCTGCTTGATTTGCACCCCATCCACTGCCTTTAGAATTCACTCCCTCCACACCACCATATCATGGCTGCAGTGTGTACCACCTACAAAGTGGATTGCAACAACTCGTCAAGGCCTCTTCGACAGAATCTTTCAAACCCACAACAGGGCAGCAGGTGCATGGAACATCACCGCTTACAAGTTCCCCACCAACTCAGACAATATCCTGACTTAGAAATATATCGCCGTTCCTTCATTGTTACTGGGTCAAAATCTTAGAATTCTCCACCAACAGCACTGAGGGGTGTACCTACACCATATGATTTCAGTGGTTCAAGTAGGCAGCTCATCTCAACCTTTTCAAAGGCAATGAGGGATTGGCATTAAATGCTGGCTTCTTAGCAAAGCCCAAATTCCATCAATGGATAAAAAAACTAAGGTGGGTAAATGGAGGTAGGATACAGATCAGCCATCATCTCATTGAATGGAGAAATATGCTTATAGGGTTAAGTGGCCTGCTCCTACTCCTACGGCGTGATGTCTGCCCTTCAGCTCCTTCTTAAAGGCATGAGGAGTCAGCATCTACCATACCTACCAGCATTGTATTCCAGAGGCTCAAAATTCAATTTGAAAAGAAGAACCACCAAAGATAGTGTTTTTCTGCTCTTCCATATTTTAAGTTCATGTCCTCTTGTCCTCCCAACTGTTAAACTGGAATAATGTCTCAATTGGCATAGACAAGTGAAAGGCGAAAGGGATTTAGTATAGTATAAGATGCAGGTGCTGGAGTTTTGGAAAAGTTGACCTTAATCTATAGCTGAGGCGAAAAGCATTGGTGAAATTAAGCCAGAGTTGATTACAGCATGAATATGTTAGGGGAGGGAGGTATTGACAGAGGCAGATGTCATTAGTAGTACAAAGCTGGGCAAAGTTCTTATGCATCCATAAGTGTTGGACAAGGGATCAGAAAATAATCATTGTGGAGGTGAAGGTTGTGGGGGAGAGTCAAACCTGGGTGTTATCTATAAAAATATGAAGCTGATGTCATACTTAAGATAATGTCACTGAGGGTTAATATGTAGGTGATGTATAGTTTTGGGCCAAAGGTGGAATATTTTGGATAAAAGCAAACTGCGGATTCTGGAAATCTGAAATTAAAACAGAAAATGCTGGAAAAACTCAGCAGCTCTGGCAGCATCGGTGGAGAGAGAAACAGAGTTAATGTTTTGAGTTTGTATGACTCTTCAGAGCTAAAGAGAAGTAGAAATGTGATGGATATTATATTGTTTAAGAGAGGGTGGAGCAAAATGAAACGTCAGGGATAGATGGGAGATAAGGAGAGATTGACAAAGATGTCATGGTCACAAGACAAAGAGATTGCTATTGGTAGTGTTAAAAGAATAAAGAAGGTGTTGATAGTGGCATAAAGGTAAAATACCAGAATGTGTTAATAGCAGAACAAGGGTCAGCGCTCCGTGAAAGCACAACATAGAAACAAGTGACAGATAGTCCTGTGGGGGGTGGGGGCAGTGGTTGGGGAAAAAGGATTAAAAAATAAAATGTATATATAAAAAAATGAATAAATAAATAAAAATAAAATAAACAAACAAATATGTCAAAATTGGATTTAAAATGTGGTAAAGATGGCTCCTACACCTTAAGGACAGGCAACAAATGTTAATACCAGCTCTTTCCATGGGTCATAATGTACCAATTAACACTCCCTTTGTCTTGTGTCCATGACATCTTTGTCAATTCTTCCTTAGCTCACATCTGTCCCTCTTTCTATTTTGCTCTATCGCCTCTTAAACAATATGATATCCATCACATTTCTACTTCTCTTTAGCTCTGAGGAAGAATCATATGGACTTGAAATGTTAACTCTGTTTCTCTCTCCACAGATGCTGCCAGACCTGCTGAGTTTTTCCAGCATTTTCTGTTTTACTTTCAGATTTCTAGCATTCGCAGCAGTTTGCTTTTATCTACGGTGACTGACCTGCTGTGTGTTTTCAGTGTTACAATTTTATTACAAACTGTGATTTGTTCACTACCCAGCACTGTCTTCCAATCCTACAATTTGGTTTCTGTCATACACGGAGTACTAAAGATTGCTCTGTCACAAGTGACATCCTCTGTGATGGTGGATATGGCAAACTTTCTTCTTCAACTTCTCCATGTACTTCAACCCATCCTCTTTTACTGCCTCACCTCTTTGCTTTATTACCATGCCATTACCCTCTCAGGGTTCCAACAATATAACAAATGCTATCTCTTGCAAGAGTTTCTTCATCACATGCGCATCTGGCAATTACATCTGGTATGTCCAAAATATTCCATATGCACTATTCCTTCCGTGATACCCTGGTCCACTCCTCCATCACCCCCAATTCCTCATCCCCTTACCAGGGTACCTTCCCATGCAATTGCAAAAGGTGCAACACCTGCCCCTTTACCTCCTCCCTCCTCACCATCCAAGGGTCCAAACACTCCTTTCAGGTGAAGCAGCGCTTCACTTGCACCTCCTTCAATTTGGTCTACTGCATTCGCTGCTCCCAATGCAGTCTCCTCTCCACTGGGGAGACTAAACACAGACTGGGTGACCGCTTTGCCAAACACCTTTGGTCTGTCTGCAAGCATGAACCAGACCTTCCTGTCACTTGCCATTTCAACATCCCATCTTGTTCTCATGTCCACATGTCCATCCTTGGCCTGCTGTAATATTCTGGTGAAGCCCAATGCAAACTGGAGGAACAGCACCTCACCATCGATTAGGCACTTTACAGCCTTCCAGACTTAACATTGAGTTCAAGTACTTTAGACCATGATCTCTCCTCCATCTTTACCACTTTTTTAATATAACTTTTTAATTTTTATTTATTTTACTTATTTTTATTTATTTACTCATTTAAAAAAATATATATTTTTTTTATCCATTTTCCCCAACCATCACCCCTCCCCCTGCCTCATCCACAGGGCTGTCACCTGTTTTCATGTTGTGCTTTTATAGAGTGCTGTACTATTAAAGTATAATATCCATCACATTTCTACCCTTCTTTCGCTCCGAAGAATAGTCATATGGACTCTAAATGTTAGCTCCGTTTCTTTCTCCACAGATGCTGCCAGACCTGTTGAATTTTTATAGCATTTTCTGTTTTAATTTCAGTCATCATAGATATTGTTTAAAAAAGAGGTTAAATATTCAAGATGGGACTTTTATTTTATTCTTGGTGTGTATGGGTAACTGCCAGGCAGTCAAGAATAGTGCAAGAGCCCCCTGATTGCATCTCACTCTTGAACTAGTATTCCGTTTGATTACTGGTGAGAGGTGTGGTTCCTCTGCAGTGTGCAGACAGAGCCACAACATCATGGCTGGCTCAGTTGCACAGGGGGGCAAGAGGAAGATTGGAAAAGCAATCATTATGGGGGATTCAACAGTTAGCAAAGAGATAGGTGTTTCTGTTGCCACTGGTGTGAATCCAGGATGGTATGTTGCTTCCCTGGTGCCAGAGTCATGATGTCACTGAGCACTGAGAAAACTCTGAAGTGGGATGCTGGGAGAAGAGGGTGAACAGCTAGAGGTTGTAATGGTACCAATACATAAAAAGAAAGAGGGATGAGGTCCTGCAGGCTGAGTTTAGGGAGCTAAGGAAGAAATTAGTAAGCAGTGCCTCAAAGGTAGTAATCTCCAGATTAATCCCTGTACCATGTGCTAGTGAGTAGAAACAGGAGGACAGAGCAGATGAATGCATGGCTGGAGAGATGTTACAAGAGTAAGAACTTTAGATTCCTGGGACATTTGGACCGGGTCTGGGGAGATGATAGAACCCGTAGTAGTTGGATGGGTTGCATCTGAACAGAGCTGGAACAATGTCCTTGTGGGGTGATTTGCTAATGCTATTGGGGAATGTTTAAACTAATGTGTCAGGGGAAGGAGAACAAGGAGGTAATATTAGAGGGGAAAGTCAAGAGGCATAGAAAATTGGGAGAGACAGATCGATTTGGATCAGGAAATAGTAAGGTGTTAGGTGGGGTCAGAGTAAGAGGGAACGTAATAAGGTCCAAATTAGGTTTACTGTGCATGTATGGGTTAGTGAGCTGCAGGTGCAGGCTGCCATGTGGAAAGATGATGTCATGGCAATAACAGAGACCTGGCTTAAGAAAGAGCAGGACTGGGTACTAAGTATTCCTGGATACAAGGTGATCAGGAAAGATACAGTAGGAAAGCAAGGAGGTGGAAAAGCAGCATTGATTAAGGAGAATATTACAGTGCTGGAGAGAGGGAGATGTCCAAGAAGGATCAAGGACAGAATCTATTTGGTTAGAGCCAAGAAACAATAGAGATACTATTACGTTGCTGGGTGTATTCTGTAGGCCACCAAATAGTGGGAAAGCTATAGCAGAACAAAAATGTAAGGAAATACAAGGACTTCAATATATACTGGGATAATAACACTGTATCGCATGCACGTGTACACACACACAGATACACACACACGTACACATGCACGCACACTACAGAGTATATATTAGAGCATACAATAGTTCTCGAGTGTGATCAGGAGAATTTTCCACATAAGTATGTTTCCAGTCCAGTGAGGAGGAAGGCATTGCTGCTCTGGTTCTGGGGAATGAGGTGGGCCGAGTGAATCAAGTGTCAGTAGGGGAATATTTAGGGGACAGTGATCATAAGGTTTAGGTTGATTGCAGAATATGACAAGGAACAATCCAGAGTAAGAATAATTAACTGTGGGAAAGCCAAATTGAGTCAGGTGAGAACAGATCTGGCCCTGTAAATTGGAATCAAAGATTGTCAGACAAAACTGTAGCTGAACAATGGCTGTCTTTTAAAGAGTATATAGTTCAGGTACTGTCAAGGTACATTCCCGCAAGAGGGAAAGGTAGGGCAAACAAATTCAGAATCCAAAAGCCCTCTAGAGGCATATAAATAGTAAAAGGGCAATAAAAGGAAAAGGGATGCCGACTTACACATTTACTAAATCAATCCTTTGCATCTGTCTTTACCAAGGAAAAAGATGCTGTCCAAGTCATAGCCATAGCTGTTATCTTTGGAGGAAAGAAGATTAAGAGGAGATTTGATAGAGGTATTCAAAATCATGAGGGGTCTGGACAGAGTAGATAGAGAGAAACTGGTCACATAGAGGCAGTTGAGCACTGGATGGGCTAGAAATTGATACAGAGGAGGTATTTAGATCGGTTGGCTGTGCTTAAAAGTTAATAAGTCACCGGGACTGCATGAGATGGATCCAAGGATACTGAGGGAAGGGTGGAAAATATGGAGACACTGATTATATTCTGACCAGAGATAAGGGTGGTGCCAGAGGACTGGAGGATTGCAAATGCTACATCCTTGTTCAGAAGAGGGTATAAAGATAAGCCCAGCAATGACAGGTCAGTTAGTTTAACCTCAGCAGTGGGACAATTCAGGACAACAATAACAGTCACAAGTAATGACATGTATTGATTAATAAAGGAAAGTCACTGTCATTTTATTTAAGGGAAAAATGTTTTAAATAACTTGATTGAGATTTTTGATGAGGTAACAGAGAGGGTTGTTGAAGATAATGCTGATGATGTGGTGTGCTTGGTCTTACAAAAGCTATTTGATAAAGTGCCACTTAATAGGCTTGTCGGCAAAGTTATAATCCACGGAATAAAAGGGACAGTAGCAGCATGGATATGAAATCGGCTGAGTGGCAGGAAGCAGAGAGTAGTTTTGAACAGTTGTTTTTGGACTGGGAGAAGGTATACTGTGGGGTTTCCCAGGGTCAGTATTAGGACCACTGCTTTTTTTGATATGTACTAATGACCTAGACTTTGCTATACAGGGTGCAACTTTAAAATTTGCAGATAACACAAACTTGGAAATATTGTGAACTTTGAGGAGCATACTGATAAACTTCAAGAGCACATAGGCAGATGGTGAAATGAGTGGATAAGGCGCAGGTGCAAAAATGCAGAGAAGTGTGATTCATTTGATAGGAAGAATGAGGAGAGGCAATATCATTTTAAGGGTACAATTCTAAAGGGTGTGTAAAATCAGAGGGATCTCAGGGTATATGTGCACAAATCATTGAAGATGGCGGGACAGGTTGAGAAAGCAGTTAATAAAACATATTGGATTCTGGGCTTTATAAATAGAGGCATAGAGGACAAATGCAAGGAAGTTATGATAGCACTGTATAAATCTCTAGTTTGGTCTCAGCTGGAGTATTGCGCCCAGTTCTGGGCACTGAACTTTGGGAAGGATGAGGATACATTAGGGAGGAGGCAGAAAATACTCAAGAATGGTTGTAGGGATGTAGAACTTCAGTTATGTTGTTAGGTTGGAGAAGCTGGGCCTGCTCTCTTTGGAGAAGAGAAAATTAAGAGATTAAGAGGAAATTTGATAAAGGTATTCAAAATCATGGGGAATCTGGTCAGAGTAGGTAGGGAGAAATTGGTCACATTAGAGGAAGGATCTGGAACCAGAGGATGCCAATTTAAAGTGATTAGCAAAAGAAGCAATGATGGCATGACGACAAACTTTTTTTTACACAATGAGTGTTTAAGATCTTGAATGCATTGCCTGGATTGTCATGGAGGCAGATTCAATCAACACCTTCAAGACAGAATTGGATATCTGAAGACAAAAATTTGCAGGGCTATGGGGAAAAATCAGGGGAGTGGGACTAAGTGAGTTGCTCTTGCAGAGAGCTGCCATTGACAAGACGGGCTGAATAGGCTCCTTCTGTGACATAACCATTCTGTGATTCTATGTGGCATTGTCAATGCTTCATTTATACTCATCTCTAGTTATCCTGAATAGAGGTGATAGGCCATCACCTGCTGCATTTCTTGTGGTGATGGTGCTCTCACAATGGCATTAGCTAGGGAATTCCAGGATTTTGCTCTGGTATGGTTAAACTTTTTAGGACTGAGCAGAACAAAGAGAAGAGGGAAGAACAAGTAAACTTACTTAAAACAGATTATCTTGCTGTTGTCATGTTGCTGCTTGTGCGATGTTACTATTGTAAAGAACATATCTTTTTATTTCTGTTGGGCTGTTGTAAAGAACATATCTTTTTATTTCTGTTGGACTGTTGTAAAGAACATATATTTTTATTTCTGTGGATTAAAATTACAAAGGCTGCAGTTTGAAGGACATGTCTGCTGGAACAGTGTGAGGGATATACGCAATGTTGCTGCCCTGGAACAGAGTGTGCCATGAAAGACAGGATGATGCCAAGGAGAATTCTGGTCTAATGGGGAACTGCCTGGCAACAATGTTTTAATTGGCTCTTGACCAGGTGACCAAGGTTTGTGTGAGAGCAACGCAGCAGGATAGCTCCTGGCCTGAAAGGAAAAAGACCTATAACCTCTCTTCCTGTGTGTGTAAGATTCTAGTAATTCTACAATAATAGCTAGCTGGCCTTTTCTCCTCATATCTCTATAACCTGCTCCCTCTCTGTGAAAATTCCTGTCAAGAGGCAAAGGAGAAAATTTCTGTTAGAGGCATTGAAAGGCAAATGCTCAACCAGGGAACTAAAGACTAAAAGTGCTGGATGACCATTTCTTGTCATCAACAAAGAACTGAAAGGAATTTGGAAGACATCGATCAAAATCAGCCCATCAAATCCTGCACTCCAGAATTGGTGCTATTGAACTCATTTATCCCACCCTTAAAATCCATGTTTTTTGTGTATCTTGTATTTGTGTGTATAGGGATGGAAGAAGGGGTAGAATTTAGGTTATAGAGTTAGAAATTAGCAGCTCATATTTCTTTCTCTTGCCACTGGTTAAAGATAAACAGTTATTTACTTATTAAGTTTACAAACCTGGTGCTTGTATTCTGTTAATCTAAATTAAATAGTTAGGTAGAATTGGGACAATCTGCTGGTTCGGACAAACTTTTCACATTTGTTGCGGCTCGTGGAGCAATGGGGCTTGATATTGCAACGCACTATCCCCAGTGAGTTGTGACTGCCCAAATTGGCTGCTACATTTTCGACATTATAATCGTGATTACACTTCGAAAATACTTCAAGCATACTGTGGTTGCTGGAAATCTAAAATAAAAACAGAAAATGCTGGACTTCCTTCTGAAATGTTAATTCTATTTCTCTCTCCACAATTGCTGCATGGCTGCTTCCAGTATTTTCTACTTTTACTTCAAAGTATTCCAATGACTGCAAAGTGCTTTGGGGTGCCTTCAGTTCATGAAAATGCTGCACAGACGCAAGTTCTATCTTTTTCTTTATAATGGACATACAAAATGACTTCAAAATGGGGTTGAATTATGACTGCATGCCCAGGTCCAATAATCCCTGTACATCTAACCCCCTCTGCCACAGCCACACCTTAGTTTGACTATATATGGGGAGATCTCATCATAATTGCAGTTTTCCCAATTTTGTCCAATTGTGGACCTGCATGGCTTTCCACAGTGCGGCAAGGATGAATTGTCTGCTTTTTTGGGAGTGCACAGTCTTTCTAGCTTGCCTGTTATCCTCTCTGCCTGTATTCTTTGTTGTTTGATAGAAACAATAAACTTGAGATTGCTTCCCAAGTAGTTCTTTCTTATGCATTTTTCTCCCAGTCTGTGGTGGACATGCCACATTTCCTGAGGTTCACCTTCAAGGAGTCCTTGAACCTTAACCTCGGTCTACCTCACAGGCGCAGTCCAAATTTAAGTTGTGAATACTTAAGGTGAACACCTAAAGGATTTTATCTTCAGCATACATCCAACATGTCCAATCCATCTGAGCTGGGTGCTTTAACTTCTGCTCTTTGAAGTACCTCAATGTTGGGTACTTTGTCCTCCTAATTGATGCCCATAATGTTCTGTATGCATCGCATGTGGAACCTGTCCAACTGCTTAAAAGATCTGGAGTAGGTAGTCCATATCTCACAGGCATAAAGGAGGGTAGGTGTTACCACAGCTTTGTACACAACTTACTAATACCAATGTCCATCCAGGATCCTCCACCCCTTCCCGTCCCTCTTACCCCACCGCTTCTTCTAATCCCAGCCCTTGCTGTATTTTCACTATACCCCCTGACCTTCCCCTCTTTGATGCTGAACGTTCTGTATTCAGAAAAGGATGCAGTTTCATACCCTTACACCCACACCTCAATTAACTTTGCGCTTGGCACGATGCTGAACTCTTCTTCCGCCACCTTAGTCTCTGTGCTCACTTCTTCAGGCAGGAGTCCTGTCCCCGTGCAACGGATCCTTTCGCCCACCTCCAGTATTCTTCTCCACCTGGACCCCCCACTTCCTTGCTCTTGATCTTTTCATTGAGAACTGTCGGTATGACATCGGCTGTCTCAATTTCCCTGCTCCTCTCATCCACTTCAACCTGTCTCCTTCTGAACTTGCTGCACTCCTTTCTCTCAGGTCCAACCCTGACTTTGTTATCAAACCTGCCAGCAAGAGTGCTGTTGTTGTCTGGCATACTGACCTCTACCTCACAGAGACTGAGCCCCAACTCTCAGACACTTCTTCCTACCTTCCCCTGGACTATGACCCCACCATCAAACATCAAGCCATTGTTTCCAGGACTGTCACTGACCTCATCTCCTCTGGAGATTTTCCCTATACAGCTTCCAACCCCATAGTCTCCAAACCCTGGACAGCCCGCTTCTACCTCCTTCCCAAAATCAGGACTGTCCCAGTAGACCGATCATGCCAGCATGTTCCTGCCCCACGGAACTCATTTCTTCCTATCTTGACTCCATTCTCTCTCCTCTTGTCCAGTCTATTCCCACCTACATCCATGATACCTCTGAAGCCCTACGTCATATCAACAATTTCCAGTTCCCTGGCCCGTCTCCTCTTCACCATGGACATCCAGTCCCTCTACATCTCCATCCCCACCAGGATGGTCTGAGGTCTTTCCGCTTCTTCCTTGAACAGAGGTGTGAACAATCCCCATCCACCACTACTCTCCTCCATCTGGCTGAACTTGTTCTCCCACTGAAAAATTTCTCCTTTAAATAAAAGATGTGGCTATGGGTACCCCCATGGGCCCCAGTTATGCCTGTCTCTTTATGGGGTATGTGGTACATTCCTTGTTCCAGTCCTACTGAGGCGCCCTCCCACAACTCTCTTTTCGGTACATCAGTGACCGTATTGGTGCCACTTAATGGTCTCATCTGGACCTGGAAAAGTTTTGCAATTTTGCTCCCAATTTCCACCCCTCTATCATCTTCACATGGTCCATCTCTGACACTTCCTTTCCCTGACCTCTCTGTCTCCATTTCTGGTGATAGACTGTCCACCAATATTCATTACAAGCCTACCGACTCGCACAGCTACCTCGATTACAGCTCCTCACACCCTGCTTCCTGTAAGGACTCCATCCCGTTCTCTCAGTTCCTTCGCCTTCATCGCATCTGCTCCAATGATGCCAACCTTCAAAATGGCGCTTCTGACATGTCTTCCTTCTTCCTTAACTGAGGCTTCCCCACCCCCCGCCACTGTGGTTGACGTGGCCCTCAAAAGTGTCCTACCTATTTCCCGTGCCTCTGTCCACAACCTTCCCCTTCCTCCTAGAACCATGATAGGGCCCCCCTTGTCCTCACTTTTCACCCCACCAGCCTCTGCATTCCAAGGATCATCCTCTGCCGTTTCCACCAACTCTAGCATGGTACCACCACAAAACACATCTACACCTCACCCCCAAGTCAGCATTCCATAGGGACCATTCCCTCTGGGACACCCTGGTCCACTCCTCCATCACCCCCAACACCTCACCCCCTTACCACGGCACCTTCCCATGCAATCGCAGAAGGTGCAACCCCTCTGCCCCTTTACTTCCTCCCTCCTTACTCTACAAGGGTCCAAACACTCCTTCAGGTGAAGCAGCGCTCTTCAATTTGCACCTCCTTCAATTTACTCTACTGCATTCGCTGCTCCAAATGCGGACTCCTTTACATTGGGGAGACCAAACGCAGACTGGGTGACTGCTCTGTGGAACACCTTTGGTCTGTCTGCAAGGGTGTCCCAGACCTTCCTGTTGCTTGCCATTTCAACACACTATCCTGCTCTCAAGCCCACATGTCCATCTTTGGCTGCTGCTATGTTCCAGTGAAGCCCATTGCAAACTGGAGGAACAGGACCTCAACTTCCAGTTGGGCATTTTACAGCCTTCCGGACTTAACATTGAGTTCAACAACTTCAGACCATGAAATGTCTCCTCTATCTTCACCCCTTGTTTAATCCCTGTTTCTAAATGTATTTTTATTTACTTATTTTTCTTCATTATTTTATCCCATTTTAAATCTCCTTTTTCTATCTTTTTTCCCCAAGCATTGCCCCCCTGCCCCCACTACCAAACAGGCCATCTGTTACTTGTTCCATGTTATTCTTTCTTCCGGACTCAAAACGTTAACTCTGTTTCTCTCTCCACAGATGCTGTGAGACCTGCTGAGTTTTTCCAGCATTTTGTTTTTATTTATTATAATTTTGAACCTCATTTCCTCGACAGTCTCTTGTACAAAATGGGCAAATGCTGAACTTGATCTGGCAATTCTATTTGCCACCTCATTGTCAATGCAGACATTTCTGGAAATTGTGCTTTCGCGATAGGTGAAGCTATCTATACCCTTCCAGGTTGTGTCATTGGTAGTTATAGCAGGTGGGTTTTAGTTAGAATTTGGTAGCGGTTTGTAAAGCTCCTGGGAAAATCTACTGGTCATAATAAAGGCAGTTTAACCGTCGCCCCGTCAATCTCGCCGATCCAAATAAACGTATTACATCGGTTTCCTTTGTCTGCCGCTAGAGTGTGCACTTTACCTTAGGAGGAACCGGTCTTGTTTACATCCAATTCTCCAACGCCCGCACCCACCCCGCGCCCCCTCCCCCGGCTGCTGAGGCATTGAATGGAAGGCGGTGGAGGTCTCCCGGGGCGACGGAGAGGGCGTGGAGAACACGTGCCGTGTGACACAGAAGGGGGCGGTGCCAACGCTCGCGGCTTCAATTCGATCCAATCACCACCGAGGGCGTGCAGTTTAGGCCTGCATGTTGGACCAATGCTGAGCGGTGGGGCGGTGTGTGAAGGGGCGCGAGAGGCGGCGCTTGCATGACCCGAGAGAGAGAGAGACAGAGAGAACAGAGCGCGAGCGGTAGATAGGTTCTGGCTAAGAGAAAGAAGCCGGAACGGGTGAGAAAAAAAAGGGGGGTGGGGAAGATAACACACCAAACGAAGACGTTTTCACCTCATAAAACCGCCGTATTGGGTTCATAGCCGCAACAAAGCTGCTGGGACGTGCGTGTGGATTTTTGTTCCTCGAGGAAGATGGCTCAGCGGGTCCGTCGGAACGGCTCACCGACTAGCGCAATGAGCGGCAGCAGTGGCGGCGGTAGTAGTAGTAGTGGTGGTAATAATAGTAGTAATAGTACTAGTGGTGGTGTTGGCCGGCCTCAGCCCATGAGGGCCACCGTACCGTTTCAGTTGAAGCAGGGCAGCCCGACGAGATGTGTTGGTGGAGCGGGGCGGCAGCAGCAGCAGCCGGCGGCCCCCTCGCGGAGCAGCCCCACCAGGAGTCAGCAGCAGCAGACGGCCCCCTCGCGGAGCAGCCCCACCAGGACTCAGCAGCAGCAGACGGCCCCCTCGCGGAGCAGCCCCACCAGGACTCAGCAGCAAATGCACCAGGCGGCCGCCGCCACTACCATCTCTCCTTGCTCCTCGCCCACTCCTCTGTGGGCCTCCGGGGCAGATTCTTCACGGGTCAGACACAGGAAATCTCCAGAACACAAGGGCTCCCCGGAAAGGAAGAGCCCAAATTCTCCTATCTGCAAAGGTACTACTCCACCTGCTCCAAACATACAAGTAATCTCCGGAGGGTGGGGGTCGGATTTAACAAGTTTATTATAATCTTTCGAAGAAATGTGATAATCTTTTTAAGTTTTTAATTTTTGTGTTTTGGACTAATTATGTAGCTCACTCTCTGGATAAACAAGTAACTGAAGCAAACTTCCAAATTCAATATGTTAAATTGTTTCTAATTCACTATTTTTCTTTCCACTGTCAATTTTCTCCCTTCTCATGAGGACATTGCTAGTTTGGATATGGTTGCACAAGCCATTGTTCCTGTGAGCCGACGCAAGGAGCGTCAGCAGGCTGTTGATCTGAAGGATACCACGACCAAGCGTGGTCTTATTTTCCCCTGAACACATGCACACTTCTCAGCAGGAGTATTAGATGCTGATCAAGGCTGCAGCCAACTTTCTCTTTCTCTGTATTTTCTTTCCCCTTTCCTTTCGCGCCCCCCGCCCCCCCCCCAAGTTCTGGGCACTGAGACTAAATGTAATAGTGGAACTGCTGCCCTGGGTGAGATCAGCTAATAAAACACAGACTGCAGTTCATTGCTTTGTGCAGCATTTTTTTTCCCCAGATACAGCCTTCAGTGGGGGCAGGGAGGAGGAATGTAGTTCCTCAGGGTAATTATTGCACTGTGTGAATGTTCGGTACACCTGGAGATGTGTATGATTCTCGTTCACTTTCCTACCCTTGTCTCGCTAGGAAACTTGGGAGGGGGCAAGGAAGTGAATCGCAATTTAAGGGATAACCAGACTGTTTTACTGTACATTTTGGCATCAGAAAGGCATTTTCCTTTGAAAGAATTTGTGCTTCCTACTATTGTTTTTTTTTGAGAGAATCTGAACAAGACACTAATGGTTTGGAGCAGAACTACTATACCCTTACTGATGCCTTGACAGGACATTGGTTTCACGGACTCTAAACAAAGCTCTGGGAGGTTAAATTGTGGTTCATATGTAACTTCTGCACTTGGGAGGAGAGTTAAATACATGCATGTCCACAGTTTCCTTTTATACACAGAATCCTGATGTATTAAATAGTTTCTGTTTTTCTGGATTTACATGTTAAGTAGTATGAATTTAGCCAGTCTAATGGTAACTTTTTTAAACTGAGGTACTGGATCTCAGGTTACTGTATTGCCTGTTTTGGATACAGTTGGTGTCCTCTACTTGTGGCTTTTAAGGTCCTTTGTGAAACAGTTTAGAATGTTCTCAAACCCAGTTTTTGCTGGCTAATGGTAACAGAAAATGCAGGAAACACTTGGCAAATCTGATCAAAACTGGAAAGATAGAAACTGAGTTACCATTTCAGGTAGATGAGCTTTTGTCAGATCTTAAGGTCATCAACCTGAAATGTCAAACTAATTTCTCAATGCACAGATGCCACCTGACGTGAGTACTTCCAGCATTTTCAGATTTATAGTATTTGCAATATTTTTCTTTATATTAGCTTTGTGCAATCATAGTACATAGTTGCAGGGGGTGAAAACCAGCAGTGGTTATTGAGGTTAGGTTGGACTGTTCGTTGAATGGAAGTTGGTAAATTTATATTTCCCTATGCAAGATTTGCATTTTGGGGTTCTCCCATTTGAATGAAAGTATTGTCTCCATATGTACTTGATGCAAGTGGCAGTCTGTGTCCATATGCAGCAAGACCTAGACAATATGCAGGGTTGTGCTAACTGGCAAGTTACAATTGTGCACCACAAGTGCCAGGCAATGGCCATCTTCAGAGAATCTAACCATCTCCCCATGACATTCAATGGCATTACCATTGCTGAATCCCCCCTCTATCAACATCTTGGGATGGAGGGGGGTGGTGGCGGTGTGGTTACCATTGTCCAGAAACTTCACTGGGCCAGCCATACAAAATCGATAAGGAGGAAGTGTTGAATAGATTGTCAGAACTTAAAGTTGACAAGGCACTGGTGAGATGCATCCAAGGATATTGAAGGAAGTGAGCGTAGAAATTGCAGGAGCAGGCCATAATCTATCAGTCTTCCCTAGACTCTGGGGAGGTGCCAGAGGACTGGATAATTGCAAATGTCATGCCCTTGTTCAAAAAAGATTGTAAGGGATAAGCCCAGCAATTACAGACCAGTCAGTTTAACTTTGGTGGGCAAGTTTCTAGAAACAATTATTCGGGATAGAATTAGTAGTCACATGGAAAAATATGGATTGATAAGGGAGAGCCAGCATGGATTTCTAAAGGGGAAATCCTGTTTAATAACCTGCTAGAGTTTTTTGAAGAGGTCAATGAAGGTAATGTTGATCTAGTGTACATGGACTTTTAAAAGACATTCGATACAGTGCCACACAACAGACTTGAGAAGTTTTTGCTCATGGAATGAAAGGGACTGTCGCAATGTGGATACAAAATTGGCTGAAAAAAGAAAGAGTAATGGGCAATGGATATTTTTCGGGCTGGAGGAAGGTTTGTAGTGGAGTTCCCCAGGGATCGGTATTGGGACCCTTGCTTTTCCTGATGTATACGAATGATCTAGACCTTGGTGTGCAGAGACAATTTCAAATTTTGCGGATGATACAAAGCTTGGGAGAGTGGTGGACTGTGTGGAACTTCAAGAGGACATAGACAAGTTGGTGGAGTGGGCAGATAGGTGGCAGATGCAGTTCAATGTGCAGAAGTGTGAGATGATGCATTTTAGTAGGAAGAACATGGACAGACAATATAAAATAAGGGGTGACATTTAGAAGGGGGTGCAGGAGCAGAAAGACCTGGATGTATATGTGCATAGATAATTGAAGGTGGCAGGACAGGTGGAGGGGGCAGTTAGTAAAGGGTATAGTATCCTGGGCTTTATTAATAGGGGCATAGAGTACAAGAACAGGAGGTTATGCTGAATTTATATAAGGCACTCGTGAGACCTCAGCTGGAGCATTGTGTACAGTTCTGGGTGTCTTGTTATAGGAAGGATGTGAACACATTGGTGAGAGTGCAGAAGAGGTTTAAAAGAATGGTTCCAGCGATGAGAAACTTTAGCTATGAAGATAGATTGGAGAAGTTGGGATTGCTCTCCTTAGAGAGAAGGTGGCTAAGAGGAGATTTGACAGAGATGCTCAGTATCATGAGGGGACTGGACAATGTAGATATTGAGAAGCTGTTCCCGCTCATAAAAGGATCAAGAATGAGAGGGCACAGATTTAAAGTGATTTGCAAAAGAAGCAAATGTGACGTGAGTAAAATCTTTTTCGCATAACGAATGGTTTGGGTCTGTGGTGGAGGTAGGTTCATCGAGGCATTCGAGAGAGCTTTAGATTGTTTCTATTCAAACAATGTGCAGGGATATGGGGAAAAGGCAGGGCAATGGCACTCGGTCATAATGCTCATTCGGAGAGTGGTGCCGAGCAGGGCCGAGCAGCCTCCTTCAGTGACTGGCCACAAGAGCAGGTCGGAGGTTGGGAATTCTGTGGAAAATACCAACCTTCTGACTTGCTAAAACTGTCCACTGTACAAGGCACAAGTTAGGACTGTGATGGAATGCTCTCCACTTGCTTGGATGAGTGTTGCTTAAACACCCCTGAAGAAGCTGAATATCATCCAGGACAAAGCAGCTCACGTAATTGATACTCCATTCACCACCTTAAACAATCACTCCCTCCATCACTGCACTGTCAGCAGCGTGTACCATATACAGGATGCACAGCAACAACTTGCCAAAACTCCTTCAACAGCACCTTTCAAACTTGCAACCTTCACAAGGGCAGCAGACAAATGGGAACATCACCTGCAAGCTCTCCTCCAAGCCACTCACCATCCCGATTTGGAACTTTCTTGCCATTCTTTCACTGCTGGGTCACAATCCTGGAAACCCCTTCCTAACGGCACTGTAGATGACCAGCACCAGATGGACTGCAGTAGTTGAAGATGGCTCACTACCACCTCCTCGAGGCAATTAGGGATGGGCAACAGGTGCTGGCCTTGCCGGTGGTGCGCTCATCCCATGAATTAATTTAAAAGAAAATGTTGGCTGCCTAAAATGGGAAATACTCTGTTCCCTGGCCTTGACCAGCTTACACAACCCACACCAACTGTCTGGTTATTTTTATACCCTTTTTTGTATGCTACTTTGTTCGATTCACACTTGAGTGAAAGAGCTGTAGTTAGTTGTTAACTTAAGATATGTTAACCTCTAACTTCAATGTGATAGAGTACAATTCTTCTAGTCTCACTAAGCATTTTAATGAAAATGAGTAAACCAATATTCGAATGGAGGAATAATTGCTGAGTTGATATGACATCGTATTCTGAAAAAAGTCCTTATTTGACCCATGGCATATAGAAAAGGAACAACTAATTTTCATTTGTGCAGGACCCTTTTTAAAGAACTTGGAATGCCTGATGATTTTCTTGAGTGGTGGTGTTTGAGAGGAATGCTGACTAGGCCGTTAAGTGAATGACCAACTCTTTAGATACTGTCATGGAATCCGATATACAAATTGATTATGGAAATTGGATCAAATACATGTTTGGGGCACAGCCCAAGTGAGGTTTGTAGCTTTTCAAGTCCGCAATGTAAATTTTTCTTAGTTGTCACCTTATCCACTACATGAGCTCCAGTGCATGGAATTTTTTGTTTAGCTATATTAAAAGCCTTGCACATGACATGCAATTCCTGTGTCTTTTTTTAACTCATTTGTGGGATGTGGGCGTCGCTGGTTAGGCTAGTATTTATTGCCCGTTCCTAATTGCCCTGGAGAAGGCGGTGGTGAGCTTCCACTTTGGACCGCTGCAGTCCCTGTGCTGTAGGTAGACCCAGAGTGCATTAGGGAGGGGGTTCTATAATTTTGATCCAGTGACAGTGAAGGGATGGTGATATATTTCCAAGTCAGGATGGTGAGTGGCTTGGAGGGGAACTCTCAGGTGGTGGTGGTGGTGGGCCATGCTTCAAGGGAACCAGCTATAATAGATCTATGTCAAAATTGTTCCTTCACATTTAAACTCAGTAATATATCTGCAACTTAAAAAATAAGATGTGGAAAACATATCAGTGAAAAGCACAGTGAATATCTCAAACCAAATGCAGAAAAGATAACGGCACTATCCTATTTCTCACCTACATGCTGCCTCGATGACAGCACCTGAAAATGCAGCATCAGTTGCCAGTAACACTCAGCTCTACCTCTCCACCTTCTTGCTCAACCCTCCACCATATCGTGTTTGACATCTTGAGAGATGGTAATGCAGCAGTGGCTATGCTCTGGATAAGTATCCAGAGGATTAGACTGATGATCCAAAGACATGAGTTCAAATCCCACAGTGGCAGCTAGGACAGTTGATTATGGGAAATGTAGAGTTAAAAATCAGTAATGTTAATAATTTGATATAAAATGACAGTTTGGCCCTAGCTGGTGTGTTGTCTAATTCTGGGTACTGCACTTTAGGAAAGATGCAAAGGCTTTGGAGAGTGAAGAAGAAATTGGGAAGAATGGTTCCAAGGATGAGAAGCTTTAGTTATGTGGATATCTGGGAAGCTGAGGTTGTTCTCAAAGCAGAAGCCTGCGGAAATTTGAGAGGGGTGTTAAAAATTATGAAGGTATAGTTTAACTCAATTCATGATGAGTCTTAGAATTGCCAACTGAGTTGGTTTTTGCCTGTTATGTTTCTGTATGTAAAAACAGTCACTCAAATTGGCTGTTGGCGTACTCTTTGAGATATGATGGGTGCTGTATAAATCCAAGTTCTTTTGAGATATTTGGTGGGATAGAAAGCATGTCTTTGCAATTTTGTTGTGGAAATTTCTGCGAGGACTACATCAAAAAACCTGGTAAACTTTCTAACTGCGAGACATTGACTTCTAATAAAATGCTGACGAGAGCACAAGTAATGCAATATTTAATTTTCAACAGATTTAACCACTAAGTCAATCTGATATACTGAACTTTTCCAACAATAAGTTAAGATTAGCAAAAGAGATACAAAATGCATTTTGATGACAGCAAAGTTTTGGAACTGCAAAGATTTGTGGTTTAAATATGGGTAAATTTAGAAGTAAGAGCAGTAAAATGGTGACTAGTTTGAGGCTAACATGGCTGGAATGGACCCTGTCCTTTAAGCCAAGCAATCCACATTCATTAATTATAAGAGAGATCCAAGTGAGAGGACTCTGCACTAAAAGCTGCTCGAAGGAAAGTCCAACAGACTGCTGGGTACTGTGCCAGTGACTACGGGATATAAATTTTCCAGAACATCCAGATTTCTTATGATACGGAGCAGGTTGGTGGCATCTATAATGGGACCAAAAAGGCCACAAGCCCATCAAAGAAACCCACTCCACTGGAACCAAAGACAGGGGAGATCATCATTAACTACACTACACATTTGGAGAGATGGATGGAACACGATCTTGAGTTGAGTTGTATGAAAACATCACTTGGGAAGCTCTGGATGTCGTTGGGAACCTGCCTGTCATTGAAGAGAAGGATATCAAACCTGCAGTGCAGGAGCTTAGCTAAGCTGTTGACCTGTTTGCTAGTGCAAAGCTCCAGGTGATGCGATACTGCCTGAACTTGTCAAGCACAGGAAACTGGCATCCACTCAACCTTCTCCCTCTCTAGAGGGAGCAGACAGTGTTTTAGGATATGCATGGTACAAAAAATGTGACCCTGTGGAAGAAGGTGGGGGTGATGGCAGTGGTTGCAACAACTATTGAGGCATCTGGCTGCTGAACATAATGGAAGTATCTGCCCATGTTGTACTTGTCAGACTGCAGATTTAGTCTTAACACATATATCCCGAATCCCAGAACTGGAAGATCCACAATCGACATGATGTTCTCAGTCCAGCAGCTGCAAGAGAAATCCTATGAATGAAGGAGATCACTATATATTGCCTTTGTCAACCTCACCAAAGCAATCAACCGTGTGAGCAGGGATAATCTATATAAGCTGCTGAATAAAAATTGGCTGGCTGTTGAAGTTTGTGTTCTCTTTTCCACAATGATAAGATGGGCAAGGTCAGCTATGATGAAGCAACATGGGAACCCTTTGAGATCTACAGTGGGGTCAGAAAGGATCGTTCTGGCACTGACACTTCTGGTTAAGTTCTTTGATGTCATGTGTCTTCAGTTCATCTCTACATGTCTGCTTAGATACCGGAACTGATGGAAAGGTGATCAACTGAGATCTAAGGCAAAAATGTACCTAGTCCTCACCGGACAGCTGCTTTATGGTGCTGATGCTGCACTAGCATTTCATACTGAAGAACAGCTTTGGAGGCAAATGGACTGACTCTCATGTCTGTGAAGATTTGGCTTCAGGCAAATTTCATGGCCTCAGTTGTTGCCATTATCGCCATTAATCAGCAATGACACAGGTGATGCTGGAGGTTGTTGATAGCTTCAGACATCTCGGCTCCATAATTGGCAATTCTTGATACTGAAGTCAATACTTGCATTGTAAAAGCTGCAACTGTTTTGTCCAAGCTGACTAAGAGTTTGGAGAAACAGTAACCTGACAGAATACCAAGCCTGCATCCTCAGTGCACTTCTCTGCAATAGTGATACCTGGGCAACATATGCAAGGCAGGGGAAAAGGCTGAGCATTTTCCAGCTTGGCTGTCACGTATCCTTGGCATCGCATGACAGGGCAGCAATGTCATCATCTGAGGTCCTGGAGAGGGCTAATTACATCAGCGTACACTCCTCACCAAGCCAGCAATGTCCTGGCTCAGCAACATTCAGTCATCTAACAGATGACTGCTGGACACCCAAAGACCTTCTGTATGATGAACTAGCCACAGGATCATTACCTGCTGGATGCCCATACACCAGCTACAGGGATATCTGTAAATGAGAGGGGAAGATGGGGGACAGTTGCCATAGGTGGTGATATCTGGAGGAGGATTGGAAGGGGCCAGCAGAAACGAAAACTCTGTTGGCTGAAAAGAGAGCCCAGAGAAAACCGAGGCTAGTGAATCGTGTACCTTCTCAACCCACTCTATCTCTCTGAAGCAAATGCCTCAGGGACTCCCATGCCAGTGGGATACCTGAACCACACCAGGTGATGTTTAACAGAGTTGACTGCCAGGCTGCAAACCATCATCCTGAGATGGAAGGCTGCCAAAGAAATTTATAATCCTGAAGAGGTGGAGAGAGTAGTCAAATCCAGCAGATTGTTCTGAAAGAACAGAGTTAAGGGGCATGAGCAACTAAGGCCATTATCAGTGGTATAAAGTAAAAAATGAAAAAATTAAAGTGAAAGGCATTAGATCTGAATGCATGAAGCATTTGATAGGAAATGGATGAATTAATGGTACAATTATAGATAAATGTTTTTAACCCAGCAATCATTACTGGGACATGGATGCAGAGTAATCAAGGTAGGGAACAAAATATTCCATAGTATTTGAATTTTAGGAAAGATAAGCAAAATGGAAAATAATGTGAGCGCCTTGATAAAGAATGAGATATAGGCACCTATGGGAAAGATTAATAGCCCAGAAAATAGAGATTATAGAATCCTAATGGTTTGAGCTAAGAAATAGCAAAGGGCAGAAAACAAGAGCAGCTTGTAGGTCTTCTCAGAGTAATCAGTTTATTGGACAGTGTATCAGGAAATTGGAGGAACCATATAGCAAGGGAAATGCAATAATCATGGGGAGCTTTAATTTTATAGACTGGGCAAACCAAATTGGCATAGCTATCTTGCAGGATGAGTTGATAGAATGTATTAAAAAGCTTTAGAACAGTATGTCAATGAGCCAACAGCAAGAGGCTGTTTAGATCTATTGTGTAATGGGCTAGTTAATTTGTAATCTTGTCGTAAAACATCCTCTGGGGAAGTGTTTTCATAATATGATAGAATTTCATATTAAGTTGGAAAATGATAATGTGCTTAAGTCTGAAGCTACATTTCAAATTTAAATAAAGGCAGTTAGAGCATGAGAGGTGAGTTGGTTGATGTAAATTGGGAAATTAGATTTAAAAGATATAGGAAATAAGCAGTGACAAACACACTAAATAATTCATAAGTCTGAACAAATTAAACTCCACTGGAAAAGTGGTACAAACAGGCAAACTTGGGAAATTAAGGGGTGCCAAAAAGCATAATAAGTTTGAGGACTGGGAGGATTTTAAAAATCATCAAAAAATGACCAGATTGATAGAAAATAGAATGAGTAAGCTAACAAGAAATATAAAAATACATTGTAAAAGCTTTCACAATTATCTAAAAAGGAAGACATTAGTAAATTCAAACGTGAGTCCCTTTAGAGGCAAAGACAGGAGAAAGAATGGGCAATAAGAAAATGGTGCAAATATTAAACAAATGTTTGTTTTCACAGTAGATGATGCAGAACATAATGGGAATTTTGGGAAGCTAAAGATCTAATGAGAAATTTCAAGTAATTAATAAGAGAATGTATTTGAGAAATCCATGGTATTAGAAATTGTTGGACCTGATGGCCTACACCTTAGGGTTTTAAGAGGTGGCAAGGGAGTATGTGGATGCATTCATTTTAATCTACCAGAATTCTCTGGAAGCAATTGGGCAAGAAGGTGGCAGATGGACTATAATGTGGAGAATTATGAAATTATCTGCTTTGGTAGGAAGAATAGCAAAGCAGAATGATTTAAATGGTAAGACTATTAAATGTTCATAATCAGAGGGCTTTGGGGATCCTTGTGTATAAGACAAGCTAGTGTGCATGTACAGCAAGCAGTTAGGAAGATAGATACTTCGAATTCCCTTATTGCAAGAGGGTTGGAGTATGAGAGTAAGTCTTATTGCATCTATATATCTGGTTATGGCAAGACCACAACTGTACTATCTACAGTTTTGGTCTCCTTACCTAAGGAAGTCAATGTGCTTGCCTTGGCGTTGCAAAGGTTCACTGGGTTGATTCCTAGGGTGAGGAGGTTGTCCTCTGAGGAGAGAGAGAGTATAAGGGGCCCATATTCTTTCTAGTTTATAAGAAAGAGGTGATCCAGTTGAAAAGTATAACATTCTTAAAGCTTGACCGTGTAGATGCTGAGAAGCTGTTTCACCATGCTGGAGAGGCTAGAAATAAAGTGTATAATCTGAAGGGTTGGCTTGAAGGGCTGAGCAGAAAGTAAAATTCCAAGATCCAGCTTTTGATGTGACACCAACTACTTGGATACATTTCTGGTTGTCGCTTTGGGGTCTCGGTGGTGAGCCCAGGTTGTTTTATCAAAAGGTTCATTTGAGTTCACTTTGATTTCATACCAGAAATCAATTACAACTGTTCAGTTATGACAGAGAGAAAATAACTCAATTTTCAGAGTTTGACTTCAAAAAATCCATGATATTGTTGTGTGCCAGTACATTAACTTTCAAGGTTACAGATTTTGGTAACATGGCAGCTTGTCAAAATTGTGCAGATTAAAGAGGAATATTTTGGAACATCGGCACTTCTTTAAAAAAAAAGGTCATTTGGGGGAATAGCGCACTTGCTCAGCCTCCAGAGAAATGAATAGCCTATTATTCAAATGGGTGAAGGGAATATGGGGTAGAACACTTTTTGAGTTTGCCATTAAGAGCTAGATGTGGATTTATCCTCCTTTTTACTGTTGCATTGTAAAGGGACTGCTTCTGGAAACAGATCTCAGTTCTCCATCCACCCACCCCAACATTTTTTCATCAGTTAAGTGGGGCTGTTGGCTGATGTTGAGCTCCCTTTACAATTCCTCAGATAATGAAGCAGCCCATATCTGCCTGCACCAAGATCTGGACTTCATTCTGGATGTTGGGTTCATCATGCCATTCATAAAACGCTAATGTCAGGCCATGACCATCTCCAAGGAGACTAGCTACTTCCCCATGACATGTAATGGCATTATCTTGGAGGTGAAAAGCATGTTGCCTACTTGAGTACGTAGACTTTTATGCACTAACACCGCAGAGACTGACAGAAACATTATTTAATCTGACCCACTTCAGAATATGAGCAATAATTTCGACAGGGCAGTCCCATATAGAGTTTAATGAATAATTTTTTTTCAGCAGCAAGTTAGCTAAAACCAAGTTTTATTTCAGGCATTCCTCCTGAGCTATCATTGTGAATGAAAATAATTGAGAAAATCTTCCACTGTAGATGCAGAATGAAATTGTTTTTGTCTCAATATGAAGTCTTCCTTTTACCTTCTGTCTCCACCCCATGCAAACATATACCAGCTCAGTCTGTAACAAGTGTTGGAGTGCTTTGATTTGATGGATGATGATGACCCTGCTAGGCTAGGTAAACTTTGTTAACATTTTGTAGATTTTGTAGCACTTGGGTAAACCTATAATTAAATCCCTGCATTTGAGGTATTGCGTGGGGTTTATCTGCATAATTTAAAATTTCTTTTTTTTCTGGGACACCATACCTCTTGTTTCTACCAAACTGCTTTTGAAATTGCTGGTGCAAATCTCCATCTGGTTATGTTGCTCAGCGCATTGGAAGATTAGATTCCTGAGTGCTAAGAGTATGACAAAAATATCTTCATTTTTAAAACCAGAGAAAAATCGGGAATGAAGCTAGACCTTTAAGCTCAAACAACCTTGTGCTGTTTGCATGTCTTTTAATTTACACTTGTATACATGAATCAGAAAAAAGTCTTCCTGTTATAACTAGTGGTTAAGGATTTCCAGATTATTTTTGTTTAAAATTGTGAAGTTGAAAAGCTATTATTTGAATTTACAAGGTGTCCTTTTCCCTGGTTATCCAATCTGTGCTTTCATTTTTAGTTAAAAGTTTATCCCTTTTAAATTTACTTTATCTCGTGTTAGCATTAGTTTCACAGGTACCAGCAATTTGCTGATATTTCACCATTTTTGGTGTCAATCTAGACAATTAGAAGGTAATTCAACATTACTGGGGATCCAAGCTTAGTTGAATTAGTTGAAGCAGTACTTGGAGGGATTTAATTACAGGTTTACCTAAATGCTACAAAATCCACAAGATGTTAACAAAGTTTACCTAGCCTAGCAGGGTCATTGTCATTCATCAAATCAAAACACTCCAACACTGGTTATATCAGACTGGGCGGATTGGGAAGCATTCAAGCTATGAAGTGTTTTTTTTATTTGGTGAAGTGCCAATCTTTACCTGCATTTGAGACCTGATAGACTTCCATGTCACTAGTCTATCTCTGATTTCACTCATGGGAAAGATTCCTGCACACTCAAGTAGCTTCATTCAGTGCCATGAATTTGTGGAAGCTTGGCAACTGAATCTGCTCAAAGCTATTACCAGTACTATATGTTGCATGCCAGTTTGTGATGTGTCTCTTGATAGAGCTCTTGACATTGATGTTTTTCAGGAAAAAAAAGTCACTTCCTGGATGTTAAATGGGGAAATAATTTGAAGGGTCTTGAGGCCTTGCTCCTTTTTAATTTGTGAAGTATTGCAGTGGAGTTCCCACACACAATATTGTTTTATTTTGGTAATGTCTTGATTATCTGTATAGCTGTCACTTGAACTTGGATGAGTTTATTAGCATTCAACCATGATATACACTGCTGTTATGAAAGGAAACAACTGGGTTAAGTATTGAAGAATTACCATAGTTTGTTGATCACAAACTGTGAACTTCTCTCGGGTCTAAAGCAGTGGAAAGCAGCAAGCTCAATGTAAGAATTTAGAATGACTTTTAAAGTCAAATATTTGCTGTTAAGCTTTTTGTCAGTTACTCCAACTTTTGAACATAATCATAACCATTAATTGTTTAACTCCCAGTGGTTCTATTAGGAATAAGATTCTTAAAACATAATCTAATTGCAAGCAGAAACTTGGAATGTAAGTTCACAGATGCTAGTGAGAAAATGTAGCCGACTGATAGTTTCTTTAAAAAAAAACAAGCCCGAAGCACTACAGTAGACGTGGCTGCCCATGACTTTGTTTTTGTGCTTGCTATGGAAAGTATGAAGCTTGGGAAGGATGAGGGAGAATAATCTGCGCAATGTAGAATGCTCCAGTGGAGAATTAAATCCTCCTCCTGACTGCGTTGTTGCAAGGTTTGATAAATGTTTTTTGATATGCTCGATTGATCCACGTTATTCTTTCCCTCGGATGTGGGCCTTGCTGGCAAAGCCAGCATTTGCTGCCTTTCCCTAATTGTCCTCTTGTGACGCTTGCTGGGCCACTGCAAAGAGCAGTTAACAGTCAATCACATTGTTGTTGGTGTGGAGCCTCATGTAGGCCAAACCAGGTTGGGACAACAGATTTCTGTTCCAAAAGGACAATTAATGGTCATAGTTACTGAGGCTAAATTTCAATTATGGATTTAATTAATTCAATTTAAATTCTACCAGCTGCCGTGGTGGGATTTGAATCCATTTTCCAGAGCATTAACCAGGGCCTCTGGTTACAAGTACAGTGATATTACCACTGCTCCAGTGAATCACAAGAAGTTAGTATGCGGGTACAACAAGTAATTAGGAAAGCTCATAGAATGATATCATTTATTGTGAGGGGAATTAATTACTAAAGTAGGGAGATTATGCTTCACTCGTACAGGTTGTCTTCTGAGGAAAAGCTGGATGGGTTAGGCTTGTATTAGGAGAAATTTAGAAGAGTTAAGAGGTGATTTAATTGAAACCATTAAGATCTGGAGGGGTCTTGACAGGATGGACGTGGAGAAGATGTTTCCTCTTGTGGAGGAATCTAGAACCAGAGCTCACTGTTTAAGAATAAGGGGTTGCTCATTTAAGACAGAGATGAGAAATTTTTACTCTCAGAATGTTGTCTTTGGAACCCTCTTTCTCAAAAGGCGATGGAAGCAGAGACTTTGCTTTTAGGGCAGAGCTGGACAGATACATGATTAACAAGGGGGCGAAAGGTTATTGGGGGTAGGCAGGAACGTGGGGTTGAGGTTACATTCGGAGCAGCCATGATTTTACTGAATAGCAGAACAGGCTCGAGGGGCTGAGTGGCTGACACCTAATTCGTATGTTCATATGTCTCCCCTTTGCAATTTAGCCATGGGTTCAAGTATTTGCTGTATTGTAGATCTTTATTATGTGGCAAATGACCAAGCTTTTGTTCATGCACTATTTCCCAATATTTGAACATTTGTAAAAGACATGAAAGGGTGCTGAACCATAGTTTCTAATTGTCTGCTGTACCTGATCTAATGACTCATAATTTATGACCATTGGATCTGCAAACAGCCTCTGGTGTTAATGCTTTAGAGTCTTTGTTTTATGCAAGTGTGGAGTTTGATGCAGATCAACTCCAAATCAAAATATCATAGGAAATTCACAGCACAGAAAGAGGCTGCTTGATTTGTCAAGTCTGTGTTGGCTGAAAGATGGCCCCCCAGCCTAATCCCACTTCCACCATTTGGTCTGTATCCCTGTAGGTTACAGCATTTGATTTGCATATCCAGACACCTTTTAAATGAGTTGAGGGCTCCTGTCTCTACTACCCTTTTCAGGTAGCAAGTTCCAGGCCCCTACCACACTTGGGTGAAAATCGTTTTCTTATCTCCCCTCTAATCTTTCTACCAATCACTTTTTAATCGATGTCCTCTAGCCACTGACCTTTCTGCTAAGGCAAGTAGGCCTTTCCCATCTATGCAGGCCCCTCTCAATTTCGTACATTTCAATCATATCTCCCCTTGGCCTTCTCTGTTTCTCTGTTCCAAGGAGAGCAACCTCAGCCTATCCAATCTTTCCCGATAGCTGCATTTTTCTAGCCCTGGCAACATCTTCATAAATCTCCTTTCTATTCTAGTGCAATTACATTCTTTCTGTAATGAGGTGATCAGAATTGCACACAGTACTTGAGTTGTGGCCGAACTAATAATTTATGTAGTTCCAGCATAACCTCCCTGCTCTTATATTTCTATACCTCATCTAATAAAGGAAGGGATTCCATATGCTGCCTTGACCACCTAATTGACCTCTCCTACTTTTCAGGGATCTGTGGGCATTCACTCCAAGGTGTCTCACTTCCTCTACACCTTGGTATTCTCCCATTAATTATGTGTACCTTGTGTTTGACCTCCCCAAATGCAACACTTCATACTTCTCTGGGTTGAATTCCATGTGCCTTATGTTGTCCTGCAGAAGAAAGTGTGTTGAATCTTAGCAATTGCCAAACAGCACATAAGTAATGAAATCAAGGCAAAAGGTGAGCTGGATAGGAGGGCATTCAACAGATTGGAGTTGCTCTTTTGCCAATTTTCCAAGTGTTGGTGGATATTGATTTCTATTCAAATTAGTCAATTTTATGTTTACCATTGCTTGATTTGCAGTGAGGTAACTGAGTGAAGGAAGCTTGTTGTTCTTAGATTTGAACCCAGTCTTCTGGAGTAGGGACCATGCTGAAAATTCCACTGTTATCCAGTCCAGTTTATTCCTTCCTTATTTATCTCTATCCAACAAATAAGTTGACTTCTCAATCTTTTCAAAAAAACTAATTATTATGTCTAAAGTAATATAGGTTCCTGTATGGTGATATTAATTAGCTTGCTTCTGTGATATTTTTATCCTTGTCCATTCCTAGGTCATCCCCATGTTATGATATCATTTTATATGACTGAAAAAATTGTGAAAATTAAGTACATTGCCAATTGGTGTCCTCACATTGAATAATCAATAACTACCCAAGTACTTTGCTAATAAAATCTCAGGGTGGAAGTGCAAACTTTTATTAAAACAAAAAGTGCTGGAAACACTCAGCAGATCGTTCAGCATCTGTGGAGAGGAACTCTGAGTTTATTGACCTGAAACAGGATACTGCCATATCTGTTGGAATAGTTTCATAATTTTCTGTTTCATTTCAGATCCTATCATTAGTATTTTGATTTTGTGCATTCTTTTGCTTGTTATCTATTAATGATTATGAAGCTAGCATTCAATTGCAGAACTAAAACCTTCCGGTTGGGTTGAATTTTGGCTGTTACAGCATGTGACTTGCAATTAATAAAATGCTTGGAGCAGGTCAGACACACATTGAGTACACCAGTGAAGGATCCTTTGTGGCATATGTGGATAAGAGAAAAGAAGAGACTAATTGGAGATAGAAATGATAGTGAAAGAAGCATGCAGAGAGACAGTGGACAACAAATTGCTTTTTATCTAACCAAAGCAACAACAGATCAACTGTTGGCAGAGGAGATGGAATTAGAGCAAGGAAGTGCAGCCTCTTGATATTGAGCAGGAAGAAATTTTTGCTCATCAAAGACTTCATGTCAAGCAGCATAACAGTTTGATGGTAGTCACAGAGAATAGTGGAAAGGTAACGTTTGTAAGTCAATATACATGTGAACATGACCCAGTGTCCATAGATGAAGTCACTGAAGGGTTACATGCAGATCAAGTAAGGGAGGGGCCTGAGAATTGATCCTTAAGGCAGCTTAGAGGACACCCTGCAGAGAAGAGAAAATAACTTGGGAGCAAGGAACATTGGTCTAGTTTGGTGATCTCGAGAGAGAGAGCGATCTAATGATTCAAAATATGGATAATACAATATAAAATGCCAAGGATCAGGTTACATTAGCAGAATAGCATGCAAGTAAATAGATTGCATTTTTACTTGATTAGTATGAGGTGTGGGCATATCCAATCTGGAATAAAGTTCTGGTGCAGAGGTAAGCAGAAATGATTCCTGGTATGTTTAAAAGGGAAGTCAAGTTAAGGTAATATACTTCAAAGTGCTCCCTCTTGTATAGAGGAATGTAATGGTTTCGTTAGAAATATCGTAACCTTTTTGAAAAAGTGTACATTTAATCACAAGCAGGAGACCCTTGAGTGACCTTGGTTGCTCTTTCAACGTTGGTTACTTTTGTGACCTGGGATGTCTCTACTGCAAATAGTGAGCATGAAATTTCAAGCCTGCCTGAATATTAGGAAGCCAGGCCATGAATTGGAATTTGTCCACAGCAATTGAAGTGGAACTATTCTGCAGTTTGTTGGGATGCTGCCCAATAGTTGACCTCACCAGAGAGAACCTTCAGAGTGATCTTATTTGAGATTTTTATACCAGTGATTATTTATTTATGCACATTGTGGTCAGAAATTCCTTTCCCCCTCAACTGCTGTGTGTGGTAACTTGAATTTCAAAATCTTCCCGTGCGCTTCCCAGTTAATTCAATAATAAAATGCATAATTATTAGCTCATCAGGTGTTAACCTTTTTCATAACAGTAAAGTTAGTCATTCCATGTAAGGCATCCTAAGATAAAACCAAACTTGGGTTGATCCTTCTAGAATGAGCACCTGAAGTTCCCCAGCCACCATTGTAACATCCAGTTAAAAATTTTTAACCACTGATGATCTATCAAAGAGGCCATTCTTTTGCTAAGAGCTTTGATACCAGTCCGACAATGACTTTTTGCTGCTTGTCATGCTCTCGCTATTTATTTTGACAGATTTATCTTTTCACACTGTCAGCTGTTGTGCAGTTGGTTGCACATTTGCCTGAGTCTCAAAGTTCTGGGCTCCAGGGCTTGAGCACAAAAATCAAGGCTGACTCTTCAGTCCTGAGGGAATGCTGCACTGTCGGAGGTGCCATACTTCGGATGAGATGTTGAAGAAGTACCATCTGCCTGCTTGGTGAATGGAAAAGAGCCCATGATATATTTCAGAGAAGAGCAGGGGAAATATCCCAGTGTCTTGGCCAATATTTATCCCTCTATCTACATCATAAAAAATATCACATGGCTATTTGTGGGAGTTGCTGTGTGCAAATTTGCTGCCATGTTTCCTGCATTCTCCTTACAGTCCCTTGGGATTGAGCATGACTGGTTTCCATACCAGTTCGATGGGTTCTGAGATCTCCAATGTGCTATCTGCAGACTCTCCCACATGTGGGGAAGGTGGTGCTTGAAGTGTCGGATAGATGAGTTGTTGGAGGTTTGTGTGCTCGATGATGCCTCAACTTCGCCTTGATGAAGTCTCTGTGTTTGTTGCCTTTCCGATTGAACCTTTTCCATTTTGGTTGGTCATAGGCCAGAGCCTCCTGCTCTCTAACTGCTTTTCCGTTTTGAATACTGGTGAGCAAGATGTTTTCTCAGAGGACTGCAGCAAGAACCAAGTTCGTTGCACCAAGATGGGCTCAGCTGCACAGCAGGAGAGGAGAAAGGAAGAATGAAAGGTAGAGGATTCCATAGTTGGAGGAGCAGACAGGCATTCCTGCAGCTGTAGACATGACTCCAGGATCTTATGTTGCCTGCCTAGTGCCAGGGTCAGGGCTGTCAGAGTGGCTGCAGGCCATTCTTGGGGGGGGGGGGTGGGTTGGTGAGTACCAGAGATCGTGGTCCACATTGGGACCAATGACAAAGGTAGGAAAAGAGATGTGGTGGTGAAAGCAGATTTTACTGAGTTAAGGAGGGAATTATAAAGTAATCTTAGGATTACTCCCAATGCCACATTTTAGTGAGCATAAGAATAGAGAAATTGAGCAGTTCAATATGTGACAGGAGAAATGCACTAAGAGGGGCAGCCTTAGATTTCCTAGGTATTGGGACAGGCTCTGGGGCAGGTGGGACCTGTACAAGAAGGATGGGTTATACCTTAACAGGACTGGGACTAATGTCCACATGGAGCTAGTGCTATTGGGGAGAGTTTAAACAAGCTTGTCAGGAGGGTGGTAACCTGAGGGAAAATTGAGTGGAGAGGAGAACTGGCAGTGGGAAGTAGAGAAGCATTGACTGATAAGGGGGCTATATCAGAGAATAGTATCAAGGTTGTTAGAATTGGAGTAGGCAGTAGTAAATCATTAGGTGGGATCAGCGTAAGGGGGAAAGTAAAAAGGCCTCACTCAAGGCCAATTTGAATGCATGGAGTATGGTTAATAAGATTGGTGAATTATAAGCACAGGTTGACAAATGGAATTATGACATTATTGTTAAAACAAAGACCTGGTTCAAAAGAGCAGTGTTGGGCATTAAATATTCCTGGGTACAAGATGTTTAGGAGAGACAGGAAAAGAAATGTGGGGGAGTGGCAGTATTGATAAAAGATGGCATTGAAGTACTGGAGAGAGGATGTCCCAGAGAGGTCAAGGACGGAATCTGTCTGGCTCGAGGCAAGGGATGAAATAGCATTGGTAGTCTATATACACAAACAGCTAGTCGAAGGGATATAGAGAAACAAATCTACAAAGGGATTAGAGGGATGCAAGAATTATAGAAAAACTGTATACAACTTCAATTATCCAAATATAGACTGGGATAGGGATAGTACAAAGGGACATGAAGGGCACGAGCTCCTGGAATGTGCTCAAGATAATTTTCTGCAGCAGTATGTTTCTGGTCTAACGACAGGGAAGGCACTGTTGGACCTGGTTCTGGGGGTTGAGTTGGCCCAAGTGGATAAAATAATAGTGGGAGACCATTTCGGGGACAGTGACCACTATCATAAGGTCTAGGTTGGCCGTAGAAAAGGACAAGGAACAATCCAGAGCAGGAATAATTAATTGGGGCTGATGGGATGGGAATGCATCCGAGTCAAGTGAGTTGGAATCAAACGTTGGCAGAAAAGGCAGTGGCTGAACAATGGGCCACCTTCACAGAAAAAGTACTGCAGGCAATGTCGAGGTATTTTCCCTTGAAGTGGAAAAGTAGGACAAATAAATCGAGCGCCCTGGATGATGAGAGAGATAGAGGTGAAGATGAAAAGGAAGAATTGCACGTACGACAGATGTCGGGGAGAAAATACAATGAAGAGTCAGACTGACAATAGAAAGACCAGATGGGAAGTGAAAAACCTACTAAAAGCAAGGAGAGAGCAGGAAAAGAGGCTGGCAGCTAACATAAAAGGAAATCCCAAGGTCGTCTTTAAGCATAAAAATAATAAAAGGGTGGTAAAAGAAAGAGTAGGGCCAATTAGGGATACAAAAGGGGACTTGCACGTGGAGGCAGGAGATAAAGTGGAGGTATTGAACAAGTACTTTGTATCTGTCTTTACAAAGAAAGATGCTGCTACCCAGGTTGAGGTGAGAGGAGATAACTGGTGCACTAGAAGAATTTACAATTGAGGAGAAGGTGGTTTTAGGCTATCTTTATTTTAAAATAGATAAGGTACCAAGGGGCCTTAAAGATGCACTCAAGGGTACTGAGGGAAGTGAGAGTAGAAATTGCAGAGTAATAATCTTCCAGTCTTCCTTGGACACGGGTCATGCTAGAGGACTAGAATTGCATGTGTTACACCCTTATTCAAAAAGCAGTGCAAAGATAAAGCCAGCAACTACAAATCAGTCAGTTTGACCTCATTGGTTGGGAAACCTCTGGAAGCTATAGTTCAGGACAAAATGAATAGTCACTTAGACAACACTGCAGGAAAATTAAGGGAAAATCATGTTTAGCTAACTTGCTGGAGTTTTTTTACGAACATATGAAATAGGGTTAGGTCCCTTGAGCCTGCTCTGCCATTCAATAAGATCATGGCTGATCTGTTTGTGTTTTGAATTCCACATTTCCATCTACCCCTGATGAGGTAACAGAAGGTGGTTGAGGGCAATACTGTTGATGTGTATATGAATTTTCAAAAAACATTTGATATAGTGCCACAACAGACTAGTGTGCAAAATTTTAGCTCATGGAATAAAAAGGAAAGTAGGCACTTGGATAAGAAATTGGCTGAGTCACAGGAAACAAATAGTGGTTTCTCAGATGTTTTTCATATTGGAGGAAGGTTTGCAGTGGAGTTCCCCAGGGGTAGGTGTTGGGACCCTTGCTCTTCCTGATATATATTAATGACTTAGACTGTTGGGTTCAGGGTGTGATTTCAAAATTTGCAGATGAGGATAGTCTTGAATTTCAAAAGGACATAGACATGTTGGTGGATTGGCAGACAAGTGGCTGATGAAGTTCAATGCAGATAAGTGTGAGGTGATTCGTTTTGGCAGAAGAATATGGTGAGACATGAAAATAAAGGGAGAAACTCTAAATGAGGTATAGGAAAAGAGGGTCTTTGGTGTGTATGAACATAAGTCATTGAAGGTGGCAGGGTATGTTGAGAGAGCAGTTAATAAAGCATATAGCATCTTAGGCTTTATTCATAAGGGCATTGAGTACAAGAGTAAGGAAGTTGTTGAACTTGTATAAAACACTGGTTAGGTCTCACCCTGAGTACTGTGTGCAGTTCTGGGCGCCATGCTTGAGGAAGGATGTGAAAGCATTGGAGAGGGTCTAGTGGAGATTCACAAGAATTATTCCAGGGATGAAGAACTGTAGCTATGAGGATAGATTGGAGAGTTGCGGCTCTTTTCCTTGAGGAAAAGAAGGCTGAGAGGAAACTTGATAGAGAGATTCAAGATCCTGTGGGGTATAGATAGGGTAAATAGTGAGAAACTGTTCCCATTCAAGGGAGCATCAAGAACTAGAGGACACAGATTTAAAATAGTTGGCAAAAGGAGTAAAAGTGATGAGATTTTTTTCATCAGAGGGTGGTTGGAGTCTGGAATGAACTTCCTGGAGGCAGGTTCAATTGAAGTATTCAAAAGGGAATTGGATTCCTGTCTGGAAAAAAGAATATGCAAGGTAAGGCAGAGGAGTGGGACTACATTGAATGCTCTTTGAGAGCCAGTGCAGACTTGATGGGTCAAACGGCCTCCTCCTGCACTGTAATGATTGTGATTTAATTGGCGGGAATGTTTAAATCAGGGATTTTTCGAGGACATTCCTAAAGAATTTCTGCTGCCCTCCCTTGCAAGTTCACAATAGAACAATTGCCTCCGGAGCTTGGTGTCAGGGATATGAATGACATGTCCTGCCCATTAGAGCTGGTTTTAAGTGATAAGTGCCTCGAGCAAGGCATGTTGGTTTGGGAGAAGTCATTGCCATTGGACTGTCTTTTTTGCCTCTGGATTTGGAGGATCTTGCAAATGCAGCTGGTGGTACTTCTCTAGTGCTTTTAGTTTTATTTATTCATGGCTTTCGGTGGCTCGGCCAGTATTTATTACCCATCCCTAATTGCCCTTGAGAAGGTGGTGATGAGCTGCCTCCTTGAACCGCTGCAGTCCCTGTGCTGTAGGTACAACCACAGTGGTGTTAGGGAGTTCCAGGATTTTGACCCAGCATATAGGAGCTTGGGGGTCACTGGTGCCAGGTAAACCATGATCTTTGTCTCAGGTTTTAGATCCTGGTCCTGAAGTGCTGTTTTCATCAGTTGGCTGAAGGCTGAGCTGACACATGGGAGGCAATAATGAATTTCATTAGCTCTTTCTGCATTTTCCAGGATCTTGCTGCTGTTCTTAATTGATGTGGGGAGGTTTTGTGCTCTGGGTGCTGGTTGGAAGAGGACCTTTGTTTTCTTAGTGAAAGTTGCATTTTCTCAAGTTTTGGTGAAGGAGTCACAATGATGAGCTCAGTTTGAGTTAACAAACATACAAGTGTCATCTGCATGTTGGAGCTCAGTGACTGAATTTGGAGTGATTATGATTCTGGATTGAAGGCAGCATAGGTTGAATAGTCTTCCGTCCATTCTTTAAATTATCTGCACACCTTTGGGTGGTTTGCTGGAAGTGAGGCACAGTATTTCAGTGAGCAAGATGGAGAAGAGGGTTGTGTGATGACAGTCTTCTAGGGTCTGTTGTAGTTCTGTTAGTTTCTAATCGGTTCTGTTGATAAATACATGGTTAAGGTATTAAGGTGAGCAGGTGTTGGGCATTGATTAATTATATTCAGCTTTGTTTGTGAAGAAGAGTCAGCACTGTGTCTGGGGGGTTAGATTGGAGAAGTAAGCTCTAATGAGCAATAAACAGTCTCCACCAAAGCATCCTAGCCTGTCTTCACAACCAGGCTTGGGAATTCCACTGGAGGTGGTGTTGGTGAAGATCAAGGCTTGCATGCCACTGTGGAGTAGGCAAAGGATGGTCACACATTTGAAGACAGCCAAATTTGAGAGGGATACACTATCTTCCCTGTGGTAGATAGGGACACTCCTCTAGTTTGCACAAGTGGATTTGTCTCCCTTCTCCACGATCGCAGCATCCCTGAGATCCCCTGGCATGGGTTCATCTTCAAAGATCAGGGAGTTCAGCTGTGCCAGGAGTGTATCTCCTAAATGTTTCAGAATTTAGGCAGGGATTCCATCTGCTCCAGAGGCTATGTTGTTCTTTCAGCTGTCAAATGGCTTTTTCAACTTCGCTTCTGACTGGGGTGATGCTGAGACTGAGCCATGTGGGGTTCTGAGGAATGGAGCTGAGGGCGTTCAATTCAAAGATTGAGTTCTTCAAAATTTTCTCTCCAGCGAGCACCGCTTGCCTCCTAGTTCTTACATTGCAATGGCAGTGACACTTAAGTCATTGGCTGTAAAGCACTGAAGTTCAGTGGCTGTGAAAAAGACTACATATCGTGCAAGTTTTTTTCCTTTTGCTGTTGATTATTTTATATACCTCCAAATTCACCGCTCAGTGCCTGCTTTCTTCATTAGTTGTGACTTTGTAGTACCAAGAGAGCTTTTAACAAGGGTTGGAAAATTGTTTGCAGGGATTCCAAGAAAGAATTACGAGAAAGATGAGCACAGACTTGGAGGCGCCAACAGGTTCAAGGACTTGGGGGAGGCAAGAGAAGTTTGAGATGGAGTGATAGTTTGAGGGTGTATGGATCAAGGATTAATTTTTTTTGGAGGAAAGGGTTGATGATGGTGGGTTTAAAGGAGGAGGACTGTACCTGAGGGGAGATTACTGCTGATCATGTCAGCTAAATTGGAGCCAGGAAGGGAATTTAAAAGGTCAGCAATTTGGCAAGAATGGGATTTAGATGGTGTGAACTGGGTCTCATGGACCCAGTAACCTCAGAGGGCATGAGGGGAGACAGGACAAAAACTAGATCGAGATGCAATTTCAGGGCTTGGGCAGGGAATGCTATTTAGAGGAAGTTAGATCCTGTGGATAAGGGGAAAGGAAGGTAGAAGCAGAAATAACTGATCCAATGGTGGTCTTCTGCAAGAAAAAAAAATCCATGAGCTCATTGCATTGTTGGAGCCTGAAGGTGGAGCAGATGGTAGTCAAATCATCAGCCACATCGCCAAAGGTCAGTTGGGGAGTCATGTTTGATGGATCATGCATTCCTCAAAGCATCCCTGACCAGGTAATACATCCCCACCAATTCATAGGAGTCCCTGGCCTGGACCAACCAGAATGGAGAAGGTTCATTCAGGGAGCCACAAGACTTCAGGAACATGCAACGGTTCAGTAGTTTGGGTCTATATGTATTGGAGTTTAGAAGAATGAGAGGTGATCTTATTGAAATATAGAATAATCTGAGGGGTCTTGACAGGGTAGGTACTGAGGATATTTCCCCTGGTGGGGGAATCTGGAACTAGAGGGCACAGTTTCAAAATGAGGTGTCTCCCATTTTAGATGGAGATGAGGAATTTTTTTTAGAGGGTCATTAATTTTTGGAATTCTCTATCCCATTGAGCAGTGGAGGCTGGGTCATTGAAGGTATTCAAGGCTGAATTAGACAGACTTTTGATTGACAAGGGAGTCCAGGATTATGGGGGACAGGCAGGAAAGTGAAATTAAGGTCATATCAGATCAGCCGTGATCTTATTGACTGGCAGAGCAGACTCAAGAAGACCTGCATGTGGTAATGTGCAGATCGTGCATTGGACCTATCTGCTATTTCAGAACCCATGGTAGCAATTCACCCTTGATCCCGAGGAACTGCAGAAGAAAAAGAGACCGTGCATTCCACTTTGGCGGGTCTGTGACACAATAATAGTCATTTGATATTTAAGAATTTTCAAGTCGATTTTAATGCCAGTTTAAAAACAAGATATTTGTCCTTCAGAGCATGATTATGGCAAAATGTAAATTGAGAAATTAATTTAGACTGGACTATGTATTTCAAAACTTTGAAAAATTTGCTTCAGCATTTAAAAACTGAAGGGGAGAGTTAGAACCTTAAAAACAGGAGTGCATTCGGAAATTGTTCTAAAGTTTTTAACACATCACAATCTCAAGAAAATGAACAGAATGAGAACAGGTGATTTAAATGACTAGAAAAATTTCTTTAGCAGTTTACTTACACCACTTCTGGACTTCAAACATTGTTCCAAAAGTAGTCATTTTCATGATAAAATTGATTTGGTAATTGGGTGGACTATACAATATTTTATCCACTGAAATGAATTCTTATTTACACACTTGCATTGGAATACTGAAACACAGCTGTATTTGATATCTGACAAATATGAATTAAGTGATAAAATGTGATTTTTGTAATGTATTGTGGTTGGAATGTTCAATGTATGCAATGTATCCCATTTTGCTACAGCTTTAGACAGTATGCATCTTGACAACAACAACTTGCATGTGTAAAGTGTCTTTAACATAATATGTTTCATGGAGTGAATGTCAAACCCTTTTTATTCATTCATGGACCTGAGCATCGCTGGCAAGACAAGCATTTGTTGTCCGTCATTAAATGCCTTCAAAGGTTTTGGTGGTCTCTGCCTTGAACTGTTGCAGGTCCATGTAGGTACACCCACAGTGCAGTTAGGCAGGGAGTTCCAGATATTTGATCCAGTGACATGCACCTCAACTGTTTCTTGAGAACTGCCGACCACAAGCTAAACAAAATCAAGTTCTTCAGTTAGCGTTCCCTGTGTTATTTAATTCCCCAAGAAACTTTGGACAGTATTCACCCTGCTTTCACAGCATTTACTAGAGCTGTCCTGCAGGTCTAAATGCATTGTCATTTCGAGGCATCCAGAGAAGGCAACAAATGGTGGACTGTTTCTCTTGTTTCATTGAGCAACTGGCTCTTTAACTTTCAGGTCATTAGAATCTGACAATTGAACTATATTCTGATAAACATAGTTGCAGCCTGACTGTATGGAACGCTTGTCTAACAACAAAATGGTTAGCTCTCCCTTGCTCAATTATGGAAGTTCAGCATGGCCGTCAGGTGATGACACCCACACTTGTATGCACCGCTGCAACTTCAACACAACTCAGTATTGCATGGCTCTAAAATATGGCGAATTAATCCTGTTCATTGTGGCACGTCGCAAACATATAGGACAACATTGCTGCAGATCAACATCTTTGCCACTGGACTGAAGTACGACGTATCAAGCTTCGAGTATTCCAGCTGCACTCATCTCATTGAGTGGTAAATATACCATCACAATCCTAACTGAAGTCTCGTTAAATATGGCTGGGCTTTTGGTCAAGAGGTGCATTAATTGTTGTAGAGTACTGTACCCAATCTTAGCTCTTTTATAGCCATAATATTGTTGCTGTTCCAGTTCAGTTTCTGGTCAACAGTGACCTCAAGATAGTTATGGTGGGGGAATTTGGGTAGTGCTTTTGAAGGACAAAGGGGGATGACCCAGCCTTTTCTGTTGGAGGCATCATTAACTGGCAATTGTGTAATGCGAATGCTCCCTATCCCAAGATGATGCTGTCCAGGTCCTGCTATAGGCTTTAATGAGCTTCCCATTATTGGAGTTGCTGTGAATGGAGCTGAAAACTAGAATCATCAGTGAGCCACTCCATTCTGGAGGAGGTAAGGTAATTGAAGCAGCTGACACTAGTTGGGCTGAAGATCTCTTGCAGTGATGTCCTTGGCTGAGCTGATTAGACTTTACAGCCAAACTTCTCATGTTGGCTATGATTTGAACCATTTGAAGGGTTTTCTTTCAATCTCAATTAACTTGAGTTTTGCAGCAGGTGTTGTACTTGGTCAAATGCTGATTTGAGGGCAATGTTGCTTTCTTCTCCCCTCTGCTATTCATCTCTTGCAGCCACATCTGGATCAAGGCTGTGATTAGCTCAAGCCATGTTTCTGGTAGAACCTGAACTGCGCATCGGAGTGTGTCACTTGATGGTACCATTGAAAATTCCTTGCGTTATTTCGCTAATTGGTAGAAGGCTACTAGGAACTGAATTATTCAGTAGGGTTCCAAGAGTACCCATTACCATAGAAAACACTCTCTTCTAATTCTTGGGTCTTGCTGTTGAGTATGGATGCATTATTTAACAGTGGAGGACTACATGTCTGTCCTGATCTGAGCCGACGTACACCACCTGATAAAACGTGGCAATCTAACTTGGGGTCTTGATCTGTTTGAGTTAATTAACTTTGTTAGCAATGAAATAATTGTAAATGTACCTAAGTTTCAACCAACCTCACTAGCCTGAAGATTGGTGCACACAAGAGACGTGAATTACATCAATCAACTGGATATCCGAGACCCACAGTACATCTCCTCAACCAATGTGATCTAAGGATTGAGAAATAAACAGAAGGTGGATGCATTTATCAAATTTTGTACATAGTGGGAAATAAGAGTAAAATGGGAAAGAGACATGAAAATTTTTAAAAATTTGGCATTTATCAGATAAAAACTTACTACGTACAGGAATAAGATTGAACAGGTAAGTTCCCTTTGTGCCTGAGAGGTTGATCCACATTGACACTGGTAATTAATGCAAATACCAGGACTTGTGCTGTTGAGCTCTGTCTCGAACTTGTTGCGATGAGTTTAATGGGCAGTTATTCTACAAATCCATCAAGTTCTTAAAAATAACAGGAAGGTGAGGGATGAGGTCATTTATACGAGTGGTGTAAATTGGTCAGCAGGTTAACAACTTGTAACATATCACTTAATCCTTTGAACGTGCTGGCCAATTTTCACATTGTATAATGGCGTATCCTTTTTTTTTCAGCAAGTTCTGTCCCATGAGAATTAAATTGAGTAATGGATAGAAAATTCCAGCTCGAGTTGTTTTGGGGAATTGACACTGTGTTAGCCTGCTGTCAACAATCCATTTGTAGTGGAGGATAGCATTGCTATATAAACTTGTCTGGCCCAAAAGAAGGATTTGAATAACTTTTTCACACCTAAATTGACCAACCTCAAGAAACCAATCAGCTTTGACCACACCATTTGTCTCTGTTCGTGGAAGAAATTAATAGACTATGGTCTTGTTCTTGCCCAACATCTCTACCTTTTGTAAGGTTTTCAGCAAGCAACCAATGGCTATAAATTGGAGGTCAACACATGGAATTTTGATTTCCATCTCACTTGAAGTACAGTCGTTTGGGAATACAATGATATAGCAGACTGGCAGGTTTGAGGTTCCCCCGAACCAGAATGTTCTCTTAATGAGCCAATGCTACACAACAGAAGTTGTACTGTTTTTATACTTCTGCCAAAATAGATATTTGCCAATTACTTGCTTGCAGCAGTATGATTATGTAGTTTAATATTTATATTATCCTACCAGATTCTTTTGGAAATTATGGATAGTGAAAAACAGACCAGATTTTTAAAGATAAAGCCACAATTAGCTTATTTGGCCAAAAACATGTGAATAACAAATATCTAGGACAAAGTGAACAAGCTGGATTATTTTAAATTTAGTAAATCACAGGATGTGGACATTGCTGTAAGGTCAGTATTTATTACTTGTTGCTAATGAGAAAGTAGTGATGAGTTGTCACCTTGAATTACTGCAGTCCACACGTTGCAGGTGCTCCCACAGTGCTGTTACGGGTTCCATGATTTTGACCCAGCGTTGATGAAGCAATTACATATTTCTAAGTCAGGATGGTGTGTGACTTGGAGAGGACAAATTGAGAGGATAAGTGTATGTTTATATACGTTATCTATTTTGAAAAAAAATCCAGAATTCTTGGTTTTATGAGAGTGAGCTGTAGAGTACAGAAATGTATAACTGATGCCAAACTCTGGTGTATCACTGAATAGGCCCCAGCTGGACCATTCTGTCCATCTCTGGGAACCACACTTGAGGATGGATGTCAGGGTCTTGGGGTGCAGAGGTGGTTTATTGGGAAAGTATTAGGTTTGCAGGACTTAAGTTATATGGAGAGACAGGAGAAATGGGTTGTCCTCAGAATATGGAAAGTTGCGATTTACAAGGTGTGATAAATCACAAAGGCTTTGGTTAATGAGGCAAAACATTTTCCAGTGGCTAAGGGATCGCTAACTGGATATGAAGTCTGCATACTCATTTGTGAAAGACTATGCGTGAGAATAACCTTTGGTTTTATGCAGCAAGTCAATGATCTGGAATGCATTGCTTGGAAAGGTGGTAGAGGTGGATTCAATAATCACTTTCAAAGGGGAACTGGACAAAATATTTAAAGGGGACATATTATAGAACTATGGAGGGAGGGTAGGGGATTGAGACTATTTGGACAGATCTTAAAGTTAGCACAGGCAAAATGTTTTTTTTCTGTGCCGTATCATTGTATGATTTTGCAAATTTGTTGGACTCAGATTCTCTATTACTGAGATCCAAAGGTGAAAGACCAAGGCCCATAGTGGTTGAAAAAATGATTAATGAGAAATCAGGAAGCAGTGATCAGTATCCAGAAGTTTGTGTTTTGAACGGTTTGTGTTAGTCTTGATTTCAACGAGAATGTAGAGGCAAGAAAGACTGTAAGGTGCGATACTGTACTTGGAGATTGGAAGAAACAACAGAGCTAAGTATAGTGGAGCACTGTGTACCACAATCAATTGACAGAATAAGATTGCAACTGGAGGATCATCAACTCGGTGAAAGACACTCTTTGGTCTACCTAAAACTTGTTGGTCTTCCAGTGCAAAGAGTTGTCCTCGACTGAGTGTTGAAGACTGGCACATTCCAAGGTCCAGGACAACGTGCTGAGGGATGCAGTAAAGCTTGGGGCAGCTGCTGCAAAGGCCCAATGGGGAAAGGTCACTGTCTAAGGCCTTTCTGCTATAGTGCACCAAGGGGCTGAGAAAGGTATAGACCCCTTGGGCTGTACGGCTCACAATAAATGTATGCATTAAATACTAATTGTATTGAAACATCTGAGTGCAACATGATGTATGTTGATAACTCCAATACCATTGCACTGTTTGTCTGCAATGACCATATTGAAATGATTGTAATAATTGAATGTATTGAAGCGCCTCGTGATCCATGCATAACAGTTGAATCTGATTGTACTTTCTGTGATGGCGATTTAGAAATGTTTTGTAATGTTCTTTCAGATATTTTATGAATAAAGTATATTTTTTTTAAAAAAAGTAAGATTGCAATTGGGCATTGTAAGTAAGCCCCTTTTCCTGGTATTTTGCCCAGAAATGGGAGCAAGCTGTTAAAGGCTCTCGGGTGTTACGATCCAAATGTTGGTTTCACTTGGACTTCAGAGAGAGAGAGAGGAATTGAGAGCAGAAGTGTGAAAGCAAGTTTCTTTGAACTAATAACATTTTCCATCCTCTGACCTTGTATCCATCGAATTTATACGCTGGTCCTGTTAAGACTCCAGTCATTGGTAACCTTCCACCATGTTGGCAGGATGGGGATGGTTGAATTTAGGGATGGTAGACTTCAGTGGTGATAATGCTGTTAAATGTCAAGGGAAATGTGATTAGATTCTTCCTTGTTGGAGATGGTCAACGCCTGGCATACGTGTAGCATGAATGTTACTTGCTGCCACTTAGCCCTCGCCTGAACATTGTCCAGGTCCTGTTGCATGCAGGCGCAGACTGTTTCATTGGAGTTTTGAATGGAACTGAACACTGCAGTCATGATTGAACATTCCCATTCTAACCGCACAAGGAAGCAGCTGAAGATGGTTGGGCTGAGCATAGTATGTTAAGGAGCTCCTGCGGCGATATCCTCGGGCTGGCATGATTCACCTCCAACAACCGCAACCATCTTCCTTTGTGCAATGTATGACTCCAACCAGTGGACGATTTCCCCCTGATTCCCATTGACTTGAATTTTACTAGGGCTCCTTGATGTAGCTAGTCAAATGCTTCCTTGATATCAAGGGCATTGACTCTTGCATCACCTCTGGAATTCAGCTCTTGACAGCCTTTGTTCCAGACCTCATTAGCCCATCATTGATCTGTGTGGTCCTGGCAGAATCCAAATTGAATCAGTGAGTGGGGTATTGGTAAATAAGTGCCACTTAATGGCAGCATTGACCACACCTTCCATCACTTTGAGAGTTGACTGAGGGCAGTTTTTGGCCAGATTTGACTTGTCCTGCTCGTGGACTGTATTTTGGCAATTTTGCACATTTTTGGGTGATGCTAATGTTGTAGCTGTACTGAAACAGCTTGGCAAGAGGCACCGCTAGTTCTGGAGCACAAGTCCTCACGACTGCTGTTGGGTGTTTAGGGATCAGTTTTTTGTGCCCAGTGGCTCAGCTGTTTCTTGCTATGTGGAGTGAATGAAATTGATTGAAGGTTGGCATCTGTGATGGGGACCTTGGGTGGAGGCTGAAATGGATCATCCACTCAGTACTCCTGACTGAAGGTGATTGCTTCGGTTTTGTCTTTTGCATTGACATGCTGGGTTTTCCCTTATTGAGGATGGGGATATTTTTGGAGCCACCTCTTCGATTTAGTTGTCAGGTTGTGCACACCATTTTCATGCATGCCATTCGTGACTGGATGTGACAAGACTGCGGAGCTTTGATCTAATCCTTTGATCATGGGAACGATTTGCTCCGTCTACAGCATGCTGCTTCAGCACGTATGTAGTTCTGTGTAACCTCACTAGGTTGGCATGTCCTATAATCTTTGAAACCAGATTGGACCCTAGTTTGATTGTAAGAGAGAGAGGAATTTGCTGGGCCATGAGATTAGATTGTGGTGGAACACAATTCTGCTGCTGATCACCCATAGCATCTCTCAGATGCATGGTTTTTGAGCTGCCAGCTCTGGTCTGAATCTAGACCAATTGGAGAAAAATATAGACATAATTAGGTAATGGTGACTTTAATTACCTCAAAGTAGACGAAGAGCAAAGATGCAAACATTTTTGGTTGAGAGGTATTCTAGATTGGCTTACTTAAACTCCAAAAGTAGTGATAATTTGCATATGTTTAACATGGAAAGCCACCCCTGAATGCAGAAGGTAAATTATATTGGCGGTGACCCACTGCTTATTCAGATGATTTTAAGATTTTAAAGGAGAAGAGTAAGGTGGAGAAGAGTGAAGTAGAGAGGCATAGGGATTTTCAGAAAGTATTTAACTGTATGGACCCTAAGTGGCTTAAGAAGCAGCTGTTAATTGTGGGGCAAAAGGAGTTTGAGATACACAGTGGGCCAAAGTCAGAGCAGCTGAGACTTTTGAGGGTGTTGTGGGGTTGAAAAGCTGCAGGAGGTTCAGGGTGAGGAGTGGAAAATCATCAAAAAGGTTTAGACACAAGGATGAGAATTTAAAATTGGAGGTGCTGGGGACTGGGCACCCATATTAGGTCAGCATGAAGGGTTGGAGGGATTTGGTACAAAAAGGATTTAAGCATCTCCTGATGAACTGAAGTTGATGGAGCACGGGAGGCCACCTAGGAGAGCACTGAACTAAATGAGTCTTGAGCTGACAAACCTAGCGCTGAAACTAGTGGTTGGAGATGAAATGGGCAGGGTAGTTTTATAGAATCATAGAAGTCTACAGCACAGAAAAAAGCCCTTCGGCCCATTGAGTCTACGCCGGTCAAACAAGTACCTAACTATTCTAATCCCATTTTCCAGCACTAGGTCCATAGCCTTGTATGCCATGACATCGCAAGTACACATCAAAATACTATACCACTAAAATGTTATGAGGGTTTCTGTCTCTACCACCCTTTCAGGGAGTGAATTCCAGATTCCCACCACCTTCTGGGTGAAAAAAATTCTTCCTCTCATCCCCTCTAAACCTCTTGCCCCTTACCTTAAATCTATGCCCCCTGGTTATTGATCCCTCCACCAAGGCGAAAAGTTCCTTCTTGTCTACCATATCAATGCCCTCATAATTTTATACACCTCAACCATGTCCCCCCTCAATTTCCTCTGCTCCAGGGAAAATAACCCCAATCTCTCCTCATAACAAAACTCCAGCCCAGACAACATCCTGGTAAATCTCCTCTGCACTCTCTCTAGTGCAATCACATCCTTTCTATAAACACATCCCTGTGGAACCCCACCGGACACAGGCATCCAGTCACAAAAACACCCCTCGACCATCACCCTCGGCTTCCTGCCACTTGGCCAATTCTGGATCCAAATTGCCTTGGATCCCATGGGCTCTTATCTTCGTTATCAGTCTCCTATGAGGGACCTTATAAAAAGCCTTGCTAAAGTCCAAGTAGACTACATCAAATGTATTGCCCTCATCTACACACCTGGTCACCTCTTCGAAACATTCAATCAAATTGGTCAGACATGACTGCCCCTTAACAAAACCATGCTGACTGTCCTCGCTTAATCCCTGCCTCTCCAAGTGTAGATTAATTCTGTCCCTCAGAATTGCTTCCAATAGTTTCCCTACCACTGAGGTTAGACAGGCCTGTAGTTCCCTGGTTTATCCCTTCCTCCCTTCTTGAATAACGGTACCACATTAGCTGTCCTCTGGCACTTCTGTGGCCAGAGAGGAATTGAAAATTATTGCCAGCACCCCTGCTATCTCCTCCCTATGCCCAGCTGAAGCATTTGCTATCATCTTCGGCCAGAAGTGCCGAGTGGATGATCCATTTTGGCAGCCTCCTGAGGTACCCCCATCAGATGTCAGTCTTCAGCCAGTTCTATCTACACCCCATGATATCAAGAAATGGCTGAAGACACTAGGTACTGCAAAGGCTATGGGCCCTTTTAATACCTCGGCAATATTTCCGAAGACTTGTGCTCAAGAACGAGCCATGCTTCTAACCAAGCTGTTCCAGTACAACTACAATGCTAGGATCTATTTGATGATTTGGAAAATTGCTAAGGTGTCCTATCCACACAAAGGACACATCTAATCAGGCTAGTTACTGCCCCATTAGCTACCTCTCCTTCGTCAGCAAAGTGATGGAGGTATCATCAACAGTACTATCACATGATATTTTCTTAGCAATAACCTGATGTTCAGTTTGGGTTCTGCTAGAGGCACTTGGCTCCTGACCTCTTTACAGCCTTGGTCCAAATATGGACAAAAGAGCTGAATTCGAGAGGTGAGTTGCAAGTGACTGCAACATTGCTATCAGCAGCATTTGACGGAATGCAGCACCAAGGAGCCCTGGCAAAAATGAAATTGATGAGAATTTGTGGGGTGGTTTGGCAGTGCATAAGAGACTCTCCACTGGAGTTATACGTAGCATAAATAATATGCCTGTGGATTTTGGAGGCCCCTTATCTCAGCCCCTGGGCAATGCTGCAGGAATTCCTGAGAGTAGTGTCTGAGGACCAACAGTCTTGCTTTGTCAATGATCTTCCTTCCATCATAAGGTCAGAAGTGAGGATGTTCTCTGTGCAATGCTCAGGAGCATTCACAAGTTATACTAAAGCTGTCCATGCAGCAAGACTTGGGCAACATTCAAGCTTGGGTTGATGTGTCAAGTAACATTCATGCCACACAAATTCCAGGCAATGATGATCTCCAACAAGACAGAATGTAACCATCTCCCTCTAACATTTAACGGCGTTACCATCGCTGAATTTCCCACTGTCAACATCCTGGGGTTACAAAAGATGAGAAACTGAACTGGACCAACCATCTATATGTTATGGCTACAAGAGCAGGTCAGAGCTGAGAACTCTGAGGTGAGTAGCACTTTCTGGCTCCCAAAAGTCTGCCCACCAACTCCAAGGCACAATTCAGGAGTATGATGGAATACTCTCTGCTTCTCTGGACTAGCGTGGCTCAACCACTTAAGCTCAGTACCATCTGGGGCAAAGCATTCGCTTGATCAGCATCCCATCCACCACCTTAAACATTCATTCATTCCTTTCACCATCTCTATATAGAAGATGCACTGCAACAACTTACTAAGCCTCCTTAGACAACACCTTCCAACCTATGACCTGTCTCAACTAGAAGGAAAAGGGCAGCAGTGAAAGCATTTCAGCTTTGCTTTGGAATTAGAAATCATGGATGCAAATTCATTTTCCTGTGTTGTTGGGCCACTTGCTGCATATTCCTCAGTTGCAGTCTTAAGAGATTGATACTTCTTCCTAAAACAAAGCATAAACAAAATAAAGACAAAAGACAAGTGGCACTTAGGAATAACTTGCTCACTAACGCTCAGTTTGGATTCAGCCAGGGCCACTCAGCTCCTGACCTCATTACAGCATTGATCTAAACATGGTCAAATGAGCTCAGTTCCATAGGTGAGGTGAGAGTGACTGCCCTTGACAGCAAGGCAACATTTGACCAAGTGGCATGGCCCTAGCAAAACTGGAGTCAATGGGAATCGGGGAAAATTCTCCATTGGTTGGAGTCATACATAGCACAAAACAAGACAGCTGTGGTTCTTGTAAGTCAATCATCTCAGTCCCAGGACATCACTGCAGGAGTTCTTCATGGTTGTGTTCTAGGCCCAGCCGTCTTCAGCTGCTTCATCAATAAGCTACCTTTTATTGATAAGGTCAGAAGTGGAAATGTTTGGTGATGACTGCAGTGTTTAGCACCTATAATGACTCATACTGAAGTCTATGTCAACATGCAGCAAGACCGAGACAATATTCAGTCTTGAGCTGATAAGTGGCAAGTAACATTTGTTCCACACAAATGCCAGACAAGAGGGAATATAACTACCTCCCCTTGCCAATGCTGAATCCCCCACCACCAACCTTCTGTTGTGTGGGGTTGGGGGAGGGGGTTTACCATTTGACCGGAAACTGAACTGGACCAGCCATATGAATACTGTAGCTGCAAGAGTCAGAGGCTCAGAATTCTGTGAGTAACTTGCCTGATTTCACCAAAGTCTGTTCACCATCTATAAGGCTCAAATCTGGAGTGTGATGGAATACTCTCCATCTGCCTGGATGAGTGCAGCACCGGCAACACTCAAGCTTGATACGCAATCAGAACAAAGCAGCCTGCTTGATTGGCACCCCATTCACCAGCATCGGCAGCAGTGTGTACCATCTACAAGATGCACTGCAGGAACTCTCAAAGCTCCTTAGATGGCACCTACCAAAGCCATGACCGCTGCCATCTAGCAGGACAAAGACAGCAGAAGTGTGGAAACACCACCACCTGGAAATTCCCCTCCAGCCATACAGCATCCTGACTTGGAAATAATATCGCTGTCTCTTCACTGTCGCAGGATCAAAATCCTGGAACTCCTTCCCTAACAGCACTGTAGGTGTACCTATACAATATGGACTACAGTAATTCAATCTTGAGGGCTGTTAGGGATGGGCAATAAATGCTGGCCCATTTTTAATCATGCTTTCTATCTCATTTTTGCTTTTGTCACCTGTGTGAAAGCAGAGCATGAGGGGCCCAATGTGCATCTGTAACAGTAGTTTTATGGAAATTATTCTTAGACAATTCTAAAACCATCTCCCTCAGCCTTAAAAGCTGTTCAGTAACTGAACATGAGACCTGTGAATTTGCTGACGAACAATGCTATCATTTCTGTGCAAGGAATTTCTATTTTTGTTCAGCCAGTGTTCCCAATAAAACAAATTTCCATATAAGCGTTTGCAGGCCTCAAATATTTGTTTTCAGGAAACATGAAAAAAAAGAAGCAATTGAAGTTTGTGTAAAGAATTTTATTTGGTTTTGATTCAACACAAGTCTCAGCTTTTCTAGTTTCTGTAGATGTTTGGTTTTGCATCTATTTTAATCTGCAGAGACTGAATAATTTGTGAGTATTAAGTACATGAGAAGACCAACTATTTCCAGCCCTTTGCTTCTCTTTGCTTTAGTGTGGCTGCAATTCCACAGGAACTGGTAATCTCTGGTACATCACCCAAGAGGCTATTCTTCATAGATGAGCATAGGCAGTGAATGCCACTGAACAACTTGCTTTTTTTTTGTTGTTACAAATTGTCATGTTTTTTTCCCATTTGATGTTTTCACTGAACAAGTGTAATCAATAGTATGTAGATAGCAGTTCGCAATAGGGAACCCGGCTTACTCCTGCCTTTGCTAACTAGTCCCAATTTTTTTTTTTAGCTCAATAACAGGATGTGGGCTTCGCTGGCTAGGTCAGCATTTATTGCCCATCCTGAATTGCCCTTGAGGAGGTGATGGTGAGCTGCGTTCTTGAACTGCTGCAGTCCATATGCTGGGCGACCCCCCCATAGTGCTGTTAGGGCAGGAGCTCCAGGCTTTTGAACTAGTGACAGTGAAGGAATGGTGATACATTTCCAAGTCAGGCTGGTGAATGGCTTGGAGGGCAACTTCCAGGTGATGGTGTTCCAATCTACGTGCTGCCCTTGTCCTTCTAGATGGTAGTGGTTGTGGGTTTGGAAGCTGCTGCCTATAGGAGCCTTGGTGAATTCCTGCAGTACACCTTGTGGATGGTACACACTGCTACCATTGTGCATTAGTGGTGGAGGGAGTGAATGTTTGTGGATGGGGTGCCAGTCAAGTGGGCTGCTTTGTCCTGGAGTAGCGTTGGAGCTGCACTCATCCAGGCAAGTAGAGAGTATTCCATCATACTCCTGACTTCTGCCTTGTAGTTGGTGGACAGGCTTTGGGGAGTCAGGAGGTGAGTTACTCGTCTCCGGATTCCAAGTCGCTGAACTGCTCTTGTAGCCACAGATTTATATGGCTAGTCCAGTTCAGTTTCTGATATTGATAGTGTTGGTGGGGGGGGTGGATTCAGCAATAGCAATGCCATTGAATGTCAAGGGGCAAAGGTTAGATTCTTTCTTGTTGGAGACGGTCATTGCCTGGTACTTGTGTGGCATGAATATTACTTGCCACTTGTCAGCCCAAGCCTGGATATTGTCCGGGCCTTGGCTGCATTTGGACATGGGTTGCTTCAGTAGCTGAGTCATCGCGAATGGTGCTGAACATTGTGCAATTATCGAACATCCTCACTTCTGACCTTGTGATGGAAGGAAGGTCATTGATGAAGCAACTGCAGATGGTTGGGCCTAGGACACTACCTTGAACTTCTGCAGTGATGCCCTGGAACTGAGATGACTGATCTCCAACAACCACAACCATTGTCCTTTGTGCTAGGTATGACTCCAGCCAGTGGAGAGTTTTCCACCTGATTTCCATTGATTCCAGTTTTGCTCAGGCTCCTTGATGCCACACTGTCAAATACTGCCTTGATGTCAAGGGCAGTCAATCTCAGCTCACCTCTGGAGTTCAACTCTTTTTTTTGTCCATGTTTGAACCGAGGCTGTAATAAGATCAGAAGCTGAGTGACCCTGGTAGAATACAAACTGAGCATTAGGAAGCACGTTATTGCTAAGTAAGTATCGCTTGCTTAGTGCTGATGACCCCCTTCCATCATTTTACTGATGATCGAGAGTAAACTGATGGAGTGATAATTGGCTGGGTAGGATTTGTTCTGCTTTTTGTGTATAGGACATATCTGGGCAATTTTCCTCATTGTCTGGTGGATGCCAGTGTTGCAGCTGTACTGAACAACTTGGCTATGGGCGCAGCAATCTCTGGAGCACAAGCCTTCAGTAGGATTGCCTGAATATTGTCAGGGCCCATAGCCTTTGCAGTATCAATGCCTTCAGCCTTTCTTGATAGCACATTGGAGTGAATTAAATTGACTGAAGATTGGCATCAGTCGTGCTGGGGACCTCTGGAGGAGGCCGAGATGTATCATCCACTTGGCTCTTTTGGCTGAAGGTTGTTTCAAATGCTTCAGCCTGATCTTTGGCATTGCTGTGCTGGGCTCCTCCATCTTTGAGGATGGGGGTTTTTGTGGAGCCTCCCCTCCAATGAATTGTTGAATTTTCCTCTACCGTAGGATGTGACTGGATGTGGCAGCATTGCAGATCCTAGATCTGATCCATTGGTTGTGGAACCGCTTGGCTCTTTTTCTATCACTTGCTGCTTATGCTGTTTGGCTGTTGTAGCTTCACCTCATTTTTAGTTATGCCTGGTGTTGTTCCTGGCATGTCCTCCTGCACTCTTCTTTGAACCATAGCTGATCCCTTGGCTTGGTGGTAATGGTAGAGTGGGGGATATGCTGAGCCATAAGGTTACAGATTGTGATTGAATACATTTCTACTGCTGATGGCTCCCAGTGCCTCATGCATGCCCAGCCTTGATCAAAATCTATCCCATTTTGCACAGTGGTAGTGCCATACAAAATGATGGAAGGTATCCTCAATGTGAAGACAGGACTTTGTCTCCTCAAGGACCGTGTGATGGTCACTCCCAATACTGTCATGAATAGATGCATCTGCGGCAGGCAAGTTGGTGAGGATGAAGTCAATTATGTTTTTCCCTCTTGTTGGTTCCCTCACCACCTGCTGCAGACCCAGTCTAACAGCCGTGTCCTCTAGGACTTGGCCAGCTCAATCTGTCATGGTGAGACCGAGACACTCTTGGTGATGGACAGTTGGAGTCCCCCACCTAGAGTACATTCTGCGCCCTTGCCACCCTCAATGCTCCCTCCAATTGGTGTTCAACATGGAGGAGTACTGATTCATCAGCTGAGGTTGGGGGAGCGGTATGTGGTAATTGGGTTTCCTTGCTATCGATTCCGACCCTCATGAAATTTTATGGCAACTCTCTCCCAACTGTTCCTTCACAGACCTGCTGGGTCTGTCCTGTCAGTGGGACATAATCTGTAAGGTGTGATTGAGAGTGTCACTGTCGGGCTTCTCTCGCCCGTGAGACAGCTCTCCCAATTTTGGTGCAAACATGCAGATGTTCATAATGAGCACTTTGCAGGGTGGGTTTGTTCTTAGTCATTTCTGATGCCTAGGTCGATGTCTGGTGATCCATCCAGTTTCATTACTTTTATTTACTTTTTAGTTTGATTCAGCTGAATGGCTTGCTAAGCCATTTTGGAGGGCATTTAAGAGTCAATTACTTTGTGGATCTGGAGTCGTATGTAGGCCAGATTTCCTTCACATTAGTGAACCAGTTGGATTTTTACAACAATTGTCTATGGTTTCATGGTCGTCACTAAATGACCACCCAGATTTTTGTTGACTTCAAATTTCACCAGCTGCCATGGTGGGATTCGAACCCGGGTCTCTGGAGTTCCAGTCAATGCAACTATGTCACTGCCTCCTATCTGAGGACAATTTCTGTTGTAATATTTCCACTTCTGTTCCTACTGGAATCAGTTAATTAAGCACAACACATGGATCAAACTGGGGTCAAATGGGCAATTACCATGTGTCGATGAGGGCAATGCATTTGAAATAGTCACCTTGGACTTCAAGGCTTTTGATAAGGCCCTTCATGGGATACTGATAACAAAGGTAAAAGCCCATGGGATCCAAGGCAATTTGGCAAATCGGATCCAGAATTGGCTGAGTGGCATGAAGCAGAGGGTGATGGTTGAGGGGTGTTTTTGAGACTGGATGCCTGTGTCCAGTGGTGTTCAACAAGGATTGTTGCTGGTTCCCTTACTGTTTGTGGTATATATAAATGATTTAGACTTAAATGTAGGAGGGTCGATCAGTAAGCTCGTGGATGGCATGAAAATTGGTGGGCTGGTAAATAGTGAGGAGGATAGCCTTAGATTACAGGAGGATATAGAAGGACTGATCAGTGGCAAATGGAATTTAATCTGGGTAAGTGTGAGGTGATGTACTTGGGCAGGACAAACAAGGCACAGGAATACACAATGCATGGAAGGACCCTGGGATGCACCGAGGAGCAGAGGGACCTTGGTGTGCATTTCCACTGGTCCCTTAAGGTAGCTGGACAGGTAGATAAAGTGGTTAAGAAGGCATATGGGATACTTGCCTTTATTAGCCGAGGCAAAGAAAATAAGAGCACGGAGGTTATGCTCAAGATGGTTAGGCCACAGCTAGAGTTTTGTGTGCAGTCCTACAATCTGCATTATAGGAAGGATGTGGTTGCACGAGAGAGAGTGCAGAGAAGATTTACCTACCAGGCTGTTGCCGGGCAGGAGAGTTTTAGTCATGAGGAGAGTTTTGGTCGACTGGGGTTATTTTCCCTGGAGTGGAGGAGATTGCGGGGGAATATGATTGAGGTGTATAAAATTATGAAGGGCATAGATAGGGTAGATAGAAAGGGACTTTTCCCCTAGGCGGAGGGATCAATAAGCAGGGGGCATAGACTTAAGGGGCAGGAGGTTTAAAGGGGACGTGAGGAAGAATTTTTTCACCCAGAGGGTGGTGGGAATCTGGAATTCACTGCCTGAAAGGGTGATAGAGGCAGAAACCCTTAACATTTAAGAATTATTTGGATGTGCACTTGTGATGCCATGGCATACAAGGCTATGGGCCTAGTGCTGGAAAATGAGATTAGAATAGTTAGGCACTTGTTTGACCGGTGCAGACTCGATGGGCCGAAGGACCTTTTTCTGTGCTGTGGATCTCTGAGTCTATGACTATGAAATGACAGTCTATTTACTGCTTGGCCATCGAGATGAGCAGCATTTGAAATATTACTGAAAACATTTGTTTTAATTGAGGTCTGCAAATGCATGAATGGAAATTTGTTTTACTGGGAACAGTAACTGCAAAAAAATATATGAATTGCTTGCACACATATGATGGCACTATTCATAAGCAAATTTGCATTCCTCTTGTTCAGTTGCCGAACAACTTCGTAAGGCTGAGAAAGGTGGTTTTAGAATTGTAGAAGTGAGTAACTTGCATGAAATTACTGTTGCAGATGCATGCAGAGGCACCTCTTTCCTGCGCCCCCAGCACAACCATACTCTGCATTCATTCAGGCTACTTATCCTAAGGGTAATGACCTACTGCAAAAATGTGATATTTTGAAATGAGTCTTTCCTTTAAAGCCCTGCATTTGATTTTTGATATTTGTTTACAGCTGTAACATTCCTAGTTAACTATGTACTGAAAGCTGAGCTCTTGTGCATTAAGTGAAGTTTCTGGTTATTTAAAATGGCTAAACTGCAGTAAATTACCCACTGAGATCAGATTAACTTTACGATAATTCCTGATTTATTTTCTCTATTGCTGTTTTATTTCTTTCCCCATTCCATGCAAATTGTCGTGCTGAGGGTCAGTAGGAGACCACCACTGTTATTAGTTGATGTTAGCTGATGTCCAAGAGAAAAGAAATGTATTTTACCAAAGCAGTTCACCAATGTTGCTTCTGTTTGATATTCGGGGTAGGGAGCCCTCCACTCTTTAACAGCCACTTTTTCAGTGTGGGTTAGAAATGTGTTATTATCCTTTATACTTCCTAAATTGTGGAAGAATATGTAAGCATTCATCTGTATTTAAATAAAGCTGTCTTTTATGGGTCACTACCAAATATCATTTGATTCTCAGTGCTCTGCACAGCATTTTTTTTATTACATGACTGGCTTCAGCGCTTTCTAAGTAAATTCAAGAATAATTGCCAAATTTAACTCCCCACTTTTATGACCATTGTTAAATGCAATAATATGAAGATATTTACATATTCTCTTCCTCTTGCAATCTGTAGGGCTAATCTCTGATATTGTAATAGTGCTTAAGTTTATCCCTTTTAGTCATGGTGATGTCTGTATTTGTACTCGTTTATCCGCTTGGATGTTCAGATCACCACTTTCGTTTATTTCATAAATCTTAGTTAAGAAAGACCTAAAATGGTTTTACAAATGGCTGGCATTGCCAGCTTATTGAATGCTACTAACACTAGTGTACGTAAGGCATAAGGTTAATGACAAAAAGTAACCTTCCTTGATAGTGAAAGTGATAATGGTGCAGGTAATTGCTGTTAAATGGGTGTAGTGAAAAAGCATTGTCAACTTTTGAGGGAATTAATGACTGAATAAAGCTCTTCCAGAAAATTAAAAGCGAGATAGAGATGCTGGAAATCTGAAATAAAACAAAATCCTTCAAACATTCAGCAGGTCAGGCAGCAACTGTGGAGAGAAATGTAGGATTAACATCATTTGGCTCTGTGGACAGCAGCCAGATGCCCATTTTTCATGTTTAAATTTGGGCCAGGAGGCTGGAGTGTCTCTGGGCTGTTCAGGTGTACATTATGGAACTTTGCAGCCACATACAAATTGCACTTAGGTTCCTGTTTATTTACAAATACCATGCTGTTGTTACAAGCAAATCATGTGTTATCATTTTTTCTCTAATGCAATCACACTAAGAGTAGCCTTTTACAGATCTCCAGGTACATGTGTGCACCAAAGTTGCATTTATATAGTACCTTTTTGTGTCTTCAGGATGTTCCAAGACATTCTGCAGCCATCAGATTTTTTTTGAATTGTTGTCATGTGAATTGGTGAATAATGATCTCTCTCAAACAAAATAAATGAACAGAAAATATGGTCTTAATGATATTGATCAAGACTCTGGGAAAGCTGTCCACTTTTTGAATCTTATCACAGGATCTTATGACCGTGTGGGAAGCCAGATGAGGCCTTGATTTAATTTATAATCCAAAACCTGAACATCTTAACGTTCTGTTGCCCCAAAATTTCAATAGGACAAACTGCTGGAAAAGCAAATGAACTTAAAATAATTCATTTGTCTTTGATTTTGCAGCTCAAATTTCAGGTGCTTACAGGTCATATTTGCTGCCACCCCACCCCAGGCAGATTTGGCTGTTCAGATCTTCAAAGCTGCGCTCCAGTGCATTGTAGCATGAATCATTGCATGTGAAATGGAGAGCGTCCATAAATTATATACACCTGTCAGGGAGGGGTGGGGTTAAAAATGATATAGGGTACAGAATAATCAGCCAAACACTTTTGTAAATTTAGCTCAGTTGGCACAGCAGTGCCAGGCCTGACAAGTAAATGCTCTGACAAACTTTTCTGGTGTCTGAAGCATTGAGTCGTGTCTAGCTCTGTTGAGAGGATGATGAGAGTGGGTGAGGAAATTTCCAAGATGGAAAGTGAGCAGCTAACAATCAGTGAAATTCTGATCTGTTTAGGACAAAACATAAGTATTCACTTGTTTTCAATCAAAAACTGATTATTCTGGCTTTGAGCATGTCTAAAGCTTATTTGAATGAAAATTTGTCTACCTTAGTTTAGGATCCTGAACTGCTTTAATTTTATTATACTTAGCCTCTGAAACAACCTGTTTATTAATTCTGAACCATTTTGTCTTTAGTTTTTAATAAGTCATACGAGACATGGATGATAAATATTAGTGGAAGACCCACATGTGAGATTCAGCTTGATGGTTTGGAAAAGTCCCAGTGGAATAAAGTGTGTTTTTTAAAAAAATAATAAATTTGACAACTATATTTTGGCCCTCTCCCGCCCCACCCTATCTCTTTACTTCTCCTTCCACCCCTCTCTACTTCCCTACCCTCATCCCCTGGAGCAAAATCCCTGATGGACTTTTTCCACACTTTCCTGTTTGTTCTTTCTATCTTCACTGGGGACATCAGAAGTAACAGCAAATAGAAGTGTCAGTGGGGAACATTTAGGAAACAGTGATCATTGTATTGTACGTTTTAGCATGATGATAGAAAAGGACAGTAGGCAATCCAGAATAAGAAAAATTAACTGGAGGAGAGCCAACTTTGGGGCAAGAATGGAGCTGGGCCAAATAGAGTGCAACGAAAGATTGGTAGGAAAAACTGTAGCTGAACAATGGAGTGCCTTCTAAAAGAATTGGTTCGGGCACAGTCAAGGTATATTCCATCGAAAGAGAAAGGTAGGACAAAAGCTCCCTGGATGAAAAAGGAGGTTGTGCTTATGACATGTCAGGTAGAAAATACAATTGAGAACCAAGAGGAATACAGAAGGTTTAGAGGGGAGGTGCAAAAGCATATTAGACAAACAAAGAGGGATTATGAGAAAAGACTGGCAGCCAACGTAAAGGGGAATCCCAAAGTCGTCTTTAGGCATATAAATCATAAAAGGGTTGTAAAAGGAGTAGGGCCAATTACAGACGTAAAAGGGAATTTACATATAGACAAAGGGACCGTGGCTGAGGTATTAAATGAATACTTTGCAACCGTCTTTACCAAGGAGGTAGATGCTACCCAGGCCATGGTGACAGATGAGGAAACTGTGTCACTAGAAGGGTTCAAAATTGATAAGGAAGAAGTGTTGAATAGATTGCCAGTACTTAAAGTTGACGAGGCACTGGGACCAGATGAGATGCATCCAAGGATATTGAAGGAAGTGAGAGCAGAAATTGCAGGGGTACTGGCCATAATCTTTCAGTCTTCCCTGGTCTTGGGGGTGGTGCCAGAGGACTGGAGAATTGTAAACATTATGCCCTTGTTCAAAAAAGGTTGTAAGGATAAGCCCAGCGATTACAGACCAGTCAGTTTAACTTCAGTGGTGGGCAAGATTCTAGAAACAATTATTCGGGATAGAATTAGTAGTCAGATGGAAAAATATGAGTTATAAGGAAGAGCCAGCATGGATTTCTAAAGGGGAAATCGTGTTTAACTAACTTGCTGGAGTTTTTTGAAGAGGTAACAAAAAAAGGTGGTTGAGGGTAATGCTGTTGATGTGGTGTACATGGACTTTGAAAAGGCATTTGACACTGCCTCACAGCCAACTCGTGCGAAAATTTAGAGCTCATGGACTAAGGGGTGGTAGCAACATGGGTACAAAATTAGCTTAAAAATAAGAAGCCGAGTAACGGTCAGTGGATATTTTATGGGCCGGAGGAAGGTTTGTAGTTGAGTTCCCCAGGGGCCAGTATTGGGACCCTTGCTTTTCCTGACACATATTAATGATCTAGATGTTGGTGTGCAGGGAACAGCTTCAAAGTTTGCAGATGATACGAAGCTTGGCAGTGTTGTGAACTGCGAGGAAGATAGTGTGGAACTTGAAGAGGACATCGACAACTTAATGGAGTGGACAGATAGGTGGCAGATAAAGTTCAATGTGGAGAAGTGAGGTGATGCATTTTAGTAAGAAGAACATGGACAGACAATATAAAATAAGGGGTGAAATTTTCAAGGGAGTGCAGGAGCAGAAAGACTCGGGTGTATATGTACATAGATCATTGAAGGTGGCAGGACAGGTGGAGGGGACAGTTAATAAAGGATATAGTATCCTGGGCTTTATTACTAAAGGCATAGAGTACAAGAGCAGGGAAGTTATGCTGAATTAGACCTCAGCTGGAATATTGTTCTGGGCACCATATTATAGGAAGGACGTGAACACATTGTAGAGGGTGCGGATGAGGTTTAAAAGAATGGTCCCAGGGATGAGAAACTTCAGCGAAGAGGATAGATTGGAGAAGCTGGGATTGAGTTCCTTGGAGAGGAGAAGGCTGAGAGGATACTTGGTAGAAGTTTTCAAAACCATGAGGGGGCTGGACAGAATAGATAGGGAGAAGCTGTTCCCACTCGTAAAATAGTCAAGAACGAGATGGGGCACAGATTTGAAGTGATTTGCAAAAGAAGCAAGTGTAATGTGAGAAACTTTTTCACATGAGTGTTTTGGGTCTGGAATGCACTGCCCGGAAGTGTGGCAGAGATAGTTTCAATTGAGGCATTCAGGAGGACATTGTTTCCATTCAAATAATCATCTAATGTGCAAGGGTATAGGGAAAAGGCAGGGCAATGACACTAGGAGAACCGGTGTAGACATAATTGGCCGAATGGCCCCCTGTGCTGTTAAGATTCTGTGATTCTGTTTCTGAAGATTCTAAGAGTGGAACTAAGTGAAGGCTGGGCAACCAGTTTTGGAGGAGGGTGTTGCCAAAGGCTGTAAAGAGATTGAGGATGATGAGCAGAAAAATTACAAAGGATGGGACTTTGGTTAGGGTTTTTCTCAGTGCTGCTCAAAAAAAACCCCTCCACTGCTGAGTAGCATTCTTCCAACTGTTTTACTGGGTTGCTTCCAGTGGCAACTGCATCATTCGAAGCAACCTTCTAACGTTAATGACTCATTTGTCAGAGGCAACAAGCCTCCCTTTGAGCAAGGTTTTGATTTCTGCTTAAAGCAGTTGTTGTGTAGTACGCATTTAGGTGTCCTTGAGGGCAAGGGAATAGCTTCTTTAAGAGAGCTATTTTGAGCTGGTGAAGATATGAGTGGTAACACTTACTGATTTATGGAAGCAATTTAAGGCAATGAAATTACATTACTTAGAGTGTATCGCATAAGACTGAATTGTGTTGGCTTGTGATTTTTTTAAATGTATTCTTTCAAATAGTCCTTTGATGCAGATACAATAAATTTGGTGTTAATTGGAATCACATCTGGAAGTTTAATTGCTGTGCCATTTTTCGTTACCCTGGCAACTGACATCTCTGCTTTTTCACTTAATATTTTTTCTTTTGAAGTATTCCTATTTTTGAAGTAAATATCTAACTTGGTTTTAAACACCAGTTGTCTAATGATTGTGATTACTCAGCATATTCCACATTCTCTCAAAGCTCTATGCAGAATAATTTCCATGATTTGGGTTCACTTATTCTGTTTCCTTGTGTGGATTCACCTGATGTTAGGAAGAGTTATTCCCCATCAGCCCTGTCAATTTGCTTTCTATTTTGAATACAATTTTCTTATTTCAGCCATAAAAAAACCCTTCATAATTTTGAACAAGGGTTGATGAGTGTGAAAATGGGAGTGACGTTGCATATTCTGGTGGTTAATTCGAGGTCAGTTTTCGTGCCACTGCACATTGCCACAAACAAAAGGTGCTGATTTGTTTTCACAGGCATTTGAGGTGGTGCCCTGAGAAAGAAAACCCTTTGGGTTTCTCAGTTTTTGCAATGTGTACTCTTATGATTCTGGTCATCAGCTTTTACTGTTAGGTTTATATATTTTCCACTAATGAAGGGGCACAGATGATGAGCCACTCGACATTAAAGCCTGAATTTAATTAGTAAATTAGAGTAAATGGATAAGCAGGAGTGATTGCAAGATGGTTAGCTCCCCAAGGAGATTTAGAAAATGCCAAACTAAATGCCTTGAAATTGGACCATGCAGCTGCCCTTATAATGTTATAGAATTGGAGCATTTATTTTTTTTAAATGATTGCTGGATTTTTTTTGTCTGTAGCTCACACCTATTGCCACCTCTCCTGATGTATGATTTAATGGTAAAAAGATTAAAAATCCAGTATTGGGGAAACTCCACAGCCATCTAAAATGCTCGAGCAAGCAGTGTCCCAACATATACATAACAATTATAAAATACTCATCCTTGTTTTCAGTTCCTCTGTTACCTCACCCCTCCCTATCTCCTTTTAAGATGCTCCTTCAAATTCTAGCCTTTTGACTAAGTTTTGGGTTATCTGCCCTAACACATCTCTAGGTGGTTTGGTGTCAATTTTTGCTTTATAATGCTCCTGTGAAGTCCTTTAGGATGTTTTGTGTTAAAGTTGCTAAATTAATACATGTTGCAACATCAATGGATCAAAGCATCTAATATATTTTTCTGTAAGCACTACAAGTTTGTTTTGCTGACCTCAATTACTAGTTCCTGATCCATTGAGAGGAGATTCACAATTATTAAAAATGTACCAAAGTAACATGTGGAATATCTGGATAGTTTGGCTAGATAGAACCAAAGATTTCCTTCTACTTGAAACTGTTAGTATCTAAATCAAACAGAGCTCTGTCCTGTTCAGTGATCCTTAATTGAAATGCACATGTCTGGTCACCTGAGGACAGAACCAGGCTTGGCTGTATTGCCCTCAGTAAAATAGCCTGCTGCTACTCACCCCAAACCTCACTTAAATGATAGTCAAGTACCAAAAGGAGACCAGCTCCCATGGACCTGTTCTGAAGGGCAGAAATAATTGCTTTTGGAACCATGGGAATATCTTGATGAAACATTTGCCTATTTGTATGCTTCACTTTTTGTCTTCAAAGATGTACTTGTCAAAATTAAATGTGTATTTTCTGAAAATAGTTCATTCAAATGTTTTCCCTTATATATTCAGTTGAAAGATCACGTCAGTCTCTGGTGAGCCCCTCCAGTAACATCCGCCGAACATCATCATTGGACACGCTTGCAGCTCCCTACCTCACTGGCCAGTGGCCACGTGATTCCCACAGCCATTCTGCTCCTTGTGTGAGAGATAAAGCTACACAGGTATGTCAAGCTGAACTCCTTTACTTGAGTCTGTTTTGTTTCTACGTAGTGCAGAGAAGCTGAGTAGGTTGTTTAGACCCTCGAGCCATTCCTATCACTAAGTTTTTGGTTGTGACTAATTTGTACATTGACTCTTATTTACCTGGCATTTCTCTGTATGCACTGATACCATTAGCTAACAAAAAACATAGATTCCTCGTCTTAAATTTCAATTGACTCAGCATTCATACCTTTTTGTGGGAGAGGGTTCCAGTCTTTTGATATTCTTTGCAGGGAGAATGTATTAATTGATTTTGTTTCTCCAATGGTCAAAATCTGATTTTATTATTCTGTTTTTCAGAAGACTCCAATCATGAAATTTCTCTGTGCACTCCAATAAACCCCATATTTTTTAAATATTTTGTTTAGATCACCCTCATCCTTTGAAACTCAAAATACAAGTGTATGCAACATATCATAATTAAACTCCTAAGATGATGTATCATTCTTCTGAATATATACATGCCCCCTCTATGATCAGTATATCTTCTGAAGTTCAATACTAAAACTGAGTTAAGTATTCTAAATTGGTTTGAAAGTGGCTTACTGGAGCATCACTTAATTTCATTTCAAACCCCTTTGAGATAAAGGCCAACATTCCAACCATTTTGTTATTTTTTGTACCTGCGCACTAGCTTTGAGTAATTTGTATACATGAGTATGTTTTACCCCTACATTTTCCCTGTCTCTCGCCATGAAAATATTCCACTTTGCCTTGTATTCCACAGTCGATGATCTCATACTCCCCTACATTGAATTGATCAGTTGTAGATTTTTCCCAGTCTCAGTCTATGATCTGGAATGACTGCAATGATGTTGAAAAATTTTTCCATACTGATAAAATTAAAGGGTATAGGGATAGTGCATGAAGGTGGAGTTAGAAATGTTAGATCAGCCACAATCCTGTTGGTAGAGGAGGCTTGAGTGACAAATGGCCTTATTCCAGATGCTGTTACCTATTTTTGTTTTTGCGTTCTCCTTGAGATTTATGTGAAGTTGTTCCATTATGCTGTCCTGAAGCTGAGATACTTCAGATATTCCTGTGATTAAAAGTTGCTTCTTGTAGCTCAAGGTATAAAGTTGCTTTACCTTGAAGTGGTCATATATGCAATTGTCCAACCAAAACAGTTGCAAAACTTATTACTTTTTGATATTTGCTTCAGGATCAGCTTTTAGTAATTTTGTTACTTGGCTCTCAGGCTCCTGTGGAATGAATGTCTTCATTGACTGTCTTGATGCTTACTCAACTTAGTTGGTTGAGTACCTCTGCCATAAGTTGTCATTATGTCCTGCTTAGATTACAAAATCCCTTTCCGTTGTAAGTTTGTATTAAATTTGTTGCAGTCAGCTTGCCTTAACTTTTCATATACATGTTTCTGTCATTGTGTGGAATTGAGCCTTGCACAAGATCTTAAACATGCAACGTGGGCTGACAATGTATAGTACTGAAGCAGTATTGCAATGGTGAGTTTGCTACCCTTAAATGTTAAGCCCAGAACTTGTTGGACTATCCTGGTGCTTCAGGTAGACTTTGAAGACCTTGTGGCACAATGTAGGGGAGAGTAGGAAGATTCTTCTGATGCCCTGGCCAATATTTCTCCTTCACCTAAAAAAGTCAGATCAGTTCATTGATTACTTGTTGAAATATTGCTGCACGCCAGAGTAATATTTAAGCAAATGAGATTTTGAGGGTGTGATGAAACAATATAAATGTAGATTTTTCTGGGTCTCTTGTCATTTAAGATGACCAGAACAGGAGCTACAATGCTGAATTAAGTGCATCCAAGTTGCATCTGATTTCGAATTTTGGCTACCAGCTTTCTCGTAAGGTGATTACAGGTTGACTCAGAACAGCATTGCTCAGTCTCTACCATTGTCAGAGCAAAATAACAGTCTACAGCAACAGCTTTGGCTCTAAACAAATGTTTTGTGCTGCTATGTTCATACCTGAATTTAATTACAGAAGGACAAATCCAATGTGGCCACTTAACCTTCTCTCCACCCCCACATGTCAGCCTACTTTCAATCATTAGCATAGATAGAAGGCGCAATTGACAGTGTTATCAAGTGGCACTTAGCAATAATTTGCTCACCAATGCTCAGTTTGGGTGTCAGTAATAACAAATGAGCTCCAGACCTGAATACAGCCTTAGTCCAAACGTGAATAAAATAACTGAATTCAAGAGGCGAGATTTGTGACTGTTCTTGGCATTAAGACAGTGTTTGACAGAGAACATTAGACAGCATTTAAGAGTGCAGCATCAAGGAGCTTTATGAAATGGAAGCTAATGGAAATCGGGAGGTAAACTCTCCACTGGCTAGAGTCCGGCGTAAGGCAAAGGAAGAATGTTTTCTACGTTGGAGGCCAATCATCCCAGCCACAGGCCATCACATCAGGTGTTCCTCAGGGCAGTGTTATCGGCATAGCCATTTTCAGCTCCTTCGTCAATGACCTTCCCTTCATCATAAGGTCAGAAGAAGGGATACTTGTTGATGATTGCAGAGTGTTTGTGACTCCTGATTCTGAAGCAGTCTGTGCCGGCATATTGGAAGATCTGGACAGCGTTCAGGTTATGGCTGATAAGTGACAGGTAACATTCGCATCAGGCAATGACCAGTCTCCAATAAGAGAATCTAAACACCTCCCCTTAACATTGTCAAATCCCTCACAGTCAATATACTGAGGGCCACCATTGACCAGAAATTTAAGGATACATACTGTGGCTAAAACAAGTTAGAGGCTGGCAACCCTGCAGCAATTAACTCACCGCCTGACTCCCTAAAGCTTGTTCACCATCTGCAAGGCACAAGTCAGGAGTGTGTTGGAGTACTTCCCACCTGTCTGGATGAGTGCACTCCAACAGCACAAACTTGATAACTCCAGGGCAAAACCCCACTTAACTGATCTTAAACATTCGCTTCCTCCATTACTGGAACGTTGAGAGTGCAGTGTGTACCATCTACAAGATGTACTGCAGCAACTCACCAAGGCTTTGTTGACAGCACTGTTGGGACTGTTCGCATGTTTTATTTCATTTCATTAATTTAAACACCACAGTGTATAGACATCAGTTAGAATAACCACAGAGTCAGTTTTAAACAATTCAACATATGCATTTAAGTAAATCAGACTACAATTCCAATATGATTACATGATTCTTTGTTGAGCCTGTGATTCTCTAAGATCTTGGGTACATCACAACATCACACTCCACAATTCAGTATTACAATAGCATATAGTGGTTTACTCAGCTTACTTTGATCACTACATTTCATGCATACTGCCACTAAATCCCAATAAAGCGAAAAAGCCTAGAGACACTGAAGTAACAGCATGGAACCAAGAAGATACACCTAGTCCATCTCAACCTAAACACCCTGTTACCATGGTTATATGGTGTACTTAAGCTATTCAATCACTGTTACCCTAAATGGAGTGACCACTCCAGCTTTCCAGACTATAACATTCTTTCAGCTCCTCATCTTGCCTTAGGCTTACTTCAGAAAGCACCCCTGTCCAGCAAAGCTGAAAACTGTTTTAACTCATTGTGCGCTGATCCATCATGAACAAACAACTGAAAATGTTGAGGAATATGGGTAATACGAATCCACAAGCACCTTTTCTGCCTGTAACCTCTACCATTTAGTACAAGATCAGTAGTGCATGGGAATGCCACAACCTGCAAGTTCCCCTCTTAAGTCACAGTAACATCTTGACTTATAACTATATTGCAATTCCTACACTGTCGATGAGTCAAAATCCTGGAACTCCCTCCCTAACCAACCTTGCAACTCACTAGCACCATCTTGGGTAGCTAGGGAGGGACAGTATATGCTGGCCTTGCCATTGTTGCCCATATCCCACGAACAAATAAATAGCATCTGAATATATTGAGGGCTGGTTTAGAAATGCAAAATGGTGGTGAAAACTAAGTTCTCTATCTTTTTTTAAATGTGGTGCTTGGTACCAGTATGTTCTGGGACCTTGGATTTTCACAACATCTGAACAATATAGGATGTAGTTTCTCTCGTTTAGTTAGCATTATGTTTAATGACAGATATGCGGGCTGCTAATAAATGGGATATGAATTATTTTCAAACAGCAGTTACTTAATAGGTAGTTGGACTGACATGACATATAGTTTTAATATGGACAAGTGTAGCCAATGTATTTAGGGGCATGTAGCAGTAAATACATGAATAATCTGCAGCTAGAGACTGGAGGGAGGGAAAGAATTAGAAATGATCATTAATCATTTCCCGATAAGGCGAATTTGAACATTCAGCACATTGGACAACCAGTCAGAACACAATTTGTTGGTAATGTGAAGCTGACTCTGGAATGCAGCAATTTTAATTATTCTCCCCCAAAAAGGATATTGGGTGCAATGGATGATTGTGAATCTTCGGGACAAAGTTATGAAATGCTGGGGGCCAAGTTACAAACAAATTCTTGTGACAAAATTAATCTTGCTGTAGGAAAGAATGGAAAGATTTTACAGTTAATACACCTCCTTCATTATAGAAGGATGCAGCTGGTTCTGTGAACCTACTGAATAGTAAATCAAGTGGCAAGTTTAGGATTGGCAGAAGTAGCACATCTATTGGCATACATTTGCCATATTCTTTAGCTAGATCGACAATGGCATCAGCTAATTCGTGAACAACATCTTTCTTAGATCAGTTTCTGTGCTGTAAGTAATTTCAGCATATTAGGCCCTTGCAACTTTTTCTGATCCACGAGAGCTGCCTCTCGCCCTTCTGGCACCATCAACATATTCTTCCTTTCTCGTTTGTGTTTAGCTAGCTTTCCCTTAAATGTATTAATGCTTGATCTTGTTCAGTATTTCAAAAATTGATTGTAGCAGATCGTAGATATTAAACGATTTCTTTTCCTTCAGCTCACTGCTGTGTCGTGCTACAAAAAAAATTTGCCCGATTTGTACCCAGGGCCATCATAACACGATGTAACTTGCACAAGCATTTATTTTAACTTATTTACTTGTCCTCACTTATCACCCCACCAGCCTCCGCATTCAAAGGATCATCCTCCGCCATTTCTGCCAACTCCAGCATGTTGCCACCACCAAACACGTCTCTTCACCCACCCCCTGGCAGCTTTCCACGGGGATCATTCCCTGTGGGACACCCTGGTCCACTCCTCCATCACCCCCTACACCTCAGCCCTCTTTTTTCAGCACCTACCCATGCAACCACAGAAGGTGCAACAGCTGCCCCTTTACTTCCCCCCTCCTCACCATCCAAACACTCCTTTCAAGTGAAGCAGCACTTCACTTGCACTTCCCTTAATGTAGTCTACTGCATTCGCTGCTCCTATTGCGGTCTCCTCTACATTGGAGAGACCAAACGCAGACTGGGTGATCGCTTTGCGAAACACCTTCGATCTATCTGCAAGCATGACCCAGACCTCCCTGTTGCTTGCCATTTCAACACATCACCCTGCTCTCACGCCCACATGTCCGTCCTTGGCCTGCTGCAATGTTCCAGTGAAGCTCAACGGAAACTGGAGGAACAGCAACTCATCTTCTGACTAGGCACTTTACAGCCTTCCAGCCTTAACATTAATTTCAACAACCTCAGATCATGAACTCTCTCCTCCATCTTTTCGATCCCCCTTTTTCCAATAAATTATAACTAAAAATCTTAAAAATTTTTCTTTTCCCACCTTTTTTAAAATTTATTTTGATGTATTGTTTTATCTCCCCCTTTTAGCCCATCTCGATCCCTTCCCCCCACCCCACCCCTACTAGGGCCATCTGCCACTTGCTTGTACTGTTTGCTGCCCTTAATGTCCCCATTAGCACATTCCTTAGATTATATCACCACCGTCAACACCCCTTTGTCCTTTTGTCCATGACATCTTTGGCAGTCTCTTTGCCTCCATCCAGCTCTACCTGTCCCACCTCCCTCTACCAGCTTCTATTTCACGTCTTTTCTCGATTTCCTGAGTTCTGATGAGTCATATGGACTCGAAACGTCAACTGTGTTCCTCTCCGCAGATGCTGTCAGACCTGCTGAGGTTTTTCCAACTATTTTTGTTTTTGTTTCAGATTTCCAGCATCCGCAGTATTTTGCTTTTATCATTTATTTTAGTGGTAGGCTTTTCTAATCGAAGAGGTTTGAATTGGAAAAAGGGTAAGGCATAGAAAAGATTGAATCAAAGGCACTATTTAAATTTGGGAGTGAGTATAGGACTGGAAGATATGGACACTAAATTCACAAGTCACAAGCCAAGGCCAAGATTAGGAAAAAACCCTTCAAGATTTGTTAGACAGCAAAGGAGGATATTAAATTGGGATCAACTAGCCACTTCAGAAAGTTGGCTGATTTGTTACCCTGTTTATTTTGAATGCAGCATATAATATTTGGAGGGGAGCTGGGAAAGGACTGAAACATTCTTTAAAGTAGGGATCATAGGACATAGGGTAGGATCGATCACCAGTTGGTGAATGTATGATAGAGCACGGAATTTGGATGGAACAGCCTTGATGTACCAATTGGCATTTTATTGTTTGAAACACCATAAAAGGAATAATCTTTTGTTCTACATCATTTAAACCACCTCATTTATAATATGCGAAACCAAATACTAGTTCCAGAAACTCTTGTCAATTGAAATTTCCTGAACTGCTCAGCATGAGTTTTCCCAGTCGCCCCTAGGTTGGCCATGGTACAGAAGCATCCTGATCCATAAACATTACAGGCCAAATTTTGTGGCAGGAATCCAACAGCATTGAGCATTGCTAGTTATCCCTGCATATTAAGGTTTTTAAACTATTTTTGTGTGGCTTGTTGCTGGAAGTGTAAACAGGTAACATTGCAACAACGGAAACTGGGCATCTGGGACCTGAGTGAACAGAACTAGCAACTGTGTATTTCAAACTATCAGATTGAAGGATTGTGAAAATAATAGTGCAAGATTGGAGGAGGAAATGTAAATTAGAATAGGTAACCCCATGCCAAATGAGGTTTGAGGAAAGGCTATGCAGGTTGGGCCTATGTTCATTGGAGTTTAGAAGAATGAGATGTGATCTTATTGAAACATAAAAGATTCTGAGGGGTCTTGACGGGATGTTTTTTCTTGTGGGGGAATCGAGAACTAAGGGGTACAGTTTAAAAATAAGAGACCTCCATTTAAGATTGAGATGAGGAGGAATTTCTTAGGTTGTTAATCTTTGGGAAGTTTTAACAAAATTTAAATAATAGACTATACATTATTTAAAAAGTCAACAATTAATGCCTGAAGGAATGATTCTCAACGCTTAACATCTCTGGTACTTCTAATTTATGTTTCTCAGTGATTTAAGACTTATCAAGTCGTCAAATGGCTACTTAGACTGGCATCAACAAGACTTGGCTCTAAGCTTAGTTCTTAACTATTCACTTTCACACTATTCAATGCATGTCAGTGATGAGGGCGATAATAAGATGCTAGTTTCGCAAAGCTAATGACAGAGTGGAATAATTCAGACAGCAACTTTTGGATACAAAAACACCTGGAAAAACTCAGCAGGTCTAGCAGCATCTGTGGAAGGGAGCACAGTTAACGTTTCGAGTCTGCATGACTTTTCAACAGAATGCGCTGGCCGAAAGACAAGCCACCTAGCCTAATCCCACTTTCCACCATTTGGTCCATAGCCCTGCAGTTTATAATACTTGAAGTGCATATCCAGACATCTTTTGAAATGGATTGAGTGTTTCTATCTCTCCTACTCTTTTTCAGACAGTGAATCCCAGGCCCCCACAACCCTTTTGAGTGGAAATTATTTTCCTTAGCTCCCTCTAATTTTCTGCCAATCCCACTTTAAATCTCTCTGCTAAAGTAAAAAGGCCCTTCCCATCCACTGTATCCAGGCCCCTCACAATTTTGTGAATCTTAATGAAATCTCCCCTCAGCCTCCTCTGTTCCATGGAGAACAACCCCAGCCTATCCAAACTCATCTCATAGCTGCAATTTTCCAGTTCTAATGCAATTACATCCTTTCTATAATGAGGACCAGAACTGCACACAATACTCAAACTGTGGCCTAACTAATGTTTTATATCACTCCAGCGTAACCTTCCTGTTTTTATATTCTATGCCCCGGCTAATAAACGAAAGGATTCCATTTGTCGCTTTAACCACCTTATCAACCTGTTCTACTTTCGGGGATCTGTGGGCATTCACTCCAAGGTGTCTCAACTTCCTGTACACCTCCCATTAATTGTGTAATCCTTTGCCTTGTTTGGCCTCCCCAAATGCATCACATCACATTTCTCCGGTTGATTTCCATTTGTCACCTTTTGATGCCCACCTGACCAGTCCATTGATGTCTTCCTGCAGCCTACAGCAATCCTCCACACTATCTACAGCATGGCCAATTTTTGTGACATCTGCAAACTGCATGATCATTCCCCCTGTGTTTACATCCAAATTATTAATATATACCACAAAAAAGGGACCTAGGACTGAGCCCTGTAGAACCCCAGTGCAAACAGCCTTCCAGTCAAAAAACATCCATCAACAATTACCCTTTGTTTCCTGCCAGTGAGCCAATTTTGTATCCAGCTTGCTACATTTCCTTGAATCCCATGGGCTTTTTTTTTAACAAGTCTGCTATGTGGGACCATGTCAAAAGCCTTACTAAAATCCATGTGGACCACATGAACTGCACGACCTTCCTTGTTAATTTCTCAAAATTCAAACTAGTCAGACATGACCTCAACAAATCCATGCTGATTGCCCTTGATTAAGCCATGCCTTTCTAAGTGACTGTTTATCCTATCCCTCAGATTTGATTCCAATAATTTGCCCACGACTGAGGTCAGACTGACTGGCCTGTTATTATTTGGTCTATCCCCTGCTCCCCTTTCAAACAAAGGTACAGCATTAGCAGACATCCAATCCTCTGGCACCTCACCTGTATCCATTGAGGATTGGAAAATGATGGTCAGACCTTCTGCTATTTCCTCCCTGGCTTCTTTTAACAGTCTGGCATACATTTCATCACCCTGGTGATTTATCCACTTTCAAGGATGCTAATCCCCTTGATATTTCCCCTCTCCCTATACCTATCACATCCAATAGCACACTCCTCCTCCTTAACCACAGCGTCTGCATTGTTCCCCTCTTTGGTGAAGACAGATGTAAAGTATTCACTAAGAGCCATACCTACATCCTCCACCTCCACACGTAGTTTACCTTTTTGGTCTTTTATGGGCCCGACTCTTTTTCTTGAATCATCCTCGTAGTCTTATGTATTGATAAAATGTCTTTGGGTTCTCCTCCTTGAATTTGCTTGTCAATATTCTCTCTCTTTGCCCTCCCCTTTGTTTTTAATTTCACAGAATCTCTCAGTGCACAAGAGGCCCTTTGGCCCATCGAGTCTGCACTGACATGTGACACCTGACCTACCTACCTAATCCCATTTACCAGCACTTGGCCCATAGCCTTGGATGTTATGATGTGCCACGTGCTCATCTGGGCACTTTTTAAAGGATGTGAGGCAGCCCGCCTCCACCACTCTCCCAGGCAGTGCATTCCATATCGTCACCACCCTCTGGGTAAAAAAAATTTTCCTCACATCCCCCCTAAACCTCCTGCCCCTTACCTTGAACTTATGTCCCCTTGTGACTGACCCTTCGACTAAGGGGAACAGCTGCCCCCATCCACCCTGTCCGTACCCCTCATAATCTTGTACACCTCGATCAGGTGGCCCCTCGGTCTTCCCTGCTCCAATAAAAACAACCCAAGTCTATCCAACTTTTGATAACTTAAATGTTTCATCCCAGGCAACACCCTGGTGAATCTCCTCTGCACCCCCTCCAGTGCAATCACATACCTCCTATAATGTGGCGACCAGAACTGCACGCAGTACTCCAGCTGCGGCATCACCAAGGTTCTATACAACTCCAACAGGATCTCCCTACTTTTGTAATCTATGCCTCGATTGATAAACGTAAGTGACCCATATGCCTTTTTCACCATCCTCCTAACATGCCCCTCCGCCTTCAGAGATCTTTGGACACACACACCAATGTCCCTTTGTTCCTCAGAACTTCCTAGTGTCATGCCGTTAATTGAATACTTCCTTGTCAAATTACTCCTTCCAAAGTGTATCACCTCACACTTTTCAGGGTTAAATTCCATCTGCCACTTATCTGCCTATTTGACCATCCTGTCTATATCTTGCTGTAGCCCAAGACACTCAACCTCAGTTTTAACCACCCGGCCAATCTTTGTGTCATCCGCAAACTTACTAATCCTACTCCCAACATAGTCATCTTTGTCGTTTATATGAATTACGAATAATAGTGGACGCAGCACAGCTCCTTGTGGTATGCCACTGGACATTGGCCTCCAGTCACTAAAGCAGCCTTCTGCTATCACCCTCTGTCTCCTACAACTATGCCAATTCTGAACCCACCTTATCAAATTACCCTGTATCCCATCTACTTTTGCCATCTTTACAAATCTCCCATGTGGGACCTTGGCAAAGGCTTTGCTGAAATCCATATAAACTACATTAGCTACACTACCCTCATCTACACATCTGGTGACCACCTCAAAAAATTCAATCAAATTTGTTAGGCATGACCTCCCTCTGACAAAGCCATGCTGACTATCCCTGATCAAACCATGCCTCTCCAAGTGGAGTTGCTTTAGTTAATGGAGGCCATTGTCCAGTGGCATACCACAAGGAGCTGTGCTGGGTCCTCTATTATTCATTATTTATATAAATGACATAGATGACCTATGTTGGGAGTAGGATTAGTAAGTTTGCGGATGACACAAAGATTGGCCGGGTGGTTAAAAGTGAGGTTGAGTGTCTTGGGCTACAGGAAGATATCGACAGGATGGTCAAATGGGCAGATAAGTGGCAGATGGAATTTAACCCTGAGGTAGATTCTCTCCTTCAGAATTTTCTCCATTAGTTTCCCTACCACTGACATGAGACTCACTGGTCTATAGTTCCTTGGCTTATCTCTACAACCCTTCTTAAATAGCAGAACCACATTAGCTGTTCTCCAGTCCTCTGGCACCTTCCCCGTGGCCAGAGAGGAATTAAAAATTTGGGTCAGAGCCCCTGCGATCTCCTCCCTTGCCTCCCTCAGCAGAAATCACCTGGATGTGGAGATTTATCCACTTTTAAGCCTGCCAACACCTTCAATACGTTGTCACTCCCTATGTTTCCTTTTTGATTTCACTGCTTTTGTTTCTATACAACTCATGACTTTCATGGTTACCTTTGTTTTCACACAAGGTGCTTCAGTTGTTAAATTATTTAGTTGCCTTGTTTAAACAACTTGGCAAGATAAATATCTGCAAACTTAGCATTTAAAAAAAGTCAGGAGTTCACTCAACTGGGCTTAAGCCCAGCCTGCCTGAATAGCTTCCGGCTTCCAAAGGAGTTGCATTTGAATCCTTCCTGTTGCACCATCCCTCATATCACATCTTTACACAACTAATCTATTTGTCCCTATTTTCTTCACATTTACTACTTGTAATCTTAAAACTTCTACCCTCAATTCTTTCTGCCTTAATCTATTTATTAACTATTGAAACTGAACTTGCAAGATGCTGAACTTGGTCTTTGCCATAACAAAAACAGAATTACCTGGAAAAACTCAGCAGGTCTGGCAGCATCGGCGGAGAAGAAAAGAGTTGACGTTTCGAGTCCTCATGACGATTTCCAGCATCCGCAGTTTTTTTGTTTTGGTCTTTGCCATGTTGCTTGCCATGTTAACCGCAACTTCCTGCCATTCATCCCTATTCAGTTATGTTGTGTAATGTGGTACTTGGGAAACAGCATATCATATAGATTAGTCAGTTGAGATGGCAGGAAAGAGTGTTCATCCCTTATATAGAATTCTGTACAAATATTATATTTTGTACCCCTCTGCCCTTTGCCTCTGAGTTACCTGTCTTAATGACACTATCATTATTTAACAAGTCCATAATACATAAAATACAAACCATGCAGAAGGTCATGGCTCCTGCAAATGGTCACCCACTTGTCATTTCACTATCAATTTGTGGGGTGACCACTGTCTGAAATGCATTCCAGCAAACTTTCTCCATCCTGAATATTGCAGTGTAAACTTTTTTTCCTTCAGCTCAGAATTCTGCTGATGCTGTAAGTTTTTCCTTCGGATGCCTTTTGAATTAGGGATGGTCCATATCCTGCAGTGTTGCATAGCATATCACAACTGGCCTCATGATTTCCATCCATGTTGGTCCCTTTTTTAAATGCAGCAAAGGATTATGGAATACTGAACAGCACAAAGTCCCTGTATACTTCGAGGGGCAGAATAATTGCGTCTCATGCTGTTTTCCTACATTTACTTTTTAAACAAAAGGACGTTTACAAAAGTCAAGTGAGAATCTCTTGTTAACTGCCTTTTGACACAACTATTGCTTTTGAGAATTTTTAAGATTGGTATTTACCTCTGCCATAAAATTGCTAAATCAATGGGTTCAATGCATTCTTAAGTTGAATTAGTTGTGTTCAGTGACCCATAGGTGTTTAGAGAATGACAAAGTTGCGTGCAAACATTTTGCACCTGGCTATAGATTGTTATGTATACATGCTATTTTAATAAACTGGATGTTCTTTCTGTGTATCTTGAACAGAATGTTTCTGGTTTAATTTTTATGTAGCTTTGCCCTTGGTAATGTTATCAAGTACTCCTTTTTTAAGCTTGGATTACTGAATAGAGCAGATGCAATGCTGAATTCCTTTTGTATGCACTTGCTTGACTGTTCAATCCAAACTCAGTGTTATGTCAATGTGGTATCAGCTTTTTTCTGACACATGTGGCAGGATGAAGATTTGCGCCTTCCGTTTTGATCATGTTGAATTCATAATTGTGACTTGGCCAGCTGAGTGGAGACTAGATGCTTCTGCAGGGAGAGAGGGAGATTCAGAATGAGTTACCTGGGCTGCTTTTGAATTGCTCTATGCTGTTGTGTGCAAAGCATCATTTGCTCCCCTTTTGCCCAAGGAATAGTTAAGCAAGTTATATTTAGTTGGAGGAAATTTCTGTTCATCCAATACTGGATGTTGCACAAGTGGTCTGATGATTTAGCAACATTGGAGTTGTCACTGGTACTTGTACCTTTGTTTTGCTGATTGAAAAGTAATCAAATTCAGGATATTCATTCTACTTGTTGGCTTTTTTACAAAATGCGTTGTAAAACAGTTTTCCATTAAGTTTGGAAACTCCTTCCCCGGTTTGCCAGTGTCCCAGTCAAAATTTGCTAAGTTTTAAGTTTCTCTCGCTTGTGCGCCCGCCCAATTTTACATTCAGTTTGAGGGAAGGATGAGTGGGTCCAAGACTAGAATTTAAATTTGAGGGCAATTATGAGGGCTTGAAAGCAGGACGAGCTAGAGTGAACTGGGAAATGAGTTTTGGGGTTTGGTCTGCATGACAGTTAAAGGGACATTTCAGAATACACAGAATAGATACATTAAAAAAAGAGAGAGAACTTCCAAGAGGAGAACCCACCATCTGTGATTAACTAAACTTAAAGACAGTATCAAAAAGCATACAATTGTGCAAAAATGGATGATAGGTCGGAAGATTGGACGGAATATAAAGAGTGGCAAAGAATGCCAAAAAGGTTAAGGTGGGAAAAATTAGAGTATGAGAGAAAGCTCGCTGGGAATATAAAGATGGATAGTAAGAGTTTCTGTAGATATTTAAAAAAAGGAAAGAGTTAAAGTGAGTTGGACCTATATAAAGTGAGTCTGGGGAATGAATAATGGAAAGTAAGGCAATGGCAGATGAATTGAACAGGAATTTTGCATTGGTTTTCACTATAGGGGATATAAGTAACGTCCCAGAAATAGCTGTAAATCAGGAAATGGAAGGGAGGAAGGAACTCGGGGAAAATTACGCTCACCAGGGAAGTGATATTAAGCATATAGTTGCAGCTGTGGGCTGACAGATGGGTCCTGATGGACTTCATCCTAGGGTCTTGAAAGAAGTGGCTAGTGAAATTGTTGATGTGTTGGTTTTAATTTTCCAATATTTCCTAGATTCGGAGATGGTTCCTTTAGATTGGAAAATAGCAAATATAACTCCTTTATTCAAAAAATGGGGGAGACAAAGCAGTTAGCTTAATATCTGTCATAGGGAAAATGTTAGAAGCGATTACTAAAAGATGTTATAGGGCACTTCGAAAAGTTTAAGGAAATCAGGCTGAGTTCAACATGGTTTTGTGAAAGGGAAATTATGTTTAACCAAATTATTGGAGTCCTTTGAAGGAGTCACATATGCTGTGGATAAAGGGGAACCGGTGGATGTACTGCACTTTGATTTCCAGAAGGCATTTGAAGGCATAAGGTGCCACATCTAAGGTTATTGCAGAGAATAAAAGCTCATGGTGTAGGGGATAACACTTTGGCATGGATAGAAGATTGGCTAGCGAACAGGAAAAACAGAGTCGCCTTAAATGGGTGTTTTTCTGGTTGGCAGGATATAACAAGTGGTGTGCACAGAGATCAGTGCTGGGCCCTCAAATTATAACAATTTATAAGAATGACTTGGATGAAGGGACAGATGGTATGGTTGCTAAATTTTCTGGCAATGCAAAGATAGGAAAGCGAGTTGTGAAGAGGATGTCAAGAGTCTATGAAGTGACATAGGCTTAAGTGAGTGGGCAAAAGACCGGCAAATGGAGTGTAATGTGGGCAAATGTGAAATTGTCCATTTTGGCAGAGAATAAAGAAGCATATTATTTAAATGCTGAGAGATTTTCTGAGATTGAGAGATCTGGATATACCAGTGCATGAATTACAAAAGGCTAGTATGCAGGTAGAGCAAGTAATTAGGAAAGCCAATAGAATATTACTGTTTTCTACGAGGGGAATTGAATACAAAAGTAGGGAGGTTACATTTCAGTTTTACAGGGCACTGGTGAGACCATACCTGGAGTACATGCAAACATGTTGGAAGTAGTTCAGAGAAGGTTTACTAGGCTAATAGCAGAAATGTGTGGGTTGTCCTATGAGGAAAGGTTGGGCAGGTTAGGCTGGTATCTGCTGGGATTTAGAAAGTAAGAGGTCGCTTGATTGAATCTAAGATCTTGAGGGGTCTTGACAGGCTGGATGTGGAGAGAATGTTTCCTCTTGTGGGGGAATCTAGAACTGGGAATTAAGACATTTAAGACAGGAGGAAAAATTTTTTTAAGGGTTGTGAGTCTTTGGCACTCAGCTCCTCAAAAGGCAGTGGAAGCAGGGTCTAAAGGCAGGGCTAGATAGATTCTTGATTAACAAGGGGGTGAAAGGTTAGCGGGAGTAGGCGGGAGGTTACGATCAGATCAGCCATGATTTTATTGAATAGTGGAGCAGGCTTGAAGGGCCAAGTGGCCTATTCCTCCTAGCTTGTATGTTTGTATGTATGTTCTATCATGCTGGCGCCCTCACATTTGCTCAGGCGATCGTCGTGTTCCCCCCCCCCCCGCCATTGGAATTAAACTTAATAATCTTCCCCGACCGTGCTACCATACTTAAGGACATAGCTGACAGATTGCACTTAACGTTGTCTCTCTCAGTACCTACTGTAAAGCAATAAACTGGTCTATTTTGCTGATCTCCCCATCCATAATGACTTTGGTAGGAGAGAATACCACACAGTCCTTGGGGAGATCAAATTCCATCTCCTCACTGAGGATGTGCTCCTTTTTGAGGTAGTACAGCTGCGTTAAATAAGATAGATTGAAGGGCAGAACTAGCAACTCAAAATTGGGCATTCCTGAGGTGCTTTGTGTTATTCGAAGCAACAGCACTGTGTACTGCCATAATCTGTAAACTCATGGCCTTGCATATCCCTCACTTCTCATCATTATCAAGGCAATTGCTCAACCCACACTAAATGGGCATTATAGAAAAACTGAAAGCAGCATCAGACATAACTGAAATTAAGGTGGCAACCTGATGAAGCTACGACACAGGACAATGCATGCTAAACGGTGGAAACAAAAATTGAGATTTCCACCATCATCATCCAATTAATTCACTCCACTTGATAAGAAATTGCTGTTGTGTGCACTGGATGCAGTCAGGGCAATGTGCCCTGACAACGTCTGGCTAAGTGCTTAAGATCTATGCACTAGAACTAGCCACTCGGTTAGCTAAACTTTTTCCAGTAAGCCGCAGCACTAGAATCTATGCAAGACTGTTGAAACGTAAAAAATGGGTCAATCCAATCTGTCCAATTACCTGCCCATCAGCCTGCTCTTTTACCAGCAGTGAAGGAAGGAGTGTTTAACTGTACTAACTACTATCTGCAATGCTTACTTATCAATAACCTGGCCAATGATACTTGGTTTGGCTTCCACAAGAACTGCTTGGTTCCAGACTTTGTATCTAGTCTTGGTTCTAACATGGACATGAACTGAATTCCAGGGGTGAAATGAGAGTAATTGCTCATGATATCAAGGCACTGTTTGATAGTGTGTTGCACCAGTAACCATAATAAAAGTGGAAATGGATCAGGGAAAGATGGTTATGGTCATTGGAGACCAATTACCTGAGTCCCAGGGCATTGCTGCAGGAGCTTTGAGAGAGAGTGCTGAACCCATTTCTCTTCAGTTGTTTCATCAGTGACCTTCCCTCTTGCTTAAGTTCAGAAGTTGGGACACTTGCTTGTTGCGCAGTGTCCAACTCCATTTGCAATTCTTGAAATTGAAGCAGCATATGCCTGCATGCTGAAAGACTTGGATGCCATACAGGCATGGGCAGGTGAGTCTCAGGTATTCAGCAAGCGAGATCCTGACTACCTCCCCATGATATTCGCTCCTTTTCCCAATGCTGAGTCTCCCCACCAACATCCTTAGGGTTACCATTGATCACAAACTGAACTGGACCAGATTGATAAATGCTATATTCAGTTACAGGAGCAGGCTGGAGGCTTTATTCTGCAGTAAGTGGTTCATCCCTTGACTTTTGAAGTTTCTTCACTACCTACAGGATATAGCAGGAACGTGATGGAATGCACTCCATTTATTTGGATAGGTTCAGCTCAATACAATAGAGGACAGAGCATCCCAAATCCATTGTTGGTGTATCAGAGTTACAGTATGAGCTAACTACAGGATGTACTACAGCAACTTGGAAAGGCTTCTTCAGTGGTACCTCTGAAACTTGATGGAGGCCGCAGGAAGTACAGGGACAGCAGGTTCGTCGGAGGAGCATCACCTCCAAGCTTCTCTCCCAGGCCTGAAGGTCCTATTGGTCATATCACTGATTCAGTGTCTCTGGTCAAAATCCCAAAACCCCCTATCTAAAGGTATTTTGGGAGCACCTTCACCACACTTTTTTTTACTTGTGCCTACGTGAAGCTAAAATGGAAAAAAATACATTTAGTTGGTGACAGTGTTGATGTAATGAGTGTTATGTCTTGATTTGAAAGTTTGGACTAGAAATGTCAGCTTACAATTTGCTTTTTTGAAGGCATCAGTGATAGAGAAGAGCCTACTATCACTTCCAAGTGTTTTTATATCTTCATATGCCGATATTCTATTCAGAGTGTCCAAATATTCATAGGCACAACTATTGGATATGAAGAGGGGATGAAAGAGATGATGGGAAGAACCATATATAGTTGTACTTAAGTTTGTTTTCTCGGAGTATGTTGCATGTCAGTGTTAAAATTTTTATTTATTATTTGTTCATATGATTCTGAATTCATATGCAAGTCATTAATCATGATTAGCTTCAGCAAGAACTACACAGGTTGAAATGAATAGTTTTATAATGTAAATAGCTGGGAATGACAGCTTCTGGAGAGGAATGAATTATGACTTCTTAAGCAAATCTTGCTCTCCTTGTCAGAGGAGACCTATTCATCCCACTTAATTTCTTCTCCATTTATCCTTCATTCCATTAGATTACCATCATAAAATAATATGTCTGCCCTGATCCTACTTGAAACTGCCTATTGGATTGTTGCCCCAGAGATACTGTAGCCAAATGCCTAGAGATTCCATTCTCTTTGATGACAGATGCTACCCTGATTACTGATAAGAACCAGGTGTAGGTCAGAGTTTCCCCCTAGTGGGTTCAGAGTGCATTCAGCTAAGAAGCAGTATTTAACCATATTTGCAAATTCTGAATATGTTGTTGGCAATTTCATGGCTTCTCTCGTGACTGAGTATGTATTTGTATCTGGCTTTTGGATGAAACATTGTACCTCCGGAATGAACATCAAAATAATGCCATGGCTTTATTTTGAAGAGGGGCAGAGGAGTTCTTCCTCGTGTCTTGGCCAATTTTAGTTACTGTTTAATTCAGACCCTGCTGTGCAGATTGGTTGTGCAGTTCCTACACTGCAATGTAACTCTTTCGAGTACAAACACGTTTCCATCTGTTCCTATTCAGATGAAGTTACATTGTTTCATAGTTTGCCATTGTGAGATTTGAACTCTTGATACTCTTTTGAGTAAACCTGTTTCCATCTGTTTCAGATGAAGTTACATTGTTTCATAGTTTGCCATTGTGAGATTTGAACTCTTGATAATCTTTTAAATGAAAACCAAATCAACAAAATTGGGATAAATCAGGCACAGCCCCTAATTCAGGTCAGCTGTAAAACCAAGAACAAAGTTTAAAGGAAACTTACAAACTTTAAATCAAAATGTGATTAAAGGGGTCAACAAAACACCCCAGTCCCCGCGGTGCCCACCGAGCACGGAAGGCCTCGAGAGTGCCAGCAGACACCGCGTGCTCCTTCTCCAGGGACATCCGGCAGTGAACGTAGCCGCGGAAGAGGGACAAACAATCGGGCGGGACTCCCCCGTCGATCGCCCGCTGCCTGGACCTGTTAATGGCCAAGTTGGCCAGGCCCAGGAGCAGGTTCACGAGGAGGTCCTCCTCCTTCCCGACCCCCTTCCGCACCGGGTGCCCATAGATCAGGAGCGTGGGGCTGAAGTGCAAACAAAACATCAATAAAAGGTTTTTCAAATAACTAAAAAGGGAGTGCAGCCTACAACACCCTATGTATACATGGTCCACGGACTCCACAAGACCGCAAAAAGGGCATGTGTCCTGAGAGTCCGTGAACCTATGCATCCTCTTATTATAAGGGACTGCTGCATGCAACACCCTCCAACCCAGGTCCCCGATAGAAAGGGGGAGGACACCTCCGTAGAGGGCCTCCCATCGAGGGCCTCCGCCGCCGGACGGCAACAAGGCACGCCAGGGCGTGTCCGGTCGACGGACAAGGGCGAGAAAATGGAAGGTGTGCAGCAGCAGTCCATACAAAAAGCCCCTCTTTGCTGTGCCAAAAGGCACAGAGGGCATGTCCCCGAGGCGGCTCATATTGCGGGGCACCAGCACCCGAGGGAGGGTTCGGGGCTTGGGGCCAATGTGGAATTCCGTCCGAACAGGGGAACGCTCAGACGGAAGACCACCGCGCACCTGGGCCACCTCAAGACCCAAAATAACGTCGGGTCCGAGCACGACCGTTCTCAGGTCTTGGATGGCATCGGCTGCGACCTGGACACTCACAGACGCGCGTCGCGCCAACTCCTGCGGGAGCATCCAGCCCAGTCCTCCGCCACCCAGCACGTCCCCGATCCTGGTCACCCCTGCGGCCACAGCCCTCCTCTCCGCCAACCACTGAAAAGGACGGAGGGGCGGATTCCTGAGCAGCGGCTCTCTGACGATAGCCGCTACTCCTGACGGGGGAGAGCTGCGTCGCGAGGCGACCACTTTCCAGACTTTGATCAGGTCCTGGTAAAAGACGGGCAGCGCCTGCAAGGAGCCACCGAGGCCCAGCTGTTCTATAAACAGGAGCTGCACGTCATAATTCAGGCCATGCACCTGACGGAAGAAATACGTCATCAGGGCACACCATCTAGGAGGAGGCTCAACGTAGAGGTATCGCTGCAGGGTCTGAAGGCGGAAAGTCGCCACCTGTGTGCGTAGGCATACTAGTGCCTGACCACCCTCCCTAAGCGGGAGACTCAGAACCTCGGCAGCGACCCAGTGCAATCTTTTGTCCCAGAAGAAGTCGACTAACAATCTCTGGATTCTTGTGACAAAGTCTGGGAGAGGGGTCAAAGTGACCAGCCGATACCACAACATGGCGGCGATCAGCTGGTTTATGACCAGAACTCGACCCCGGTAAGATAGCACTCGGAGCAGTCCTGTCCAGCGCCGCAGGCGAGCGGTGACTTTCGTCTCCAGTTCCTGCCAGTTTGCCGGCCAGGATTCCTCAGCGGGGCAGAGATGGACCCCCAGGTAGAGGAGGCTGGTCCTGCTCCAGGTGAAAGGCCTGAGCTCCTCGGGTAGGGGATCCATCTGCCACTGACCGACCAGGAGTCCAGAACACTTACCCCAGTTGATCCTGGCAGAAGAAGCGGCAGAGTAGACCTCCTGGCACTCGCGCATCCTCCGCAGGTCAGCCGGGTCATAGAATTGTTACAGTGCAGAAGGAGGTCATTTGGCCCATCATGTCTGTACCAGCTCTCTGTATGAGCAATTCACTTAGTGCCATTCTCCTGCCTTCTCTCTGTAACTCTTTTGAGTACAAACATGTTTCCATCTGTTCCTATTCAGATGAAATTACATTGGTTCATAGTTTGCCATTGTGAGATTTGAACTCTTGATCTTGGGGTTACAAACCCAGTACCATAACCACTTGGCTATTTAGGTACACTTCAGAAATAGTTAATTAGCATTAAAGTCATGTGGGATGTCTAAGATCATGAGGCACTGTCTTGCCAGCTCTGGAATATAGGTAGCTTTAAATTGCATGATTACATGATTCAGCAGCTTGTTAGATAAACTTACTGAGCCATCAGGATTACTGAAGACTGTTTTTAAAAATGAAGTTTTGCAGCTATATTCTATGAAGTGTTGCTTTGCAGACTGCTGAACACATTTACTGCTGGCTTTGATTGGTGAGTAATTTGAAACTTTAGGACTATACAATATGCAAGGACACAGTGCTGTTAATCAATGAATAGCTATAGAAAGATACCAATACTTCTCAAATGATTGTAAACATGTCAGGGAAATTGATTTTATGCTAAGTCTGCAGTGTTACTACTTGGAATTTTTACCAGCAAATGCCTGAAGTCATTAGCAGATGCCACTGGTTTTAGCCCCCTTGAACAATTAATGCTTTGTGAATCTACACATATATAGCATGTTCATGTTGCATTCATTTTGAATAGATTAGTTCATCTTCTATGACAGTGATCTTTAAAGATGTGACCCAGTAGGGAATGGATCTCATGATGCCTTATGTGAAGCAATGTTTTGTTTGGAATGCTATCATTAGACCTGTTGTTAAGACAATTTGTTAATATTGCTTAAATTATATTTATGAATACAAGTTGCCCTTGGAAAAGAAAGATGTCTGAAGCAGTGCACAACCAACTCAACAAGAATTGTATGGGAGATGAGCGTCATCCAGTCTTATTTTGCCATAATCTAAACTAGCACAGACTTGTACAATGCAAAGGATATAACGAGCTGTCTTGATTTAATTTTGGAAGCTGTACATTTTTTTCAGTACCTCAGCATTTTCTAATATTCTAGTACTCTGCATTGGCGATACCAAGAATAAAATTCTCTCGTAGTTTGCCTTGGTGAGAGACAAATTTGAGTAAGCATATTTTCTAAAATTTGAAGAAGCTTATTACCAGTGCATGGAGTTTTAATTAAGTTTTCTTCTGTTTGGAACATTTTGACTGCAGTAATTCACTGAAAGGCACATTAACTGGTAAGAGAGAAGAAGAGTAGTATCATTGAACTGTCTGTCCTATATATACATTAATTTCTCTAAGATATTGTGACCTTGGCTGAAGAGTTCCAAGTATAAATATGAGCATGTTCACTAGCCTGTGAAGTAGCTCCTCAACAAAAATAAAAATACCCGGAAACACTCAGCAGGTCTGACAGCATCTGCGGAGAGGAACACAGCCAACATTTCGAGTCCGTATGACTCTTCAACAGAACTAAGGAAAAATAGAAAAGAGGTGAAATATAAGCTGGTTTAAGGGGGGGTGGGACGGGTAGAGCTGGATAGAGGGCCAGTGATAGGTGGAGATAGACAAAAGGACAAAGAGGTGTTGAAGGTGGTGATATTATCTAAGGACTGTGCTAATCGGTGACATTAAGGGTAGAAAGCAGGAGTAAGGTACAGATAGCCCGGGTGGGGTGGGGGGAAGGGATTGGAACAGGCTAAAAGGTAGAGATAAAACAATATGAAATACATATAAAAATAATGGAAGTAAGTGGGAAAAGAAAAATCTATAAATTATTGGAAAAAAGGGGGATCGGAAAGGGGGTGGGGATGAAGGAGAGAGTTCATGATCTAAAATTGTTAAATGCAATATTCAGTCCGGAAGGCTGTAAAGTGCCTAGTCGGAAGATGAGGTGCTGTTCCTCCAGTAGCTCCACATGTTAGTTGAACTGATTAGTGGACCCCAGTTGCATCTCCTTTCTCCATCTCAATAGGGAAGGCTGTAGGAAAATGACCCAATTTAAAAAAAAAACAGAATGAGCTTCGACCAAAACTTGAACTCAGCTTTTGCTCTGATGTTACCAGTAATAATTTATCAATTGTCACATACACATTGGGAAAATGCAGTGGAATGTTGGCAATGAAAATTCAAGTTGTGTCCCATGTACAGGAATGAAAATGGTCAGTGCCTAAAAGAACTCCATTAATGTATTGACTTTCCAGCTTCCAAAGTGATTTAAATTATTTCTAACTAATACTTCAAAGAGTAAACCCAGTTTTGCATATGTTTTCTGAAGTTCCTGTATATCTTGCTGCTGCAGTGGAAAGACTTGCCCTTTAGAATGCCACTAGTTAATTTCTGGACTTATTTTTTCATGCATCTTTCACACCTTTCTCTTTCTCTCAGATCTTCCTTCATGCCCTCTCTGATGTCATCTTGTCTAGGAGTCCCACTTCCTGCTGCTTGACCCTATTCCCATTAAACTGCTGAACATCCTACTTCCCCGCCCCCCCCCTCACCTTAACTGATATTGTTAATGGATCTTTCTTTCCAGGAGTGGTCCCTATCTCCTTTAAATCTGCAGTTGTCACCCCTCTCCTGAAAAAAAACCTTGAACCCACTGTCCTTGAAAACTGCAGCTCCATCTCAAGCCTTCCTTCCCTTTCCAAAGTCCTTGAAAGAGTTATCACCTCCCAGACCCATTCCTATCTTTCCCGTAACTCCAATCAGGTTTCCGCCCCTGTTATTGTTGCAAATTAGCTCTTAGCAAAGTCAGGAATGACATCCCATGTGACTGTGACAAAGGTAAATATTCCTCTTCGTCCTTTTCAACCTGTCTGCAGGCTTTTTACACGGTTGACCACACCTTCCTCCCCCAGCACACCTCCATTGTCTTCTGGGTGGGAGTGCTCTCATCTGGTGCCATTCTTATTCATCAAATCATGTCCAGAGTATCACTTGCAATGGTTCTCTTTCTGCTCTCTCCACCAAGGATCTATCCCTGGACCCCTCCTATTTCTCACCAACATGTTGCCCCTCGGTGATGACATCCGGAAGCATAGCAGATTTCACTCAAAAGCGCAGCATTAGTTTTCACTTGTATGCTGATGACACCCGACTCTACCTCACCTACTTCCCTTGATGACTCTACTATTACTAAATTCAGATTGCTTATCTGACATCGAGTTCTTGATGAGTAGAAATTTTTTTCCATTAAAGATTGGGAAGACTAATGTTTTTGGCCCTCGTTCCAAACTCCATTCTTTCACTACCAACTCCATTCCGCTCCCTGTCAATAGCCCAAAACTACACAAACCTGCCTGAAACCTCAGTGTCCTATTGGATCCAAGTTGAGCTTCTGGCCACTTAGTCAAGCAATCAGTAAGACTGTCTATTTTCACCACCTCTAATATTTCTCAACTTTGACCCTGCTTCAGCTGAAGCCCCCACCCATGCCTTTGTCACCTTTGGGACTTGACTACTCCAGTGAGCCCCTGACTGTTTTCTCACATTCTACCCTCCCATAAACTTGAGGTAATCCAAAACTATTTATAAAAATCACACCAAGTCCTGTTTCTGTGTCATTTCCTGTGCTTGCTGACCTGCATTAACTTCTGGTCAAGGAATTTCTAAACTTTAAAATTCTTATCTTGGTTTTCAAATTACTCCTTATCTCTCCAATCTCCTCCAGCCCCATAACTGTCAGATATCTGCATTCATCTAATTCTGGCTTGTTGAGCATTCCTGATTTTAATTGCTTCACCATTGGTGACTACACCTACAGTTGCCCAGGCCTCAGCTCTGGAATTCCTTCAAGATACCTCTATGCTTCCAAGCCTCATTTTCCTCCTTTTTAAGAATTCTTAGAATCTTGATCAAGCTTTTGACCATCTGATTGAATATTGCCTTTTATGGTTTGGTGTCATATTTTGTTTTATAATGCATCTCTGAAGTTTGTCCTGTTGGGATGTTTCATTATGTTAAGAAGGTTCTACGTAAATATTTATTGTATTGTTAGTATTGGTAAAGGAATTTATATAAAGTAGTTCCTGCTGTTTAGAATTGGAAAGAATTAAATTGAGTAAGATGTATTTTAGCAGTCAGTGAATTTTATTTGTGTAGAGTGCACAGTCATATGGGTGATGGAAAAATGAATGCATCTCAAAACGTTTGTAAGGCTGCATGTGTTTTTGCTCTGTCTACCCCTCCATTCCCCCACCCACCACAGTCCAGACACCAGATACTGCATTCAATTGTAAGTGTCAGTTTAACTCAGTTGGTAACACTGTTGCCTCTGATTTGAGAGGTTCTGCATTCAGTCATTGTTTCAGGACTTGATCATTATAATCTGGGCAAACACAGGAAGTGCTGCATTTTTGGAGGTGCATTCTCCAGATGCTGTGTGGAACTCTGGTTCCCTGTGCCACTTTTTCAAATGGATGTTTCAGATCCCAAGGTGGTGATTGAAGAGCAGAATGCATCGGCTGTTCCCTGAGGAAAATTCTTCTTTCAGCCTAACTACCTGGGCCTTCATTGGAGAGGGTGCAGAGGAGGTTTACCAGACCTGCATGGTCTGGAGGTTATTAGCTATGAGGAGAAGTTGGGGAAACTCTGATTGTTCTCACCAGAGTGACGGAGATTGAGGGGTGACTTGATAGAAGTTTACAAAATTGAATGGCATGAACAGAGTAGATAGTCAGAAGCTTTTTCCCAGGGTGGAAGAGTCAATTACCAGGGGACATAGGTTTAAGGTGAGAGGAGAAAACTTTAGAGGAGATGTGCGTGACAAGTTTTTTACGCAGAGGGTAGTGAGTGTCTGGAATTCGCTGCCAGAGGAGGTGGTGGAAGTAGGTATGATAGTGGTATTTAAGAGGCAGCTTGACAAATACATGAATAGGATGGGAATAGAGGGATACGGACTCCGGAAGTGCAAAATGTTTTAGTTTGACAGGCAATATGATCGGCGCAGGCTTGGAAGGTGAAGGGCCTGTTCGTGTGCTGTACTTTTCTTTGTTCTTTGTTCTCCTTGTTCATTTTGCTGCTGTATGTAAAATGGCTGCTTCGCTTAATACGTAGTGACTGAACTTCAAACTGTTTTTATTGGATGTGAAAAACTTCAAGATATCCTGGAAAACGTAAGCTACTGTATTGCTGAAAAGTCTTCCTTAAATGTACAACAGGAACTTCAAGGCTGTAACGAGTGTTACCAAGGTACTCTTGTTTGATGTGCAAGGCACTGTGGAGGCTGGGCATGCATCTTGCTTTGATTTTATTCATTCATGGGGTATGGGTGTTGCTAGCAAAGCCATCATTTATTACCCATCCCTAATTGCCCTTGAATCACAATCTCTCGGTGCAGAAGAGGCCCTTCGGCCCATCGAGTCTGCACCGACACGTGAGAAACACCTGACCCACCTACCTAATCCCATTTACCAGCACTTGGCCCATAGCCTCGAATGTTATGACATGCCAAGTGCTCATCCAGGTACTTTTTAAAGGATGTGAGGCAACCCGCCTCCACCACCCTTGCAGGCAGCGCTTTCCAGACCGTCACCACCCTCTGGGCAAAAATGTTTTCCTCACATTCTCCTCCCCTGCCCCTCAACTTGAACTTGTGCCCCCTTGTGACTTATCCTTCAACTAAGGGAAGCAGCTTGCCACTTACCTGCCCATTTGACCTGTAGCCCAAGACACTCAACCTCACTGTTAACCACCCGGCTAATCTTTGTGTCATCTGCAAACTTACTAATCCTACCCCCCCACATAGTCATCTATGTTGTTTATATAAATGACAAATAATAGCTGACCGAGCACAGATCCCTGTGGTACGCCACTGGACACTGGCTTGCAGTCACTAAAGCATCCTTCTGTCATCACCCTCTACCTCCTACAACTAAGCCAATTTTGAATCCACCTTATCAAATTACCCTGTATCCCATGTACATCCCTTTCCACCCTGTCCATGCCCCTCATAATTTTGTACACCTCAGTCTACTCTGCTCCAACAAAAAAAACTCAAGTCTATCCAACTTCATAACTTAAATGTTTTATCCCAGGCAACATCCTGGTGAATCTCCTCTGCACCCCCTCCAGTGCAATCACATTGTTCCTTTCACCAGAACTGCACGCAGTTCTCCAGCTGTGGCCTCACCAAGGTTCTATACAACTCCAACATGACCTCCCTACTTATGTAATCTATGCCTTGATTGATAAAGGCAAGTGTCCCATATGCCTTTTTCACCACCCTACTAATGTGCCCCTCTGCCTTCAGAGATCTATGGACACACACACCAAGGTCTCTTTGTTCCTCAGAACTTCCTAGTGTCATGCCGTTCATTGAATACTTCCTTGTCAAATTACTCCTTCCAAATTATATCACCTTACACTTTTCAGGGTTAAATTCCAATTGCCACTTACCTGCCCATTTGACCTGTAGCCCAAGACACTCAACCTCACTGTTAACCACCCGGCTAATCTTTGTGTCATCTGCAAACTTACTAATCCTACCCCCCCACATAGTCATCTATGTTGTTTATATAAATGACAAATAATAGCTGACCGAGCACAGATCCCTGTGGTACGCCACTGGACACTGGCTTGCAGTCACTAAAGCATCCTTCTGTCATCACCCTCTACCTCCTACAACTAAGCCAATTTTGAATCCACCTTATCAAATTACCCTGTATCCCATGTACATTTGCCTTCTTTATAAATCTCCCATGTGGGATTTTGTCAAAGGCTTTGCCGAAATCCGTAGAAACTACATCAACTGCACTACCCTCATCTACACATCTGGTGACCACCTCAAAAAATTCAATCAAATTTTTTAGGCATGACCTCCCTCTGACAAAGCCATGCTGACTATCCCTGATCAAATCTTGCCTCTCCAAGTTTAGATCGATATTCTCCTTCAGAACTTTCTCCAAGTTTCCTTACCACTGACGTGAGACTCACTGGTCTGTAGTTCCCTGGCTTATCTGTACAACACTTGTTAAATAGCGGAACCACATTAGCTGTTCTCCAGTCCTCTGGCATCTCCCCCATGGCCAGAGAGGAATTAAAAATATGGGTCAGAGCCCCTGCAATCTCCTCCCTTGCCTTCCTCAGCAGTTTGGGACACAAATCATCCAGACCTGGAGAGTTGTCCACTTTTAAGCCTGCCACACCTCCAGTACCTTGTCACTTCCTATATCAATTTGCTTAAGAACCTCGCAGTCTCTCTCCCCAAGTTCCATACCTTCATTCTCATTCTCTTGGGTGAAGACAGACGTGAAGTATTCATTCAACACTCTAGTGATATCCTCTGGCTCTGCCCATAGATTGCCCCCTTGATCCCTAATCTTTCTCTGGTTATCCTCTTCCCATTGATATACAAAGAATATCTTGGGATTTTCCCTGCTTTTACCTTCCAGAGTTTTCTCATAACCCCTCCGCTCTCCTAATTGCTTTCTTAAGCTCCATGCTGCACTGTCTGTACTTGACTAATACCTCTGCTGATTTGCTTCCCTTGTACCTGCTAAAAGCCTCTCTTTTCCTTCTCATCGTAATCTGAATATCTGTGGTCATCCATGGTTCTCTGGGCTTGTTACTCCTTCCTATCATCCTAGAGGGAACATGTTGAGCCTGCACCCTCCCCATTTCCGTTTGAACACCACCCCCCCCCCCCCCCCCCACCCCAATGTTCCTCTGTAGATTTCCCCACAAGTAACTATTCCCTGTCTACCTTGGCCAGATCCTGCCTTTTTTTACTAAAATCCACTACCACCACACACACACACACCCTACCCCGCCCCCACAATCCAAAACATTTTTTTGCAACTTGTCGATTTCTTTGTCCATAACAAACTTAAACTGTACCATGTTGTGGTCGCTGTCGCTAAAATGCCCACCCACCACCACCTCAGCCACCTGTTCGGCTTCATTCCCCAGAATTAGGTCCAGCAATGCACTGTCCCTAGTTGGACCCTCTAGATGTTGACCTAAAAAGTTCTCCTAAACACATTTCAAGAAATCCACTCCATCCAAGCACTGGCCATCCCAATTAATATTGGGAAAGTTGAAATCACCTAATATAATTACCCTATTGTTATTGTTTTTACACACCTCCCCAAATTGTGCACATATTTGCTCCTCAATTTCCTGCTAACTATCTGGGGGTCTATAATAAACACCTAATAATATGGTTGCCCCTTTTTTTATTCCTAAGCTCTACCCACAAAGCTTCATTCGATGCCCCCTCCAAGATATCATCTCTCCTTGCTGCAGTAACTGACTCGTTAGCTAATAATGCAACACCGCCTCCTCTTTTACCCCCTCCCCTGTCTCACCTGAAGATTCTATATCCTGGAATGTTGAGCTGCCAATCCTGCCCTTCCCTCAACCACATTTCAGTGATGGCTACTATATCACAATTCCACGTGTCAGTCCTCACCCTTAATTCATCCGTTTTACCTGTAATTCTTCTGGCATTAAAGTAGAGGCCATCCAGCCTTGCCTTACTCCCTTGAAGCTTATTGCAGCTGGACTACTTATGACTTGATTGTTAAATTGTATTATGATGTGTCCCTATTCTGTTAACATTGTGTCCCCACCCCCTACTGAATTAGTTTAAACTCCTCCCAACAGCACTAGCAAACCCGCCCATAAGGATGTTAGTCCCACTCTAGTTCAGATGTAGACCGTCCCACATGTACAGGTCCCACCTTCCCCAGAAACGGTTCCAGTGATCCAGGAATCTAAAACCCTCCCTTCTGTACCAACTCTTAAGCCACGTATTCATCTGCGCTATTCTCCTATTTCTGAGCTCGCTAGCATGTGGCACTGGGAGTAATCCAGAAATTACAACCCAAGAGGTCTTGCTTTTTAGTCTACTGCCTAACTCCCTGAATTCTTGATGCAAGACCTCATCCCTCTTTCTACCTATGTCATTGGTACCAACATGTACCATAACCTCTGCCTTACCACCCTCCCCCTTCAGGATGCCCTGCAGCCGTTCAGTGATATCCCGGACCCTGGCACCAGGAAAGCAACACACCATCCTGGAGTCACGTTGACAGCCACAGTAGCGCCTATCTGTTCCCCTGACTATAGAATCCCCTATTACTAATGCTCTTCCTCTCTTCCTCCCCTCCTGTACAATCAGGCTGCTTGTGGTGCCAGAAGCTTGGCTCTGTCCGCACACCCTGGAGGAACCAGCGCCCTCATCAACCTCCAAAATGGAATACCAATTTGCGAACAGGACCCCAGGGGACTCCTGAATTACCTGCTTGTTTCTCTTGGACTGCCTGGTGGTCACCCATTCCCTTCCTTCCTCAAGTCCCTTCATGTGCGGTGTGATCACATTTCTAAACATGCTATCCACGATGTTCTCAGACTTGCAGATGCTCCACAGCGTCCCCAGCCGCTGTTCCAGCTCTGAAACCTGAGCTTCCAGGAGCTGCAGCTGGACACACTTCCTGCACACACGCAGGTCCTTGGCACTGGAAATGTTCCCAGCTTACCACATGGAACACGAGGACCACACCACGGCTTTGAGCGCTCCTGCCATGACTTATCCCTTTAAATTAAACCTTTTTAAGTCAATTACTCTAGGACCCTTCTTTCCTGATCCTCGTTACTGTGGAATATACAAACTGTAAACCACAGAAAGCTCTTAATCTATAAGCGATTAACGTAGTAAGTAGCTTACCCACTACTTACCAGTGATTCCTTTCCCTTGTAGCCTCTCCTGCTTCAGCACACTCTGAAGATTTAAGAAGTTGGATAGCAATGCAAAGAACACCTTGTCCCCTATGCACTGAATTCCCGCTTTGCACCAAATTCCGAATATCCATTCTGGCCGTGCCCCACTCAGGATATGTTCTCTCTCCTGTTCATGTGCAAGCACACTGTAGCGTGCTTGTAGATAGTCCCTTTATTAAAAAGAGCTGAGTTGACTCACCACGAATTAAGCTTCAAATAGTAATTAATACACATTCAGGCCCTAATCAGGCTTCAGGTGATTGACGGTTAACTGTCTCACAGTCAGCCAAGTCAGTTACCTAACCAACCTTTTAACTAGACTACTGAACTTACAAAAATTAAAGAGAAAGACTTACCAGTTCAGTTCCCGCTTTGCACCAAATTCCGAATGCCCCATTCGGGATGTGCTCCTGTTTGTGTGCAAGCACACCATAGCTGGTGTGGGTGGTGGTGAGCTGCTGCCTTGAACCATTGAAGTCTGAGTGGTATAGACATCCACATTATTGTTAGGGAAGAAGTTCCAAGATTTTGACCCAGCACACTAAGGGAGCAGTGATATATTTCTAAGCCAGGCTGATGTGTGACTCAAAGGAGAGCTTGCAGATGGCGGTATTCCTGTATCCTTTGTGTGGTAGAGGTCACTGGTTTGGAAAGTGCTATTGGAAATCTTGGCAAGTTGCTGCAGTACATCTTGTTGATGGTGCACACAGCAGCCCCAATGTGCCTGTGATGCAGGGGGTGATTGTTTCAGGTAATGTAACAGTCAAGAGGCTGCTTTGTCCTGGATGGTAGTGTTGGAACTATATTCATCCAGGCAAGTGGGACCTATTACATCACTCCTGACACGTGCCTTGTAGATGGTGAACAGGCTTTAGGGAGTTGTGAAGTAAGATACTCAACATGTCAGAAGCTGGAAATTCTCTGGTATCTCACTATTTGTATGGTTGGTTCAGCTAAAATTCTGATCAGTGGTTACCCTCAGGATATTGGTGGGGTATTTGGCAATCATGCAATTGAACATAAAGTGGAGATGGTGAGGTTCTCCTCTGTTGGAGATGGTCATTGCCTGGCACTTGTGTAATGTGCCTGTTAGTTGCCACTTAGCAGCTCAAGCTGAATGTTGTCCAGGCCTTGCTGCATACAGCATGGACTGCTTCACTATTTGAGTTAGAAGTGAAACTGATTGTACAATCGTCAAACCTTCTTACTTCTAACCTTATGACAGAATAAAATTAATCGAAGCAGCTGAAGATGGGTTGGGCCTAGGACACTGCCATCCAATAACTGCCCTGAGGAACTCCTGCAATGATGTCCCTTTCTCTTGCATTGCAGATCAGAGTAGAAGTGTTTCTTGTGGCTTTTTACTGGCCTTAATCCACGTATGTCTGTCTAATATCCTGGCATTCAGCAGTTTCTGCTCGACATTATTTCTCCACAGGAGACATGGCTAAATGAGCCAGATTGGATCTCGCACAGTTTGTTTGCAGCTTAGTCTGTTGAGTGTTTCTTAGAATCAAGATCTATCTTCACCTGTGGAGATGATTATAAAAAAAATTAAATTGAAATGGAATGGGTGTGTTAAATTTTCATATGGTGCTTCGGTCAGTAAGATGTTGCAAGGATTCTTTAATAAACAATCAAGTAGAGCTATCAACATTTCTGTATGGAACATATGCCGAGACACTGCGCTCCCACCTCTCCATCTCAAGAGTACAATTATTACTGCACAGGAGGAGGCCACTTGGCCCTTTGTGTCTGCATTGGCTCACTGAAGGAGCAATTTAGCTACTGCTACTCTGTGGTCTTCTCCCTGTTGCCCTGCACATTCTCCTGTGGTCGTGGTCAGCAATAACTTCTTCCATTGTGTCTCCACATTCATAGATGAGCAGATCGTCCACTGTAGCTTCTACTCTGGGACTATCTGTCTGCATTAATGCTCTTCTGGAGCCGTGGCAATGCCATACAGTATGGGCAACCATCTGTATCTCCTGAATGGTGTCCAGAATGTATTTAGAAAGCCGCTGCTTTCATCATGCTTCACTTGCTAGTAGCCATCCTTCATATCTAAGATAATAAAGATCTTTGCCTTGGCAAGTTGTGGCTAAATTCTTTCGATGGTTGGCATGGGGTAGTGAGATCACTTTAGTGCTTTATTTAGTTCCTTCTGGGTCTATGCATAATCTCTTCTTTCCAGCTTGTTTGATTGCTACCCTGCTGCTAATCCAATCTGTAGGAGTTATTACTTTCTTGATTACTTCCTTTTCCAGCTCTTCAATCTTGTTTTTTAGGCTTGACTTGAGGGCAGCTGGAACTTTTCTTGGCAGATATTGAATTGTACTCTAGGATCTGTTCAGTGATAAATGGTTTAGTGTGCTGTGACATGTAAATCTCCTGGCACGTTTAGGGTTACCAGACCAAGACTTGCTCCAGCTGAGATGAGTGGCTTTTGCTTACTGTCTATGATCCAGTCTTCATCCTTGCCATTGCATTGGGCTCTCCGATATTTTTGTCTGCTTGGCAGGAGTATCATGCCATTGTATAGTCTCAACCTTACTGCTATGTTGTGTCATTTCTCACAGTTCTGTGAAAGTCATGATGTTGCATGATACACCACTGTCAATCTGGCACTTCATGTTCACTTGATGCTCTCCTTCTGCGATCATCATTCTAATAGTTGCAAACCATCTATAAACTTGACAGATCCAACCTGTTACATGGTGTATAGTGATTTATCAGATCTTCGGCTGATGTATCTCCTGTGGCCATCTGTGTAGGCTTGTTTTGCTTCTTTGTGGCCAAACACTTTGCGCAAAATTATTAGGCTTCCTGCATTTAGAACACTGCTTATATCTGTTGAAGGGTCATGAGGACTCGAAACATCAACTCTTTTCTTCTCCGCCGATGCTGCCAGACGTGCTGAGTTTTTCCAGGTAATTGTTTTTGTTTTAGAACACTGCCGGACGTGCCACCTTTTTCCTTTGTGTGATGTTCTCCGCAGTATTTGCAGGATGCCCTTTATCCACGATTGTTCTGTTCTTTCGGCCTGGAATTTCTATCAGCGTTATGCAAAACCTGGTTTGTTCTGCTGTACATATGCTGTAGCTGATGCTTTGCAACCTCTGTGTTTCTGCACATGTCAATCACTTGCTTGAGAATAAGTTTCTCTTCTCTCAGTAGACTTGGTCTCTTTGCAGGATCTCTTGTGCCTATGACAATCCTATCTTTAATGAGATAATCTTTTAGTTGCCTGAATTTACAAGATTCTGCAAGTTGTGTTACTGCAGTCACATACTGATCAGTGGACTCCTTTCACCTTGAGCCTTAATGTTGAACACAGCTTTCATAAAATTACATCAAGTTGTGTTTTGAAGTGTGCCTTCAACACTTTCAAGATTTTCTGCCATCTGTTTTTTCCATTCTTTGGAGAGATTTAGGGTGGAATACAATTTGTAGCAGTCTCACCCCACTGTTTAATGTTGCTCATCGTATTGGCTCTGGCTTGTTAATTAAATCTATTGCAATTTCGTTGTTGGCCATTGCAAGTGGAAAAAACCACCAGTTCTCTTGCATACCACGTTTTGATTTTGACAGGAACTGGAAGAGGAAAATTAACAGCCACTTTGACTCACCCAGTTTGTTTGCTTTCCTTTTTCAGTGGCTGTTTCTTTTTAGCAGCCTTCTGCAGCTCTGAATATTTTGTGTTCCTCTTTCAGTAGCTGTGACTTCTCTCCAGTTCTTAAACCCAATCTCAGCTTCACTTCTGACACCATTACGAGCTCAGAGTACAGTGCTTCTAGTACAATGTCTTTATTAGAACTGCCTGTAACATGGCTGCCCCCAGCCTGTGCCTCATGACACAGGTCACATGATTGTGGCAAGCCAGGTAGGACCTTTAGTACAAGATTGCATTTCAGTCCCAAGGGGATCATTGAAAATTGTGGGTGCATTGAAGAAAGTAATCAAGAGATTGAAATGGTATGGTCTTTTTTGCGGAGAGAAAGGAGAAGTGCTGAGGTGAATGATGGAGATGGTTGCCAGGGAGAAGTGGAGGAAGGCCCAAGACTAGGTGCAGAGGTGAGAGACTTAAATGCAGCGGGATTGGAAGAGGAATGCTGTCTGACGGGTGAAGATGGACAAGAGTGAGCCACGAGGAATTGTGGCAACCACAAGTAACATGGGAGAAGCTGAAAGATTTTTTTTAAAAGTTCCTGCATTGGGAGCGTGTTGACTGAGTTTTCAGTGAATTGTTTCCTTCATGTTTGAAAGGAGCATTTGTTTGGGAACCACACATCAAACTCCAGGTTACTTTTTGCCCTGCAGCTTTCAAACATCTACCCATATGAACTTCCAGGTCCCCCTCTCCCTGCTCACTCTCTAGGAATGTCCCATTCTATTGCTTTTCCCTATTCTTCCTACCAAAATGTATCACTCTAATTTCTCGCTATTACATTACAGCTGCCACCTGTCTGTCCATTCTGCTAGTTATCTGTCCTGTTGCAGTTGAATGGGTATTATTCCCATTGTTTGCCAGACCTCTAAGTTTGGTATCATTGGCAAATTTTGAAATTTTATTCCATTCCATTATCCCAAGTCATTTCTATATATGAAAAAAATCAGAGGTCCTAATCAAGGCCCTTGGGGGATGCTACTGTCCATCATCCTCCATTCTGGAAAACAGCCATATACCACTACTCACTGTTCTGTTCTCAAGCTAATTTTATCCAAACTGACACCGACCATCCTATTTCGCGAGCCTCAATTTTCTTAACCAGCCTTTTGTCTGGTATTTTGTCAGATGTTTTCTTAGCAAGCATTTTGATAATGTCCATTGCCTTCCCTTCTGTTGTAGTGCAGCCTTGTCGCCTATTTGCAGACAACTTTCTAAGTGCAAACGTAGGTTTATTTACAATACAGCCAGCAGCATCTACACGTGTGCTTTCAACTCCATCTCTATCTCTACACTGACTCTGGAGGCAGCTCGTGCTGCTAATATGTTGGTTTGCACAGATCTTGTGATCTTATACCATGGGACTATTCTTAGTTACAATCCAACATATATCAAAACCATAATTACTACATTCCTCCCCCTTTAACTTTGCTGTACATATTGTATTTACAAGTATATTTATCTCAAGGCATTAAATTCCATGACCTGTGTAAATGTCACAAGTTCAGTCATTCAGGTGGTTTACAAATTTGTGTGGAACACCACAGCTCTACAACTTTAGATTCTTTTTCAGGAACCACGTTCTCTGGAACAGCATGAACATTGGGTACCTTGGTGGGCACTTGAAATTCAGTGTCTCCACTCTGATAGTGACATCAGAAATGCCAGTCCTTGGTTGAGCATCTTCAACAGGAAACACAGGTTCAGTACTGGTTATAGGTGGAACCATATCTTATTGTGGTATCTCTCTTTTTCTCTTAAATGGTCCACATGCTTACGGGTGATCTGGCCTTCCACGTGGTATGATAAGGGCCCAGTCACTGAACTTAGTATACTTGGTAACCAGTTCGGTCCTCCACTGAAGTTCTTTACATGCTTCTCCAATAGTAAATTGTCTCTAACGGCTTTGCAAATCATGCGCAGCTTTTTGGTTTCCTTGACTCTTCTCCACCTTCCCCCTCCAAATTTGGAAACATTAGGATCAGTCTTGTCCTCAGATTGGCATCTCATCAACATTTTCTGCATGTGGTGTTCCTGTCGTCGTTTGGGGTTCGTTCTGTAGTGAGAAAGGAAGCATGCAAGCTTGGTCTCCAGCGAATCACCTGTTAACTTAATTCTTAAAATCTGAACTGCCCTTTGCACCTGCCTGTTTGATGATGGATGAAACGGTGCAGTCATCACGTGGGTGATACCGGTGAGGCTGGTAAATCATTGGAACTCAGCACTCGCGAATACAGTGCTGTTATTGGATATGCCTTCTTGTGGTCTGTGGATGGCGAAGCTCTGGTATGGTTTCTCTATTATAGCGCTTGACGTTGGTGACTTCATCTCAGAAATATCTAACTGCTTCGAATGGGCATCTATAATCTGCAGAAACATGGTCCAAAGAAGGGTCTGACATAGTCGATGTGTAATTGCATCCAGGGTCTACCAGGCCACTCGCATGGGTGCAATGGAGCTGCCATTGGCAACTTCTGCAGCTGCTGACATTGCACATGGTGCTTCACCGCATTTTCAATATCACCATCCATCCCTGGCTGCCATAGATAACTGTGCGCTATGGTCTTCATTCGGGAGATCCCTGGATGGGCACACTGTAGTTCGACTAAAAGTGGCCCCCTTCCCTTTGGAGGAACTGTTACCAATGCACCTCCACAATAGAATGTCATCTAGACCGCTCATCTCGTGTCTTCGGTTGAAGAACAATTTCATTTCATCAGAGACTGGTTCCCGGGAGCAAGCATATAACACTTGGTCTCACACTCTAGATAGGCCTGGGTCCTGACTCGTCAAGTCTCTGATCTGTCTGGCAGATACTGGCGAGGAATTTAGAAAGTTTAACAGTAAAATTAGTTCCTCTGGAATTGGGACTTGTTCGTCATTCTCTTGTAAGGGCAGGTGACTCGACATCAGCATTTCCGATGTGAATGCCAGACTTATGCACAAAAGTGTATTAATAAGCTGCCATAATTGGGACTCATCGTTATATTTTTGCTGAGGTTATGGGTGGTATAGCCTTTTCCTCGCTAAACAAATGCAAATAGTTTGTCGTTTGATACAATCATGAAACGCCAGCTGTGCATGTACTGGTGAAATTTTTTACACTAAAAATGATTGACAGACCTTTTCAACCTGAGAATATCATTTTTTCAGCTGTGTTGAGGGCCTATTGGCTATTCTGCGCCATTCTGAGGTAGTACTTCTCCTACTCCATAGGGAGACTCATTGCATGTCAGCACCAAGTCTTTTGTCTGATCATAATGCACTAACAGATTGGATCAGTGTAACAGCTGTTTCACTTTCATGAAAGCTTCTTCTTGGAGTGCCTCCCAAGCCCTACGTTTGTTCTTTCTTAGCAGTGAATATAGAGGGCCAGAATTGTCGTTAAATTAAGTAAAAATTGCCTATAATAATTTATCATTCCTAAAAATGATTTAAGATCAGAGATGTTCTTAGGTGCAAGTGCATCTCTTATTGCTTTATCCTTCTCTTCAACTGGGTGTAACCCCTGAGAATCTACCTGGTGGCCCAAATGGATTTCTTCCTTAGCTTGAAAAGTGCATTTTTTCCTTTTTCAGTCACACCCCTGCTTGTAAAAACCGTTTTAGGGCTTCCTCTTGGTTAGCCAAATGGTCCTTTTCAGTGAATCTGGTTCTCAGCACATTGTCTAAGTAGACCATAGCCTGAGGTAGCCCCTGCAGTAAGCTTTCCATTGTTCTCTGAAAGATGGCACAGGCTGAGGAAACACTGAAAGGCAAGCGTGTATATTGGTATAACCCTTTGAATATTAATTGTGACAAATTCCCAGGAGGCATCATCCAACTCTAATTGCTGATATGCGTGACTTATGTCAAGCTTTGTATACACTGTCCCTCCTGACAGCTTGGCATATAGGTATTCGATTTTTGGAATGGGTACCTGTCCAGTTTTGCAGTTCTGTTGACTGTTAGTTTATAGTCCCCACAAATTCAGACTTTGGTCTGGCTTAAGGACAGGGGCTATGGGTGTTGCCTATTCTGAGAACTGAACGGCTTTTATGACACCCAACCCCTCTAGCTGGTTCAGCTCAGCGTCAAACTTCTCTTTCAGGGCATATGGCACTGATCTTGCTTTCTTGAAGCAAGGGGTTGCTTCTGGATCCATGTAAATCTTGGCCTTCAGGCCTTGGATTTTTCCCAGTTCGCCCTTGAAAACGGTGGCATACTTATTAAGCAGCTCTGGTAGCCCACTTGCTCTCAACTGGGAGATGCCGGACCAATTTAATTGGCCTTTCACCTACTACCACCATCACTGGTAACTGTGCCGATTGGTTTCTATAATGGACAGTTACGCTGCTGATACCTTTTGGATTTATTAGCCTGTTAATGTTTTCAGCTTGGCAGGTGTTTGTTCCAAATTTAATTGATGTTTACCATTATTTAAATACCTGAAAGCATGCTCTCCAATTACTGTAGTGGATACTCCCATGCCCACTTCCGTTTTTATTGGTTTGCCATTCACTTGTGCTGTAATAAATGTTGGCTCTTTGCAACTTTCTTCCCAACTTTTATGTTAAACAATGATTAGATGTCAGATAAAGGCAAAATACTGTGGGTGCTGGAAATCTGAAACAAAAACAAAAAAAAAATGCTGGAAAAATTCAGGTCTGACAGCATCTGTGGAGAGAAAGACAGTTAATGTTTTGAGTCTGTATGACTCCTCTTCAGAGCTAATGAGAACTAGAAATGTGGTGAAATATATACTGGTTTAAGGGGGATGGAACAGTTGAAGCTGGATAGGTGGCCAGTGATAGGTGGAGGCAAAGGAGAGATTGAAAAAGATGTTGTAAACAAAAGGTCAAAGGGTTGTTGGTGGTGGTACTGGCTAAAGGGGGTGCTTATGGTGACGTTAAGAGTAGAAAGCAGAATGTGATAATAGCCAGACCAGGGTAAACACTCTGGAAAGAAAACCGTGAGCAAGTGACAGGTGGCCCTAATGGGAGTGGGGTGTGGGGGAGGGGACAGTGGTTGGGAAAAAAGATCGAAAATAGGCTAAAAGATGGAGATAATACCATAAATTAAAATGGAAATAAATTTTAAAAATAAAAATAAGTGGAAAAAATAAATAAAAATAAAAAAAAATATTGAAAAGGTGGGGGATCAAAAAGGGTTGAGGATGGAAGAGTGTGTTCATGGTCTGAAGCTGTTGAACCTGATGTTAAGTCTGGAAGGCTGTAAAGTGCCTAATTGGAAGATGAGGTGCTGTTCCTCCAGTTTGCGTTGAGCTTCACTGGAACATGGTAGCAGGCCAAGGATGGACATGTGGGCATGAGAGCAGGATGGTGTGTTGAAATGGCAAGCGACAGGAAGGTCTGGGTCACGCTTGCGCACAGACGAAAGGTGTTCTGCAAAGCGGTCACCCAGTCTGCATTTGGTCTGTCCACTGTAGAGGAGACCGCATTGGGATTAGACATCAGATTTGTTGTTTCTTGCTCTGTAGAAACACTCTGGATTTTATTGGGTTGCCTCTGTTACAAAACAAAAACAGAATTACCTGGAAAAACTCAGCAGGTCTGGCAGCATTGGCGGAGAAGAAAAGAGTTGATGTTTCGAGTCCTCATGACCCTTCGACAGAACTTGAGTGAATCCAAGAAAGGGGTGAAATATAAGCTGGTTTAAGGTGTGTGTGGGGGGGGGGGGGTGTGGTTGTCGGGACAAACAAGCAGTGATAGAAGCAGATCATCAAAAGATGTCACAGACAACAGAACAAAAGAACACATAGGTGTTAAAGTTGGTGATACTATCTAAACGGATGTGCTAATTAAGAATGGATGGTAGGGCACTCAAGGTATAGCTCTAGTTGGGTTGGGGGGAGCATAAAAGATTTAAAAATATTTAAAAATAATGGAAATAGGTGGGAAAAGAAAAATCTATATAATTTATTGGAAAAAAACAAAAGGAAGGGGGAAGAAACAGAAAGGGGGTGGGGATAGAGGAGGGAGCTCAAGACCTAAAGTTGTTGAATTCAATACAGTCCGGAAGGCTGTAAAGTGCCTAGTCGGAAGATGAGGTGTTGTTCCTCCAGTTTGCGTTGGGCTTCACTGGAACAATGCAGCAAACCAAGGATGGCTTGTGGCATGTGGGCAAGAGAGCAGGGTGGAGTGTTAAAATGGCAAGCGACAGGGAGGTTTGGGTCATTCTTGCAGACAGACAGCAGGTGTTCTGCAAAGCGGTCGCCCAGTTTACGTTTGGTCTCTCCAATGTAGAGGAGACCACATTGGGAGCAACGAATGCAGTAGACTAAGTTGGGGGAAGTGCAAGTGAAATGCTGCTTCACTTGAAAGGAGTGTTTGGGCCCTTGGACGGTGAGGAGAGACAAAGTGAAGGGGCAGGTGTTACATATTTTGCGTGGGCATGGGGTGGTGCCATAGGAGGGGGTTGAGGAGTAGGGGGTGATGGAGGAGTGGACCAGGGTGTCCCGGAGGGAACGATCCCTACGAAATGCCGATATGGGGGGGTGAAGGGAAGATGTGTTTGGTGGTGGCATCATGCTGGAGTTGGCGGAAATGGCGGAGGATGATCCTTTGAATGCGGAGGCTGGTGGGGTGATAAATGAGGACAAGGGGGACCCTATCATGTTTCTGGGAGGGAGGAGAAGGCGTGAGCTTCTTCCTCGAACAGAGGCCCGAACAATCCCCATCCACCACTACTCTTCTCCGTCTGGCTGAACTTGTTATCACACTGAACAATTTCTCCTTCAACTCCTCTCACTTCCTCCAAATAAAAGGGTACCCGCATGGGCCCCAGCTATGCTTGTCTCTTTATGGGGTATGTGGAACATTCCTTGTTCCAGTCCTACTCCGGCCCCCTTCCACAACTCTTTCTCCAGTACATCGATGATTACTTCGGTGCTGCTTCATGCTCTCGTCCGGACTTGGAAAAATTTATTAATTTTGCTTCCAATCTCCACCCCTCCATCATTTTCACGTGGTCCATCTCTGACACTTCCCTTCCCTTCCTTGACATCTCTGTCTCAATCTCTGGTGATAAACTTATCCACCAACATCCATTACAAACCTACCGACTCCCACAGCTACCTCGACTACAGTTCCTCACACCCCACTTCCTGTAAGGACTCCATCCCATTCTCTCAGTTCCTTCGCCTCCGTCGCATCTGTTCCGATGATGCTACCTTCAAAAACAGTTCCTCTGACATGTCCGCCTTCTTTCTTAAATGAGGTTTTCCACCCACGGTTGTTGACAGGGCCCTCAACCGTGTCCGGCCCATCTCCCGCGCATCCGCCCTCACGCCTTCTCCTCCCTCCCAGAAACATAATAGGGTCCCCCTTGTCCTCACTTATCACCCCACCAGCCTCCGCATTCTAAGGATCATCCTCCGCCATTTCCGCCAACTCCAGCATGATGCCATCACCAAACACATCTTCCCTTCACCCCCCTATCGGCATTCTGTAGGGATCGTTCCCTCTGGGACACCCTGGTCCACTCCTCCATCACCCCCTACTCCTCAACCCCCTCCTATGGCACCACCCCATGCCCACGCAAAATATGTAACACCTGCCCCTTCACTTCCTTTCTCCTCACCGTCCAAGGGCCCAAACACTCCTTTCAAGTGAAGCAGCATTTCACTTGCATTTCCCCCAACTTAGTCTACTGCATTCGTTGCTCCCAATGTGGTCTCCTCTACATTGGAGAGACCAAACGTAAACTGGGCGACCGCTTTGCAGAACACTTGTGGTCTGTCCGCAAGAATGACCCAAACCTCCCTGTCGCTTGCCATTTTAACACCACCCTGCTCTCTTGCCCACATGTCTGTCCTTGGCTTGCTGCATTGTTCCAGTGAAGCCCAACGCAAACTGGAGGAACAACACCTCATCTTCCGACTAGGCACTTTACAGCCTTCCGGACTGAATATTGAATTCAACAACTTTAGGTCTTGAGCTCCCTCCTCTATCCCCACCCCCTTTCTGTTTCTTCCCCCTTCCTTTTGTTTTTTCCAATAAATTATATAGATTTTTCTTTTCCCACCTATTTCCATTATTTTTAAATATTTTTAAATCTTTTATGCTCCCCCCACCCCCACTCGAGCTATACCTACCATCCATTCTTAATTAGCACATTTGTTTAGATAATATCACCAACTTTAACACCTATGTGTTCTTTTGTTCTGTTGTCTGTGACATCTTTTGATGATCTGCTTCTATCACTGAGAAAAAAACAAAAAAACTGCGGATGCTGGAAATCCAAAAGAAAAACAGAATTACCTGGAAAAACTCAGCAGGTCTGGCAGCATCGGCGGAGAAGAAAAGAGTTGACGTTTCGAGTCCTCATGACCCTTCGACAGAATCACTGCTTGTTTGTCCCTACAACCACACCAACCCCCTCCACTTCTCTCCCCCCCACCCAAAACGCACCCCCCCCCCACACACACACACACACACACACACACACACACACACCTTAAACCAGCTTATATTTCACCCCTTAATTGGATTCTCTCAAGTTCTGTTGAAGGGTCATGAGGACTCGAAATGTCAACTCTTCTCCGCCGATGCTGCCAGACCTGCTGAGTTTTTCCAGGTAATTCTGTTTTTGTTTTGGATTTCCAGCATCCGCAGTTTTTTTGTTTTTATCTCTGTTGTTTGTTAGCCTGTTTAAATCTCTCTTTGCATATGTCCACTTCAGTGACAAAAGTAACATTTTTTAAACTACCAATCACTAAAAGACCTGTTTCCACATCAATTCAAGTTGTTCTTCGATTTTGCTGCTAAATTATTTATTTTTCGGTTAGTAGGGGTTGTTTCCCGCCTTGTGGCAGAGTCTCACTTTTTCGTACCACTGTCGGCTGACTGTTCCTGCCCAATTTGGAGTCTGGTGCCATTTTGCACCCCTTGTATTGCTTATGAATCTCCTACAGTACTTTCCATGGCCAGCGCTATTTCTAACGCTGCCTTAAAACCCAGATTCACTTCAGCCAGCAATCTTCTTTTATACTACACGCTAAGCGATCTCTGACCATGTCAATCAGAGTCCCCCCCGCTCGCAATGTTCCATTAGTTGCTTTAAATTCACCATGTAACTAGCAGTTGTCTCCCCCGGGGTGCTCTTTCGCAAATTAAACCAGAACCTGTGCATCATGACTGAGGGCTTGGGTTGAAAATGTGCCTTCACGAGGTCCATCAATTCTCTGAAATTCTTCGAATCAGGGACACTGGGTGCTGTCAAACTTAGAATCCAACTGTAGGTTTTATTCCCACGAGTTCAAGAAGATTGCTTGCCTCTCCTCTTCCCACACCATTTTGTTCGCTTGAAAGAAGAACACAAGGCGTTCTATATACTGGCTTAAAGGGATCGATTCTACCAAATTGTGCATTTTGGGTGAGTATACATTTTATTTTAAACTGATGTTGATATTCACAATCGCTAGGTGAGATAAGTACCGATTCCGATTTATCCTCGTCGCCAGTTTGTTGTAGTGTGATCTTGCCACCTATTCATAGTAGAGTTGATCTGCTGACAACTTTCCAACTAGAAACATTAAGTTTATTTACAGTACAGCCAACAGCAACTATGTGTGCTTTCAACTCCATCTCTACACTGACTCTCTGAAGGTAGCCCGTACTGCTAATACATTGGTTTACATAGATCATGTGATCTTACATCACAGGACTTTTCTTAAAGTTTTGGTCCAACATATAACAAAACCATAGATTCTGCACCTTCATCAAAATTTAAATTAAATGAGTTGAGCATGATCTGCCTTTTTACAAATATAAACAAGAAATACTAGAAATACTGTGCAGGTATGGCAGCATCTGTGAAGACAGAAACAGATGTAACATTTCAGGTCGTGACCTAGAAGTCAGCGACCTAAAACGGTAACTTTTTCTCACTCAACAGGTGTTGCTGGACCTGCTGAGTATTTCCAGCACTTATTCTGTTTTTATTTTATATTTCCAGTATCCACAATATTTTGCTTTTATTTTACTGCCTTTTTATAATTCTTTGCTGATTCTCCTTAATTAACTTGAACCTATCCAACTGCCTGTTGATTTTTTCTGATTATTGTTTGTAAATTGTTTCCCATCACTGATATTGAAGTGACTGACCTGTAGTTACTTGGAATAACTTTGCATGCTTTAGGGTGAAACATTTGGCAACCTCCAGTGCTTTAGCACATCTGTCTCTAGGGAAGATTGGAAAATTTATAGCAAACCATTCCATTATCTCCACCCCCATATCCTTTCCAACCTGGAGCAAGCCATCCACAGCAGGTCAGTAATCCACTCGCATAGCCAGCCTTTTCAGTACAGCTTGGCTATCAATTTCCATCCTATCCATTACCTCGACCATCTCTGCTTGCAACAATGGTTGTCAGCATCCTTTTCTTTAGTGATAACTGTCGGAATGTACTCATTAAGTATCATAGCCTTGCTATGAGCATATATCACCCTAATTTTTCCTAATACAGATATGACCCACCTTACTTGCTTAACATCTGCTTACTTTCTACATGCTGGAAGAAGAATTTTGGGTTCCCTTTGGTTTTATGTTGATAGTGGAGGTTTTAGTGATGGTAATGCCTTTGGAAGTCAAGGGGCGATGGTTAGATTATCTCTTGTTGGAGATGATCGTTGCCTGGCACTTGTGTTGCATGAATGTTACTTGCCATTTGTTAGCCCAAGCCTTGTCATTGTCCAAGTCTTGCTGCACTTGGACATGGGCTGCTTCAGTACCTGAGGAGTCGCAAATGGTGCTGAACATTGTGTAATCATCAGCAAATATCCCATTTCTGACCTTATGATGGAAGGAAGGTCATTGGTGAAGCAGCTGAAGATGGCTGGGCTGAGGGCTCTACCCTGAGGAACTACTGCAGTTATGTCCCGGAGCTGAGATGACTGACCTCCAACAACCACAATCACCTTTTGTTCTAGGTATGACCCCAGCCAGTGGAAGAGTTTTCCCGCGATTCCCATTGACTCCAGTTTTCTTAGGACTCCTTGATGCCACATTCAGTCAAATGCAGCCTTTGATAGAGATCTTCAAAATCATGAGGGGGTTGGACAGAGTAAATAGGGAGAAGCTGCTCCTTCTACAAGAGTGAGAGGGCACAGATTTAAAGTGTTTTGCAAAAGAAGCAAATATGACATGAGAAAAATCTTTTTCACGAGACGTGTGTTTCGGGCCTGGAATGCACTGCCTGGAAGTGTGGTGGAGACAGGTTCAATTGAGGCAAGAGGGCATTAGATGATTATTTGAATAGAAACTGTGCAGGGATACAGGAAAAAAGCAGGGTAATGGCGCTAGGTCTGATGCTCATTTGGAGAGCTGGTGCAGACACGATGGGCCTTCTGTGCCGTTAAGATTGATTCTGTGGACGCTTTAATGCTAACTACCATTCTATTCAAATAGATTTGTATCACTGAGTCCCATTAAAGTTATAAAACTATATTACCATAATACAGAAGTGGTGCATGAAGTGTTTTAATAATGCTTTTAAGAAAGCTGGTCATCACTTAGAGTAGCAATTTGGGGATTATTTTGCTGTACATAGTGATGCAACAGACTAGACAGTAGAGAGATAGAGGATAAATGCAACTCCGCTAACGCTGTAGAGCACGCCAACCGAAGTGTTTTAATGTAGTTAAAGATTGGGTATGTATGCCGTTAACAGGCATCAGTTTACAGATAGCACTCAATGCAAACAGCTATTGACCTTGTCAGTATTAACAGCAGTCTCAACATATTTACATTTTTGGCTCAAAGTAAATTACTATTGTAACATTTCCATTATTTTTAAAAAAAGAACTTCCCATACACAAGTGTTTCCTTCCCTCCAATTTTAATTGAGTACTCACTTGAATGTGACATTCTCAGCATTTTACAGACTTGTACAAACTCAGCCCAGTTTGTTATTTGGTCATGCAAGGAATTTATATTCAGGCAACATGGTGGCCAAGGTTTATGCAAGTCACTTTAACAGCTTTTCCACCAATGCAAAAATCAAACCAGCAAGAGATTAAATTAAACAGAAATTGCTGGAAGAAATCAGCAGGCCAGGCAGCAATTTAAGGCACTTGCTTACTGCTCCTCCCATTCAGCTAACCCTAAAGGTGGGACTGACTGCTGAAAGCCAGGGCGGCCATCGCAAAGAATTCACAGTGCGTGGGAACTTTGGGGGTGAACATCTTGTCACTGCTTGTGCAGGATAAACACTAACCACTGTTAGTTTATCTGTTATGATGGGTTTGGCTCAGGATTCGTTAGCTCATTCTAGAAGAGATCTCGGTGGAGTAAATGGTTTTTGTTCAAAATACATTTATCTACATGCTAACTATTTGTAAAGGTTAAATAAGACTAACATAACTAGAGCTATCCACTGAGATTCTGCTTAGACATCATCTCTGAGAGTGACATCACTGAGGCATAGCTGCTTTTGCACATGCTCAGTGTGTTCTTATTAGAGTTAACCCTTCACTCTATATCTGAGTCTTTATCCCATACTACTTTACACATTCCTCTACATCACCTCCCAAAGTGTCTCTGCTTAAAGGGAAAGTCTGATTGCTGGTTTCACCAGTTTCCCTGAGAGTGTAGAGCTCCTTCTGGGTTGGATGGGAATCCTGCTCAAAGGTCAGTTTGAGAGGGCAATCACTCCTGGCCTCCTTAGCTTATGGTTTAGTAGGTGTGACACATTTCTGGTTCAGGGAACTCTTGTCCATGCTGTTGATGGTTTTCTGCCCATCAAGATGAGGGCAGATATGTTCCGCCAAAAAATGCCTGTGTCATGACCAGGTATGATCTCGGTTGCAGTAGTTTCAGTTACTGTACCTGCATTGTTCTGGTCTCTGATCCATATCTTCTCTCCTCTTCCCAGAATTGGAAGGTTTTGTGCTCTGTGCTGCTGGTTTAACGTAAGAGCCCGACTTTGCTTGGTAGGATTCTTCTGAGCTCAATCATGGCCTTACTCCGTGACATTTGGTAGCAAGGCACAGGTCAGGAAGGGAAGTTGAGTCTTAAGCCTGTGGCCCATCAGGAGTTCGCATGGGGCAAAGCCATTATGTAATGGTATCGAATGATAGCTAAGCAGAGTGAGCTCAAAGTCACCATTCTTCTTCGAGTTCTTGGATGTATCAGTCTCGTTCAGCTTCAGTTAGCCTACAGGGATTTCGGGGAACTTGTGGCATGCACAAATCCTAGAACTTTGCAAAGAATTGAAAATACTCATTGGCAACTGTGGTCCATTATCGGAGATGACTACGTCCAGTATGCTATGTGTAGAGAACATTTTCTTCAAGGAGGTAATAACTGCTTCAGAGGTGAGGCCGTGTAGCCTTTGCATATCTGTGCAGCGAGAGTAATAGTCGACCAATAGGAAGATTTTCCCCTTTTATAGTCAAACAAATCTATGCCAAGGCCTTGATGGGGAAGGAAGGCAAGAGTTTCTTTATGCTGCTGTCTGTGGATGGCACAGGTGACACAGCCGAGCCAAAGTAAGCAACTTGGCATTTTTTTTTCTTTTTTCCCCACCCCCACCCATTATGTTTTTTCTCTATTACCTGCTTAGAGTGTTTTGTGGCCCCTCCCTCAGGAAAGTCTCTATGGATCCCAAGTTTAGAACTGATTTAGAAGCTATGCAGGAGCATCATAGCTGATTTTATTGAACAAAAAATCTTGTTCTCTCTCTGGTTAGCAGCATGAATCCTGGCAGTTTTCTTCCCTCATGATGTAAATTGTTCCTTTATTGGGATCAACTCATTCCACAGACTGGAAATTGAACTTGGCTTTGCTGGCTTGCATGGCTCAATTAATTGTTCCACGTTTCACTACTGTTTGTGTGAAGAAGTGTTTCAAAATATCATCCTTGAATAGCCTAGCTCTAAATTTAAGATTATTCCCCCTTCTCTCCCACATTTACAAGAGTGACTACATTTCAAAAGTGCTTCATTGGATGTAAAGTGCTTTGGGATGGCCTGTGTTATTGGGAGATTTGATAGAGATGTACAGGGATGATAGGTTTCAAAAAGGTAGAAAAGGAAAAGCTGTTCTGTGAGCTTATGGTGCAGGAACTGGGGGATGCACATGTTAAGGTTTTGGGACTGAGATGCAGGGGAATGTGAAGGAGAACATTTTTACAGTGATGATAATGATCTGGAACACATGTCTAGGAGGTTGGTGGAAGCGGAGATGATCAATGATTTCAAAAGGAAATTGGGCCCTTGAACTAAATTTGCAGGATGATGGGATAAAACTGGGTGATGGGACTGACTGTGTTGCTCTACAGAGAGCCAGTATAGACTTGGGTCAAATGGCTCCCTTCTGTGCAATAATGACTGACTCTAAGTGTAAATTTCAGTACCAATCTGGCCATTTTCAAGCTTAGCTGAGATTTCCCACTGCTGATTTTTACCGTAGCTCTTAGCAGAAAGTCCTCCTGTGGGCATCAAGTAAGGATTAGGGTCACAATTTAATTTCTTACTGACTTGGTGCAGGCTCATAGATAAAGAATTCCCGAGTACTCATGACAGCTGCTGTCCATGCAACAGTTTCCAAATTTGACAATTTTTTCGGATCTTTTCACTGCTGTTCACAACAACAGAGCAAGTGGTCAGTTTACAGTGTGTTATTGGGTTCTTGAAAAGGCTGTGGCAGTCAAGCAGCACTTGCAAATCACACAGTTGAACAGGTGTATTTGATCCAACCTCTTGCTTTGGGCTCTGCTTCAGTTGAAGCACCTTTGTTGCCCTCAATCAAAATGGCATTGTGCAGTGTGGCAAGAAATAGTATTAGCTGTCAGAAAATCTGTTTAAAACTTTGCTTCAGATAATGGGAAAAATGTGGAAAGTTGCTCACCATCTTTGTTCTTTCTTCTATAGACAACTGCCAGAGAAAAATTGTAAGCACTGTCTTTAAGATGTTTTGAATTGGCAAAATTAGATGTTGAACTCTGTCCTTCCCATGCTCACACTGTATAATGAACTTTTTAAAAACAGTCCTCCTTCCAGGCCTGTTGTTTTGCATCAAGACTCTGATGCCCCTCCAGCTTAACATAGTCTTCCTTTTACAAATAACACTTTCTGCTTTATTTCATTACTACTTCACTTCTGTTTCCCCTGTTTCCTGTCCTGTATTTGTTTCTACAGTCTTAATTTTGCCACCTGCCCAAGGTGTTCTCAGAGAAACTATAAACCTTTCAAGATTGGCTTATTCATTGAATTGATGTGGTTGCCTTGAAGTTGCTGCTTGAATTACATCTTCAGCTTTATCATTCACTTCAGATTTCTACCAGATGTAATGTCAAATAAAAGAGCTGACTGTAAATTGCTGGATCTTTGTAAGAAGGAAGTGAATGCAGTACGTTCTGGTTTTACAGCAACAACTTGCACTCATATAACACCTTTTACTTTAGTCAAATATCCCAAAATGCTTCACAGGAAATGTTTGACACTGTACCACATTAGGATAGGTGACCACTGGCCTAATCAAAGAAAGAAGTATAAAGGAGGACAGAGGTAGAAGATAGAAAAAAGGAAAGTGGGATTATCCACAAAAAGCAAACCTTTCACCTGGTACAATGGATAAATGGATCATTTTTGACTTAGCAAACTGCAACTAGTGGAGTGCCAGAGGGATCAGTGCAGGGGCTTCAACTATTTACAATATATATAAATGACTTGGATGAAGGGGCAGAGTGTATTGTAGCCAAATTTTCTGACCAGATAAAAATTGGTAGGAAAGCACCAGAGTCTGAAAAAGCATATAAATAGGTTAAGTGAGTGGGCAAAAAAATTGGCAGATGGAGTGTAACAAAGGAAATGTGAGGTTGCCTACTTTGGCAGGAAGAATAGAAAAGCAGAATAATATTTAATTAGAGAGAGCAAAATACTGTGATACTGAGGGATCTGGGTATCCTTGTACATGAATCAAAAAGCATGCATGTACAGCAAATAATTAAGAAGGTAAATGGAGTATTGGACTTCATTGTAAGGGGGATGGAGTCAAAAAGTAGGGAAGTTTGCTCCAGCTGTAAAGGGCATTGGTGAGTCCACATCTAGAGTACTGTGTGTAGCTTTGGCCTCCTTATTTAAGGGGGCAGATATATTTGCATTGGGAGCAGTTCAGAGGCGGTTCACCAGGCTGATTCCTGGAATGAAAGGGTTGGTTGTCTTATGAGGAAAGGTTGAACAGGTTGGGCTTATCCTCAATGGAATTGAGAAGAATGAGAGGTGATCTTATTGAAGCACATAAGATTCTGAGGCAGCTTGAAAGGATGTTTCCCCTTGTGGGGGAACATAGAACTAGGCACATTTTTAAAAAAAAAAGTGCCTTCTATTTAAGATGGAGGTGAGGGATTTCTTCTGTGGGTCAGTAGCCTTTGGAATTCTCTTCTGCAGAGAACAATGGGGGCTGTTTCATTGAATTTATTCATGTTTGAGATAGACTTTTGTTGATGAGATTTTGGCTGAGAGGTTTTTGATGATCAAGGACATCAAGGGTTATGGGGAGGTGGAAAGGAAAGTGGAGTTAAGGCCACAATCTGATCAGCCATGATCTTATAGAATGGCAGCACACGCTTGAGGGGCCAAAGGCCTACTGCTGGAGCCTGGCTGTCTTTTAAGTTAGTTTAAAAAAATAAATATTCCACTTATTTTCCAAAGAGACCTAGATTCATTCTCTTGGGAAGTGGTGCAGATTGTGTTAGTAAGAGGCACTTAACACTTATATTGAAGCAGTGTATGATTTATGTGTTATTGAGGGAACTTGTATTTCTTATGATCCTAATGAGCTACATGAAACTTCCCCTTGCTGCACCTTCCTTCAGGATGACTGAATTGTCAGCAACAGGATGTGGTACTATTTTTAATGTTTGAAGAAAATGAAAATGAACTGAAAACAGTTCCCTGAGGAACCACATGACGGTCTTGCACACCAGGATAAATATACCAGGCTTAGCGTGGCACACAGTTATGAGCCACTCTGAAAGGAAACACCTACATCATGGCAGCAGCTTCTTCATTCCTGCTGTTAATCTGAGCCACACTGAGAGGGACAGCATTGCTAATCGGTCAACCAAGTGGGGATATTGGCTGGAGTCCTTTGCTGAACCCAACCTGGATAAGCCACATATCTCCCCAATTGAAGATCACTCCTCTGGGATTTTTGTCACCTTGAATTTTTGATAGCTATGATGGCAGGTAAAGTAATTCAAGCTATAATGGTGTCACCTGATGCCAGATATTTTCATATTCTGTCAAATTAAGTGTACCACATTATTTGGGATTTATTCAAATTTTTATAAGCATTTAGTTATCGTGAAATGCTCTCAATTAATAATGATTTTACTTGTGTTCCCAAATATAATTTGCATAACCTTAGTCTAATCTTTACAGTTGACCTATTTTGTGAGACAAACTGCAAACAGCCTCGTTTTGGGCTACACTGGAGTTCCATTTTAAAGCAAGAGTTAAATTGGAAATAAATTGTGATTCATGGCTATTAAAGCTTGGCTGTCTTTAAAATTAGCGTAAAAATAAATCTTCTGGTTATTTTCCAAGACCTAGACTCTCTTTGGAGGTGGTGCAGAATGTGTTAGTGAGAGGCACTTAACACTAATTGAAGCGGTATGTGATTTATCTACTATTGAGGGGAATTACGTTAGAGACTAAATGTTCCTTGTTTGTGCTGGTATCTCCTGTAATCTAGATCAGCAATGAAGCTCACGTCGATAGGATAACTCCTTAAGCTATTTTATAATTGCTGGGTAACTTGATCAGGTTTTGTTGGGATGCACATAATATCTGTTCACAACAGATGCTTGCACAGGCAATTTGAAGCAGCAGTCAAATTGAATGGAGGAGGAAGAATTTGGTATAATGTATAGGGAAGGATAATATGTTTGGGTTATGAACTTTTTGAATTACAGTGGCTTTTATCTTGATCATCTTTGGCATCTACCCTTCTCCCTCCCTCCCCCCACCCCAAAGGTGAAACTTAAGCGCAATAGAGGAGGAAAGATTCCAGGATAAACCCAGCCTTTCTGGGATAAATCCATCTTTAACTTTTGACCAAACCTGGAAGATGTCTTTGAAGAATTCAAAGGAACAATGTTTGTTTGGAAACCACACTGTTGAAACCTTGCCAACTTGTCAAGGTGAGTGAAATTGAATAGGAATTTAACTATACTTGGAGAGGCTGGGTATAATTGCAGTATGGTCTAAATACACAGGAGTTATTTATGCTATTGAGTAGTATTGAAAGTGTCTTGTCCTGGTCCCATGACCTCGCACAGCAACAGGATTTTTGTGCACAAATCTCTGAAAGCTATCTGGTCTTATATGCTAAATAGACGAGATTTGTGATGTAGTTAATCAGGGTTTTTGAGGGATGGTGTCTTTGGTGAACTGTATTGAGGATTTGGATTCCTCTTGTCCAAGATGATAAGAGTCCTGACTTAGTCAAAGCAGTTTGTCTATCTCCCTCTTCTATCCCTCTGAAGTAGATATCTGTGTATGTGCTTTCCAACCATCAGGGATAAAACCATGGAATACATATTGAATGCTGTCCATGTAGTGATCCTTATTGATTTCCAACTCCAAAGAATGAGAGGTCAGCAATGTAGATTTTAATCTCAATGATCTTCTATTTGTGGAGAAGTTGCTGAGTGGGATGTGGTATTTTGCATATGGAATTAAAAAGCAGAGGAGGACAGAACATACTGAACCATTTGAAATGTCTTTGGATTTTGAAGGTGATTTGAAGCATGGAAATGCAGATTTACCAATCTATTGTATAATTTCCTGAGGTTGCAAAGCCCCAGAGCAGTTCTTCTGCCAGTCACACCCACCACAGTTTATGGAACCATTTCAGAAGGCAGTGCTATGCCTCATATTTGGCATTACCAAAGTGGCCTTCAAAGAGAGTGTGATACCACAAAAGTCTATTACATATCTTTTTAAAAATGTAATTGAAGAAGATTCAATGTCAGTCCATTTCCTTCGTTCACTTTGCATTCCTTTTAAAGGCTGCATTTTCAACCATTTCCATTTGCATTTTGTGGAGAAGCTGGATTGGCTGTTAATCATGTATTTGTGTTTTTAATTAAGGACAACAGCGTGATTAAATTGATTGTGAACTTGTAGCATTCTGTTCTCTTGGGTTCATCTCTAAAATTGTTGTTAAACCTGCTGTCAAATGTGGCACTGTTGTTTGGCGAGCTACTCTCTACTTTGCAGAGGCTGAACACCAGCTTTTTTGACACTACCCTGGCTTCCCAATGGCCCGTGGCCCATCACCAAACATCAGGCCATTGTTTCTCAAACTGTGACTGAGCTCATCCCTGGAGATCCTGCCTCCACAGCCCTCCAACTTCATAGTCCCCGAACTCAGCTTCTACCACCTTCCTGAGATTCCCAAACAGGACTTCCTTGGTAGATCTGATGTTTCAGCCTACTTTTGCCCCACATACCCTATTTCTTCTCTTCTTGACACTCATCCTCCCCTTGACCAGTTTCTTACCATATTTATGCATGAATCATCTGACACTCTCTGCCATTTCAGCAGTTTACAGGCCCTAACTGTTTCTTTTTCACCATGGACATTCAATCCTTCTACACCTTTATCCCCCACTAGGACAGCCCAAGGACCCTCAGCATTTTTCTTGAATGGAAGCTCAATCAGTCCCAATACACCACATCCTCCAGCTGGGAAAAATATGTTGTCATGTTGAACAGCTTCTCCTTGATTCCACTCACTTCCTCCAAATGAGGAACTTTTCAACATCCTGAAGGGACCATTCGCTCCGTGACAGCCTGGTGCATCCTTCAGCTACACCCGACACTGCCTCTCCCCTTCCCTTGTAAGTGCAGAACATGCAACACTTTCCCTTTTACCTCTGCCCTTCGCAGGTTCCAGGGCCCCAAGCATGCCTTCCAGGTGAAGCAGCAATTTATTTGTACTTGCAATTAGGTGTACTGAGTTCAATGCTAAATGTGGTCGTCTGTATTTTGGGATCATGATGTTTGCTGATTGAGTGACCGCCCTGTGGAACAATCCATGTTCAGCCAGCATGACCTGAAACTTGCTGTCGCAAGTCATTTTAATTCTCCCCTACACTCCTCTCTGACCCAGGCCTCCTACACCATTCTAATGAAGCTCAAGGAACAGTACCTCAGATCAGCATCTTTTGATTTGGCACTTAATGTCGAGTCTGGAAGGCTGTAGAGATCATAATCACTGTCCCCAGCAGCTGCTGCTGATTATTATGCCATTGTCATTTTACCTCCTTTAAGGTCCATCTTTTTTTACCTTCCCAATTAGCATCCTCTATTGACTGACAGCATAATCTCTTTAGACTTCCACCCTGCCACAGATGTTCTCTTCCCTCCCCTTTTCCCTGCCTCAGTACTTGCTTAAAACCTAGTAGATCTCTAACTCTTTCCGTTTCTGATGAAAGGCCTTTGATCTTAAAAGTTAAGTTGTTTTTCTCTCCTGATTTGATTATTCCCAGCATTTTCTATTTTTATTATAGTACTACTAAGTTGTTGAAAATTATATTTAACATGCACCTCCGTGCAACCTGCAACCACCTTCTCTTACCAGTGCTATGGTACAGCATATGTACTTGTTATAAATCTTAAAAGGAGGTAGTATGTTGTGATAAAATGGAATCAGGCTCCAGAAAGTGTCTAGTTGGATTTGCTCAGTGCACATTGAAAGTGACATAAAGGTGGAAAATTATAACATTTATTTTCTGGCAACTCTTTTTAGTTCAGTGCTGTTGAGCCGAGGAGACGACAAACCTTGAGTAAGAACTCTGCAATGGGAATTTAGTGTAATGAAAGCTAGGGGGATAAAAAGATATAGAATAGGATGGGTAAATGTGATTGGGACTACCTATGAACTTGCGGGGTAAGCACCAACAATGATTGTTTGAGCTGTATGGCCTGTTGCTGTGTTGTGAGTCTTATGTATTCTTATGAATGATGCAGTATTTTGGTGTTTGCTAGTTAAGGGATATTTGAGAATTTTTGATGTCGTAAGTAAAAGTGGGTACAAAAGTGCTTTCATTTCCTATTCCTAATCTAAGCAGTTACAATTTGAAAGTTTTATCAAATTGTTGAACAGCGTAGTGAAAATGTAGCAAAAAGGACAGCATGCCTTGGAGATTAAATGCTCAGTGATGCGAGGATATCTTACTGTCGTTGATACATTGTGACTCTGAGATGGCAGTGAGCATTGTACATTTTTAAAATCAGGAGCCAGAAATAAGTTATGAACACCATTATTAAGAGTGTTGTATCTGGAATAACATTTTCAACTTCATTTCTTAACAGGCCAGTGGTTTTAAGTGAGTGAATGTAATGAAAGCAATGTATTTAAAAAGTTGATTGGAAGAGGATTTGATAATTGTGACACACACAACTTTGTTGCTGGTCCTCTAATTGTGCAGTGGTTCTGAAAATGGAATATGTCCCTTTTATGTAACAGTTTTCACAAGTAATTCCAGTTATGATCATTGCCTTTATGGAGAAACTAGTTAAGCACATGAGGGACAGAAGGATAGAAGAATACATTGATCGAGTGGGAGCAAGCTCCTTTCAAGCATTAACAACGGCACAGGCCTGTTGGGCTGGCTGGCCAGTGCTGTAAATGACTATGTAATTTTAAGATTACATTTGAAGGCATGCTTCCCAAGTACAATGTGATGACTCATTGGAGAAGACAGGTTCTGTAAAGGAACAGTGAAGCTTAATTATGAGACATCTATGAATGCTTCCATGCTTGCTCCGATTGCTTGCCTGAAAGGGCCCCCTCCTCCCAGTTTAACCATGCTAAGAGCTCACTGGTCGAAGCCATTACCACATTTCCTCCCCCTTTAGTTTTTTACAATTACTCTATATAAAGCATATTTGAACATCCAACAAGCACATACACAATTTCAGGTGATTATAAATCAAGTCTTCGAGGCGCTCTTCATATATGGCTAGAGCGGCGTAGCTCTACCACTAGAGGTTCCTCAACCGGATCTGGAGCTGCAGTATGAGACATATTGAGACTGGGCAGTTCAGGATTTGGCAACTCCTCAAACACCTGGAATGTCTGTTCTAGGTCGATCTCACATCTCAGAAGTCGATGGTTCAACGTTAATAATGGGTTGATCAGTTAATTGTTGGAATTTCATTTTGGCGAGGATATGATCTATGTGCTTACAGACAGAATCACAGTGCAGAAGAGGCCCTTCAGCCCATCGAGTCTGCACCGACACGTGAGAAATACCTGACCTATCTACCTAATCCCATTTGCCAGCACTTGGTCCATAGCCTTGAATGTTATGACGTGCCAAGTGCTCATCCAGGTACTTTTTAAAGGAAGTGAGGCAACCCACCTCCACCACCCTCCCAGGCAGCGCATTCAAGACCGTCACCACCCTCTGGGTAAAAACGTTTTTCCTCACACCCCCCACCTAAACCTCCTGCCTCTCACCTTGAACTTAAGCCCCCTTGTGAATGACCCTTCAACTAAGGGGAACAGCTGCTCCCTATCCACCCTGTCCATGCCCCTCATAATGTTGTACACCTCGATCAGGTCGCCCCTCAGTCTTCTCTGCTCCAACAAAAAGAACCCAAGTCTATCCAACCTCTTCATAACTTAAATGTTTCATCCCAGACAACATCCTGGTGAATCTCCTCTGCACCCCCTCCAGTGCCAAGACATCCTTCCTATAATGTGGCAACCAGAACTGCACACAGTACTCCAGCTGTGGCCTCACGAAGATTCTATACAAGTCCAACAGGATCTCCCTACTTTTGTAATCTGTGCCTTAATTGATAAAGGCAAGTGTCCCATATGCCTTTATCACCACCCCACTAACATGCCCCTCTGCCTTCAGCGATCTATGGACACACGCCAAGGTCCCTTTGGTCCTCAGAACTTCCTAGTGCCATGCCGTTCATTGAATACTTTCTTGTCAAATTACTCCTTCCAAAGCGTATCACCTCACACTTTTCAGGGTTAAATTCCATCTGCCACTTATCTGCCCATTTGACCATCCTGTCTATATCTTCCTATAACCCAAAACACTCAACCTCACTATTAACCCCTCAGCCAATCTTTGTGTCATCTGCAAACTACCAATCCTACCCCCCACATAGTCATCTATGTCTTTTATATAAATGACAAATAATAGGGGACCCAGCACAGATCCCTGAAGTATGCACTGGATACTGGCTTCCAGTCACTAAAGCAGCCTTCTCTCATCACCCTCTGTCTCCTACAACTAAGCCAATTTTGAATCCACCATATCAAATTACCCTGTATCCCATGTGCCTTCTTTATAAGTCTCCCATGTGGGACCTTGTAAAAGGCTTTGCTGAAATCCATATAAACTACATCAACTACACTACCCTCCTCTACACACCTGATCACCACCTCAAAAAATTCAATCAAATTTGTTAGGCATGACCTCCCTCTGACAAATCCATGCTGACTATCCCTGATCAAATCTTGCCTCTCCGAGTTGAGATAGATACTCTCCTTCAGAACTTTCTCCAGTAGTTTCCCTACCACTGCCGTGAGACTCACTGCCCTTAGTTCCCTGGCTTCTCTCTACAACCCTTCTTAAATAGTGGAACCACATTAGCTGTTCTCCAGTCTTCTGGCACCTCTCCCATGGCCAGAGAGGAATTAAAAATTTGGGTCAGAGCCCCTGTGATCTCCTGCCTTGCCTCTCAGCAGTCTGGGACACAAAGCATCTGGACCTTGAGATTTGTTCACTTTTAAGCCTGCCAACACCTCCAATACCTTGTCACTCCCTATATCAATTTGCTTAAGAACCTCGCAGTCTCTCTCCCCAAGTTCCATACCTTCATCCTCATTCTCTTGGGTGAAGACAGGCGTGAAGTATTCATTCAACACTCTAGTGATGTTCTCTGGCTCCACCATTAGATTGCCCCCTTGGCCCTTTATAGGCTCTACTCTTTTTCCCTGATTATCCTCTTCCCATTGATATACTTATAGAATATCTTGGGATTTTCCCTACTTTTACCAGCCAGAGCTTTCTCATATTCCCTATTTGCTCTCCTAATTCTATCTCCCGCTTGTGTTCGGAAAGATAATGGACCAGTTTCTGAAACAATGGGGTTTCTGGCCCAGTATGGTCCACTGCTGAAATTTTGCATGTATACCGTGTCACCCACACTGTGCGAGTTTTACTGTGTATGTTATGGTTTAAATTTCTGATTAACACTGGTTCCATGCTACCTTCCCTTCTAAATTTGGAAACACCAAGTGTAAATGTGTGCGCAGACGGTGGTTCATTAATAACTCTATCGGTGTTGAACCCCTAGTCGAATGTGGAATGTAGTACAACAATAAGAGAAACTGGGAAAGTCGAGATTCCAGAGTGCCGTCTGATTAACTTTTTCATACCAGACTTAAGTTTGTACAGTTCCCTTGGCTAAATCATTTGATGAGGGATGCCAAGGAGCTGTGTTTATATGGTGGATTCTATTCAGATCCATAAATTTCTGAACTTGGTGCTGGTAAAGGCTGTACCATTGTCAGAAATTATAATTTCACGTAGGCCATGTATGCTGAAGCAGTGACATAGCTTCTCGATTGTTGCATTTGGCGCTGGCAATTTGACTTCATATGCATTCACCCATTTTGAATGTGCGTCTACAATTAACAGGAACATGGTACCTAGGAATGGTCCTAAATAATTGATATGTAGTTGAACCCAGGGTTGACTACATGGATGCAGGGGAGCCAAAACAGGCAATTTCTGTTGTTGTTGACAGTGGATACAGTGCTTGACTATGCTTTCAATGTCTGTGTCAATGCCTGGCCAGCGTACATAGCTTCATGCAAGCACTTCCATTTTTGATATGTCTAGATGTGCACAGTGGAGCTCTGTCAAGAGTGGCGCTCTCTGCCTTGTAATGGGACCACAACTCTTGAACCTCACAACAAAATTCCGTTTTGACAGCTTAATTCCGTGTTTCTGACATGGAATGGTCTCAATTCTTCGGATATAGGTGAGTGTGGCCACCCTTGCAAAACAAAGCCTCTGACTTTCGACAATATTGGATCTCTGTCTATCCAACTTCTAATTTGTTTCATGCATACAGGTGAAGAATGTAAGAAATTCAATAATAGCACTAACTAACTCTTGTGGAGTGGGATTATTTACAATACTACATGGTAATGGAAAATGGTTGAGTGATTCATCCTGAAAAACCATGTTGTATTTCTTCAGAAGTTCTGGAACTCCATCTGATTTTAGGTGAAGTATCTCTGACCAGTCGATTTCCAACTTCTATAGCCAATCTCGACCTAAAAGACTGGGTTCCTCCCCTTTTATGATTGCCATAGGCAATTGGGCTGTCTGTTGCTTGTAACATTCTGGGACAGTGGCAATGCCCTTGAATTGAATAGGTTCTCCAGTGTCTGTTCTTAACTTAGTGGTTGTCTGCTCCAATTTTATTGGCTTTCTTAATTAAGGTATGTGAAAGCGTGCTCTCAACCACTGTAGCTGAGGCACCAGTATCCAGTTCCATTCGCAGTCACTTCTCATTTATTTGTAATAGGCTCCATTTTCACAGCAGTTACATTATACAAGGAGTACCTGTCAGTATCAGCAGCTTCAGACTTTGCTGTACCTGTTAACTCACTCATGTTTGTTTGCTGTCTTGCAGATTGCTTCATCTTTGTTTGGCATTGCCTAATCACGTGTACCATCTTATGACAATGTTATTCTGCCTCTGAGTTTACAAGTATCTGCTCCATGGTCACCTTTGCATCTATAGCAATTTTGTCTTGAAGTTGTTGATGAAGTGTTTCTGTTGGGCTCCTTAATGTTTCTTACTGTGGACTTTGAATCGCGCTTTAATTCTGCAGGTCTGATTTTCACGCCACGCTTGACAGCAGGTTCCCGCCACACATTAAGTACAGTGCCATTATCCACGTGTTGCAAAGCCTGCGAGTTTTTCGCAGCACTTTCCATGGCAAGGGAGATTTCTAGGCTGCGTTCAAAGTTGATATCAATTTCGGCAAGCAAGCAGCACTGTATGGCGTCATCCTTGACCCTGCATACCAGTTGGTCCTGCAGCATATCATTTAATGCTCCCCCAAAGTCACGGTATTCCGTTAACTGCTTGAGGTTCGTCACATAGGTTGCATTGAACTTTCCTGGGCTACAAACTCTTGAATTCAGTTATCACAGGCGGCTTTGATTGGAAGTGTGCTTTCACTAGGTCCACTAATTCACTATGTGAATTAGAATCCAGTGCGCTCAGGACGGTTGGGTTATGAATCAGGTATATGTTTTACTGCCACATAAGCTTGAGGGTTGCTTTCCGTTTTTCTTTGGCGGTTATTTCATTTGTGACAAAGTAAAATTTGAGGTGCTCAACATACTGACTCCAATCTTTAATATTAGTTTATGGATTGATTCTTCCAAACAGCAGCATGACTGGTACGTAATTTTTTAAAATTTGATTTACTCAACAGTAACAGGGTGAGATGCACAGTGGAAATTGATTTTACTCTTGTTGCCAAATGTGATGACTCTATGGAGCATACAGGTTTTGTAAAGCTACTGTAAAATTTTATTACGGAAACATCTGGGAGTGCTTGCCGGCTAGCCCTGATCTCTCATCCGAAAGGCCCCCCCAACCCCTGGATTGCCTGTGTTAAGAGCTCACTGGTCGAAGCCCCTACAGAACATCACATGACCCATGATTGACAGGTGGGAGGCAGTTACCACATATAATTAAATTCAAATGTCTGTGATTACGCCATTATAATAAATGAGTCCAAAAAGATGGTAGTTCTCTGTGGTACAACACTGGTTATGTTAGAAATATTCAGAAGATCAGGCTGCATCTGTGAAGAGGAACAGAGTTAGTGTTTTAGGTTGACCCTGCACCAGAACTGAGGAAAGATAGAATTGTAATAGGTTTTGAGCAAGTGAAAGGGGAGAGCAACAACAAAAAGTAAGGTCTGTGACATGATGGATGGCAGGAGAGCTTAAATGACAAGAGATTTCATGGTACAAAACCAAAAGGGAGCGAATATTGCATGGACTTTATAGACTTGGTCAAACCACATAGAAACATGGAAAAATGGAGCAGGAGGAGGCCATTCGGCTCCTTATTTGCTCCGCCATTGAATGTGGTCATGGTTGATCCTCACCCACAATGCCATACCGCCCCCGGCCAAATGCCCTTTGCCTTTAGGCTACAGAAATCTATTTCCTCAAATATATTCAGTGACTTGTCCTCCACAGCCTTCTGTGGTAGAGAATACCACAGGTTCAGCATCCCCTGAGGGAAGAAATTTCTCTTCACCTCAGCCCTAAATGGCCTACCCTGTAAGCTGAGTCTGTGACCCCTTGCTCTAGACCCCCTCCCAGGGGAGACATCATCCCTGCATCCAGTCTGACGAACCCTGTCAGAATTTTTACTTTTCAATGAGATCCCTTCTCATTCTTCTAAGCTCCAGTGAACACAGGCTGAGTTGACCCAACCTCCTTGTATGACAATCCTGCCATCCCAGGAATCAGCCTGGCGAACCTTCGCTGCACTCCCTCTATGGCAAGTATATTCGTTCTTTGGTAAGGAGACCAAAACTACACACAATACGCTAGGTGTGGTCTCATCAAGGTCCTGTACAGCTGCAGTAAGACATCTTTGCTTCTGTATTCAATTCCTCATGCAACAAAGGCCAACATACCATTTGCCTTCCTAACTGCTTGCTGCACCTGCATGCTTGCTTTCAGTGATTGGTGTATAAGGGCACCCAGGCCCCTTTGTACATCATCATTTCCCAATCTATCACCATTTAAATAATCTGCCATTCTGCTTTTCCTACCAAAGTGGATAATTTCACACTTATCAATGTTATACTACATTTTGCCATGTATTTTCCCACTCACTCAACTTGTCTAAATCACCTTGAATCCTCTTTACATCCTCCTTACCACATTCCCACCTAGTTTTGTGTCATCATAAAACTTGGCAATATTACATTTTGGTTCCCTCATCCAAATCATTGATGTATATTGTGAATAACTCAGACCCAAGCACTGATCCCTGCGGCACCCCACTAGTCACCTCCTGCCACTGCGCAAAAGACCCATTTATTCCTACTGTTTCCTGTCTGCTAACCAATTCTCAATCTATACCAATATATTACCCCCAATCCCATGTGATTTAATTTTGCACACTAACCTCTTATGTGGGACTTTATCAAAAGCTTTCTGAAAATCCAAATACACCACATCCACTGGTTCCCCCTTATCTATTCTACTATTTAAATCCTCACTCCTGTAGGTTTGTCAAACATGATTTCCTTTTCATAAATCCATGTTGACTTTGTCTAATCCTATTGATATTTTCTAATAGACTTGTGTTTTTCCTACTACTGATGTTAGGTTAACTGGTCTGTAATTCCCTGTTTTCGCCCTTTCTTTTTTTGAATAATGTGGTCACATTTGCCGTCCTTCAACTTGCTGGGATTGTTCCAGAATCCAGACTTTTGGAAAATGATAACCAATGCATCCATTATTTTCATGGGCACTTCTTTTAGTAACCTGGGATAGAGATTATCAAGCCCTGGGGATTTATTGGCTTTCAGTCCCATTAATTTCTCAGCACTATTGTTTTAGTAATATTAATTTCCTTCAGTTCCCCCTTCTCCCTAGACCCTTGGTTCCCTAGTATTTCTGGAAAGTTACTTGTCTTCCTCCATGAAGACAGAACTCAAGTAGTTGTTTAATTGCTCTGCCATTTCCTTGTTCTCCAGTTTAAATTCTCCCATTTTGGACTGTAAGGGACCTACATTTGTCTTCAAGAGTCTTATTCTTTTACATACTTGTAGAAGCTTTTACAGTCTGCTTTGATGTTCCTTGCAAGTTTACATTCATTCTCTATTTTTTGCCTCTTAATCAATCTCTTGGTCCTTCTTTGCTGAATTCTAAACTGCTCCTAATCCTCGGGCTTGCTACATTTTCTAGCAACTTTATATGACTCCTCTCTGGATCTACTATGACCCTTAATTTATTTTGTTGGCCTTTGGTGGGCTGCTTTTCCTGTGGGCTTCTGCGTCAGAAAGGAATGTATTACTGTTGCAATGCCTGCATTTGTTCCTTAAATATTAGCCATTGCCTATCCGCCGTCATACCTTTTCATCAAGTTCCCCAACCTATCTTGGCCAACTCACACCTCATACCTTTGTAGTTTCCTTTGTTTAGATTTAGGATCCTGGTTTTGGATTGGACTGCTTCACTTTCAGCCTAATGAAGAATTTTATCATGTTATGGTTACAGGACCCCACACAACTGGATTATAAATTAACCCCTTCCCACTGCACAATACCAAATTTAGGATAGCCTGTTCCCTAGTTGGTTCCTTGATATACTGGTCTTAAAAAAAAAGCATCTTGTATCCACTCCAGGAATTCATCCACTGTAGTATGATTGCTAATTTGATTTGCCCAATCTATATGTGGATTAAATCACCCAGGATTACTGTAGCACCTTTGTTACATGCACCTCTAATTTCCTGTTTAACGCTGTCCACACTATATATACACACACACACACACACACACACACACACACACACACACACACACACACACACACACACACACACACACACACACACACACACACACACACACACACACACACACAAAACCCCACCCCCACCACTACTGTTTGAAGGTCTCTTGGCAGCTCCCAGTAATGTTTTCCTCCCCTTGTTGCTTCTGAGATTCACCCAGACTGATTCTACATCTTCATTTCCTGAACAGAATATCTTTTCTCACAATTGCACTGATATCCTTTATCAACAACACCACCCCACTTCCCTTTCCTTTCTGACTGTCCGTCCTAAATATTGAGTACCCTTGGATATTCAGTTCCCAGCCTTGGTCACCCTGCAGCCATGTCTCCATAATTGCAATCATATCGTACCCATTTATGTCTATTTGTGTTATTAATTCATCTACCTTATTGCAAATACTCCGTGCATTCAGACACAGTGCCTTTAGACTTGCTGTTCTAACATTTTTACACATTGTTTCATATTTACTGCCAGCCCTTGTTTCCTCTGCCTTCCACTTTTGGGTTTTTACTTCTCTGTTTATTTCTATCTTTGTTGTTTCCCTCTCTTTCCCTCTCTTGTGTATCCCCACTCAGGTTCCCATCTCCCTGCCACTCTAGTTTAAACCCTCTTCCACAGTGCAAGCAAATAGCTCTGTGAGGCTCTCGGTTCCAGTCCTGCTGGGATGCAACCTCTCCAGCTTGTACAGGTCCCATCTTCCCCAGAATCAGTCCCAATGCTTCAAGAATCTCAATCCCTCCCTCCTACAGCATTGCTCCAGCCATGCATTCATCCAGTTTATTCTCTTATTCCTGATCTTGCGAGCATGTAGTACTGGGAGTAAGCCTGTGATTGCTATCTTTTGAGTTCCTACTTTTCAAATTATTTCCTAGTTCCCTATATTCTGCTTGCAGGACCTCATCCCTTTTTTTACCTATGTCATTGCTACTGATATGGACCATGACGTCTGGCTGTTCACCCTCCCCCTTCAGAATGTCCGTGAGCCACTCAATGATATCCCTGACCCTGGCATCAGGGAAGCAACGTATCGTCTGTGGCTGTAGGAAGTTCTGTGTTCCCCCTAACAATAAAACGCCCTATTACTCTTGTTCTCCCACTTATTCCACCTATTTCTCCCCCCCGCCCCCCCCCGGCCACTGTATGGTTGAGCCACTCATGGTGCCACGGACTTGGCTCTTGCTGCTTTCCCCTGAGAAACTACCTCCCCCAGCAGTATTTCAAAAGGAAAATTTGTTAGAGAGGGAGATGGACCCAGGGGACTTCTGTACTATCTGCCCAGTGCCTTTACTGTGTGACGGTCATCCATTCCCTTTCTGCCTGTGCACTCTTTATCTGCGGTGTGACCACCTCACTACGTGCTTTCCACGAAGATCTCATCCTTGCAGATGCTCCACAGTGACTCCGCCACAGCTCCAGGTCCGAAACGTGGATTTCGAGTGACTGTAGCTGGAGACACTTCCTGCACTTGAAGTCTCCCTGACTCTTCGCATCACATAGGAGGAACATTTCACTTGGCTGAGCTGCCCTGCCATTATTTACCCTTAAATTACTCAAAGAAGATTAAATATATACCAGAGACCTTACTTTAAACATTGATAATTTAAACAAAAGATCAATTTTTACTTTAAAATTCTGCACAGTAGAAACACGCCTCCTTACCAAGGCCACCACCACTCGCATGCTGATTCCTGATCCTGATTGATTGATCCCGATTCCCCTGTGATGTCATTCTTGGATGTTTTCAAAAATGTTTTCAAATCCCCTTGTGCAGCTTTTCAAACCTTGGTCACCTAGAGGCTGAAGAAGATAAAGAAAAGAAAATGGTGCCCCCTTAACTGAGCTCCCTTCTCACCAAACTCTGAGTCCACTCTGCAACAGTGCACTCCGTGACAAAGTACTTAACCTCTCATTTAGATTACTGAACCTTAGATGACTCTCCTATTTGGCAGTTACAGAACTCAGTTTAGTCAGTTAGTTAATTTGATCTCACCTCTCCATCAGAGGACTTGATTTGCTTAATTAGCCCTGCCCCCAAGTCTTTAAGAGACTTGAGACCATAAGTCCATAAGATGTAGGTCATTCAGCCCACCAAGTCTGCTCTGCCATTCAATGAGATCATGGCTGGTCTGATAATCCTCAACTCCACTTTGTTGCCTTTTCCCCATAACCCTTGATTCCTTTACTGATTAAAAATCTGCCTATCTCAGTCTTGAATATACTTAACGGCCCTCTGCAGTAAAGAATTCCACTAATTGACTATCCTGTGAGAGAAGAAATTCCTCCTCATTTCTGTTTTAAATGGGTGCCCCCTTACTCTGAGATTATGCCCTCTGGTCCTAGGCTCTCCCACAAGGGGAAACAACCTCTTAGGGGGCTTGACAGGGTAGATGCTAAGAATCTTGTGTGTTTCAATAAAGTCACCTCTCATTCTTCTAAACTCCAATGAGTACAGACCCAACCTACTCAACCTCTCCTCATAAGAAAATCCCTCCATTCCCGGGATCAACCTAGTGAACTTTCTCTGGACTGCCTCCAATGCCAATATGTCATTCCTTAGAACAGTAAATTTAAGTAAAATGCTAAATTGCAAACTAGCAGGACTAGATTTTGTAAAAGATTATCCCGTAAAACTTAAACTGTCACTCCCTTCTCACCAAACTCGCAGCAATTCCACTTTGCAATAGTGCACTCCGTGACAGGGCACTTACTCTTAAGTTGTATGAATAAAGAGAGATTATGCGGGAAGAAAGGGAAAGTCTGATCACTAGGCAGTCAAAAAGGAATAGGCAGGTCATGCAGGAGTCCCCTGAGTACGTCTCAACCTCCAAATGGTTTTCAGTTCTGAATCCTGATGAGAATGATGGTCCATCTAGGGAGTGCAGCCAGGAGCAAGCCCATGGCATTGCAGATGGCTCCGTTGTACAGGGGGTTACAGGGAAGACTGCAAGGGCAATAGTGATAGGTACTTCAGTATTTAGGGGAATAGATGGGCCTTTCTGTGGCCACAGCTGTGAATCCAGTATGGTGTGTGGCCTTCCTGGTGCCAGGGTCAAGGATGTCACTGAACAGCTGCAGAACAGCCTGAAGCGGGCCGGTGAACAGCCAGCAGCCGTGGTCTACATTAGCCAAAACAATATAGGAAGAAAGAGGGGTGCGGTCCTGCAGTCAGAATTTGGGGAGTTAGCTAGGAAATTAGCAATAGGACCTCAATAGTATTAATCTCCAGCTTACTTCCAGTACTAGATGAAGTGAGTTTAGAAATAAGAGTATAAAGCAGATGAATGCATGGCTGGAAAGATGGTGCAGGAGAGAGGGTTTCATTTTCTTAGGACATTGGGCTAGCTCTGGAGGAGAAGGGACATGTTCAGACTGGACAGGCTGTACCTAAATAGAGATGGGACTAATTGTCTTGCATGCTGTTTTGCTAGTGCTGTTGGGGAGGATTTAAACTGACATGGCAGGGGTGTGGGAGCCGAGAGATATCACAGGGGAATACCAAGGTGCATAGAATATTGGGAAAGATGGTTAGCACTAGAATAAGAAATAGTAAGTTAGGTGAGGTCAGAGTAAAGGCGAAAGTAATGAAGTCAAAATCAGGGCTACTGTGCATGCATATGAATGCACAGTGTGATAATTAAGATTGGCACGTTACAGGTGTAGATTTCCATGTGGAAAAAGCATGTTGTGGCGATAGCAGAGATCCAGCTCAAAGAAGGGCAGGACTGGCGGTTAAATATTCCCAGGTACAAAGTATTCAGGAAAGATAGGAAAGGAATAAAAGGTGGAGGAGTGGTGGTATTGACTGGAGCACATTCCATTGCTGGAGAAAGAGGATGGCCCAGAGGAGTCAAGGATGGAAGCGATTTGGCTAGAGCTAAGAAACAAAAAAGGTACAATTACATTGCTCGATGTTGTCTAATGGGCACCAACTAATGGGATGGAGAAGAACAAATTTGCAAGGCAATTACAGAAAGGTGCAAAAATTATCTAGTACTAATAGAGGATTTTAATTATCCGATTTTTAGACTGGGATAGTTGTAGTGTAAAGGGCAGTGAGGAGCAAGGGTTCCGAGAATGTGTTTAGGAAAATTTTCTACAGCAATGTTTCCAGTCCAATGGAGAAGTAGGCACTGCTGGACCTGGTTCTTGGGAATAAGGTGGATCAAGTGTCAGTAGGAGGACATTTAGGGGACAGTAATCATTCTATCATAAGATCTAGGCTGACTATGGAAAAGGACAAAGAACAATCCAGAGTAAGAATAACTAACTGGGGGGTAAAGCCAACTTCAGTGCGGTAGAATAGATCTGGCCCAAATAAATTGGAATCAAAGTTGGCAGGAAAAACGGTAGCTGCACAACGGGCTACTTTCAAAGAAGAGGTATTTAGGACATAGTCAAGGTATATTCCCTCAAAAGGGAAAGTAGGGCAAACAAATCCAGAGCTCCCTGGATGACAAAGGAGATGGAAATTAAGATAAAGAAGAAAAAGTGTGCTTATGACAGATGTCAGGTAGAAAATATAACGGAGAATCAGGCTGAATATAGAAGGTTCAGGGGGAAGTGAAAAAGCAGGTAAAAGAAGCAAAGAGGGAGTATGAAAAGATACTGGCAGCCAACCTTACAGGGAACCCCAAAGTCTTTCGGCATATAAACAGTATAAGGACCAATAGGTCTGATTAAGGACCAAAAAGGGGAGGCAGAGGGCGTAGCTGAGGTATTAAATGAATACTTTGCATTTGTTTTAACCAAGGAAGACGATGCTATCCAAACTGTGGTGAAAGAGGAGGTGGTTCAGACAGGAAGGGTTTAAGATTGATGAGGTGGTATTGGATCGGCAGTCTATATTTAAAGTTGATAAAACACCAGGACCAGATGAGATGCATCCAAAGATACGGGGAAGTGAGAGTGGAAATTGCAGAGGCAGTAACCATAATTTTTCAGTCTTCCTTAGACTTTGGAGTGGTGCCAGAGGGCTAGAGAATTGCAAATATTACATCCTTGTCCAGGTAAGGGTATAAAGATAAGCCCAGCAACTACAGACCAATCTTTTTAACTTTGGTAGTAGGGAAATTCTTGGAAACAATTTGGGACAAAATTAACACTCCCATGGGCAAATGATGGTTAAGTAAAGAAAGTGAGCATGGATTTCTTAAGGGCAAATCATGTTTAGCGAACTTGCTGGAGTTTTTTGATGAGGTAAAATGATTGATGAGGACAATGCGTTTGATGTGGAATACATGGACTTCCATAAGGCGTTTGATACAGTGCCACGCAACAGACTTGTAAGCAAAGTTATAGTGCATGTAATAAAAGAGAGTTTGGCGATATAGAATTGGCTGAGTGACAGGAAACAGAATAGTGTTTAATAGATGTTTTTGGAACTGGAAGAAGGTTCCTATTGGGGTTCCCCAGGGGAGAAGGCAGGAACTTGGCAATAAATGTTGGCACCCTTGCTTTTCCAAATATATATTAATGACCTAGATCTTGGTGTACACAGCACAGTTGCAAACGTTTGTGTATGATATGAAACTTGGAAGCATTATGAACTGAAGATAGTGTTGAATTTCAAAAGGACATAGACAAGTTGATGGAATAGGTGGGCAGGTGGCAAATCAAGTTCAATGCGGAGAAACATGAAGTGCTTTATTTTGGTAGGAGGAACATGGAGAGACAATATAAAAGGGCACAATTCTAAAGCAGGTGCAGGAGTAGAGGGACTTGGGTGTATATGTGCATAAGCCATTGAAGGTGGCAGGACAGGTTGAGAGCATTTAATAAAATAGCATAGAGTACAATAGCACGGAGGTTATGCTGAACTTGTATGAGATCCTAGTTCAGCCTCAGCTGGCGTATTGTTCTGGGTGCCGCACTTTAGGATGGATGTGAAGGCATTGGAGAGAGTGCAGTAAAGGTTCACGGGAATGGCTCCAAGGATGAGGAACTTCAGTTATGAAGATAAATTGGAGAAGTAAGAACTGATTTCTGTGAAGAAAAGAAGGCTGAGAGATTTGATGGAGGCATTCAAAATCATGCAAGATCTGGACAGAGTAGATGGGGAGAAACTGTTAATACTCGTGGAAAGATTGAGAATGAGAGGGCACAGATTTAAAGTAATTGGTAGAAGAAGCAAAAGTGACATGAGGGAAATCTTTTTCAGACAGTAAGTGGTTATGGTCTCGAATGCACAGCCTGAGTGTGGCGGAGACAGATTCAATTGAAGCATTTAAAATGGATTTAGACTGTCATCTGTAAAGGAGGAATGTGCAGGGTTACCTGGTGAAGGCGGAAGAATGGCATTAAGTGAATTGCCCATTCAAAGAGCTGGTACAGACACCGTGGGCCCTAACGGCTGTCTTCTGTATTCTAACAATTATGATATTCTATGAATTCTGTCGTAGTGGGGCCATGGTCTGGAGGCGGTGAAAGGAAGTATTGGAGAGTTGGCGTTTGGCCTCTGCGGGGTAGAGATCAGTATGCCAGTCAACAATGGTGTCACCCTTGTTATATTTTCAGCATCTGCAGTGTTTTGCTTTTGTATTCATGGTTATGATTGCATTGACCTTTTTTGTTAACCAAGCAATCTCTAAAAAGCTTGGACTACACTCAAAGCAAAATGAGATGGCTTTATAAGCAGTATATTGTTTCATGTTCCTGACAGACTCCAAGCGCCTGGGCAGAAGAGAGCTCTGAAAAGAAGAAAGGATCCCACAAACGCTCAGCATCGTGGGGGAGCAATGATCAATTGAAAGAGGTTAGTTTTCCATTATTCCACGTGTGCATTGAAAGCCAAGGAAGTTTCCTTTTGCATTTTGAAACACACTATCTTTTTGTGTTTTGTATTTTTCAGGCTGAATTCAATAGCATATACCAGGGTTGTGCATTGAATGTAGTCTATACTAGTGTTACAACAAATTCATCTAAAAACATAAGAACTAGGAGCAGGAATAAGCCCTTGATCCTGCTTCACCATTAAATAAGATCATGGTTGGTCTTGGACTTTAACGCAATTTTCCTCCCCGACCCCCATACTCCTTGATTTCAAGCCCAGAAATCTATTGATCTCAAACTTGAATATGCTCAACAACTGAGAATTCAGAAGATTTACAACCCCTTGAGTATAGAAATTTCTCCCCATTCAGTCCTAAAAGGCTGATCTCTTATTCTGAGACTATGCCCACTAATTCAAGACTCTGCAGCCAGGGAAAAGAGCTTCAGGCATCGACCCTGTCGAGCCCCCTTAGTCTTCTGTTTCAGTGAGATCACCTCTCATTTTTCTAAACTCCAGTGAGAATAGGACCATTCTCCTCAATCTTTTCTCAGGACTACCCCCTCACCCCAGGAATGAATCTAGCGAACCTTTAAGGCAAGTAATCCTTCCTTTGGTACAGAGACCTAAACTATACATGGCCTTCCAGATGGGGGCCTTGCCAAAGTACTACACAATTGCAACAAAAAAATCCTTATTCTTGTGCTCCAACCTTTTGTAATAAAGACCAGTATACTATTTGCCTTCTAATTTCTTGCTGTACTTGTTAACTTGAGTGTTCTGTGTACAAGGGCACCCAAATTCCTCTGAACACGAACATTTACTGTAGGTTGTGGCATGTATGTCGCTCTGGCGTATAATTCAACCCCATTTTTTCAGCACCAAGTAGCATGCTTTTGCATATACTTGGTGTTTAAGTCAACCCCCTTTTCATCTGCAAAATGCTATACTTGCATTAGTAGTTGGCCTCAAATTTTCACCCTAGAAATGTATGTTTGACTTAAGTTTAAGTTGGCACTTAGGATCAAGGAGGCGATATGGGTTGTGTTGTGAAGAAGATGCATGGGAGTTTAAGATGTGCCTCCATAGAGTAGACCACACATGTTATGGCAAATGACAAATAAAAATGGGTCTTCCAGCAGAAAGGATGACGTACGAAGCTGCTTTCAAGCTAACAGTTGTAGCATTTGCTAACTTGTCAAATAAGTGCTGCAGCGAGGGAATTCAGTGTTAGTGAAAAACAAGTGAAATGGAAGAAGGTATATCCCCTGAAGAAGATGCCCAATACCAAATGTGCCATTAGAGCAGGTACCAACCACTGGCCTGATCTTGAGAAGCATGTACTGAAAATCGTTGGAATGGTTACATCACCTGTAATGCAATATGAAAATATGCACTTAAATGGGCCAAATCAATCCCCGAATCCAGCAAGAATTTCAGATCAACAGTTAGTTGGTGTAGCTGTTTTATGGAATGAAACAGTCTGGTGTTGCAACAGAAGACCAAGATTGGTTAGAGTTGACCGAAAGGCAGAGAGCTCAAAGCCAAAATTACCAGTTTCCAGAAGTTCATCAAGCAGTGGTGAAAATGTGAGTAACCCATTAAGTCACATTGGCAACATGGATGAACTGCCCGTGATTTTGATATGCCCTGCAGCCGAACTGTGGAGTGGGAAGGTTTGAAAACAGTAGTAGTAAAAACGACAGCACATGAGAAGACAAGATTCACGTGGTACTAGCCTGCATGGCCTATGAAACGAAATTAAAACCTATGGTAATTTTCTAACTTAGCCATGCCAAACATCAAGTTCCCTGCAAGGGGTTTCGTGCGTGCCCATGACAACAGTTGGGTCGATGAGGATGGGGTGAAATTATGCATCGAAAATGTGTGGAATGGATGCCCTGGTGGCTTAAAGAATGCAGCTTACTAGTGTGGGACAAGTTCAGATCCCAAATAATCAGAGATCAAGAGGCGTTTGCGAACAAGTAACACCTGGATTGTAGTTATACCACGGAGTCTAACGTTCATAGTTCAGCCTTTGAATGTGCAACTCAACAAGCCATTCAACGATTATGTTTGTGTTGGAATGGAATAAGTGGTGATTGACTGACGGAATAAACCCTTCACAAAAGTAGAAATATGCGTATCCAGAGTGGAATCCTTACAATGATGCCATAGCCAAAGTGATTCGGAATGAATTTGATGAACTCTGCATTGGATGCTAAAGACAACAAATTTCGCTTTTAAAACACCTTTGATTAAAGGTATCTTTCTACAACTAATTCATTCAATAAACCATGCCACATTAACTTAATATCAATTACTCATGTTATGTTTCTTCACATTTCAAAATGATGACCGCCCGCACCTATACTGGCAGTTCACATTTTTTACTCTGTGTGTAAGTCAACCCTTGTGTTTGAATGCTTCATCAGTCAGCCTTGTATGCAGTGATCTGTGGTAATTTCTCTTAATTTTAAAATAAATTCTTAAAGTGATTTAAGATTTCACATTATACTCCATTTGCCACCACCTTGTCCACTCACTTAACCTGTTTATATCAGTTTAAGGCACGAAGAGGACACAGAGCTGTAGTCTGTTAACTTGAATACATTATGCTTAGTCCCTTCATCTAAATCATTAGTAACAGTAGGTAAAAACCTGAGATCTCAACTGATCCTTGCAGCACCCTGCTAGTTATAGCCTGCTAGCCTATTCCTATCCATACTAACATGTTACTCCCTACCCCAAGAGCATTTACCTTGTGTAACAACCTTTTGTGTGGTAACTTATAAAATGCATTGTGAAATCCAAATATACACCATCTACAAATGCCCCTTTATCTATTCTGCTGGTTATATTCTCAAAAAACTAGAGCATTAAAATTGGCTTTTTTCTGCCAAGTGTGATTTCCCTCTCCTAAAACTATGTTGACTCTGCCTAATCATATTATTTTATAAGTGTCCTGTTACCATTTCTTTAATAACACATTCCAGCACTATCCCAACGACTGATGTCATACTAACTGGTCTACAGTTCCCCTTTTCTTTCTCCATCCTTTAAGTAATGAGGTTATGTTTATTTCTTCAAGCATACTGGTACTGTTGAGAATCTAGAGAACTTTGGAAGAACACAACTAATGCATCCATAACCTCCGCAGCCACCTCTTTTAGAACTTGTGATGTAGGCCATCAGGTCCAGGGGATTGATTTGCTTTTAGTCCCATTGGTTTCTCCAGTTCTTTTTCTTCAGTGATATTAATTACTTTAAGTTTCAACCTCATTCTACCTTTGGTTCTCCATTTCTGGCATTTTTGTATCTTCTTTGAAGTCAAGTAGTAGTCTCTGCCAATTCCTTAGCCTCCATTATAATTTCTCCTGTCTCTCCCTCTGAGGCCTTCTTTTTTTACACACTTGTAAAAGTTGTTAGGATATTTTATATTTCTAGCTAGTTTGTTCTATTTTCCCCCTCCCAGTTTTTTTAAATCACCCTTTGGTTTCTAAATCTTCCCCAATCCCCTGGCTTACTATTTTTCTTAGCAGCTTTTTGAACTTTTAATCTAATACCATACTTAAGATGGATCACTTTTTTCCTGTGGATTTTTAAAATTTCTGACTGGAATACATATTTGTTGGGAATTATTAATAATTCTTTGTGCCACTGTTTATCTACCTTCATACCTGTTTAATTTAATTTCCCAGCCTACTTAGCTCACCCCTCATACCTATGTTTTTGGCAGTATTTAATATCTAGTTTCAGACTCCTGTATGTCACTCTTGAATTCAACATGAAATTCACCATATTATGATCACTCTTCCCAAAGGATCTGTTGCTATGATATGATTAATTAAACCTGCCTCAGCATACAAGAGATCTAAAATATCCTCTTCCTAGATGTATTATTCTAATATACTTCTAAATTAGTTTTACCAATTCTATTTTTCCATTCAATTTGAAGTTTAAAGTCCCCATGATTATTGCATTACCTTTATTGCAACTTTTTTGATTTCTTGATTAATATCATGTGCAAAAGTACAGCTATGGCTAGGAGACCTGAATTTCTCTCTCCACTATTTTCTGCTGCTTATCTCCACCCATACTGATTCTACTTCCTAATCCGAACCTTTCTCACTGATGTCCTATGTCATCCTTTATTAGCTTGACTTTTTTTTGTCATTTTTAACTAACTGCTTGATCTAGTTTGTTATAGGTGGATTAAATTAGATATTTACTTGTAATTTACTCCCACTTCCCCTTCCTGCACATTGAAGTCACTTTGCCTGTGTCATTCACAGACCATCCTTTAATTCTGCGAGCTCAGTCTTGCCCTTTTTACACACAAAGTTAAGAATTAAGGCACAGCTGGAGGCCACATTTGGCCCATTATGCCTGAGCCAGTTTAAAAAGAGCCATCTGCTTAATCCCACTTGGCAGCCCTTGGTCCATAACCCTGTTGGTTATCGCACGCAAGTGCATACCAAAATGTTTTAAATGTAATTAGGATTTCTGCCTTCACCACCCTTTTCAGGCAGTGAATTCCAGACCACAGCCAACCTCTGGGCAGAGCTTATCAACTCTCCTATAACCCTGCTACCAATTACTCTGCCCCATGCCTCTCTGTTAACACAAATAGGTCTTTCCTATCCTCTGTAGCTAGGCCCCTCGTAATTTTATACATCTTTCTTACATCTCCTGATGGCTTTCCATGTTCCAAAGAAAACAACTCCATCTGATCCAGTCTTTGCTCGTAGCTAAATTTCTCCATTCTTTGCAACATTCTCTTGTACCCCTTAGTGTGATCATCTCCCACCCTGTAATGTGGTGACCAGAACTGTATGCAGTATTCCAGCTACCATCAAACTGATATTTCATACAATTCTAGCTTAATCTCCCTCCTTATTCTCTGGGCCTCAACCAACAAAGCCAAGTATCTCTCATGCCTTGACCATCTCACATACCTGTTCTACCTTCAGAGATATATGAGCATGCACTCCAAGGTTGCACTGTCCCCCTAGACTTGTCAGAATGCTACTGTATATTGTGTTATCCCTTGCTTGTTCTCCCCAAATGCATTACTTCACACTTCTCTACTGAATTCCATTTACCACTTTTCTGTCCACTTGACCACTCTGGCCAACAGCTATCTTCCTCACTATCAACCACACAGACAGATCTTAGATCTATTGGTTTACCTTTCTTTTGCTCTTAATACTTAGATAAATGCTAAAGTAAACATATGGCTGTGATTCCTCAACTGTTGCTGCTTTTCACTATACACTGACTGATGCCACTGAATTTTTACCTCCATTTGGTATCAGCTGTTGCTATCTGTGGTATTGTTTTTAAATCTCTGGTATTTGGGATTCTTACTCTTTTTAATCCAGTATCCCCTCTCCGTTAAGATTCAAAATTTGTTTCCATGTGCCTTGCTAACAGCATTACTCCACAATATTATAAAAATTGTGCACAGACATTTTTCTATAAAGAATTTTGAATCAAATTGTAAAATTTCTGGCTTGCGAGCAAGAAATGTGTGTAAAGCACCTGAAAGTTTTTCTTTGAACAGGTGCTGTGGAATAGCATTGGTAGGAGCCCAAAGTAATTTGCTGCAAAATTAGTATTAAATCAGTTCAGTACAAACCTTAAAATATAGATGTTGAAGCAAATGGAAATGGCAAACTTTCACAACACTAAAACCAATTTCATTTTACTATTGCAGTGGACTGAATTATTTTAATGTTGATAAGATTTTCTGATTTACTGTACTCTGCCCTTAAAATAACAAAAACTAAAAAACCTGAAACATGTCAATGATACTGGTCATTACTTGATTTAGTAATCCCTTTTGGAAATATGTATGCATTGGCTTGTAGTGCGGGCCAGACAGTGATGCCTCCTAAGGCGAATAACATGCTGACGCATTATTTGATGAATTTATGAATTGTTGCCTACTTGATAAAGTACTGAAAAGTGTTGAGCTTCTGTGGATTCCATCTCATTGCAACTCTATGGAAAGAGGAGAGAGAAGTCTATGATGTGCTGTTCAGGAAAACATTTACCTCATACCAAATATACAACAAACAACTTTGAACAGTTTACTAATTATATCATCATCACTACACTCTTGTTTCTCCTGGCTCCTCAGTGCGAGTCCCAGAATGTTAACACACAATTTTTTAAATCTAAGTGAGCCACAGATTAATCCCACTCTACTTGTTCACCATATTCTTCTAAATCGTCATTAAAGCAACTATCTTAATTTCCATTTTAAATATACTTATGATTCCTGGTAAGTACATACCACACTTTAACTATCAGCTTGTATAAAGATCATCTCTCCCTGACTTTCATTTTACTCATCATGATTGTAATTTTGTGCCCTTTTTTGTTTCTATTGTTTGGCAAGACACTACCTATCACTTTAAATTTCACAACCCTTAATCCTGAAAACCTCTACCAGATAACCTTCCAACAGTTTTCAAGGAGAAAAAGGACATTGGCTTTTCAAGTCGTCTTTTACTAACTTATTCATCATGTGTGCCACATCACAGTGAAACTGTGTGGAATCTTTTCCATTGTTTTCATATCTTTCTTGCAAGGGGTGTCCAGAATTCTACATAATACTCCCAAGTGCAACTTCTCTAAGATCTTTCACACGTTCAATAATTCCTCCTTGCCACATCTCTTGCTGCATCCTACATCTCTAGGATTCTGATTATCTTATCTACATGCACTGCTTTCTCTTAAAGATGTGTATTTGCACATCAAGCTTCATATGCTTATCATTTAAATCTTGGCATTTGAAGAGTATTTTCTTGGCCCATACTTTCTAATTCCTCCATGCTGATTTGCATCTGCCCATCCTGTTGCTCTTCCCTGTTTTTCTTGTTTCAGTTTGCCATAGTCTTCAATTTGGAGTTGTGAACAAATTTCCTTGTTCCTTCAATTTCTAAGTCTTTGTTTTTAGTAAATAAAAGCAGACCAATGCCACCCCCTTTGAAACAACATTTACAGCCTCTCTCCAGGCCAAGAAACATCCCTTCACCCATTCTTTGCTTTCAGCCTTCTAACCAATTGGGTTGTTTTACCACATTAAAGGCACTCTACAGATGCAAATTGTTAATTTTATCTTTGTCATAAGTCTTTTACTTGGTACTTTAGGCAATGCATTTGTAAAGCATTAAAAGAATGAAATATGTATTTTTTTCTATTGCTTCAAAGAATTCTATTGGGTTAGTTCATTCACAAACCTGCCTTTAGAAATCTAAAGCTGACTGATCTTTATAAATTTCAGTTTTTCCACTTCAATTTTATTTCATATTAGAGACTTTGTCATCACCCAAATTCCCACCTATGTGCATGCTCCCTAGGAGTAATTGGATAGTGATAGTAGTGAGAACCCTTGGCCACTTTCACTACCCACCTTGCCCCAGAAACAAACTAATTGCAGATCTGTGTCTGAAATCAGCTGAATCATTAGATGTTGGACATCAAACCTGGACGTTTGCCTATTTGTACAACTCAGCTACTTGTTTTTTTGGATGATTGTGAGGTGGGAAAGGATATAGGGAATAGGAATTTATTCTGCTGGATCAAAATGCTAATTTTATAAAAGCAATTGTTATTTCATGAAGGTACTTTTCAGATGGAGTCAAGCTTGGGTGATGATCTGGTCATAGTTAATTTTTTTTCCATCGGCAATAATTTTGTTTTCCATAAATTTTAAGCAGTAGCTTGATGAGCATATGACAGAGATAAAAATAGAAGGATATGCTGCTAAGGTTAGATCAAGAGTCATATTCGACCCATCAGAATACCAAAAGAACTCTGATTCCACCTTCCCTCCACCCCAGGTCACTTGTTAACCATGAGAAAACTGATAAACAGGAGTTTGAATTATAACTGGGCAGCAAGTACTAGTGGCTCCTCACAAACAGCATTGATAGTAGCATAATTCACCATACAATGAGTATATTACCACAATTCTCCTGACCACGGACAGAACTAATTGCTATTACAGAAATGTTGTTTCAGATGATCAAGGTTGGGAAATAAATATTTTAGACATTCTAGACAAGATTTCATGAGAGGCCTTGTGGTGCAGTGCATAGCAACTCTGCCTCTAAGCCACAAGCTCTAGGTTCGAGTCCCACCCCAGAACTTGGTCAAGAAAGGTGGTTCATAATATAACCAGACTGAGTGCCAACCTGAAAATTCTTCCAATACGTGCCAATGGCAGCCAGCAAGAGCAGGAGATATTCCTGGTCATCAGGGGCCTCTACCATCACTATCCATAGCTCCAGACCACAACATGAAGGTGGAAAGGCAATGTTGCCACAGTAACTCGGACTGAGTGCAAACTGGAACACGTCACCATACATGATTTCAAAAAGACTGAACGGAAAAGGAAGAACAGTATCCTGACTGTAAAGGCAAATGTAAGGATGATAGTGAGAAGGGTGTTTGGCCCAGGAGATCAGGAAGTAGAATCAGTATAGTTGGTGAGAAACAACAGGAGTAAGAACACACTGATGGGAGTTGTCCAAAGGCCCTTAATAGTAGCTATAACCTTGGACAGAGCATTAAGCAAGACATAATTGGAGCTTGCTACAAAGGCAATGTAATAATTGTGGGATTCTTGTATAATCTTTTAGACTGAACTAACAAATAGCAAAGGTAATCTTGAAGGTGAGTTTGTAAAATGCTTATGCAACAGTTTCCTGTAACAGTATGTTGTAGTGCTAACCAGGGATAAAACTATTATAGATCTAGTGTTTGCATAATGACACAGGGTTAATTATTAAGCCCATAGGAAAAGACCTGGGGGGAGGGAGGAGTGATCTTAATACAGTTGGATTCCATATTGAGTTTGAAAGTGACATACTTTAGTCCCAAATGACAATCTTAAACTTAAAGCCATTACATAGGGGTGAGTGGAAAGCTGGCTAAGGTTGATAAGTAGTGTGAAGTTCAGCTTGAAGGATTAATGTTAGACAGAGTATTTAATTAATTTGGGGAATTTGCGTGAGGAAATTTCAAGGATTTGTCTCTTTCTAAAACCCAGTCAAATTTGCATTTAGTAGTAACTTAAAATGGTAATTTATTTCAGTCTTGGTGATGAACAAGATGCCTGCTAGTGGCAGCTGGACAGTTAGTTAATTAGATGGTTAGTTAGAACTGGCTCCTTGCCCAGCAGGGCCTGACTGTGGTCTTTGGAGTATCAGGTGGTATAAATGTAGGAGGACTGAAAATAAATAGATGAAGTCCAACTTGATGGAGTACTATGAAGACAGAGTATTTACTGAACTTGGGGGAATTGGGTGAATGAGGGAAGTGGTGCTGTTCTGGTCTTGTACAGTGCAAGGTGTGGTCTGATAGGGAGTTAGAGACATTGAGAGCTGAATGCCAGAGGGATTAACTAGGTAAGCTGGTCTGAGATTCGTTGGTGATTTTTAATGGGTTTTTCCCCTCGATACTGGGGTAGTAATTTCAACTTGTACTGGTGAGATGTAAGTACTTTATTAAATTTGTAGCTTAGCCAGTTAATCTAAAAGAAATAACTAAAATAATCAAGTGGTATTTCTAAAGTTGAAACCCTCGTTAAATAAAATACAAGAGATGGCAGGGCAGATGTTGTAGCTGAGCATGTGGGGTTCTGTGGACACCAGTGTGACCCAGAGCAACCACATCTGCAGCTCAAGGAACTTGGGTGCAGTTGATGAGCTGGAGTTCGAATACTGCGATGCATCAGGAGGGGGAAAGCTACCAAGGCATTTTCTTTGTTCTAGGAGGTACAGAACCTTTCGGTTAGGTACCTCAGAGTTGGTCCCTGGTCAGGGATAGGAGGGTGTGATCATGAGTGAGACAGGTATGGGGATTCAAAAGGAGGAGCTGTTGCCCAATTGTCCAACAGGTTCGAAGTACTTGCAGCCTGTGTGGACAAGAGCAGGGAATTCAGAGAACAAAACAGCACTGGAGCAGGCCCTTCGGCCCTCCAAGCCTGTGCCGATCATATTGCCCGTCAACTAAAACATTTTGCACTTCTGGGGTCCATATCCCTCTATTCCCATCCTATTCATGTATTTGTCAAACTGCCTCTTAAACACCACTAATGTACCTGCTTCCACCACCTCCTCGAGCAGCGAATTCCAGCCACTCACTTCCCTCTGCGTGAAAAACTTGCCCCGCACATCTCCTCTATAGATTTCACCTCTCACCTTAAATCTATGACTCTTCCACCCTGGGAAAAAGCTTCTGACTATCTACTCTGTCGATGCCACTCATAATTTTATAAACTTCTATCAAGTCGCCCCACGATCTCCGTCATTCTAGTGAGAACAATCAGAGTTTCTCCAACCTCTCCTCATAGCTAATAACCTCCAGACCAGGCAGCATCCTGGTAAACCTCCTCTGCACCCTCTCCAATGACTCCATATCCTTCTGGTAATGTGGCGACCAGAATTGCATGCAATATTCCAAGTGTGGCCTAACCAAGGTCCTGAACAGCTGCAGCATGACTTCCCAGCTTTTACACTCAATACCCCTGCCAATGAAGGCAAGCATGCTTTTTGCCTTCCTGACTACCTTATCCACCAGCGTTGCCACTTTCAGTGACTTGTGGACCTGTACACCCAGATCCCTCTGCCCGTCAGTGCACTTATGGGTTCTGCCATGTACTGTATAATGCCTGCTTGTATTAGATCTTCCAAAATGCATTACCTTGCACTTGTCCGGATTAAACTCCCATCTGCCAATTCTCTGCCCAACCGATTAATATCCCATTGTATCCTTTGACAATCCTCTTCACTATCTGCAACTCCTCCAACCTTCGTGTTAGCCCAGTTACATTTTCCTCCAAACCGTTTATATTTACTACAAACCGCAAAGGTCCCAGCACTGATCCCTGCGGAACTCTACTAGTCACAGCTCTCCATTCAGAAAAACACCCTTCCACCGTTACACTCTGTCTTCTATGACCAAGCCGATTCTATATCCATCTTGCCAGCTCACCTCTGATCCCGTGCGACTTGATCTTCTGTATCAGTCTGCCATGAGGGACCTTGTCAAAGGCCTTACTGAAATTCATGTAGATAACATCCACTGCCCTTCCATCGTCGATTATCTTTTGTCACTTCCTCGAAAAACTCGATCAAGTTAGTGAGACACGACCTCCCCTTCACAAAACCATGCTGCCTCTCACTAATATGCCCATTGCTTCCAAATGGTAGTAAATCCTGTCCCGAAGAATCTTCTCCAATAATTTCCCTACCACTGACGTAAGGCTCACCGGCCTGTAATTTCCTGGATTATCCCTGCTAACCTTAAACAATGGAACAACATTGGCCATTCTCCAGTCCTCTGGGACCTCACCCGTAGCCAGTGAGGATACAATGAGGCCCCAGGAATCTCCTGCCTTGCCTCCCTCAGTACTCTGGGGTAGATCCCATCTGGCCTGGGGACTTATCCACCTTAATATTCTTCAAGGTGCCTAACACCTCTTTGATCTCAACATGATCTAGGCTATCTAAACACTTTTCCCTAGACAAATCGACCGCTAAGTCCTTCTCTTTGGTGAATACTGATGAGAAGTATTCATTTAGTGTATCTCCTATTCTGGCTCCACACACAGATTCCCACCTCTGTCCCTGAGTGGGCCTACCCTTTCCCTAGCTACCCTCTTGCTTTTTACATATATATAAAAGGCCTTGGGATTTTCCTTAATCCTGGTTGCCAGTGTCTTCATGATCCCTTTTAGCCCTCTTGACTCCTTGCTTAAGTTTCTTCCTACTTTCTTTGTATTCTCCACAGTCTTCATCTGTTCCCAGCCTTCCAGCCCTAACGAATGCTTCCCTTTTCTTTCTGACTAATCTCGCAATATCCTTTGTTTTCCAAGGTTCCTGAAACTTGCCATGCTTATCCTTCATCCTAGCAGGAGATGAGCAAACTGACCATAGCACTGAGGCACAGGGGGGTCATTCAAGTTGTTGGGGTGTTTTTAAAAAAACAAGTATTTGAGTAGGGTGCAGTATAGTTTGGGAGACACTGTTCTCTGCAGTCGTGAGCAAGTGCCCCGAAGGCTGTGTTGCTGCCCAGAACCAGGTATATGGTCATCTCCTTGTGGCTGGAGCAAAATTGTGTTGTTGTGTTGGATCCAGTTGTCTTTGTGGTCTACATGGGAACTAACAACATAGGTAGGACCAAGAAAGAGGTTATGCTGAGAGGGTATGAGCAGCTTGGGCAGAGGTGGCCAAATTTTCTGAACCTTAGAGCTGCATTCGATAATCTCTAGACAGTTTGCTTGGATGTGGGAGAGCTGGAATGGTGAGAAGAGACTGTCAGGGCCCAAACCCCAGGCCCCACCTCCTCTCTTACACGATCCCTGGACCCTGTTGTCAGCCTCATCTCTTCTCCCCTTCTACCCCACACACACGCACAAACGCACACACGCCCCAGCCCCCACCAAACCAAACCCAATCCCACGATCTCTGCCTCCACTGCACCCCTGGCCCTGCTCATACTCCAGTCCAGCAGCATTGACTGCTATAGCCAAGGCGGCACCAGGCAGACAGTACAGTGCGGAAAGGCACTCTTCAGGCTGTAAGTTGGAGCAGCAGCTACTGGGGGGTGTGTGGCCTCTGCATTTGCCAAATCACAGAAATCAGGCTGGACAAGTTGGATTAGAATTGGGCTGGTGGATGCAGTAACTCTGCGTGCCCACCAGGGCCTCACCCAATTCTCCAGATTTATCCAGATTAATCTCCCCTTGACTGCCCCACTTTCTGAAAAGCTGCACTTTATCTGTAAAAGAGCCACCTGCAGCTCCAACTGTGGTTTGGCCACCCCTCAGCAAGGGGCTAAATTACAAAGCAGAATTACAAAGTTAACTTCTGGATTGCTTCCTGGGCTACAATTGAATTGATACACGGTAAATAAGATCAGAGAATTGAATGCTTGGCTAAAAGATTGGTGTGAGAGAAATGGGTTTTGATTTCTGGCACCAGGATTGGGAAAAGAGGGAGTTTTACTGTTGGGACATCCTTCACTTGAACCCTGCTGGGACCAGAGTCCTGGCAATAGTAAAACTAGTGCTATAGAGAGGGCTTTAAACTAAATAGTGGTTCACGTGATGGGAGATTTAGAAGGTTAACTAGAAAGGAGAAGGCAATAGTCCAAGGTAGCGATCTGGGGAATAACCTGAGTGTGCTAGGAAGGAGTAGAACATACAAAATAAGAGAAAAATGGTGAAAAGACAGAATTGTCTGATTCTATGCAGCATTCGTAACAAGATGATAGCAGAAAACGGAAATAAATGGGTATATCATGGCCATTACAGAATCATGGTTGCAAGATGACCAAGGCTGAGACTGAATATGAGCATTTCGGAAAGATAGAAAGAGGAAAAGGTGTTGCAGCTCTGTTAATCAAGTATGAGATCAGAATAGTAGTAAGAAATGGCCTTAGCTCGGAAGATGAATTTGTAGAATCAGTTTAGGTGGAAATCAGAAGCAGCAAGGGAAAGAAGTCACTGGTGGGAGTAGTTTATAGGCTGCCTAACAACAGCTGCACCATAGACCAGAATATACATCAAGAAATAATGGGGGATTGTGAGAAAGGTACTGCAATAATTATGGGCAATTTAAATCGTCAGATTGACTGGACAAACCAAATTTGCAAAGTTCGCCTTGAGAATGAGTTCATAGAATGTATTTGGGACAGTTTCTTAGAACGACACATTCTAGAACCAAGTTGGGGAGCAGGCTATTTTTAACCTGGTAATGTGTAATGAGACAGGATTAATTCAAGATCTCATAGTAAAGGATCATGTAGGCAAGAATCATACCATGTTAGAAATTTGCATTCAGTTTGAAGGTGAGGAACTAGTGTCTTAAACTTAAACTCAATTACAAAGACATGATGACAGAGTTGGACTGGGAGAATATGTTATAAGTTAAGGTAATAGAGAAGCAATGGCAGACATTTAAGGAAATATTTCATAACTCTCAACAGAGATCCCATTGAGAAAGAAAGACCCTATGAGAAGAATGCACCATCTGTGGCTAAGGATGGTATCAAATTGAAAGAAAGGGCATACGATGTTGCCAAGATAATTGATAAGATAGGGAACATTTTGGTAAAGGGTGACGAAGGAAATGAGAGGGAGAGATTGGAGTTGAGAGAAAACTAGCAAGAAATATAAAAACAGACATTAAAAACTTCTACTAGTAGATAAAAAGATAGTGGCTATAGTAAACGTTGTTCCTTAGAGGCTGAGACTGGGAATTAATAGGAAGCAAGGAAATGGCAGAGACTTTATTTTGTATCTATCTTCACCTCAGACACACAGCATCCCAAGACAAGTAGAAAATTGAGGCAAAAGGGAGGGACGAACTAAAAACACTACTAGGAAAACAAATAGGGCTAAAGGTTGACAAGTTCCTTGGGCCAGGTGGCCTCCATCCTTTGGTCTAAAAAGAAGTGACCATATGAGTAGCAGATGCATTGATTGTAACTTTCCAAAATTCCCTAGATTCTGGCAAAATCCCAGTGGATGGGAAAACAGCAAATGTTACATCTCCAAAGGAGAGAGGCTATAGGCCAGTTACCCTAATATCTGTCATTGGGAAAATGCTGGAGTCCATGATTAAGGAAGTAGTGGCAGGGCATTTAGAAAATCGTAATGCAATCGGGCAGAGTCAACATGGTTTTAAAAGAGGGAAATAGTGTTTGACAAATTTATTATACTTCTTTGAAGATGTGAGAAGCAGGGTGGACAAAGGAGAACCGGTGAATATATTGTATTTATATTTCCAAAAGGCATTTGATAAGGTGCCACACAAAAGGCACTTCAGATGCTATTGGATTAATATATTAGCAATATACAGAATTGGATAATGAGCAGGAAATGGAGTCAGAATAAATAGGTCATTTTCAAGTTGGCAAACTAAGTACAGGAGTGCAACAGAGATCAGTGTTGGGGCCTCAACTATTTGCAATATAGATGATGTGGATGAAGGGGGTGTATTGTAGCCAAATTTGCCAAAAATACAAAGGTAAGTAGAAAACAATTTGTGAGGAGGAGACAGAATTTACAAAGATATAGATTGGTTGAGTAAGTGGGCATAAGTTTGGCAGATGGAGTATAATGTGGAAAAATTGGGTTGTCCCAACTTGGCACTAGGGATATAAAAGAATATTTAAGCGGAGAGAGACTGCAGAACATTGCAGTATGGAGGGATCTGAGTATCCTTGTATGTGAATCACAAAAACGTTAGTGTGGAGGCACAGCAAATAATTGGGAATGCAAATGAAATGTTGACTTTTGCATGAGGGACGGACTACAAAATTTGGCAAGTTTTGCTATGACTGCAGCACATTGGTCAGACTGCACCTAGAGTATTGTGTACAGTTTTGGTTTCCTTACTTGAGGAAAATACTTGGAGATAAGAGAATGTTCACTGGGCCCTGAATTTTTCAGCTGGTGGGCAGGCTCGGTGGGAATGGGCGGGGGCAGTTGCGGAGCCGACCACCACCTACGATTGGCTCTCTGCCACCGTTTTATGCGGGCAGGCCAATTAAGGCCTGCCCGGCCTAAGATGCGAAAGAGTGCTTCAATCTCTGAGGCACAGAGCTGCCTCGGAGATTGAATCGCTATCGAAATAATTAAATAAATGAGAAAAAAATTAAACTTGTCCCCTCATGACATGTTTTGATATTTCGGAAAATTTTTTAATAAATAAAAACTTTAGAAAACCTCATCCTGCTCGTGGATGAGGTTCCCTAAAAAACATGAAAACAGCTTGGCCTTTTTGCCTGCCCACCAGCCTTAAGGTTAGATGGGCAGCGTTAACCACTACATTAATTACATCCTTAATGGCCTTAATACGACCCGCCCCCGCACGTTGCCTGAAAAATTCAGGCCTAGGTTGATTCTTGGTGTGAAAGGTAGAGCAGGTTGGGCTTGTATTCATTGGAATTCAAAAAATAAGAGGTGAAATGATTGAAACATAAGATTCTGAGGGGGCTTGACAGGTCGATGCTAAGAGAGTGTCTCCCTTGTGGGACAATCGAAAACTGGGGGCACAGTTTCAAAATATAGGGTCTTCCATTTAAAAGGGAGATGAGGAATTTCTTTGAGGGTTATTAATCTGTGGTATTCTCTACCCCAGAGAGCAACCGAGGCTGGGTCATTGAATCTAGTCAAGGCTAAGTCAGACAGATTTTTGTTTATCTAAAAGGGAGTTGAGCGATGTGGGATGCAGGCAGAAAAATGGAGTTAAGGACACCATTGGATCAGCCATGATCTAATTGAATGCTAGAGCAGGCTCAAGGGGCCAAAAATGGCCCTAAGATTCAAAATGGTCAACAAAAATGAATTCCATTTGGAAAAAAGTTGGCGAGTAAGTTCCATCGTTGACTTACTAGCGAGGTTAAGGATAATATTAGATTAAAAGACTAGCCATACGTTGCAACGAACAGTTAGGCTAAGGACTGGGAACGTTTTAGAAATCAACAAAAAGTTGGAAAAAGGAATAAAACCAGTCAAGCATACACAAGAGCTTTTACAAATAAAAAGGAAAGTAACTAAAGTAAACCCTTAGAAGCGGAGACAAGAGAAATTATGGAGAATGAGGAACTGGCAGAGACATTGACCAAATGTTTTGTCTGTTTTCACTATCAAAGGGACAAATTACATACCAGAATTAGTGGGTAACCTAGGGTCTTAGAGTGAGGAAATTAGTTAATACCAGCAGAAAAAAATGCTGGAGAAACTGAGGGACTAAAAGCCAACAGTACCCTAGGACCTGATGACCTACAACTTCTGGTTTGAAAAGAGATAGATGAGATAATGGATGCAGTGATTATGGTTTTCCAAAATTTCCTAGATCCTGGAACGGTCCCTGTAGATTGGAAGTAACTCTGCTTTCAAGAAAGGAGGGCGAGGAAAAACATGGAAATACAGGCCAGTTAGCCTGACATCAGTCATTGGGGAAAATGCTGGAATCTGTTACTAAGGAAGTCTTAACAATGCAGTTAGGAAATCAGCATGATCAGACAAAGTTAACATGGTTTTGTGAAAATAAGTGTTCGACAAATGTATTCATTTTTTGAGGATGTAACTAGTAGCGTATATATGGGGAAACGGTTGATGTATACTTGGATTTCCAGAAGGCGTGCAATAACGCCCTACATTAAAAGTTTATGGACTTGGGAGCAATATATTAGCATGCATGGAGGGTTGATTAACAGACGAGAAGCGAAAAGTAGGGATAAATGGGGCACCTTCAAGTTGGCAGGCTGGTACTAGTGGAGTGCCACAAGGATCAGTGCTGGGACCTCAGCACTGGGCGAGATGGTAGTGTAGTGGTAATGTCACTGAACTGGTAATCCAGAGACCCAGGCTAATGCACTGGTGACACTGGTTCAAATCCTATCATAGCAGCTATTAAACTATCCTTGATTGTTGTAAAAGCCCAACTGTTTCACTGATGTCCCTTATGGAAGAAAATTTGTCTTCCTTACCTGGTCTGGCCTATGTATGACTCCAGACCCACAGCAATATAGTTGACTCCTAACTGTCCTCAAGGGCCTTACCAGTGATGCCCAGATCCCACAAATGAATTTAAAAAAAATATAATCTATATTTTGGGAAGGGGCAGAGAATAATGTATCTAAGTTGCTGAAGATACAAAGCTAGGTGGTAATGTATGAAATTGCAAAGAAGCTGCAAAAAGATATAGACAGGTTAAGTGAGTGGGACACAAGATGGTAGCGGATGAAAATGTGGGAAGAGAGAGCTTATTTGCTTTGGTTGTAAAAATAGAAAAGCAGAATTTTTCTTTTTAAGGTGTGAGACTTCTAAGTTGTTCAGAGGGACTTGTGTATACTAGAAAGGGCAAATAGCATGTTGTTATTTATTGCAAGTGGATTGGAGTCCAAAAATAAGGAAGTCTTATAATAATTGTACAGAGCCTCGGCGAGACCACACCTGGAATGCGGTGCACTGCTTTGGACTCCATATCCAAGTAAAGATATACTTGCCTTGGTGGTGCAACGCAGGTTCACTAGTTTGGCTCCTGGAATGAGGGGTTGTCCTATGATGTGTGTGTTGCTGTGGCCTCATGAACTTTTTACATGTAATCTGGAGCTATGGATAGTGATGGTAGAGGCTCCAACGTTTTTTCCATCACATGGTTGACCAGAAACCTTCCCCCTCCTCTTGCTGCCTGCCATTGGTGTATGTTTGAAGGATTTTCAGGTCGATATTCGACCTGCTTGGCCACATTATGAACGCACCTTCCTTGACCACCAGGTCCTGGTGTGGGACTCAGACCCAGAGCTTCCAGCTCAGAGGCAGGGAAGTGCCAGAAGACTTCCTCCCAATGGTAAAAGGCTGATTAAATTGAGCCTAAATTCTCTCAAGTTTAGAGGAATGAGAGGTGATCTGATTGAATCGTACAAGCTTCTGAAGGGACTTAACAGGGTGAACATTGAGCAGTTTTCCCTGGCTTGGAAATCTAGAACATGGATACCGTCTCAGGATAAGCGGTTGATCATTTAGGACTGAGTTGAGATATTTCTTCTTTCAATAGGTTGTGAATATTTGGAATTCTCTACCCTAGAGAGTTGTGGGGGGTGCTCCATCAGTATCTTCAAGGCTGAGATGGACAGACTTTTGTTCTCCAGAGTTGAGGGAAATGGGGAGCAGGCAGGAAAGTGGAATTGAGGTAGAAGATTGTTCTGAATGGAGGAGCAGAATTGAGGGGCATTATGGTCCACTCCTATTTCTGACATTCTTGGGTTCACATGCCCATACCTAATTGAATCATGTTAAGCTGCAGCTTGCCTCTGCAGCCCAATCATATTCAGCACCCAGTTCTGGATATATATAGTGTATGTTCTTGTACCAAGATCAGCGTAACGTATTCAGCAGTTGTCCCTGAGTTCATCAGCTCTACAATGGATTTCCACCTTCTGCATTGTGAAAGGTTCTCACAGGACAGCTAATGCCAACTATCTTGTATTCACACTACCTAAAATGTTCAAGTCAAATGATTGATACAAAACTTAACCATAGCCAACTCCTTTTAATTCTGATCCTTGAAAAGGGCTTCAGCGGAAATATCCCCCCCCCACCCCATGTCACTCTTTGAAAGGTCAGTATAAGAAAGAGTCCTTCCTGCAACCTCTGCCACAAATTCTTCTCACAGCTGGGTCCTGGGTCTCTTGTTCTAGACTAGAAAAAGTTGGTTCATTCCGTGCTTGAGTTCTGCCCATGAAAGTGAATTGTCTTTTATGGTATGAGCTTAACCTATTGTGGGACATTGCTCTTATTGAAGAAAGTCAAGAGCTTGGATTTTTTTTGTTCTAACTCATGTTTACTGAGCTGCTCAGTTTGGCTGCATTTCATCTTTTAATATGGTTATTAGAAGCTTTGGGTCTGCATTTGAAGATATTCTCAATCAGTATAAGAGTCATTGGTCTCCCCATAAATGGATCCTGTATCCAGTTTGATCAGGAATTTACCTTTAACAACATCTAGTCATATAGCAGCAATGAAAACTTATTATCCAGACTCATTGCTGTCATCTTGCTCATGTTTCTCTTATCTTCCTTTCTGATTAACAAGACAGGGCTATATATATATCTAGCTGAATTATCTTTCATATGTATTTGACAGTAAAAACTTAAAATGAACTGTTTTTTCATTACACTCAATGTTGCATGGAAAGGATACAATTGTGACAGTACAGTTTTGACACTGCATCTAGTCAGCGTTGCACTTAGGGAGGGAGCTGTCTCTCATTAGACCTAGCTTTATTATCAGATCGTGCTTTTTGGAGTGGACATGAAACCAAGGACTTGATCACTGACTTTCACCCAGTTTGCTGTGTCCAGGGATTGACTGTCTGAACCGCCTGCCTCCTCAAATGGGGTTATCCCCTAGAAGCTAAATTCACATGAAAGAAGCTTAACTAGCATTATTCATAGGCCATATGGAATAAGAGCAAGAGTAGGTCATTTGGCCCCTCAAGCCTACTCTGCAATTCGATAAGATCACGGATGCTCTGATTGTGGTCACTTTTATATGTGGTCCCCCTCCCGGCCAATAACACAGCTCCATTCATTGTTGATCAGCCTTGACCGTTTTCAATGAACCAATCTCCACTGCTCTTAGGGTAGACAACTCCAAATATTAACACTCTGGGAGGAGAAATTCTTCCTCATCTCCAACTTGACTGGAAGACTTCTTTGGAAACTCTGTCCCCTAGTTCTAGATTCCTCAGGAAGGGAAACATTCTCCCAGCATCTACCCTGTCAAGCCCCCTCAGAATCTTATATTTCAGTAAGATCAGGTCTCATTCTTCAGAGCTCCAATAGGATCAACTTGCTCAACTTTTCCTTTATAAGATACCCCTTTCATTGCACGAATCACCATAATGAACCTTCCCTGAACTGCTTTCAATGCAAGTATGCAATACAAGCCTCTTTAAGACCAAAACTGTACACAGTACTTGGGTATGGTCTCACAATCCCTGTATAGTCGTAGCAAGTCTTTACTACTTTTGTACTCCATCTCCCTTGCAATAAAGGCAACATTCCATTTGCCTTCCTAATTACTTGCTATCCTTGCATGAATCTCAAAGTTAGTATGCATGAGGGCACCTAGGTCACTCTGTACTTCAGCATTCTGCAGTGTCTCCATTTAATTAATCTTTTCTATTCTTCCTACCAAAATGGACAGTGTCTCATTTTTCCATATATTATACTCTGAGGGACAACGACCTCACACTGTATGTTTTTATAAAATATACGTAGGTATCCTCACGGCTATTTCTAAAATTTAAAAATCTGAATGATGATCCTTAAAATGGCTGAATCTGTGTCTCTGGACAAAAGGAACTGCCTAGCAGTATTGAGGAAACTCACATTGATATCCCTGTGGAGCCACTGACCCCACCCCACTCCACCATGGGCTGCACAGGCCATATTCAGAGCTATACAAAGGCCCATCTGCATTTTCTACCCCAGATTGGCCAACAGGAATTTGCTTGTCTGCTGAAACAAAGGACCCCACATGCTTCCTTTCCATTCTTAATGCTTGAGACATTTAACAATCTCGGGGATGTAGTCGAGGGATATGTATTCTTTGTCAAAGATGGTGTGGAGAGGCGGGAGTCATGTGGAACCAGTAATATTGCCTTGCTGAACTGCAAAGCTCAGCCTGTTGTTTAATAACTAACGTGCAGGCCACACCGAAGGAGCTTTGGCCCAGGATGGATACCTGGCCCCCATCTACTCTGCTTCTGATGGAAGCCTGTACTATTGCCTACAAGACGGGCATGCAGAGATGAATCAATCGCATCATGTGAAGTCGACACCACCGGAAAAGTGAATTATCGGGCGTCGGTTTTCAGCCCACCAACCTCCTTGAAGGAATACCCCAGATGGAATGATTCGCTATCCCTCTCTTTGTGATCTGAATACGAGGGGATGTTGTGAACCCTTTTTTGCGTTGTGCATGCAAATAAACTCACCCTTTGAGTTCATCCTGTCTCAAGTTTACTGTGGGGTTATTAGTAGAAAGCTGGGTCACACCAAAACTGAGTGGTTGAGAAATATGCCACCACTTATAAAGATGGAAACAAATCAAAATGCCTTTGTTTACAGATGGGTGGTAAAAGGAGAAATTGGTGCTCTTTAAATAAACCCCCTTCCTGTCCATAACAACTCCATCTGCTAATTTTTGGCCCACTCATTTAACCTATGTAGACTCATAGAATTCTACTGACAACTTGCTTTGCTACCTTTCTTTTGCCCTATATACTCTCCTAATAATACTAACGAATATGATTTAGCACTTGGAAAATGTCATCTTGAATAACTGTTTCGGCTGGGCCTTATTGTGTTTCCCTGTTGAGCTGAATTTAACTTAATGGCAATCTTTTGCTATAAAATTACCATTAGGTCCTCTAGAGGGGCAGGGATTGATTTTGCTTTTATGGGTCAGTATGTTTGATAAAGTGCTTAACCAGACTAAAGTAAATAACATTCTTCTTTGCTGTCCAGGAAAAAATCCCCAAAATAAATAGAAGCATAGAACACTACAGCACAGCAAAACAAACCATTCGGCCCTTCTAGTCTGTGCCTAGTCCATAACCCTCCGGACCTCTCCTATCCATCTACCTATCCAATTTACTCTTAAAACCTAAGAGCAAGCCCGCATTTACCATGTCAGAAGGCAGCTCATTCCACACTCCCACCACTCTGAGCGAAGAAGTTCCCCCTAAACTTCTCCCCTTTCACCCTAAAGCCATGTCTTCTCGTGTTTATCACTCCTAATCTTAAGTGGAAAGAGCCTACTCGCATTTACTCTGTCTATACCCCTCATAATTTTGTAAACTTCTATCAAATATCCCCTCATTCTTCTACGCTCCAAGGAATAAAGTCCTAACCTGTTTAATCTTTCCCTGTAACTCAACTCCTGAAGACTCGGCAACATCCTAGTAAACCTTCTCTGCACTCTTTCAATCTTCCTGATATCCTTCCTGTAGTTAGGCGACCAGAACTGCACACAATACTCCAAAGTTGGCCTCACCAATGTCTTATACAACCTCACCATAACATCCCAACTCCTATACTCAATACTTTGATTTATGAAAGCCAGTATGCCAAAAGCTTTCTTTACAACCCTGTCTACCTGTGACATCACTTTCAGGGAATTATGTATCTGAACTCTCAGATCCCTTTGTTCCTCTGCACTCTTCAGTGCCCTACCATTTACTGTGTATGTCCTACCTTGGTTTGTCCTTCCAAAATGCAACACCTCACACTTTTCTGCATTAAATTCCATCTGCCATTTTCTGGCCCATTTTTCCATTTGGTCCAGATCCCTCTGCAAGCTTTGAAAGCCTTCCTCGCTGTCCACAACGCCTCCAATCTTAGTGTCATCAGCAAACTTGCTGATCCAATTTACCACATTATCATCCAAATCATTGATATAGACAACAAACAACAATGGTGCCAGCACAGATCCCTGAGGCACACCACTAGTCACAGGCCTCCAGTCTGAGAAGCAATCATCCACTACCACTCTCTGTTTTCTCCCACACAGCCAATTTCGAATCCAGTTTATAACCTCTCCATGGATACCAAGTGTCTGAACCTTCTGAAATAAGTTGGGAATTTTATCAATGGAGTGGATGCCTCAGTAATTTCTCCAAATATGTGACTGTTACTGACAAATGTGTTTTTAAAAATTTTCCAATGGACCCCTTTCCCTGCCCAGATGGCTGTAATTACTAATGGTGTAAGATTTACATAATGTATAAACTTTTCTTTGAAAGAGAAATTGTAATTAGAATGCTGAAGATCAAAACATTGACCAGAATTTCACTAGGGTGCTTATGTTACGTGGGGGTGCTATATTCTTATTTTGTGTAGACCACAGCATTGTTAAAAAATACATAATGCACATTAGCAGTGTAGCCTTATTTCTTTTCTGCTTGGGTGGGTCTCAGGCTTGATTATATCCATTTAATTACTGTATCTTTTCTCTTTGGGCATATGAGAGTATGGAGAGATCATTGACATAGGGCTATCCAAAACTTGCATGTCCTCAAGTATTACATACTCAGTGGAGCAGTTTTAGCTTTAGTTAGGTGCAAATTTGAGTTTATACACAGTCCCTTTTTATAATGTTTCCATATGACCTGGCTAGTTTTATTGGAAAATTTTTCTTTCATGTTGAACTGCACCTAGCCAATTTCGCTTTGACAAGTGAGTGGTGTTTGTCATCTATAGCAGAGGGAGATGTATCTATCCCACAGAAACAAGGTTATCCCATTATGTTATGTCTGAGTAGCTGAAATCTAAAGAATTGAATGGTTAAGAATCAAACTTTGCCCATGAAATCCCTTGCAACATACTGTTGGAGTAAGTGAGATTGAAAAGTGCAGGAGGAGCAGCACCAGGCATACCCAAAAAATGAGGTGGCAACCTGGTGAAACTATAATGCAGGACCAGCATGCCAAGCAGCAAAAGTAGCAAGTGATAGAGCTAAGTGACCCCATATCCAACAGATCAGATCTAAGCTCTGCAGTCCTGTCACATCCAGTTGTGAATAGTGGCGGACAATTAAACAACTCACTGATGGAGGAGCCTAGCACATCACTGCAAAAGATAAGGCTGAAGTATTCGCAACAATCTTCAGCCAGAAGTGCTGAGTGGATGATCCATCTCGGCCTCTTCCATAGGTCCGCAGCATCAGAGATGCCAGTCTTCAGCCAATTTGATTCACTCCATGTGATATCAAAAACGGCTGAAGGCACTAGATACTGCAAAAGCTATGGGCCCTGACAATATTCTGGCAATAGTACTGGAGACTTGTGCTCCAGAACTTGCTGCGCCCCTAGCCAAGCTGTTCCAATACAGCTACAACACTGGCATCTACCCAGCTATGTGGAAAATTGCCCAGTTAGTCCTGTACACACATTGCAGGACAATCCAACCCGGCCAATTACCGCCCGATTGGTCTACTCTCGATCATCAGTAAAGTAATGGGAGGGGTCACCAACAGTGCTATCGAGCGGTACTTGGTTGATGCCTCGCTGACGCCCAGTTTGGGTTCCGCCAGGGCCACTCAGCTCCTGATCTTATTACAGCCTTGGTTCAAACATGGACAAAAGAGCTGACCTACCGAGGTGAGGTGAGCGTGACTGTCCTTGACATCAAGACAGCATTTGACCGAGTGTGGTAGCAAGGAGCCTGGCAAGACTGGAGTCTATGGGAATCGGGGAGAACTCTCCGCTGGTTGGGGTCATACCTAGCGCGAAGGAAGATAGTTGTAGTCGTTGGAGGTCACTCATCTCAGCTCCAGGATATCACTGCAGGAGTTCCTCAGGGTAGTGTGCTAGGCCCAACCATCTTCAGCTGCTTCATCAATGACTTTCCTTCTATCATAAGGTCAGAAGTGGGGATGTTTGCTGATGATTGTACAATGTTCAATGCAGTGACTCCTCAGGTACAGAAGCAGTCCAATGCAGCAAGACCTGGACAATATCCAGGCTTGGGATACAGGTGGCAAGTAACATTGCCTGACACTTGTGTGGCACCAATGACCATCTCCAACAAGAGAGAATCCAACCATCGCCCCTTGATGTTCAGCGGCATTACCATCACTGAATTCCTCACTATCAACATCCTGGTGGTCACTATTGACCAGAAACTGAACTGGACTAGCCATATAATTACTGTCAGAACAAGTCAGAGGCTAGGAGTCATGTAATGAGTAACTCACCACCTGACTCCTCTAAGTCTGTCCACCATTTACAAGGCACAAGTCAGGAATGTGATGGAATACTCCCCACTTGCCTGGATGAATGCAGCTCCCGCAACACTGAGGAAGCTGGACACCATCCAGGATAAAGCAGTCCACTTGATTGGCACCACATCCACAAACATTCCCTCCCTCCACCACAGTAGCAGCAATGTGTACCATCTACAAAGTGCACTGCAAGAATTGACCAAGGCTCCTTAAACAGCACCTTCCAAACCCATGACTACTACAACCTAAAAGGACAAGGGCAGCAGATAGGTGGGAACACCACCATCTGGAAGTTCCCTCCAAGTCACTCATCATCCTGACTGGGAAATATATCACTGTTCCTTCACTGTCGCTGGCTGAAAATCCTGGAACTCTCTCCCTAACAGCATTGTGAGTGTACCTACACCAATGGACTGCAGTTCAAGAAAGCAGCTTGCCACCTCCTTCTCAAGGGCATCTAGGGATGGGCAATAAATGCTGGCCCAGCCAGTGAAGCCCACAACCTGTGACTGAATTTTAAAAAATTTTTCTTTTTGCACTGAAGACGAGCTGCATTGATGTTTACGCTCCAAACTATCTCTTATGTTTCATTGAATGTTTATGATTTTTAAAAATTCTGAGATAAAATGAAATGGATATTATTCAGGGAGTAGGGCTGCATCTAGAGTACCTGCCTCTGCTACAGAATCTGCTTTGTTCTGGTAGCCTGTATTTAAATATCTTCCAATTGTGTCCTCCTCACTATCAAACAAAAAAGCCAAGACAATTTCATAGATTAGTGCATGTAAAATGAGTGTCAAACTAGAGATGAAATGTAGTGGAATTCTGTGCAGTCTTAATGAGGAACCTCTGTTATATAGGTCTAAGACCATCTTAAATAAGGGCAACTATGTGGGCATGAAAGCTGAGCTAGCTGATGTGAACTGGGATACTAGGCTAGAGGGTAGGTCGATAGAGAAGCAGTGGCAGACATTTAAAGGGATATTTCTGAATATCCAAAGTATATTCCTACTATAAAGAAAAATTCTAAGGGGAGGATCCACTATCCATGGTTAACTAAAGAAGTTAAGGAAAGTATCAAACTTGAGGAAAAAACATATGACTGCGCAAAGATGAGTAGCAGGACAGATGATTGGTCAGAATATAAAGAAGAGCAGAAAATGACTCAAAGGTTAACCAGGAGAAAGAAATTAGAGCATGAGAGCTAAGTTAGCTAGAAATGTAAAAACAGATAGCAAGAGATCCTACTGGTATTTAAAAAGGAAAAGAGTAAGTAAAGTGAGCGTTAGTCCTCTGGAGTGATAGTGGGGAGTCAATAGTAGATAATAGGGAAAGGGTGGATGAAATGAACAAATATTTTGCTTCTGTCTTCACTATTTGGAAGATGCAAAAAACATTCCAGTAATAGCTGTAAATCAGGAGGTGAAAGGGAGAAGGAACTTGGTGAAATTGCAATCGCTAGGGAAACGGTACTGAGCAAACTGAGCTGTGGGCTGACAAGTCTCCAAGCCCTGATGGACTACATCCTAGGGTCTTAAAAGAGATGGTTAATGAGGTAGTAGATGCGCTGGCGTTAATTTTCCAAAATTCGCTAGATTCTAGAATGGAAAGTAGCAAATATAACCCCTCCATTCAAGAAGGGAGTGAGGCAGAAAACGGGGGACTATAGATTAGTTTTTAGCTTGTCACCTGTCATGGGGAAGTTGTTAGAATTGACCATTAAGGAGGTTATAGCTGTGCACTTAGAAAAGCTCAAGGTAATCGGGAAGAGCCAGCATGGTTTTGTGAAAGGGAAATCATGTTTAACCAATTTATTGGAGTTTATTGAAGGAATAACATGCGTGTGGATAAAGGGTATCTGCAGACATAATTTACTTGGATTTCCAGAAGGCATTTGATAAGGTTATTACAGAAATAAAAGCTCATTGTGTTGGGGGTAACATACTAGCATGGATAGAAGATTGATTGGCTGTCTGGCATAAAACAGTGTGTGCATAAATTTGTCTTTTTCAGTTTGGCAGGATGTGACGAGTGGAGTCCCATAGGTCTGTGCTAAGACCTCAACTTTTTATAATTTATATCAATGACTTAGATGAGGGGAGAGATGGCAAGGTAGCTAAATTTGGAGATGACACAAAGATAGGTAGGAAGGTATGTTGTGAAGAGCGCATAAGGTGGTTGCAGACGGATGTAGACAGGTTGAGTGATTGGGCAAAGATCTGGCAAATGGAGTTTTATGTGGGAAAATGTGAAAGTTGTTAACTTTGGCTGGAAGAAAAAAAAAAGACTTAAATAGAGAACAACCGCATAATTCTGCAGTGCAGAGAGATCTAGGTGTTCTTGTCCATTAGCCACAAAAAGTTAGTATGCAGGTACAGCAAGCAGTTAAGGATAATGGAATGCTATCCTTTATTATGAGAAGAATTGAACATAAAAGTAAGGATGTTGGACAGGGCATTGGTGAGACCACATCTCGAAAACTGTGTGCAGTTTTGGTCTCCTTATTTAAGGATGGATGTAAATGCGTTGGAGGCAGTTTAGACCAGGTTTACTAGATTGAAAGCTGGAATGAGCAGGTTGTCTTACTTGAGGTAAGGTTGGACAGACTGGGCTTGTTTCCACTGGAGTTTAGAAGAGTGAGGGGTGATTTGACTCAAGTATAAAAGATCCTGAACGTTCTTGACAGGGTGAATGTAGAAAGGATGTTTCCTGTTATGGGAGAGCCCTGAACCAGAGGGCACTGTTTTAAGATTAGGGGTCATCCTTTTAGGACAGAGCTAAGGAGAAAATTTTTGAGTGTTGTGTGACTTTGGAACTCTCTTTCTCAGAAGGTGGTGGAGGCAGGGTGATTGAATATTTTTAAGGCAGAGGTAGATAGATACTTGATTAAAATAGGGGTGAAAGGCTATTGGGGATAGGCAGGAATGTAGGGTTGGGGTTACATTCAGATCAGCCATGATCTTATTGAATGGCAAAGCAGGCTGGAGGGGGCCAGGTGGCTTGCTCCTGCTCCTAATTCATATGTCCATAACATGCAGCTAATCTATAATGTTTTGAGTGTTTTTGAATTCATCCTGAGTTTCTGTTGTTAGTTGAGCTCTGGGAGCGGCAACAGTATTCCTACGATTAAACCCGTCGGCCATCAGCTAGGTTGGGGAGAAATCAAGGCGAAGTGTTGATTTCTGTTCAGTGACTCTTGCAGAAAAATGAAAGAGACTGACATGTGCGTGGTAAGCTCGGTTGGAGTCTGCTGTAAAGCCCACCACCGTCGAATAAGCTACCAATATTCACTCGGATTGCACATTAATGGCTACTTCAATGCGCTACAGCATGGAAGCAGGTGTCTTAATAACGATCGTGACTCTGCACTTCTGAGGAAAATTTGTTTTTTGTGGGGGGCGGTGGTAATGGTGGGAAGCCCTAAAATTAGAGAATTTTTAAGTAGCCTCTCGACAGTTTGATTCTGTTTTGAAGACAAATTAATGTAGATGCCACTGGTGGATATTAAACATTCTCAATGACTGTCAGATGCAAACAGTTGTCAAATCTGCTTTCCATTACTCTGTAACCAGCCCTATAATTAATTCCTATTTATTTAATCTCCCAAAAGAAAGCTGTGCCTAATTACTTGTTCACCCCTTAAATTAATCAATCAAAACTTCGCATGTCTCAATAATTCAACCCTGGTTGGTGGTTGTCTATAGATAGCGTTTCCATGATTTCACTTTAAGACCCAGCAGAGTACTTGACCGTCTCTTAACTTTTAATACAGCAGAACTTAGCCAGTATTGTTTGAAAGCATTTTTCTCCTTTCAAAATTATGGACACAGATGACTCTTTCTTAACCTCATTGACTTTTTTTTCCAGATTGCAAAATTACGTCAACAGCTTCAACGCAGCAAACAGAGCAGTCGGCACCACCGAGATAAAGAGAGACAATCTCCTTTCCATGGCAACCATATAGCCATTATCCAATCACAGGTAAGATCTCATGGGCATTAGGTGCATCATGTTATCTGTATCTCCAGCAACCAGAAGTATACTTCAGGTATAGGTAGCAACAAAAGCGAGCAGCCTTAAAGTTTCAGAAAACCTATTAAATATTTGTAAGAATTAAGTATTGAGTACTATGTTTCAGGATGAGATGGTATTTTAAAAAAAAATTCTGTCCTTTGCCCTGTTGACTTTCAGTATAAATTACCATCCACAGCAAAGTAAAATAGGTTCCTTATCCCAAGCCTACACTGGTGAAGGTCTGAAAGTATCCATTTGATGTCATCTTATGGAATGGTGGCTGAATGGCTTATGCCTACACCCCTATGAGGGAGTTGACTGAGATCCAGGCCTTTGAGATTAATACTATTTTAAGCCAACATCATTAACGTTGTAACACATGTAGTGACAAATAGAGTCCTGCTGCAGTGAGCCAAATCGATATGGCTGCTCAATCTTTGATATAATTTTGTACAGTGAGGTCCTATCTTGCATGACCAGAGCTACTGAATTTCCCAGCCTACCGAAATAGTTCTGGTCCAGCTTGGTAGGATGTGTTTTTACAGTGGTTTGCACCTAACCTTCACAGGTACGTTTCCTGCATCCCAAGTTCATTTCACTTCATCTTTGAGACTTGCAGGAAGAAATGTATGTCTTGATCTGGTGTTTGCTTCACTCTGACGGCAGATTCAAGCGCCACCCCAGGACTTGAGCACAGACTCTCAGCTGCCATTTCAATGTCATGCTGTAAATACTGTCTTGTTGGCGGTGCTGTCTTTTGGCTAAGTTGTTAAACCAAAGTTCTATCTGCCCTCTTCAGTAAACTTAAAAGGTCTCATGACACTATTATGAACAAGAGCATGGGAGTTCTCTCTGGTGCCCTGGACAGCAATGATCTTCAACCACCAACACTAAAATTGGCAATTTACATCATTGCTGATTTTGGGACACTGCTGTGTCTAAATTGACCGTCAGATTTCCCTACATGACATTAGTGACTGCATCGAAAAATAATTAATTAGCTGTGAAGCATTTTGGGATGTCTGAGGTCATTAAAAGCATGATATGCTAGCTTACTTTTCTCTATGAATGTTACTTTTCTCTTTTTCTTTATGCGTCTGGCTGGATTCAAATCCAACTTTTGGAGGTGGTTGGAGCATTGTAACCATTTTCAGCCAGACGTCATGAGTGGATGATCTATCTCTGCGTATTGCTGACATCCCCAACATTGTAGATGCCAATCTTGGGCCCTTGGATTCACTTATTGTGATCACAAGAAATGACTGAGCGCACTGGATACAGCAAAGGCTGCAGGCCCTGACCATCCTAGCTGTAGTGCTGAAGACTTCTGCTCCAGAACTAAGTGCACCTCTATCCAAGCTATTCTAGTTACAGCTCCAATACTGACATCTACTTGACAGTGTGAAAAATTGCCCAGGTATTTCCACAAAAATCAGGACAAGTTCAATCCAGCCAATTACCGCACCATCAGTTTACTCTCAGTCGTCAGCAAAGTGATGGAAGGGGTCATTGACAATGCTGTCAAGTGGCACTTAATCACCAATAACCTGCTCACCGGTGCTCAGTTTGGGTTTCACTGGGAAAACTCAGCTCCAGGCCTCACTCCAGTTCTGATCTAAACATGGACAAAGGAGCTGAATTCCAGCAGCCCTTCACAAGAAAGCATTCAACAAGCTCAACACCATCCAGGATAAAGCAACCTGCGTGAATGGAACCCCATCAACCACCTCAAATATTAACTCCCTCCACCAGTGTCCACAGTGGCAGAAGTGTTCACTATCTACAAGATGCGCTACAGAAGTTTGCCAAGGCTTCTTTGGCTGCACCTTCTAAATCTTCAACTTCTGTCACCTAGAAGAACAAAAGAAGCTGATGCGTGGAAACACCACTACCTGACCTGCGACTTCCCCTTCAAGTCTCACACCTTCCTGACTTGGAACTATATCACTGTTCCTTCGCTGTCACTGGATCAAAATCCTAGAAATTCCTCCTTAACAACATTGTGTGTACACCTATACCACATTTATGATTCTTGGCCAGACCCTGTTTCATGGGGGGAGATCCGGTTAGGGGATAATAACGTTTTGATTAAAGTAGGTAGGTAAAGTTTGACATTCAAGACGCTTACTAAGTGAATAAAGCCACACGATTCCACGAGTTTGGAACAAACAAAAATGAACTTTACCATACGAGTTCGGAAAGATAAAACAATTTACAATATTTATCTTATACTTATCCTGAATGTTAGAGTATGAGGTTCATGTGAATTCGCAGGCAAACTGTGGTCGGACATTAAATTCATTAAATTACACATTTAATGACAGATGCGACTAGAATAGATTTCACCAGATGTTTGTCACATCTCGCTGAAACTTTGAAAACCCTCGTGAGAAAGACAATCTCCACCTTTTCAAGATCTTGCTTTGGCATTCTCTCCAAATATTGCTCCCAGTGACTGCTTCAACAATGGCCCACCTTGCAGGGCTTTAGTCTCACTTTTCAGGATTCCTTTCTCCTGGATCTCCAAGTACATTTGAGCTTCACCTTCCAAGCACAATTTCAGATCTTCGGCCATGCCAAGCAGAACACCACTGCTCCAAAGGAGTACCTTTGCCTCAACAACCTGCAGCATGGGCTCACCAATCTTTGACTGCCTTGGATCTTGGATCTTCAGGGCTTCTCTCTAGCTCTGAAGAAGGGTTATACGGATTCGAAATGTTAACTTTGTTTTTCTTTCTCCACAGATGCTATCAGACCTGCTGAGTTTTTCCAGCATTTTCTGTTTTTGATTCAGATTTCCAGCATCAGCAGTATTTTACTGGAGTATTTCTTTCTTACCCTCTTCAGTTAAAGTCTGCTTCTTGCAGCTCTCTCTTGAATTAGAAGCCTATTAGCCTGGTTCTTTCTTTTAACTTAATGGGGCTTATTTCTGCCCCAGGCTTTGTCCCTTACCTGGGACTTATTTTTGAGACCTCTCCCTTTTCCCCCTTCCTTGTCCTTGTTCCTGGGACACTTAATTGGCAATGGCACTCCGTTCCTGGTCATCTGACCTACGTTTTGCGCCTTTCTTCTTGCTCCCTTCTATGCAGGCACAAGGCTGGTCCTCAGCCTGAAGAACAATGTAAAATATCCGTGAAAGGTCTGAGGTTCATGGGGATCAGAGTTCCGACCTTCAAGCTCAGTTAAGTATAGGTTTCATCACAACACGAACTGCAGCAGTTCAAGAAGGTGGCACATTACCACTTCCTTGAGGGTAATTAAGGATGTGCAATGAACACTGACCTTGCCAGTGCTGCCCACATCCCATGGATGAATAAGAAAAAAGTGCTTCATCCATTTAATTGTTTTCTTAGAGCTGTACAGTCGTACCAATTAAAATTCTGGTCCAACAAGTGCCAACATTACTGAACTGATCAGTAGATTTGTATGCATGACGTGTATTTTGCAGACCTTCAGGCTTCAACTCTGAGTATCACCATTTTCGTCACCAGTTGTTGGCTTTGCTTAGACCCCAAGCTATGGAATTTCCCTGCCTTAACCCTCACTTTTTGGTAGTCGCCTCTCCTCAAAAGACACTCCTTTGAACCTACCCTTTGACTGAGCTTTTGGTCAGCTGTTCTAACATCTCTAAGTGGCTCATCGTCAAATTTTATTTGATAGTGCTCTTCTGATGCACCTTGGGATGTCTTCCACACTAAAGGTGTTATATGAATACAAGTTGTTGTAACTTGCTCTGTGGTAACAGTTCTATTCATGGCTAATTGAACTGCTTAAGAGAATGAGAAAGATGGGCAAGTAAGGACAAGTATCAAAATATGGGTATCAAAGACATAATTGTGTTCATTCATGATTCAAATTTTAGACATATAGGTTGCTGTCCGGATAATAGAATTTTTTTTTTTTGTATTTTGACAAAGTTAATGGAGCCTTTTGCTTGTTGTATCTGTTAAACCGTGGCATTCTCTTTGGACAGTGAAGCTTCATGGCATATAATAGGTTGATCATTTTTTTCCCATCAGAATGGATCTTCCTCACAGTTGTCCAAATTATAATTTGTGTCTTCTCACAAGACCACTTATAATTGTTGAGCTCTCTGGCCAAATATAAAGATGAGCATATGTACTCTGTCAAATGACTATTGACAGTTCTATTTCTTATGCTTTGGCCTGTGTTGGAAAATGCCATGTGCTTCCCAGAGTTGGTGGTTTCTGTCAGCATTGTAAAAAGATCAAAGGAGTCCATTGAAAACCATGGGTGAGGCAACCCTCGCAGGAGAACTCAAAAGGATATTCCAACTAATTTATCGAGACAAACTGAGTGCTGCAAGTCTTTTAGTATTCTGTACTTTTCACCTTTGGGTTTGCATCTGGAACCAGGTAAGGCTTCTATGTGAATGACTTTGGATAGGCGTGCCACAAAAACAGCCCACAATTCAAGCACAAATCACCACTCACTTAGGCAACAAGAATGGAGTTTATGGGAAATTGACATGGATGTAACAGGAGTGATGTTTTGATAGGGCATGTTGGGTCATGGACATGATTCTGCAGTTGGGTAGAGGTGAGCTTTAACCTGCTTCTGGCTAAAGTATATTTCGAATTGCCAGTGTTTGTTGGTACTAGATGCTCAAAGTGGAAGTATCCAATTCTCCAGCAATAATATGACTTGCTTTAAAAGCTGCCATTGATACAGGTATACAAAACTGGGTTAGGATCCCAAACCACCCCCCCCACCCTCCCAACCAACCTTAAACCAGCTTATATTTCACCCCTATCCTTAGATTCACTCAGTTCTGTTGAAGGGTCATGAGGACTCGAAATGTCAACTCTTTTCTTCCCTGCTGAGGTTTTCCAGGTAATTCTGTTTTTGTTTTGGATTTCCAGCATCTGCAGCTTTTTGTTTTTATGGGTTAGGATTCGCTTGGACCCTAGTGAGACTCTCCCGCACTATAAAAATTTGAGCTGCAAGTGAACTTGCAATTGTCAATTCTATTGAAAAGAAAATTTTGAAAATTGTCCATTAATCTGCACAAGCATCAATGATCTATAAAATAAGAGGGATAATTCTAGATGCCATATTTTTGAGTAAATAAAGAGGGATTTTTTTTTCCATTAAAAACAGTAAGCATTAATTATGAACCAGCTGGTGATCGCACATTGTAATCTGTGTGTTCTCATTTGAATGCATAAACGAAAAGGCCAGATGGATAGTTTCATTCACATTGCTGCCATTTTAAAATTTCTGTTAGGTGGTGCAAATAGTAAGTGATTTCAAGGCTCTACTTGAGCAAATTTGAATCATTAAATTTGGGTGTTTCCTGTTGGTAAAGCTTTCTGACTTGCTGGAGCTTTTAATTTGTTTTGAGAGCTCTGGATGGCTTGCAGTTCAGTACTTCGAACCTCTCCAAATTCTTCAAACCGCTTCCAAATTCTTCTTCAAGTCTATGTATTTGTAACCCAAATATAACTGGGTTCATTTTGTATTTAAGAATATTGAAACTAAAATTAATTGTGCTTTTTTGTGTGTGTCACTTAATCTAAATTAGCTAAATGAATTTTTTGTGTACTGAATTCCCCCTAATGTTTGCATTGCTTAATTCAAATTATTGGATAATATTTGCAGTGCAAGCACTTTTAATTATTAAGAGTAAACTGTACTTGTGTGGGTAAGTTACCAGTTCTGGTTAGAATCTGTAGTTGTGTGTAAAGGGCATTTGATATATTGAATTTCTGGAAAGTTGCCATAACTAAGAAGTGAAGAACCTTTATTAAGTTAGTTGCTTCTAATGCAGTCTTCTAAAATATGCTTGCATTTAGCTATAGATAGAAAACAGACAAAAATGGTGCATGATGAAAATCACATTCAACACTGTATTAAGTGCATAGTAATTAAGTATGTAAAGGTGTTCAGGTGGCGGGCATTAACTGGGGATTCGCTTGTACTTCTTTACAAAGGCACAGTCAAACTTCAGTTGCTGGGTTATGGGCATGTTTATAATGTATATCTCTAAATAAGAGATTATAAGCTCTAAAGATTATTCTGCAGCTCTTTCCTTCACTGCCTTGTTTTCTGGAGTAGGGCATTGCTTGATATCAGTTGGTTGGTGCGATATGGACCAAGAAGGTTCCAGTTTCAATTCCCAATCAATTAGAGTTAACTGGCTCCAGATGGCACAACAGAAACCGAGATTGTCATTACTGATTTCTGTTTAGTGAGGTTGCGAATAATATGGTTCAATTCCATATAGTGGCTATGGAAGGATGGAATCAGTGGAAAGGGAACAGAGTTTGTGGCAGGGAGCAAAGTTGATTGTCTTAGTCGCTCCAATGATCAGCTGGAGGAAATTGTGTCTGATCCAAGACTGGATGTCATAGAAGTATTCCCACAGATGGGGATGTGGGGGTCAAGTTGGTGATGGGGAGGCGGAGCTAGGTGTTAACAATATTCTGTATCACCTCATGCCATGTCTTCACCACAGAGCACCATGTATATTTGGAAGAAATGGGCCCACGGATAGATCACTGGGGGACTACAGTGGTACCATTTTGAGGACGAGGAGATAATTGGTGAGGGTAGTTCCACTGAGCTGGATAGTAGCAAAGTGGCATTGGAAGATGAAGATGAGTGTCAATGGCTTGAAAAAGTTTGAGGTCTTTTCTCAGAGACAGCAGACAAGACAAGGAAGGATAGTGTGGGTCGTTGTCACAGAATATCATTTATAAATTTCATTAGGGTTGTTTCAGTGCTGTAGCAGAGGCAAAAACTTGATTGAAGGGGTTCAGACCGGGAGTTGTAGGGTAGGTGGATATGGATTTGGGAGGAGACATCACACATTTAAAAGACTTTGGAGAGGAAGGGAGGTTGGAGATAGAGCTATTGTTTGCAAGGCTAGATGGTTTGGGATGGATTTTTTTTGAACAGTGGGCTATAGTTTGCAAGGAAAGGAAACAAACTGAAGACAATTTTATAATGCCACTTGGCATGGGGCTAGGATGGTGAGTTGCGTGCTTAGCAGTTTTGTGGAAATAAGGTCAAAAGCAGGTGGGTCTCATGAACAATGAGTTCAGAGTGGGCATGAGTAGAGCTAGGAGAAAAGTTAATAAATTATGTGGATTAATGCTTGAGTAGGGGGTGCTCCTTGGGGGAAGGTGACATTACAGAAGCAGCTAAGTAAATGGTCTCGCTGTTAGTGATAAAAGTCTGAGGTCTTTGCAATTCTTGCTGAGGGAGTGAGGTTTAAGGAGATGGCTAGTAGTGGGGAAAAGAAACCAGGGTTATTTTTGGTTTTGAGGTTAAGCCTGGAGTAGTGAGCAGTTTTGGCAAAGGCCTGATGGTGTTTTTATTTGTTCTAGCCAGATTGGTGATACATGGTGAAACAAGATATGCCCCCCTGGGGCAGTAGCAAGGGGAGCGATCAAATTGACAGTCGTGGTTTAACCAGGGATAAGGACATCAATGTTGGGGGTGAGGAAGTGGCTAAGAGATCAGCTGCAGAAACATTTTGGTGAATGGAAGGTGAAAAGCTGGCAAGTTGAGTGATGGGAATGTTGTTGAAAGTTACTTGGAGGAGCGGTGGATGGGAGGGGTTGGTTTTCTTGGGTTGGGTGCAGAAGGAAAGGGATAGGTGAATATAGGTGGTGATGGATACAAGGAGTTGGTCAGAGATGATGGTCGTGGGGTACAGAGACAATTTCAGATGATAAGGTGACTGAGAGTATGGGCAGGAGAAGTTATGAAGAAACAGCTAAGGAAGGCCAGGAAGACAATGAAATCAGAGGTGAAGCAAAATGGAGATATAAATTACTGAGGATGAGTTGTTCAGTGCCAAGATTGAGAGAAGAAAGGAGCTCCGGAGGATATCTGTGCGAATCTTTTGGGGCTTGGGGCGGGTTTAGTGGTACAAGGTGGAGAACAAGGTGGTAACCAGGGGGTGAAATCAGGTTAGGTACTTGAAAGATGAGAAGGTGCCAGAGGAGCAGGGGAGAGACCAGGTTGCAACTTGGGGATATTGGTCATAGCACCACTGTCTTTGTATGGGAGGGACAATTAGTAAAATGTAAAGTCAGGAAGGTTGGCTTCAGTGAAGGGGGAGGTGTTACCATCTGTAAGCCAAGTTTCCATCAATGTCATGATAATGTAATTATCCACAGTAAGGTCATGAATAACAAGGAAGTTGTTTGAGAATGAATGGAAATTCTGAAGGGAGAGCTGATGATTGCTGATTCAATGTGAGAGTCCAAGGAAGCAATTGTAGTCTCAATGCATGTCATTGGAAGTGGGGGGCAAGATCTTGGAAGTGCTATCAAAGCTAACAGTAAAGGTTTCTGTAAATAAATGTATGGAGGGAATCAGTGTGGTAAAAGGGCATTCAAAACAGAGATGCAGGCAAGACTTGAAGTGTATAAAAATTTATGATCAAGCTTACTCTAACTTTGATACTATGCAATTGCTTTACACCTGGATTATGGATATCTCTGGTTGCAAATGCACTAGAAACTGTCAGGTTTTTACATTTTATCTGAACAGTGTCAATATTTGCAGCAAAACTTCAACAGAAACTTTTGAAAACTGCTTCAGAACATCATGCAGTTATGGACAAAATTATGAACATGACAATAGCTGGGTCACAGTTTAAAGTTAAATTTGTCCTATGTGTTAATTTTGCTAAAAATGTGAAGCATACCATGGAAACCATCAACTAACCATACTTAGAAAACTTCCTGCATCTAGAGGCAGACAAAGCATGCTTACATCTATTTTCTGTACCTTGTTTTTCCTGGAATGGTTGCAAGCCTGAAGCCAGAGACTATATCTTGAGGGGTGTCACTCCACATCAGGCATGGCTGACCAAGAGTGTGTCCCACTCTTACCATCTGCCATTGGCGTGTTGGAAGGATCTGCAGGTTGATAACCAACCTGTTTGGCCATGTTATGAGCACCTTCATGGCCATCAAGTCTTGGAGTGGGCCTTGAACCTGCAGCTTCTGGCTCAGAGGTAAGCATGCTACCTACGTATTGCACCACAAGACTATCCAAAGAAACTGACAAATTTGAAATGAAAATATATTGACCAAAAACAAAAATAATGTGCCTTCCATTAATGGTCTTGTTGTTTGTTTGCAGGTTGGATAACATGTAGCAGTTCATCTTACCTAGGGGTATTATCACATCTCTCAAAGTAGTAACTGCAACCATGCGTGATTTCCACTCTGTCAATTTATGGCCATGCGATGTTGTTAGGACAAAATGTAACATCTTTTTAAAATTATAATTGATTTCTCTTAATGTGTTAATATTTCATGACTACATTTGTGCTGCAGTTAAACTTACAGCTTTATTCAAGCTTTGGAAATGAAGGAATATGTGTATGGGGTACATTCTACTGGCTGAACTGCCAGTGACCAACTAATTCAACCGAGACCAGATTGATCCAGGGTGTTGTTTGATCTGTTCCTAAGTGCTGTGAATTTTGACCATGTGGTTCTGGTTCAGGAGGTTGATGATACAAGCCTGTATCAGGGTTTGAGCTCATAACTGAGGCTGGTGCTTCCATGCAGTACAGAGTGCTGCATTGTTCCAGGTGTCGATTTTCAGGTGAGATGTTAAACTGAGGTCCCGCGTGTACTCCAGTGGTTTAAGTAGATTTTCAAGATCCCAGGGCATTATTCAAGACGTAGGGAGACCTGGTGTTCTGACCAGCATTCCTTGTCCAACCAATTCCTGCGAAACTCACTTATTTAATTGCTGGAGCAGCATTGCTCCTATGTTGTCCATGTAATCATTTCAAAAGTAATTAACTGTGAAGTATTTGGAGATATTTTTAATGTGATGAGATGCTGTATTTTTATGGTTTAGCTCCTCGCCAAATAAACTGAGTCATTGGGGTGCTAATTATTTTTCAATGTGTCTAATTGATACTGCAGAAACACAAATTTCTAAACCTGCTAATAACTTTTAAGACGTAACCGTTGAGTAATTCCTTTCATTAAAATCCCTTAAAGCTGTATCTCCAACTGCTCCAAAGTGCTTGAATGTATTGTCACCGCCTATTAAAAAAAAAGGTCCATCTTTTCTGTAATTCCACGTTTGAAACTTTCCAATAAGATTTTCACCCCTGCCACATCACTGAAACAGCTTTAATCAAATTCACAAAAGACATCCTTTGTGATTGACCGTGTTGCACTTCAATCACCTTGACCTTTCCAGAGCTTTCAACTCAGTTGAGCTCACTATCCTCTCCTGATATCTCTCCTCTGCTGTCCAGTAGAGACGGAATGCCCTTCGAAGATTTCACTCAACAATTCCATCGTAGCTAGTGAATGTGCTAAAGCAACCTCACCACCACCTCTCTGGACCCCTCGACTTACCTCTTTGTTGTCAGACTGCTTCTCTGACGTCCAGTTTTGAATAAGCCACATTCTTCCAATTAGAGGTGAGAAGAACAAAGCCATGTCTTTTCATCCCTTGCCAGAAACCTAATTCTACAGATTCCACCGACTGCTGCCGCTTATTTAGGCTGAACCAAACTGCCATCCAATTTAACCCTCAGTTGAACATCTGACCCCAGATCCGCTTCATCAGAAAAACTACCTGTTTCCACCTCCACAGCATTGCACATCTTTGACCCTGCTTTAACTTTTCTGCTGGTAAAACTTCTATGCATACCTTTTACCCTCAGTCATGATTATTCCTGTGCTGTCCTGGCTGTTATCCCACCTTTCATAAACTGGAACTCATCCATAACTCTTCTGCTTGTATTCTAAGCTGTGGAAAGTCCCACTCACCATTACCCTGTACTCACTCAAATGCTGACCTACATCCCATTGTCCTTGTGTTCAAATCCTTCTGCGGCCTTATGGGTGCCCCCATCTCTCTAATCTCAGCGAGCTCCAAGAACTCTGCATTCCTCCAATTCTGCTATCTTGTACATCCATTGCTCCACATTGCCAGCCATGCCTTCAGCCATCTAAGCCCTAAACTCTGCATCTTTGTCCTTCTCTCCTCCTTTAAAACCTTCCAGAAGTTACTTCTTTGACCATGCTTTTAGTTACCTATCTTTAATATCTGCTGCTTTGGCTTAGTGTCCATTTTCGTCTGATTATGCTCTTGTGTAATACTTTTGAATGTTTTCCTTATTTAAAGGTGCTATGTGAATGCAAGGTGGTCTTTCCATATTGTGGACACGTAAGTTTATTATCAGTTTAAATTGGGAATATATTCATGGGAATATTTACATGCTGTGAAGGGTCCTGGTTTTGGTTTCTAATTGTCCCATCTTTGTGGGAAGTTGAGTGAGGATTGGGCTCAAACTTAGTCTAAGGAAGCTTCTAATTAACACTGCAGAGAGCTTCTGATCAGGTTGAGATCACAGTTTATAAAGCAGACTGCATCCTAGGCTTTATTAATTGGGGTATAGAGTATAAAAGCAAGGAACTTATATTAAACTTGTATAGAACATTGGTTTGGCCCCAGCTGGAGTTTTGCATCCAGTTCTGGGTCCCATGCTTTAGGCAGGATGTGAAGGCATTAGACAAAGTGCAGAAGAAATTTACAAGACTGGTCCCAGAGTTGAGGAACTTCAGTTGCGTAGGTAGACATTTTCCCTTGGAGAAGAGAAGGTTGAGAGGAGATTTGACAGAGGTATTCAAAATCATGAGGGGTGTAGACAGAGTAGATGGGGGGAAAAGCTGTTCCTATTGGTGGAAGGATTGAGAACAAGGTGGCACAGGAGAAACAATGGTGACATAAGGAAAAACTTTTTCTCCCAGCATGTGGTTAAGATCTGGAAAGCACTGCCTGAGGGCGGAGTGGAGACCAGTTCAATCGATGCATTCATGAGGGAATTAGTTTGTTAACTGAAAAGGGAGAATGTGCAGGGCCATAGGGAGAAGGCGGGGGAGTGGAACTCAGTGAATTGCTCCTTCGGAAATGCGGTGTCGACTCGATGGGCTGAATGGTCTCCTTCTGTGCTGTAGCAATTCTGTGATTCTTTAAAACATAAATTAACTTTTCTCCAGTTGAGCCAAAAATTAAGAATTGTAAGCCAATGCTGATAATCAGGATTAAAGCTTTTGTGTTGATACTGATGCTGAGACTAGAAAGAGATCTTGAAGGCAGTTGGTGCTGAGCTTGGACATTGGAGACAAGGTTGCTCTGTCAGCGCAACAACATTTTGCATTTGTACATCTTTAATGTAGGGGAAAAATGGTTTAAACATAAGACTAAGCACTCTAGGTTTAACTTGTTGGGAATCAGGATTCAATGTATTTCAGTGAGGTTAAGTTTGATGGACGGGCATGACTTGTGGTGGGATGGAAAACTGACAGAAATTTGATTTAAAATTTGCAGGATGTAGAAAATAGATAATCAGCCAGAAGAGCATTGGTATAATAGATGAAGTTTGGTGGTAGATGAACTGAAGTAAGAATAGAGTTGACATTGGCAAGGAGGTGGAAAGAGGCAATCTTTGCCGTGGAGAGGATTCACTAGTTGCTGTTGAGCAGGATGTTAAGATTGCAAGCAGTCTGGTTCAGCCTGAGACAGTGGTCAGAGATGAGGATAGATTCAGTGGCGTATGGTATGGAGTTTGTGATGGGAGCTAAAGACAATTGCTTTGGTCTTCCCAATGTGCAGCTGGAGTAGCCAGTGTGCCAGCTAACTCAATTGGAATAGAAGTGCAGGAAAAGGGTTAGGGGGCTGATGAAGGGAGCTTAGAGCCCCTGTCAAAACTGACCCCACATTAGCAGGCATTTTGTGATATTGATTAGAATGTTTTATTTAATATTTTTGATCATTCCTCTGGATCTTTCAACCCTTTTAAATCACCTTGGCTCATTTATCAACTCTACATTGCTGTTCAGCAGCTTGGTCAGGATAAGAACAAAGCTGGAATATCATTGTCACTTGTTGATATATTCTAAAATAAGTTAGTTATAGCTGCGGGACAAGATTAAATGAAAAAGACCAGAAATGTTAATTATTGATTGCTTAAAAAAATGAAAGAATCCCATTAAACCAGGTTTTTCACTGCTCCTGTCTCCTCATCCTCATACACTAACTTTGCATATCTGTCTTCAGCACATTTTACACAACAATCAATTATAAGCATTGTGATCCCAGATGGGGAACTGTAAACCAAAAAAACAATTTTCTGCATGACCCTCAAATGAAGAAATTACCAACCAGATTTCACTTGTTATAACTTTTACTTTAATGCAAATCAGGATCCATGTAAATTAAACATTAATTAACAGGCAAATTACATATGGAACAGCAGATACAACAAAGACTATCTCACCAGATTACAAGCGTTCATATCACTCCCCTCACAAATGTGGCACCATGTGTCTTTGCAACTCTGCCTCCGGAATATAGGATCTTTCATTTTTCTAATTTGATGGGTTTGATCCTCGAGTCACTTGCAATGGTAGGTGCACTCCATCAGAGTCCCCTAGAAACAGTCGTCACCTAAACAGCACACTTCTACAGAACCTCCTTAGCCAGGTTGATGAGTCTTGATGGCACAGATTCCCCAGAGACTCCTTTGTATGAAACCATTAATAAATCTCATGAAATGGGCTGGTGGGCTTTGGCAATACCAAAGCATAGCCATAGAATTGTCCAATTCACAAGCTCTGCTTCAAACATGTCTTCGGCTTTCTATCGTTTTTAATTGCTCTTTGTAAATGTGCCTTTTATGTTCTTCCCCTGTTGCAGCTCTTTGTCTGTCCGAATGGCTTCTGTATCTTAACTTCTTTCCTGTTGGTACTGCTTCTAGTTCAAGGGTTGTCACAACATCCTCTGGTTTCTTTCAGGTTATTACAATTTCTGCAGTGATATCAGATGCATATATTTTGCATCTTCAAACCTAACAACATGGCAAAAATGCTCATGGTAGTGCGTCACTTGATCCAGTGTCATCTTAAGAAAATAATCATTTTTACATATTCTTTCTCTAAACTCAACAGCAACAAAGTCATGCAATGTATTTTTAGAAGTTAACCACAATTGTTGAAACATTCTGCACCAGCCAAAATTGACTTGTCAGACAACTGTCTGTGTCTCTCCAGCTCCTGTTCATTACGATATGTAAATTTGAAGAATTTGATCTCCTATTTGCCTCCACTTTTGTGTTGCTGCTTTCCCTGTTGCTCTGCCTCTCTTTTCCTTCAACTGTAAGGTGGTGAGTGTCATGATGGTGACTGGAACCTCTGAGGAATGTAGCTTGCAGTTTTTGTTGGAATTTATTTGTGTTCCTCAGCAGCTTCTTTCCCTTCACTACTTGTACTTCACCCACCATCTCTGTTTCATCGTGTCCCCTGTTCCTTTGCCTTCCTACCCCAACCCTTTTCCCTTTAACCGCTGATACACTATAATCAACTTAAAATACCCAGGCAGTCTCTTGGAGAGGACAGACAAGGTGTTTAGCATTCTAATGAAGGGTCCACAACTTGTCTGTTCTTTCCACAGATCCTGCCTGGCTTCCTGAGTGTTTCAATATTTTGTTTTTATTTCAGATTTCCAATATCTGTAGTTGTGTTTTGTCTGTGTTCACTTGTTTCCTGAGGCTGAGGGAAGATATGCTTCTATTTCTTTCTCCGCTCTCTAACGCTGTCCATTAGAATGTTTATAATTCTAACTGTCAATAAAACACAAAATAACTGGAAGCTTTTCCTATGCTTCAAAATGGAACTTGCAGCATGATTTAAATGAGGTTGAGAAATGAAAGTTTGTCTTTGGTTAATATGCCCTTCGAAGGTTAGCTATGTCAAGTATAGCCAGCCCTTTTCTCTTCCCCACACAGCCTTCTCTCTTTTTTTTAAACTGGTAATAGCATGAGTAAAGCTGATGAAATTTGCCCTGCAGCTTTTATTTATTTTGCAAAAACAGCTGAATTGATTTTTTTTTTGAGACTGTAAGCGAATCCTTCTATCAATTAGCTAGATTTAATGTTATTGATTATTCACACTGTAGGAATTGCCTTCAGCAGCACAAACCATGTTGTGATAAAAAATATCAAATTCAAAACCAGGCTTTTGGAAGCCAATGCCATCAAGTAAAAATTCTACTGAAGATATTAAAACTTATGAAAACATTTTAGGGTGGAAGTTTATTTGTAGTGTTTTGAAATACATAATTATCAACCTTTGTGCATTTAAAAACTTATTACTAAGGAAAAAATGGCAGTTGAAATTTATTTCAGAAAGCATTTTGAGTGATAAGAATGGGGGAAGAAAATGTAGCAGCGTCTGACAGAAAATCATGACAGTTAAATCATAAAATTAACATTTATACTCTATTGGAATGCTTATTCCTGGTTTCCCAAGCAAATACAGCAAACAAGCTTTGAATTTTAACATGGAAATCTCCATAGAAAACATTTACTGAGCATTTATCAAAGGAGCATATGACCTTTATGCAAATTTTATTATCCATACAAATGTCCAGTCGAACTGTCAAAAACTGGAAATATACCAAGAGCAATATTTTGAATTTATATGCTGTAAATTATGGCTTATAAGTCAACCTAACGTATAAGATCCCATTTTTTTGAGCCCCAAAAGTCATATTTTTGAATATACTCAATGTATAAGCCAACCCCCTTTTCAGTCACGACATGCTATACTTGGATTAATGGTCAGCCTCAATATTTCACCCCACAAATTTACTTGCCGGTACCTTGTAACTTGGCACAAGGAATCAAACAGGCGATCCATTCTGTGTTGTGGAGATGAGAGAGTTTAAAAACATGCCCACTCTTTGCATCAGATGCTGATGACATTTCAAAATGACAAGCATCCGTGCCGTCGGTTCACTTTTATACTCAGCATGTAAGTTGACTCCTGTTTTTGAGGGATTTTTTGAGGCTTTAAAGGCTGTTGTATATGGTAGTTGTCATATTGTAACATGTCCTAAGCCATTTCATCGCATAATGTAATTAAATACAATTTTACTCTCAGCTACATAAGGAAATATTAGGGCTGTTTACCAAAAGCTTGTTGGAAAAGGGTATGTTCTAAGAAGCACCTTAAAGGAAGATGGAGGCTGAGAGTCGAGAAGGCATAAAGAAGGAATTTGAATTTAGGTTGAGGGAGCTAAAGCATGGCCGCCAATCATAAGCAATTAAAATTGGGGATATGAAGAGATCAGAATTGGAAGAGCACAGAGATCTCTTGACTTTTGTAGGGCTGGAGGACAGATAGGGCAGATTTTACAGATAGTTCAAGATAGGCCAAAGGCTGTGGAGGGATTCGAGGATGAAAATTTTTAAATTGAGGCATTGCTGGATCGTGAGTGATCTGGGTGTGCTGGGTGAACGGAACTTGGTATGAATTAGGGTGCAGGCAGCTGAGTTTTGGTTGATCTCAAGTTTATGGAGGGTGCAAAGTGGGAGGCCAGTTATGAAAGCATTAGAGTAATTGGAGGGTTTCTGCTGCCAATGAGCTGAGTCACGAGTACAATTATAGATATGGTTCCACTAGACTTTGGCTTATGTCTATGTATCCTAGCTGTTTAACAGTGGGTACAATTTGGTCACCGATGGCGAATGCAATTTGCACGGTGTATTATGTAATTATGAAAAATTATATTGACACAACATTCAAGTACAGTAATTTGAGTATAATTCTTTCCCTATGGCATGTTAATTGATAGCTGTATATTGAGTAGACCTGATGACGGCACTGTCAAATAGTGTAAGTTGGTGGTTGGTGGCAGCAAGGAAGTTTCTTTATATCTTATTGGACCAGGGCTCTAACTACACAAGTCTAGCATTTCTCCAGTGTTTTTGCTTGGAACTTCTGTTAGTTCCCAGTGATGCTCATAATTTGATAGCTGGTTAGACTGGAGCTCACTTAAGCTACATCCCTTGATTCAAGGGGCTTTCTTATGATTGATCTTAACATTGCATCCAGTGATTTGTGATATGCTGGGCAGAATTTCATTTGGGCATGCTGCTTTAAGAAAACTGCTTTGAGTGCTCATGTGATTTAACCTGGGCCACACCTCAGTTAATTAAGTCTCCTGCTGAAAATGATTGAAGTTTAGGTTTCCAACTCTTTCAGACAGTCCCCAGACCAATCTGTTTTAGCTGTTTTGAGTTCATGTTGCAATCTTAAGTCGACAATGCACGTGTAGGTTTTGTTTACCATTTTGAGTTGCCGATTTCTAAGGCCTGCCTCCACCACTCTAACATTAATTAAGCTAATCTTATTGCTGCAATTCATGTTGACTTCTGCCATTAATATTGGGGAGCACAGATTTTATTTTCAGTTGCCATTCTGCTTCAATCTCAATCCTTATCCATCTTTTTCTTCCCTTTGATTGATGTAAACACTGATTATCTGGATTAAGTACAGATCTAAATTGACATGGACATCTAAACCGAGTCAGGAGTAGCTCTTTTTATGAAACCTAACACTAACCCCCCACTCCCCCACCTCCCCAACCACCCACCCATGTTTCCAAAAAGTTTAATGTCAGTATCACTGATGTGGGACTTTGGGTATGTAGATATATTGAGTTTTGTATACTCTTGAAGTCTGCAAAGTTGACAATTCTGGCATCAACTGAATTCCCATTGAGCCCTGGAGACTTTTGTCTTGTGCATGCATTTGCTGGTGTATATATATATATATATATATATATTATAAGCAGTGATGGTACTACGGGAATGGCAGGATGGTGGTAATATTACTGGACTAATCACCCAGAGTCCCAGACTAATGCTTTGCAGACATGAGTTCATGTCCCACCATGGCAGCTGGGGGAATTTAAATTCGGTTAATTAATCTGAAATAAAAATCTACTGTCAGTAATGCAAGTTCATGTTGACTTTGTATACACTGGCAATCTGTATACATCAGTAGTGATGATCATGAAATTACCAAATTGTTGTAAAAACCCATCTGGTTCACTAATGTCCTTCAGGGGAGGAAATCTGCCATTCTTAACCAGTCTGACCCAGAGGAATACGGTTGATTCTCGACTGCTGTGTGAAATAGTCTAGTGTTTAGTTTTTTATTCCTCAATATCGTTTTAAATCCCACATCTTCTCTGACACCAAGACTACTCACTTCTGCCTCTGTGATATCACCTCCACTGCCTCAGCCTATTTGCTGCTGAAATCCTCATTCATGTTTGTTTGGCAGTTCCCCGTCTTCCGTCCTGCACAAACTTACACACTTAATCTGATTTTCTGTTACAGAGGAAAAGTCACTTGAAGTTACCCATGCACACCTCTAAGTGTCAATTTAAACAGCAGTGATAAAAGATAGGGAGCATGGCTTCAGATAATTTTATAATTTCTGTAATTCTTTAAGTGCTATAGGTAAGTGCTGTCCAATAAAAATTACTGACTTGCCACAATTATAGCTATAGTGATACCATTTTAGCCAATGTACTAATTTTAGTAGAAAACTCCTTATGCATACTACAGGTATAAGTGCATCATCTATATTCGCTTAAATATTGCTGAAAAGAGAGACGTATGAACATACAAGATGTCACCGAGGCTTTTCATTTTACGCTCATTGGGATAAATGCAAGAAAGGCAAATTTCAAATGATCACAATAGTTTATACTACAGAAGAAAAGGGTGCTGATTGGTTGGCAAGTCTGCTCTGGCCGAGACATTACCATGGAGAAAGTAATAAGGAACTAATTGTAGGCTTTCCCCAAGCTCCTTGGTAATTCAAAAAAGGCACAAGGCTTGAACATATTCCTTTTGTTTGCAGAGAATGGGACCCTGCATAAGAATGTATGCCACTTCTCGCAAGCGCAAATGAGTCAAGTTACAAGCTTGATTGATTATTTAAATTGGTTGTTAGCCTGGCAATCTTGTAAATAGGACCCTAGCTATCAGCTCACCTTGCAAGCTCGACACAGAAATAGGGCTCATCAAAGCTATCCTGCAATGATAGATGATGTCTATCCTAATCAGATCATTTTTTATTTGTGTATCGTGCAAACTCACAAATGGGCCAAAGGCTGCTACTTTAGAACAGGATTTTGCCATCATCCTCTGATAGGAGCATCCGGAACAAGAAAGTATAATCGTAAAATTAAATTTAGACCATTTAGAAGTGAAATCAGGATGCATTTTTTCACCGTTTGGATTTGAATTGAAAAGAACGGTTGGTCTTGGATATACAGCTGAGGTAAAATGGAGGATTTGTTTAGCTTTGAAGGGAGTAAGTAGGGTATGATGATGCCTTTTGTTCTTAATATCAAATCATGCAATAATATATAAGATATACATGCAAGATATATATGAAAGATATACATGCAAGATATATATGACACCCACATAAGAGAGACTTCTGGTAAATGCTTGTTTTGTGTTTGCAAAACATGATTATGGCATTTTTACCATTTTGTGCTGCGGCTGCACAGGATGGGACAAGTGATATTGCCTGACATTTGTGCAAATCCAGGTAATCCTGAACAGTTAGGCAACAGCACTGCACCATTGTGCAAATCAGAATTAGCAGCTAATCCAAAGCCATTTTGCTTGGCAGCAGTAGTAAGGAGTTTAAATTAAAAAAATTCAAAGAGCAAATTAATTTGGCACAAAATATACCCTCAGATCAGGACTTTGTATTCAGCAGTTGAATGGTGTTTCTCTGCTGTTCGAACAGCAGGCATTGAGTTTGATGCCCATTCATAATGAATGTGATGTGAGACAGCTCCAACTGATGCGTTCAGCAGTCACACGCCACTGGTTTGTATAGTACTGTATTGTTTTCTCAAATGGTGTTTTTTTTCCCAACTTAAATTTGCAGTATAATGGTGAACTGGTTATGAGGCATTTGGCTGACTCAAGTAGTGTGTTAATGAGGGTCAACCATGGTATAGTACCCACACTCAGAAGAAAGCGCGACTTGCATTGGAGATTTTAAACAATGCTAAAGGAATGTGACAGAACAGTGGTTGTGAGTAAATGATTTGGAGTTTAGAACTAAGTAAATCTGATTTTAAAATGTTCCTGTGACCAATTTGCAGGTGTTCCTTTACATTTGTTTAAAAAATACATAGAAATACTTCAAAGAAAACCTGCTAGTAATTTATATAAACACTAAATTTTATGCATGCTCTGAACCAACCAATTAGTTTATGGCCTACAAAAAACATACACCAAAAGACCAAGATTAAGGAAACTTGTTTTGATAGCAGGAAACTCTTAAAGCTCAATTCAAGTCATAATTTGCATCTCGGTTATATTGAAACCCGCTTCTTAATCTTTTGTCGCTTCTGCAAGAGGCTGGATTCTTTTATTAGTCTGGCTATGTTTATTTTATGCTATAAGTTTTGTGTAGTGCAATGTGTTCCTTGGTGAAGTTAGAACATGAAGTGCAGTGTGAACTAAATCTCGCCTTTGCTGTTTTCAGTCATCACAAATCATAAATGGTGGGAGTCCAGTGAGCAATGATCCTGATAGACTGCGGCATGTGGTGAAGCTAGGTTTTCTACAATTTTCTCATTGGTATAGATGATTGTATTACTGCCAGCCTGGATCATCATAAGTGGTAAAATCCTTGCTTTTCTGAGGTTCACTAATATGGCATTGTCATTGGGTTCAAAATAGACACAATGGACCCATGCATCAGTATTCATGTGCTTTGTTTTTTAGTTAAATTGGCTAATGTTTCTGAGAACTTTGAATCATTCAATTTTCCACCTTTGTCAGTGGTTCTAAATTGTTGTCAATGCCTAGATGTGCTCCTGTTCAAGCTATAGAACTAAGCTGTAAGGTAGATGCGCTGCTAAAGGATACAGGGAGAGAAGGCTCTGCCCACACTGATTTGTTAATGAGTACTTTGGAGGGATAGTCAGCATCATAGTGTTCACATTTCCTTGCCAAGTTTCTTCAAACTCAAGAGTAGCTGTTAATGATTGACCAGATGGTTTAACTCAAATCCAATCTATAACTACAACTTGCATTATGTAGCGCCTTTAATTTAGGAGAACATCGCAAGGTGTCTCACTGTAATGTAATTGGACAAGTCTACCACCACATCAAAAAAGTGGTATTTGGAAGGATGACAAAGTTTAAAAGCAAAATACTGCATATGCTGGAGATCTGAAATAAAAAGATGCTGGAAAATCTCGGGCCTGGCAGCATCTGTGGAGAGAGAAACAATTGATGTTTTGAGTCGAATATGAGTTTCAAGGATGAGTCGTATTGTACTCTAAACGTTAACTCTTTAGCTCTCTGCAGATGATGCTGGACCTGCTGAGTTTTTGCAGCACTTTTTTTGGCTAAAAATTTAGTCAGACGAGTTTTGTGGGGGCTTCTAAAAGAAGGGAGGGGTAGAGAGTTGGAGGTACAGGGAGGAATTTCTAGATTGTGGGGTGAGCTGCTGAAGCCACAGCCGCAAATGAATTTGTGAAAGGAGTAGGGGATGTCTTAAGAGGCCAAAGTTAAAGGGAAACAGTTCTGAGGGTTAGAATCGTACAGTCTTACAGCATTGAGTGAGACAATTTAGCCCCTCGTGCCTGTTCCAGCTTTTTGTGAGATATCCAATTAGTCCCATTTCCCTGCTGTTTTTCTATAACCCTGCTGATTTTTCCTTTTCAAGGATATATCTAACTCCCTTTTATTACTGAACATACATACAGACATACAAATTAGGAGCAAGAGTAGGACACACTGCCCCTCAAGCTTGGTCCGCCATTAAATAAGATCATGGCTGATCTGATGGTAAACTCAACTTCACATTCCCACCTTTCACTCCCTTGCTTATCAAGAATCTGTCTAGCTCTGCCTTAAAAATATTATAAGGCAGAGGCTTTTGAGGAAGAGTTCCAAAGGCTCTCTACCCTCAGAGTAAAAGTTTCTCCTCATTTGTTTTAAATGGGTGACCCCTTATTTTTAAACAGTGACCTCTAGCTGTAGATTTTCCCACAAGAGGAAACATCCTTTCCACATCCATCCTGTCAAGACCCCTCAGAATTTTGTTTCAATGAAGTCACCTCTTACTCTTCTAAACACCAGCGGACACAAGCCTAGTCTGTCCAACCATTCCTCATAATAGATTTCCACTTCACTGATGAAAAAATCAGTCCCGCAATAATGGAAGGAAGTAGTAATATTTTGTCCATTTTGTTTTGGTTTGAAAAATAGAATCCATACAACATTCTTCAATGTGATATGTTTTCTTAATATTTTTTCTCTGATTTTGTTCTCTTGGTCATCCTCCTCCTTGCTCTCATCCCTCTGCCTACTTTGCATCTTAAGCCTACTCAGATTTCTCAGTTTCATTATTTAGAAATTTATTTTGTTTGAAGCAAGACAGCATATTATGGAGATGGGGTTATCCCAATATCCAAAGCACAATCGAAGTGATTACTTAACTACTTCACACCTTGCCTGACTATTGGAGTTCCACGTCAGTTATTTAGCACATTCACTTTCGTTTGTGCTCCGTTGAAAGAAAACAATATGGAGGTGAATGGTTGATATTGAAACATAGAAACAAAAATAGAAGCCAAAGTAGGTCATTCAGCCCTTTGAGCCTGCTCTGCCATTCATTATAATCATGGTTGATCCTCTATCTCAACACCAAACTCCTGTTCTCTCCCCATACCCCTTGATGCCTTTAGAACCTAGAAATCTATCGATTTTCTTCTTGAACATATTCAGTGATTTGGCCTCCAGAATCCTCTGTAGTTGAGAATTCCACAGGCTCTCCACCCTCTGAGTGAAGAAGTTTCTCATCATCTCAGTCCTAAATGGCCTAACCTATATCCTGTGACCCCTTGTTCTAGACCCCCCAGCCAGAGGAAACACCACCCCAGTATCCAGTCTGTCCAGCCCTGACAGAATTTTAGATGCTTCAATGACACCCCCTCTCATTCTTCTAAACTCCAGTGAATACAGGCCTAGTCGGCCCAATCTTTCCTCATGTGACAATCCTGCCATCCCAAGAATCAGTCTGGTGAATCTTTGCTGCACTCCCTCTATGGCAAGTGAATCCTTTCTTAGTAAGGAGACCAAAACTACGCACTGTACTCCTGGTGTGGTCTCACCAAGGCCCTGTATAGCTGCAGTAAGACATCCTTGCTCCTGTACTCAAGTCCTCTTACAATGAAGGCCAACATACCATTTGCCACTTTAACTGCTTGCTGCACCTGCATGCTTGCTTTCAGTGACTGGTGTACAAGGGCACCCAGGTCCCTTTGTACATCAACATTTCCCAATCTTCCTCATTTAAATAATACTCTACCATTCTGTTTTTCCTTCCAAAGTGGATAATTTCTCACTTATCCACATTATACTACATCTGCCATGTATTTGCCCACTCTCAACTTGAAGCCTCTTAACATCCTCCTCACGACTCACTTTCCCACCTAGTTTTGTTGTCAGCAAACTTGGAAATATTACATTTGACTCCCTCATCCAAATCATTGATGTATATTGTGAATAGCTGGGCTCAAGCATCGAACCCTGCAGCACCCTACTAGTTGCCATCTGCCATTCCGAAAAAGGCCCATTTATCCCTATTCCGTTTCCTGTCTGCTAAGCAATTCTCAATCCATGCCAATATATTTCCCCCGATCCCACATTCTTTGATTTTGCACACTAACCTTTTATGTGGTACTTCATCAAAAGCTTTCTGAAAATCTAAATACACCACATCCACTGGTTCTCCCTGATCCATTCTGCTTGTTAGGCCCTCAAAAAAATACTGTAGTAGGTTTGTTAAACATGATTTTCCTTCAATAAATCCATGTTGATTTTGTCTAATACCATTGACATTTCCTAAGTGTCCTGTTATTACATCCTTTATAGGACCGTAAGACGTAGGAGCAGAAGTAGGCCATTTGGCCCATCAAGTCTGTTCCACCGTTCAATGAGATCATGGCCATCTGATAATCCTCAACTTCACTTTCCTGCCTTTTCCCCATAACCCTTGATTCCCTTACTGATTAAAAATCTGTTTATCTCAGCCTTGAATATAATTAATGACCCAGCCTCTACAGCCCTCTGTGGTAAAGAATTTCATAGATTGACTACCATCTGAGAGAAGAAATTCCTCCTCATCTTTGTTTAAAGTGAGCGCTCTCTTACTCTGAGATTATGCCCTCTGGTCCGAGACTCTCCCACAAGGGGGAAACAATCTCTCAGCATCTACCCTGTCAAGCCCCCTAAGAATCTTATATGTTTCAGTAAGATTGCCTCTCATTCTCCTAAACTCCAATTGAGTACAGACCCAACCTACTCTATGGCTTCTCATAAATAAATCCCTCCATCCCCAGGATCAACCTAGTGAACCTTCTCCAGACTGCCTCCAATGCCAGTATATCTTCCCTTAGATAAAGGGACCAAAACTGTTCACAGTATTCTAGGTGTGGTCTAACTAGTGCCTTGTATAGTTTTAGCAAAACTTGCCTATGTTTATACTCCATTCCCTTTGAAATAAAAGACAACATTCAATTTGCTTTCCTTATTACCTGCTGAACTTGTATGTGAGCTTTTGGTGATTCATGCATGAGGACTTGCAAATCCCTCTGTGCTGAAGCTTTCTGCAGTCTTTCTCCATTTTTAATAATATTCAGTTCTTCTATTCTTCTTGCCAAAGTGCATAACCTCACATTTTCCCACATTATATTCCATCTGCCAAGTTTTTGCCCAATCACTTAACCTGTCTGTATCCCTTTGTAGACTCTGTCATCCTAACCACTTGCCTTCCCACCTATATTTGTGTGATCTGCAAACTTGGTGATAGTACATTCACTTCCCGCATCTAAGTCATTAATATACATTGTAAATAATTGTGGCCCTAGCACTGATCCCTGTGACACTCCACTAGTTACAGGTTGCCATCCTAAAAATCGTTTCTTGCTATTGTACTTATTCCATCTCATACTAACAAAGGTACCCCACCACCCTTTATTTCCTGCCTGTCCTTTTGAAAAGTCGCATATCCCTGAATATTTAGTTCCCAGCTTTGATCTCCTTGTAACCATGTCTCCGTAATGGCTATAAGATCATACCCATGCACCCCTATTTGTGCCATTAATTCATTTATTTTGTTCCAAATACTACATGCATTTCGGTAAAGAGCCATTAATTTTGCCTTTTTACCATTTTTCCCCCCCTTTGACCTTATTTGTTGCTTTTCTTTTGTTTGTACATTCTGTCCCTTCCTGTCACACTTTGGGTATCATTACCTAAACAGCTGCCCTGCAATGTTGCCATATCCTTTTGCTTTGTAAGCCTACATATCCCCTCTCCAGAACCCTCACCCCGCTATTTGGTTTAAAGCCCTCTCTACAGCTCTAGTTATTTGATTTGCCAGGTCACTGGTCCCAGCATGGTTCAAGTGAAGCCTGTCCCACCAGAACAGCTCCCTTCCACTCCAGTACTAGTGCCAGTGCCCCATGAACTGAAACCCATTCCTCCCACACCAATCTTTGAGCCATTTGAGCATTTAACTCCTTGACTTTATTTATCCTATGCCAGTGTGCCCGTGGCTCAGGTAGTAATCCTGAGATTATTACCTTGGAGGTTCTGCTTTTTAATTTGGCTCCTAACTGTTCAAATTCTTTCAGCAGAACCTCATTTCTAGTCCCATCAATGCCGTTGGTAGCAACGTGGATGACGACAACTGGATCCCTCCCCTCCCACTCCAAGTTCCTCTCTAGCGTAGAGATGTCCTTGACCCTGGGCACTTGGCAGGTAACACAACCATTGGGACTCACGCTCACAGCTGCAAAGAACAGTATCCCCCTAATTATACTGTTGCCTACCACTACTACGTTCCTGTTTGCCCCCCCCCCCCCCCCCCCCGCCATTTGAATGTCTCCCTCTACCACAGTGCTGTGTTCGGTCCACTCAACTTCCCTGCAGTCCCCGCTCTCGTGCACACAGCTTGCAATAACCTCATAACCGTTGGACAGTTGCAGCGGCCGAGGCTCCTCAAATGAACCATACCTGGTTCACCTGCAGTCACATCCTCCTGATCACAGGCCAAATTTGATTTACCTAATCTGAGCGTTATGACTGCCTTCTGGAGCAAAGTATCCAGGTAACTTTTCCCCTCCCTGATGTGGATGCAATTCAGACTCCAGCTCCTCAATTCTGATCCGAAGTTCCTCAAGCTGTAAACACTTTCTACAGATGTGTTTGCACTGGATCACCTTGATATCCAGTAGCATCCACATGCTGCAGCAGCAACACATCACCCGTCCTGCCATTGCTATAATATTTAATTTAATTTATTAATTAATTACTCTAGTATCCCTGCTCTTTACATTTTATTTTAATTACTTTTTTACATCAGTATCGGTCCTATTCTTAATGAACTATTTTTAAGAAAGAAAAACATACTAGAGACCCAAACACAAATTAAAGGCTTTACTTTAAAGCTGAGAAACACTCACCAGTCCTAAAGCTGAGAAATACTCACCAATCCTACTCATCAATCAGCTGCTCTCCGCGCTCTTTTCCCCCTCATGCTCTTTAATGGTCTCTCCCCTCTCCGCACTCTTTAATGGTTTGTCGTCACCCTCTCTCCATGCTCTTTAATGGTATTTCCTCTCTCTCTCTCTCTTGTCTCGCTAATGGTCTTGCAACTCTCTCTGATAGACTCTACCACTTTCCCTACCACTGATGTTAGGCTAACCGGCCTGTAATGTTGGAACTGAAAGACTATTAACTTCAGTTGCATCAGGGCATTGAGATAGCTTGTTATCATTCATTGGCAAGTTGAAGAAGGAAATGTGCTGACAACCAAGGATTGCAGGCAGAGCAAGCATCTTTTGGCCAATAAAACTGTGGTGCCCCAGGCAATCCAGAAGACTTTGTTATTTTTGCACTTAATGGTACTTTTAGAAAGAGAAGTAACTCAACTGCTCATAGGATGTTTTCATTAAATACAGTTTCTCAGTTAATGGTTTATAAAGGGTGTCCAAACTATTGCAAGAAATAGAATATTAAAAGTTCAGGAGATGGGTTCAGGTACTTTAGTAGTTTGGATAGACTGCCTAATGAGGGTGTGGTGTACTTGTAAACTCAACAGTGCAGCAATAAAATGAAAAATGTTCCCCTTAAACATGATGCATTTTTGAACTTAATTATTCCTTGCTTATAATTTACCTAATAGTCACTCAAAATTCTTTTGTTGAAAGAAGTTTTGATATACTGCATACCAAAAAGTTTTAATATGTTGCCTCTCAAAATGACCATCAGGTTTCCTTTTTTTCAAACTGTAGCTAGCCTCATGTGAACAAGGTGATTGAGAGATAATGTTTTTTTGAGATTAAGAATTCACCTGGTGAAGAAGGAAGGAGCATGTTCAGCATGCACTCAGTTCTTTTGCCAACACACAATTTGTGGGAGTTAAAGGTCATGCAGCCTATCCCATAAGTTTTTTTTTTGACACGCTTGGTGTTTTGTAAAATTTCCATGCTTCTCCTAGCTAGATTTCATTCTGTCAGCAGTTCCAATATGTGTAGGTTATGTGACTCAATTGTTCAAATAATTTTTTTGAATGTTAACTGAGTGAATATGAATAATAAAACAAAATAAGAAATAAGACTAAGTCGACAATGTATTTCTAGTCAATGTTGTGATCTGTGGAATTGGCATACATTACAATACCAATGGAGAGCCGGGTATTCCCCACCATCCGTTGTGTCCTAATCTTGTACAAGTAGGCCATGAACAGAGATCCGGTGTCTCTCTTTGGAAGGGGATTGGGAAAGGAGGAGAATTGGAGGGTATGTGATCATACTTAGCCTCCAGCAGGCAGTATTGACTTCAATGAAAAGAAAAATCAGGTGGGACATTTTAGAGGCAGCCAATCTGTTACTGCCAGTTTTCCATCACCTTCGAAAGTATGATTGCTTGAGATGAAATTCAATTCCCCTGTAATCCAATAGAAGAAGAATATGTGAATTAACTGATAGCTGGAAATCATCAAAGTTAGTCCCTTAAGACAAGCAGTGATTATCGTTTGAAAACTTTTAAGGACAAAGCAAATCCTTAATTTTACTGCATAAAAGCAAAATACGCTGGAAATCTGAAATGAAAACAGGAAATGCTGGAAAAACTCAGCAGGTTTGACAGCATCTGTGGAGAGAGAAGCAGGGTTAACGCTTCGAGTCTGTATAACCCTTATTCTGCTATTAACACATTCTGCTTTCTTACCTTTATGCCATTATCAGCACCACCTAAAGAGAGAATTTTTTTTAAAAAGCTCCAAAGGGTCATACAGACTCAAAAGGTTAACTATGTTTCTCCCTCCATAAATGCTGTCAGACTTGCTGAGTTTTTACAGCATTTTCTGTTTCCATTCCTTATTTTACTACATATTTGCTGATTTATCAAAATCTGTATTAATTGGTATAAAATGGTTCAAACTGCTTTTATTTACTTACAGAATATGGACTTTGCTGGCAAAGCCAGCATTTATTGCCCATCCCCAATTGCCCTTGAGAATGTGGTGGCGAGTTGCCTTTTTGAACCACTGCCGACGGGGTGCCAAAGGCATGGTGATGTTAGGTAGGGTGGTTCTGGATTTTCATGCAGCAAGGAAGAAATATTTGCACAATAAGGGTCCTACCCAAGAAACAACTGTATCTGATATTTGTGCACTTGTAAAATCATTTAGCACATTAGGTCCATTTCACCCATGGTACCTGTGCCAGGTCTGGAAAGAAAAAGCTGTGAGGGTTGGGGTAGTGAGTGCCTGGACTAATCATGTTTAATTGAAGAGTCTAGAAAAACAAAATATTTGCATCTAACACTCCATTACTGGTAAAATTATAAATTATTTATTGGAATCAGTATGTGCTTTTATGTTGAGAAGTTGTGTGTTTTATTTGTTTGGAACAGGCAAGTAATCCAGAAAGCATAAATAATGTTGCTGTTGGATGCTGGGGAACAGTCCTGAAGTGGAAATCCATGACTTCCAAATTTATTTTGTTCTTCACCTGCATGCTGTCATTGAACCCTTGGAGGATTAATAGGAAGGAGAACTTCATTAAGCTGGGACTGTTAACTTGCAGCTATATAACATTTCAGACCTTACATGGTGGCGAAAAATAGAAAAAAGTATAAATTTTAAAATGAATAGAAGGATGGGAGGGATGGCTAAGGATGATTAAAACTTTGGTTGAAAATTTGATAGAAGCTTTTCAGGGAGAGACAAGTCTAGAGTTATAGTGCTTTAGGAAGGAAATTCCACTGAAATTGGCCAAGATATAGAAATGTATTATATCTTACAGCACAGAAGGAGGCAATTCCAGCCCATCTTGTCTCCTGCCTAATCTCACCTTCCAGCTCTTGGTCCATAGCCCTGTAGGTTACAAGACCTCGTGCATATCCAAGTGCTTTCAAATGCAATGAGGGTTTTTGCCTCTACTCTTCCAGGCAGTTCGTTCCAGAACCCCACCTTCTGAGTGAAAAGAAATTGCTCCTCAACTTCCCTATAATCCTTCTACCAATTCCTTTAAATCTATGGCCTCTGGTTATTGACCTCATTGCCTATGGAAATAGTGGATAGGAGAGACCTATCCAGACCTTGAATTTTATATGCTTCAATTAAATCTCCCCTGAGCCTCTGTTTCAAAGAAAATAGCCCTGTCTATCCAATCTTTCCTTTGCTAAAACTTGCCATCCCTGGCAGCTTTCTCATAAATCTCCTTTGTATCCTCTCAAGTGTGATCTCATCCTTTCTGTACTGCAGTAACCAGAATTGTATGCACTACCACAGCTGCGGTCAAACTCTTTTGTTTTATACAGTTGGAGCATACGTCCCTGCTCCTATATTCTTGGATCCGGCCAATAAAGGAAAGTATCCCATATATCTTTTGAACCACCCTGCCTACCAATCCTTACACCTTAAGGGACCTGGGGACTTGCACTCCAAGGTCCCTGTCTTCCTCTGCACTTCTCAGAATTCTGCCTTTTAATGTGTATTCCCTTGCCTTGTTTATCTCTCCAAATGCATTACCTCATACTTCTCCAGATTGAATCCCTTTTGGTACTTTTATGCCTACCTGACCACTCCATTGACACCTTGTAGTCTACAGCTGCCTTCCTCAGTTACCACACCCAATTTTAGCATCATCTGTAAACTTCTTAATCATGCTCCCTACATTTAATTGTAAATAAATGATAGATACCACGAACAGCAAAGGACCAGTACTGAGCCCTGTGGAGCCCCATTGAAAACAGTCCTTCAGTCACAGAAACACTATTGACCATTTGCATTTGTTTCCTGGCACTGAGCCAATTTTGGACCCAACTTACCACTTTCCTCTGGATCACACATGCTTTCAAATTTTTGATCAGTCTGCCATATGGGACCTTATCAAAAAACTTTGCTAAAATCCATGTAGAATACATCAAACATGCTACTCTCATCAACACATCAAAAAATTCAATCAAGTTAGTCAGCCATGATCTTTCTTCAAAAAATCCTTGCTGACTGTTCTTAATTAATCCTTACCTTTCTATATTACTATTTATACCACTGCTACTACTTTCAACTTCTCCCATTTAACTTGGGGTCGCCACAATGTTGAATGATCATCATTCTCCATCTCTTCCTGAAAGTCATCCATTTTTCTTCTAATCTGACTGTGTCTAAGTCTCTCACCACCACATCCTTCAGTTTGGTTTTGGGCCTTCCTCTTCTCCTTCCTGGCAATCCCATCTCCATCAATGCCTCACCACATTTCCCCTCTCTCTGCAACAGATGCTCATACCACTTCAGTCTCTTGGCTACTTTGTTCGATGCTCCCACAATCTTTACAGATAGTATAAATCATCATATCACAGATTTTTTTTTTCAATAACTTGCCCTCTTCTGAGGTTAGGCTGACTGGCCTGTAATTACTCAGGCTACCCTTTTTTTAAACAATGGTAAATTAGCAGTTCACAATTCCTGGCACCATGCCTGTAGCCAGAGAGGATAGAAAAATGGTCCGAGCTTCATCCCTTCCTTCCCTTAACCTAGGATATATTTCATGCAGGCTTCATGATTTATCCACTTTTAAGGATGTTAAACATCTTAATATTTCCTTCCTCATTGTTTATCCCATCCAATATTTCACACTCCTTAACTACAATGCCTGCTTCTTATGAGGTATTCATCACAAACCATGCCCACCTGTTAGACCTCCACACGTAATTTACCTTTTTGGCCTCTAATCAGCTATATTCTTTTCTTAGTTATCCTCTTGCTGTTTATATTTATCTATTTTTAAAACATCTTTTGAGTTTTCCTTGATTTTACTTGTCAATACTATTTTCATGTCCCCTCTTTGCTTTCCTAATTTCCTTTTTAATTTCACCCCTGCACTTTTATACTCCTTGAGCATTTTTGCATTATCCTGCTCAAGTATGCTGTTTGACGTCCAAGGGTGTCTAGATTTCAGGAGTCCCATCCTTGTTCTTTGTGGGAGCATATGTGCACGGATCCCTCACTATCTCCTCCTTGAATGCCTCCCACTGCCATGACACTGGTTTATCTTCAAGTAGCTGTTTCCAGTCCACTTTGGCCAAGTCACATTTCAGCTTTGTAAAATTGCCCTTTCCCCAGTTTAAAACTTTTCCTCTCATTCTGTCTTTGGCCTGTTCCATATTTACTCTAATTCTAACTGAATTATGATCACTACCACTAAGATACTTTCATACTGACACCCCTTCCCAGCTTCACTCCCTAAACTAAATTCAGAACTACCCCTTCTCTTGTTGGGTTTGCTATGTACTGGCTTAAACAGAAGTTCTCCTGAAGGCATTTTAAGAATTTTTTACTCTCTATACCTTTTGCAATGAATTTATCCCAGTTAATAAGTTAGGTGAAATCCCCAACTATTTCTGCCCTACAGTTTCTCTGCCATTTGCCTACATATTTGTTCTTCCAGCTCTGTTTGGGGGTCTATAGTACACTCCTGGCAGTATGATTGCTCCTTTTCTGTTCCCTTGTTTATTATTGCCCTCCCAACCCCACCTGAAAAAAATAAAAACAAAAAACTGCGGATGCTGGAAATCCAAAACAAAAACAGAATTACCTGGAAAAACTCAGCAGGTCTGGCAGCATTGGCGGAAAAGAAAAGAGTTGATGTTTCGAGTCCTCATGACCCTTCGACAGAACTAGGTGAATCCCAGGGAGGGTTGAAATATAAGCTGGTTTGGAGGAGGGAGGTCAAGGCCTAAAGTTGTTGAATTCAATATTCAGTCCGGAAGTCTGTAAGGTGCCTAGTCGGAAGATGAGGTGTTGTTCCTCCAGTTTGCGTTGGGCTTCACTGGAACAATGCAGCAAGCCAAGGACAGACATGTGGGCAAGAGAGCAGGGTGGAGTGTTGAAATGGCAAGCGACAGGGAGGTTTGGGTCATTCTTGCGGACAGACCGCAGGTGTTCTGCAAAGCGGTCGCCCAGTTTACGTTTGGTCTCTCCAATGTAGAGGAGACCGCATTGGGAGCAACGAATGCAGTAGACTAAGTTGGGGGAAATGCAAGTGAAATGTTGCTTCACTTGAAAGGAGTGTTTGGGCCCTTGGACGGTGAGGAGAGAGGAAGTGAAGGGGCAGGTGTTACATCTTTTGCGTGGGCATGGGGTGGTGCCATAGGTGGGGGTTGAGGAGTAGGGGGTGATGGAGGAGTGGACCAGGGTGTCCCGAGGGAACGATCCCTACGGAATGCCGACAGTGGGGGTGAAGGGAAGATGTGTTTGGTAGTGGCATCATGCTAGAGTTGGCGGAAATAGCGGAGGATGATCCTTTGAATGCGGAGGCTGGTGGGGTGATAAGTGAGGACAAGGGGGACCCTATCATGTTTCTGGGAGGGAGGAGAAGGCGTGAGGGCGGATGCGCGGGAGATGGGCCGGACACGGTTGAGGGCCCTGTCAACGACCGTGGGTGGAAAACCTCGGTTAAGGAAGAAGGAGTGCATGTCAGAGGAACTGTTTTTGAAGGTAGCATCATCGGAACAGATGCGACGGAGGCGAAGGAACTGAGAGAATGGGACCCTAACCCTAACCAAACCCTGTCGTTAGGAATGTTTAGCTGCCAGTCCTGCCCTCTTTAAGTCACATTTCAGTAATAGCTATGATATCATACTTCAAGCTGTCTAAAAAGTTCCCTCAGCACACCTGCTTTATTCACTAAAACTCCTTGCATTGAAGTATATACCTCTAATTGATGAACAATTCCTTTTCTGTCTGTTTTCTAGCTTTAGTTTCCTCACCCTTCCATACTTACTTACTAATTTTCTGCCATCTATTTCCAACTTGCTTCTCCCCCTTCTGAATCTACATTGAGTTTCCAATCTTCCGCCAAATTTGTTTAAACCTTCCCCAGTAGTACTAGCAAACCTGCCCACCATGACCCTGTGAGGTGCAACCCATCCAGTTTATACAGATCACCCCTCCCCAAAAGTAGTTTCAGTGCCCCAGGAATCTAAAGTACTCCATCCTGCACCACTTCTCCAGCCACACATTCAGCTGCACTATCCTTCCACTTCTCTACTCACTGGCCTGTAGCACTGGGAATAATTTGGAGATTACCTTTTGTGATACTTTTAATTTCTTTCCTAACTGCCTGAAATCTGCATGCAGGATGTTGGTACTAATATGGACCATGACCTCTTGCTGTTCGCCCAAGATGATCTACAGTGGCTCAGTGACATCCTTGATCATGACACCAGGAAAGCAACAAATTATCTGTGGCTGCAGAAATGCTTATGGCACAGAAACAGGCTGTTTGGTCCAACCAGTCCATGCCCGTGTTTATGTTCTACATAAGCCTTCTCCAGTCTTTCTTAATCTAACTCTATCTAGTCCCATCTCCTTCATGCTTGTCTAGCCTTCCCTTAAATGCATCTATGGTATTCACTTCAACCACTCTCAATGATAGCGAGTTCTACATTCTTTCGATAATGAAGTTTTATCTAAATTCCCTATTGGATTTCTCGGTGGCTAACTTGTATTGATGGTCTCGAATTATGCCCTTTTCCACAAGGTGCAACATTCTCTCTGTCTCTGCTCTATCAAATTCTTTCATAATTTTAAGACCTCTATTCAGTCTTTTTTTTTTCTGGAGAAAAGAAACCCAGCCTGTTCATCCTTTTCTCATATGAATACCCTCGCATTTCTGGTATCATTCTTGTTAATCTCTGTCTTTTTTTATATGTTGACCAGAACTGCATGTAGTACGAAGTGTTTTCTAGCCAAGGTTCAATATAACTTCCTCACTTTCGATTCTATCTCTCTAGAAATGAAGGCTGGTATTTTCCGGTCCTGTTGTGGCGGTACCCACTGTGGGGGATGTGGGTGGCCAGCCAAAAGTCCATTGACTTGTGGCAGGATCAGAAGATCCCAGTGGTGGGTGGGGCCAAAGCCTAGTGCTTGGTTTGATTTTCTTATGACCTTGCTAACCTGTGCTAACATTTTTATAATGTTTGATATAGTTGTACTCGAAGATCCCTTTGTCCCTCTACCCCACCTAGATTCGCAAGCCTTGGATCTTAGATCCATATCTCAATACTTGCCCTCCATCACAATCTTAGTTCCTGAAGGTTCTGCTACTCTTTCCTCTCTGCACTGGTTGAGTCATCGTGTCACACGTTCAGCTTCTGGCTATGTTTGTGTTGCTTCTGCTCCTTCTTGCTTTGGGTCTGCTGTACTCTGCATTAGTTATCCCACAGCTCTCTCCTCCTGGCCTCCAGCTGCTCTGCCACCGCATTATTTATTTCATTCAGCTCTGGCTCCTTCTGTTCTCAGCCTGCTTTGCTGCCATGCTATTTATTTTGCTCAGCTGACACTCCTCCTTGTCTCGAGCTTGTTCTGCCCCTTCACCTTGATTATATATCCCACTCTAGTCTTGCACAGCTCTTGCCCCTTCTGGTCTGAGACTTGCTCTGCTGTGATGCTATTTATCTCGATTAACTCTTTGTTCCTCTGGTCTTTGCCACAATGCAGGGCAGTTCCAGGGATGAAGGATTTGAGTCACGGGGTTAGGTTGGAGAAGCTGGGGTTGTTCTCCTTGGAGCAAAGGAGATTGAGGGGAAATTTGATAGAGGTGTACAAGATTATTGCAGGTTTAGATAAAGTAGGCAAAGGAAAATGAATCCCCTTAACTGCTGGTGCATGGACTAATGGGCTAAGGCACACAGATTTAACTTTGAGTACATAATACAGGGGATATGTGAAGTATGACATTTTTATGCAGCAAGTGGCAATGACCAGGAACTTGCTGCTTATGAGGATGGTGGAATTGAAAATGATCAATGATTTCAAAAGGAAATCGGTTAGGCATATAGGGACATAGGACTTAAGAGTAGGAGTAGGCCTTAGTAGGCTCTTCGAGCCTGCTCCACTATTCAATAAGATCATAGCTGCTCTGGTTGTGGACTCAACTCCACCTTACTGTCTCCCCACCCCCCCCCCCCCCCCCCCCCCCCCCCCACCCATAACCCCTGACTCCCCTGTCCATCAAAAATCTATCTAATTCAGCCTTGAATAAATGCAATGATCCAGCCTCCACTGCTTTCAAGTGAAGAGAATTCCACATACTAATGGTCTTCTGAGGCGGCGGGGGAGGGGGATTCCCCTTTCATCCATCTTACAAGGGAGACCACTTAGTCTTAAACTATATCACCTAGTTCTAATCTTCCCCACAAGAGGAAACATCCTCCTGGTATTCACCCTATCAAGTCCCCTCAGGAATAAGATAACCCCTCATTCTGCTATACTTGAAGCAAATAAACTTGCTACACTTGAGGCAAATAAACTTGCAAGAGCTAGAGTGACGTAATGGAACTGACTGGATTGCTCTGCAGAGAGCTGGCCTGGGCTCAATTGGCCAAATTGGCCTCTTGTGTCGTTATGACTCTAAAAGGTGGGAGAGACACATAGGAGACCAGAATCCGAAGGCAACAATGCAGGTTGAGATGTAAATCGGGAAAAGAGTGGAGAGCAAAACTGTGTAGTGTTTGAAGACGAGTTTGAGGATTTAAAGTTTAACATTTAATGGGCCAGGGATCTAGTTTAGACTAATGGAAATGAATGGTGGGTGTTGGATAGAATACAAGAAAAGAAAGAACATGCATTTCTGCAGCACCTTTCACAACCTCAGGGCCTCCCAAAGTGCTTTAACAGCCAATGAAGCACTTGAAACGTAGTCACTGTTCTAATGTGGGAAACATGACAGCAAGTTTGCCTGCAGCAGTGCACCACAAACATATATTGAACAGATGATCTGTTTTAATGTTATTTGAGGGGTAACTGATGGCCAGGACACCAGGGAGAAACTCCCCTTCTGTTTTTTAAAATAGTGCATCAGCTCTTTTACGCCCTCCTAAGAGAGCAGACGAAGTCTTAGTTTAACATCTCAACCAAAAGATGGCTACTCCCACAGTTCTGCACTCCCTCAGTTTAATCTGTTTGAAGTCTTATGTTTTGTTTTGAGATTGTTTGTGTAACTGAGCATGGAACATAACATTGTCTTAATCAGCGCATGTGTATTATGATGTGATTGCTGTCTCGTTTCATATTCTCTTGAATAACTTTCAGTGGCATTGGACAATGTCCTATCTCAGAAAACATACAAATTAAGAGCAGGAGTAGGCCATTCGACCCCTTGAGCCCTCTCTGCCATTTGATAAGATCGTGGCTGATCTGATTATGGCTTCAACTCCTCTTTCCTGTCTACCCCCAACTCTTGGATTCTTGACTAACAAGGGAGTCAACCTAAGTCTGCTTAAAAATATTCAATGACCCTTCCTCCACCACTCTTTGGGTAGGACAATTCCATTGACTCATGACCCTCTGAAAAATTCTCCTAATCTGCCTTAAATGGGAGACAAAAACAGAATTACCTGGAAAAACTCAGCAGGTCTGGCAGCATCAGCGGAGAAGAGCAAATTTGACTTTTTGAGTCCTCATGACCCTTCAACAGAACTGAGTAAAATTAGGAGAGGGGTGAAATATAAACTGGTTTAAGGGGGGGGGGGGGGAGAAGTTGGGGGGTGGGGTTGTAGGGACAAGCGGGGGGGGTGGGGTTGGAGGGGGAGGTGCGTTGAAGGGAAGATGTGTTTGGTGGTGGTATCATGCTTGGAGTTTCTGCTTGCCATTTTAATACTCCACCCTGCTCTCTTGCCCACATGTCTGTTCTTGGCTTGCTGCATTGTTCCAGTGAAGCTCAACGCAAACTGGAGGAACAGCACCTCATCTTCCGACTAGGCACTTTACAGCCTTCCAGACTGAATATTGAGTTCAACAACTTTAGATCTTGAACTCCATCCTCCATCCCCACCCCCTCTCCGTTTCTTCCCCCTCCCTTTTGTTTTTTCCAATAATTTACATAGATTTTTCTTTTCCCACCTATTTCCATTATTTTTAAATCTATACCTCTTATTCCCTTTTAGTCATATTTCACCCCACCCCTACTAGAGCTGTATCTTGTGTGTCCTGCCATCCATTCTTAATTAGCAGATTCTCTTAGATAATATCACCACCTTCAACACCTCTTTGTTCTTTTGTCTGTGACATCTTTTGATTATCTGCTCCTCTCACTGCTTGCTTGTCCCTACAACCCCCACCCCCCACTTCTCCTCCCCCCCCCTTAAACCAGTTTATATTTTACCCCTCTCCTAATTTTACTCAGTTCTGTTGAAGGGTCATGAGGACTCGAAACGTCAACTTTGCTCTTCTCTGCCGATGCTGCCAGACCTGCTGAGTTTTTCCAGGTAATTCTGTTTTTGTTCTGGATTTCCAGCATTCGCAGTTTTTTGTTTTTATCTTAAATGGGAGACCCCTTATTTTTAAACTGTCCCTATTTCTAGTCTCTCCCACAAGGGGAAACATCCTTCCAGTATCTACCCTGCCAAGTCTCCCACACTTTTTTGTGTTAAATGTTAACTTTTTGAAGAGTATCTGTGCCAATAGGAGGTGACAATATATGCACAGATGTCTTGAAGTGGAATAGGTTTATAGCTCCAGGTTCAGCCCCACTCCAATACTTGTTGGCCACAGAAGGTTGTTTATGACATGTCTCAACGAGCTGATAATTAGCCCAGGAATTCTTCCACCACCTCCCCACTATTCCCCAAAGAGGAAAAGGTGTGTGATGATCTACTTAAAAAAAGAACAAATTTTGTTGAATGCACAGCCCTTCTTTTCCTCTACATTCCTTCCTCCCCCTCAGTTTTTTTTGTTTTGTTACAGCTATACTTGTGTAGATTGCCCACATTTCACTGATGTGCAAATAATTTGACATACTTGTGCATTACTTGAGACCAAGAATGGGAACAAGAGGTGGGCTTTCTGTGTAGCCTGCCAAGTGGGATTGGTGTAATCAAAAAAAATGAACATAAAATAATTACCAATATAAGGTGAAGAACTGCAGCTACAAATTGGAGAGCACTTTTGAGGTTGTGTAGTTAAATTGGGTTTGAAGAGCAATTGCACATCATTAGTAGTTACATCCAACTAGAATGTGTGCAGTGTCTCTGGATGGATATTATTAATTGTGCACTTCAGCTTTTAAAATATACTGATAACATTATTTTGAATCGTTATTTCAGTCTACACTAAATTAGAAACGCTGTTAGATTAAATGGGGGGTGAAGGGGACTGAATTTAAATTATAAATACGGAAAACCTGATAAAGAAGATGGTGTAGACATGCTTTTTTAAAAGTAGAAGACAATTTCAATAATTTCTATAAATTATAAATCTGTTAAATTAGAAATGCTGTTTGAGAACCGGAACAGCAAGTTTTCTTTGTATGTTTCTCCAGTTGACAGATCTGGTCCAAAAGAGCTGCTGTGGTTTAAAAACAGAAATATGCTCAGTACAGCAATCAAAGGGTTAAAATGAAACTCACTGTTGTGAGAGTGATTTTGGTGAGCTGTGATTGATCGAAGCCTTGATGAAGGAGGATGCTCATCGGCCCTCAACCAATAAAAGATTTTTATTAATGTTCCTTCTTTGCCCAGCAGCCCTGGTTCCCGCAGTGCGTGTATTAGCTGTAGGTAAAAGGGCTTATAACCGCTGCTGCTGCTATAGAGGCGGAGTGGGTTGCTGGAGGGAGGGAGAGAGTGAGTTCATGCTGTCTGCAGTCTAGCAGGCTCCGTGAGGCACATGGCACTTTGTACGGAACTAGTGAAGTAAAACAGCAAAGAATAGAAAGGGTCATTTGAGATGCAGGACGCATTTTCTGTTAAAGCTACGGAAACTTGGAGCGTCATTGATATGCTAATGAAGGTTTATTGATGAGAGAACTCGGTGCTGCAAAAGAGAGGTGCGCCAGTCAGGCGATTTACATCTCTGGAATGTGCGGATGTTATTCACATTGTCGACTCGTCAGAAGGCTGTGAAATTTATCATTCGCAATGGCTGCGAGCAGGTTAATGCAGGAGGTGAGGGGCTCTTGTGAGAAAAAAATGAATCGATGAGAACATGCTTTCCGTCTAAACAATCCCTTTTCTTGAAACAAAAATTGTCGAAAGAGAACCTTGGTTCAAAGAGGAAGATGTTGGAGATGAAATTGGATTACTGTTTCAGATGTGTATTTAAAAGCTGCTGGTAACATGAAATGCATTGATCTGTCATGTTTAAAGCTGCATTTCTATTTAAAACATTTGAGGGCAATGTTAATTCAAAAATAAATGCATAGATTCATTGTTCTACAAGCGGGCAAGATGGGTTGTTTGCATGATAGAAAGAAAATTGTTAATTGTGCACAATTGGTTTGTAATTATTAGCACATTAGTTACTGAATAGCATGCATCTCCTTGATCTGAGAAGTACAATTTATTTTCAGCTGTCAAAATTAAACGTTATACCTTTCTTTAGGAGTGGGGAGGAACAGTAGTAACAGTGAGTTTTCGGTAGCAGAATATTTTGAACCCATCATTCTACTAAGGTCCTACGTGTTGATTTGACATTCAGTCACTAGTTCTGATCAAATCAATTACAGAATACATTTATTTAACATTCAATGTTTTTAGTTCCTGGTTGGTATTATCCACACACTGTTTTGATCCTCAAGATTTTTGAATCATCAAATTCTGCAATTCTACCTCAACAACAAATGTGTTTCTGTATAAATGCAATTCTACCTCAACAAAAAAATCAATGTTTCCTCTATAAATCTAGGTTACGTTGTGTAACTATGGTATTTTAATTAATTGCCACCTCCCCAACTCCGCGTTTGTAGTACTGTGTGCCGCATGTTTCTTTTCTGGCCAAAAAAACAAGGCACTCTGATGTCAGGAAGTACATTAACTGCTGTCACATTGAGTGAGATGAGCAATTCAGTGTGGAATTGCAAGTACAAATTTATGGCTGTTGCCACTATGTCTGAAATGTACAGGAATCTAATGGTTTTACTAGTGTCTTGAAATAACATCAAATGCTGGAAGTGCACAACATCAAATAAAAACATGTGCAGGCTGGCAGAGCGGTGGCCCTTTGCCATAACTGCAAAGGGAAATCCACTGTAGTCTCAAGCTCAATGCACCCCCATGCATTGAAGCTCCAATAGCCAAGGTGCCATGTAATTAGTGTAAATATTTGTACCTGTGACCTGATCTCAGGTAAGCCTTTGTTGAGTGTTAATGCTGAGCAGAGGACGTGACTCCCCGTAAGGAAGGAGAAAGAAAAACCATCAGCTGCCAGAAATGGCTCACTTATTTCAGAGCAGCATTAGTAGAGGACCAGAGCTGGTTGCCAGCCTGACACCTTAGACAGCAGACATCACAGGAAAAAGTAGCATTCTTGCTCAAGTTTCACTTGCCTTGTATAAATACTGATGAAAATTTATAGAGCAATTAATTTTCAGTAATTTCTCTCCCCCCCCCCCCCGCCTTAAAGGCAAAAAATTGTACTTATCTGGTGACCAACTGTAGATAACTCAAACTTAATATCAATTATGTTACAATTGTTAATCCTGCATTGAGGATTCTATCTCACATTTGACTGTTCGGATGATCCTGGCCATCAATCCTTTTGGGGCTCAAGTGGCCTTTTATAAATTGCTGAACTTTTCTCAAGTTTGACTTGATCATCATTAACATTTTGATTGTTGTCTTATATATATGTCATTCGTTTTTGTTTTTTAATAACTGAATATTTTGAAGAAGTTTATTAGCTAAAAAGGTTTATTGTCAGAAAATGGATTTGGGGAGGTTGTTAAAGCTCCAGAGGAAATGTAACCTTTACCTTCTGCTGAAAATATTGATTTCACGAACCATACAGGCTCCTCCCTCCCCCACATGCGAAAGAGCTGCTCCACTCATTGAGATTCTTGATAGAGTGGAGAGCTCAGGAAAATGCTTGTGGTCATTGGAGGCTAATCATCTGAGCCCTGTAATTTGCTGCAGGACTTCCTCAAGGAAGCATCCTTTGCACAGCCTCTTCAGTTGCTTCATCAATGACCTTCCCTCCATCTTGATATCAGAGATAGAACTGTTCTCTGGTAGTGTACAGTGCCATTTGCAATTCCTCAGATAATGAAGCAGTTCATGTCCACTTGTTGCAAAGTTTGTGGCATGTAACGTTTGTGCCACAAGTGTCAGGTAATGATCATCTCCAACAAGAGAAGACATAACAATCTCTCCATGACATTTACTCGCATTACCATCACCAAATACCCCACCATCAACATCCTGGCAGTCACCGTTGGCCAGAAACTTTCTCTAAAGCAATCACAAATACTATTTCATCCAGACCAGGTCAGGGGCTGTGTATTCTGCACCAAGTGGCTCACCTCCTGACTTTCTAATACCTCTATCACTTACGAGGCACATCAGAAGTGTGATGAAATGCTGTCCACTTGCCTTGAGTGCTGCAACAATGATCGAGGACAAAGCATTCTGTTTGATCAGCACCAAATCCACTAGCCTAAACACTCACCACTGTGGTACAGTGGCTACAGTGTGTACCATGTAGGAGATGTACTGCAGCAACTTGCAAAGAGTCCCTCAGCAGCACTTCCCAAACCCATATGCTTCACCAAAGAGAAGCTCAAGTGCATCGAAACAGCATTGCCTCCACGTTACATGGATTCTGACTTGGACATATATTGCTATGTCTTCCCTGTTGCTGAGCCAAATTCCCAAAACACCCTCCCTTACAACATTGTTTTTAGCAGATAGATTGCAGTGGTTCAAGAAGAAGGATCACTACCAACTTTTCAGTGCAGTTTAAGGTGGAAAATAAGTGATGAGTTGCCAGTGGTACTCACATCCCCCAAGGATAAATTTTTAAAAATCAGATTTTCATCTCTCTTTCCCCTGCCCCCCACTTTTCCTATCATGAAAGGATTGACTCCTGCTGAGGTAAGGTTCCATGGTGCCAGTTATTGTCAGAAGTACTTGCTCAAATAACCATTCTTTGAGACAAACTGGGCAGAGAATGTAGGTAGGCTGCTTGACGATGCAGCTGTTGCAATCCAGCCAGATTGTAACCTGTAGTTTCATCAGTGATTTTTGAACAGCAATGATGAGCAATCCTGCTACCATTCTGGTTAAGATCAGCAATTTCAGTTGTCATCAGTTCCAGGAAATGGTATTTAATCTTTTTAATTCCTGTTGTGGCTATCTTGTGCAGCAGAATCAATATGTTAATTCATGATTGAGAGGTCCATATTTGTCCTCGTGTCTCATCAATTTTTATAGACTTAATGTAATTATCCATGGTTGGTGCGCTCTAAGTATTGGTGCTGAGAAATATGTGACTATCTTGGACTACATTTATTTAATGCTGGAAGAGCCTTAATTCTATATTCAAACAAACTTTTTTTCATGGAACGTGAGCATTGCTGGCAAGGCCATTATTTACTGCCAATCTCCTTTGAGAAGATGGCTGTGGCTGTCTCTTGAACTGCTGAGTCCATCAGGTGTAGGTTCAACCACAGTACTGAGAATTCCAGGTTTCTAAACCAATGACAGTGAAGGAACTGTGCTATAGTTCCAAATCAGGATGGCGTGGGGCTTGGAAGGGAACATGCAGGTAGTGGTGTTCACATGCGTCTGCTGCCCTTGTCGTTCTAAATGGCAGAGATTGTGGAGTTGGAAGGTGCTATTGAGAAGGTTTGGCAACTTGCTGCAGTGCATCTTGTATATGGTATACATTGCTGCCACTGTGTGCCAGTGTTGGAGGGAGTGAATGTTTAAGGTGATGGATTGGCTGCCCATCAAGCCGGATGCTTTGTCCTGGATGATGTTGAGCTTGAGTTTTGTTGGATCTGCACTTATACAGGCAAGTGGAGAGTATTCTGTCACACGCTTGACTTGTGCCTTGTAGATGGTGGACAGCCTTTGGAAGCCACAGAGTTCCCAGACTCTTGACTTGCTTTTGTAGCCACAGTGTTTATATGGCTGCTGCAGTTGGTCAATGGTAACTATCAGAGTGTTTATGGTGGAGCTTTTGGCAATGGTAATGCTGTTGAATGTCAAGGGGAAATGATTAGATTCTCTCTTGTTGAAGATAGTCTTTGCCTGGCACTTGTGCAGTGTGAATTTACCTATCTCTTAACTACCCAGGCCTGAATGTTGTCCAGGATTTGCTGAATGTGGACATGGACTGCTTCTGCATCTGAGAAGTCATGAATGCTACTGAACACTGTGAGATCATCAGTGTAAATCCCCATGTCTTATGATGAAGGGGAGGTGAGATTATGGAGCAACTTGAAGGGGCTGGGTCTTGGATACTACTTTGAGGAATTCAACATTGTAGTGGTACCATACAACAGGATGGATAGTACCCTCCAGGGATTGCTTGGTAATCACCAATTGGTAAACTACCAATACTGTCATGGACAGATGCATTACAGATGTAATTGCAACATATTGGTGAGGGTGAGGTCAAGGAGGTTTTTCAATCTTGGCTTCCTCACCAACTGTCACAGCTTAGTCTGGCAGGTATGTCTGGTTTGTTCATAGTAATACTACCGAGCCACTCTTGGTGGTTGGCATTGAAGTCCTGCACCCAGATTACGTTTTGTGACCTGATTCCTCTTTTTAGCAGATAGATTGCAGCGGTTCAAGAAGAAGAATCACTACCAACTTTTCAGTGCAATTTAAGGTGGAAAATAAGTGATGAGTTGCCAGTGGTACTCACATCCCCCAAGGATAAATTTTTAAAAATCAGATTTTCATCTCTCTTTCCCCTGCCCCCCCACTTTTCCTATCATGAAAGTATTGACTCCTGCTGAGGTAAGGTTCCATGGTGCCAGTTATTGTCAGAAGTACTTGCTCAAATAACCATTCTTTGAGACAAACTGGACATCCGAACAAGGAGTAGGCCATTTGGCCCCTTGAGCCTGCTCTGCCATTTAATAAGATCATGGCCATTCAGATCGTAGCCTCAAACCTGTATCCTGCTTACCCCCAATAACCTATCCCTTGCTTACCGAGAATCTATCCACCCCTGCCTTAAAAATGTTCATACTCTGTTTCCACTGCCTTTTCAGGAAGAGAGTTCACCTTTAGTCCTGACTTTGTCTACACTGGAATGCTGTTTTGGGCTGCAGTGGAGTGCTTATGTTGCAGTTTGGTGTCAAGTCTTTATTTAATTTAGCAATTAACTAAAAGTTGCTGGTGGGGGATGGAAGAAAGTGAGTTTTAATTCAGCCTTAAAACAAGGCTCACACAGGCTCTGCTTGCAGCTGCAACTAGTTAATTAAATAACTGTCTCAATCAGGTTTCCAGTGGCTAGGTTCAGAGCATATAAAAGTAGCCTACCTTAGAGTGCTGACTTTGCACCGAGTGCTGTTTTGGGCTGCAGTGGAGTGCTTCAGTTGGAGCTTGGTGAGGAGGGAGGAGGCGCTTCTCAGAAAGGAGAGACAGCTTTGGTAAGTAGGACCTGATGAGCAAACTAGAAAAGTGTAATAATAAACAAGTAGCTATATTTGGATTTAACTGAGAAGCGCCAGGAATAAGGGAAATTTACGACCAATATGATAATGTAATATAAATAATCCAAAGCAGAATAAAGTTAATGTAAGGGAAGTAGAGTTAAGACATGGCAGGGCAGCGCAATCGAGTGGAATGCACGTCCTGTAATATGTGCAAACTCATGGACGCTACAGGTGTCTGAGATGACCACATGTGCAGGACATGTTGCCAGCTGCAGAAACTTGAGCTCCGGGCTTCAGAGCTTGAGTGGCAGCTGGAATCACTGTGGCGCATCCATGAGGCTGAGAGCTACATGGATAGCGTGTTCAGAGAGGTGATCGCACTGCAGCTCAAGGGCCTGGAGACACAGAGGGAATGAGTGACCAACAGGCAGTCCAAGAGAAGTAGACAGGTAGTGCAGGAGACCCCTGCAGCCCCACTCACCAATTGGTTTTCTGTTTTGGAAGCTGGGTGTTGGTTCTTCAGAAGAGTGCAGTCAGAGTGGGTTTGTGGCACCACAAGTGGCTTGACTGTGCAGGAGGGGAGGAAGAAGAAAGGAAGACAATAGTGATAGGGGATTCATTGGCCAGGGGAAGACAGGCGTTTCTGTGGCTGTAGACGTGACTCCAGGATGGTATGTTGCCTCCCTGGTGCCAGAGTCAAGGACGTCACGGAGCGGCTGCGGGACATTCTTCTGGGGGAGAGTGAACCGCCAGAGGTCATGGTCCACATTGGTACTAATGACTTAGGTAGGAAGGGGGATGTGGTCCTGCAATCAGAATTTACGGAGGTAGGTAGAAAATTAACAAGCAGGACCTCCAATGTAGTAATCTCTGGATTAATCCTGGTGCCACGTGCCAGTGAGTACAGAAATAGGAGGATAAGGCAGATGAATGTGTGGCTGGAAAGATGGCGCAGGAGGGAGGGCTTTAGATTCCTGGGACCCTGGGACTGGCTCTGGGGAAGATGGCACCTGTACAAGTTGGAACCTGAATAGAAACGGGACTGAGTTCCTTGTGGGGCATTTTGCAAGTGCTGTTGAGGAGGGCTTTAAACTAACTCGGCAGGGGTGTGGGAACCAGGACGGAATATTAGAGAGGAATACCAGGGTGCACGAAATACTGGGAAAGACAGGTAACACTAGAATAGAGAATAGTAAGTTAATAGCCGGAATTGGGGTGAGGGAGAAAGTAACAAAGTCTAAATCAGGGTTACCATTCATTTATGTGAATGCACCGAGTATTGTAAATAAGATCGGGGAGTTACAGGAGCAGATTGCCATGTGGAAATATGATGATGTGCCGCTAGCACAGACCTAGCTCAAGGAAAGGCAAAACTGGCTGTTAAGTATTCCTGGATACAAAGCGTTCAGAAAAATAAGAAAGGAGGAGGGGTGGCGGAATTAGTTAAGGAGAGCATTGCAGTTCTGGTGAAAGAGGATGTCCCAAAGGGTTCAAGGACAGAATCAATTTGACTAGAGCTAAGGAACAAAAAGGGCACATTTACATTGCTCGGTGTAGCCTATAGACTGCCAAACACTGAGGATGCAGATAAACAAATCTGCAGGAAAATTGCAGAGAGATGCAAGCATTATAGAGTAGCTATAATGGGTGACTTTAATTACCCGAATGTAGACTGGGACAGTGATAGTGTAAAGGGCGGAGAGGGGCAAAGTTCTTAGCTTGTGTTCAGAAACATTTTCGACAGCAGTATATGTCCAACCCAATGAGAAAAGACACAGTGTTGGACCTGGTTCTTGGAAATGAGGTGGGCCAAGTAGATCACATTTAGGTAACATTTAGGAGACATTGTATTGTATTGTACATTTTAGGATGATAGAAAATGAAGATAGACAATCCAGAGTAAGAAAAATTAACTGGACGAGAGCCAATTTTGGGGCAAGAACGGAGCTGGCCAGATAGACTGGAACAAAAGATTGGCAGGAAAAACTGTAGCTGAACAATGGGCTACCTTCAAAAAAAGAATTGGTTTGGGCACAGTCAAGGTATATTCCATCAAAAGGAAAGCTAGGGCAAACAAATCCAGAGCTCCTTGGTTGAAAAAGGAGATAGAAATTAAGGTGAAGAAGAAAAAGTATGCTTACGACAGGTGTTAGATAGAAATTACAATTGAGAACCAAGAGGAATACAGAAGGTTCAGAGGGGAGGTGAAAAAGCATATTGGCGAAGCAAAGAGGGACTGAGAAAAGAATGACAGCCAACATAAAGGGGAATCCTGAAGTCTTCTATAGGCATATAAATAGTAAAAGGAGGAGTAGGGTCTTTTGGGACCTAAAAGAGAATTTACACATGGCAAAGGGGCCATGGCTGAGGTATTAAATGAATACTTTGCATCTGTCTTTACCAAGGGAGGTAGATGCTACCCAGGCCATGGTGACAGATGAAGAAACTATGACTAGAAGGTTTCAAAATTGACCAGGAGGAAGTGTTGAATAGACTGCCAGTTGACGAAGCACAGGGACTAGACAAGATGCATCCAAGGATATTGAAGGAAGTGAAAGCAGAAAGTGCAGGGGCACTGGCCATAATCTTTCAGTTTTCCCTGGATTCGGAGGTGGTGCCAGAAGACTAGAGAATTGCAAACATTACCCCTTGTTCAAAGGTTGTAAGGGATAAGCCCAGCAATTACAGACCAGTCAGTTTAACTTCGGTGGTGGGCAAGATTCTAGAAACAGTTATCAGGGATAGAATTAGTAGTCACATGGAAAGATATGGGTTGATAAAGAAGAGCCAGCATGGATTTCTCAAGGGGAAATCATGTTTAACTAATTTGCTGGAGTTTTTTGAAGAGATAGCAGAAAAAGTTGATGAAGGTAATGCTGTTGATGTGGTGTACATGGACTTTCAAAAGGCATTTGATACAGTGCCATACAACAGACTTGTGAGAAAAGCTATTGCTCATAGCTGAAATCTAGGAAGCAGAGAGTAAAGGTCAATAGATAATTTTCAAGTTGGAGCCAGGTTTGTAGTGGAATTCCCGTGGGGCTGGTGTTGGGAACCTTGCTTTTCCTGATGGTATATTAATGATCTAGATCTTGGTGCGCAGGGGACAGCTTCGAAGCTTGCGGATGATACGAAGCTTGGGAGTGTTGTAAACTGCGAGAAGGACAGTGTAGAACTTCAAAAAGATGTAGACAGGTTGATGGGATGGGCATATAGGTGGCTGATGAAGTCCAATGTGGATAAGTGTGAGATGATGCAGTTTGGTAGGAATAACATGGACAGACAATATAAAATAAGGGGTGAAATTTTGAAGGGGGTGCAGGAGCAGAAAGACCTGGGTGTATATGTGCATAGATCATTGAAGATGGCAGGAGAGGTGGAGAGAGCAGTTAATAAAACATATAGTATCCTGGGCTTTATTAATATGCAAGGTGGTTGTGCTGAATTTATATAAGACACTGATTAGACCTCACCTGGAGTATTGTGCAGTCTGGGTGCCATGTTTTAGGAAGGATGCGAACACATTGGAGAGAGCGCAGAAGAGGTTTACAAGAATGATTCCAGGGATGAGAAATTTCAGCTATGAGAATAGATTGGAGAGGTTGGGACTGTTCTCCTTGGAGAGAAGAAAGCTTAGAGAAGGTTTGATAGAGACGTTCAAAATCATGAGGGGGTTGGACAGAGTAGATGGGGAGAAGCTGTTCCTGCTTGTAAAAGGATCAAGAATGAGAGGGCACAGATTTAAAGTGATTTGCAAAAGAAGCAAATGTGATGTGAGAAAAACGTCTTTGCACGAGTGGTTCGGGTCTGGAAGGCACTGCCTGGAAGTGTGGTGGAGGCAGGTTCAATCAAGGCATTCAAGAGGACATTAGAAGATTTTCTATTCAAATAATGTGCATGGGCATGGGGAAAAGGCCAGGCAATGGCACTAGGTCATTAATGCTCATTTGGAGAGCTGGTGCAGACACGATGGGCCCAGTGGCTGCCTTCTGTGCTGTTAAAATTCTGTGATTCTGTGAATTATGACCCTCAGAAAAAAAATTTCACCTCATCTCTCTTATAAATGGGCGACCCCTTATTTTTAAACAGCGACCCCTAGTTCTAGATTCTCCCAAAAGAGGAAACATCCTCTCTGCATCCACCCTGTCAAGAGCCCTCCTTCCAAGTAGTGTCCAACAGAGAGTACTGATTACCTTGCTCATTTCTGATTTGGTGCTATGAGCTTCATGGTATCCAAAGTGAATGTAGAGGACTCTCAGGAGAACTCCTACTGTATACCACTCCTACTGTGCCACCACTGGTCCATTCTGTCGGTGGCACGGGTTATACCCAGGAATGGCGTTGGAGTCTGAGACACTGGATGTAAAGTATTATTTAATGAATATGATTGTCAGGCTGTTGCTTGACTAATTTCTGGGACCATTCTCCTGATTCTCATACAAGCTTACAGATATCAGTAAGGAGAACTCTGCAGAGTCATTTGGGTGTGCCATGTTAGGTTGACCCCAAATGGACCTTCCAGTTTTATTTATCTGAGATTCAATAGACTCTGGAACAGATTGGAGGGTAGCTAATGTAACCCCACTATTTAAAAAGGGAGATAGCGAGAAAGCAGGGAATTATAGACCAGTCAGCCATGGGTCGATAGTGGGGAAAATTCTAGAGTCCATTATAAAAGATTTAAGAGCGGAGCACTTGGAAACCAGTGGCAGAATCGGACAGAGTCAACATGGATTTACAAAAAGGAAATCATGCTTGACAAATCTACTGGAATTTTTCAAGGATGTACCTAGTAGAGTTGATGAGGGGGAGCCAGTGGATGTGGTTTATTTGGACTTTCAGAAGGCTTTTGACAAAGCCCCACATAAGAGATTAGCTTGTAAAATTAAAGCGCATGGGATTGGGGTTAGTGTATTGAGATGGATAGAAAACTGGTTGGCAGACAGGAAACAGAGAGTAGGAATAAATGGATCTTTTCCAAATGGCAGGCAGTGACTAGTGGGATACCACAGGGATCGGTGCTGGGACCCCAGCTATTCACAATATATATAAATGATTTAGATGAGGGAGCTAAATGTAATATCTCCAAATTTGCAATGAGACAAAGCTGGGTGGGAGGGTGAGCTGTGAGGAGGATGCAGAGATGCTTTAGTGTGATTTGGACAAGCTGAGTGAGTGGGCAAATGCATTATAATGTGGATAAACGTGAGGTTATCCACTTTGGTAGCAAAAGCAGAAATGCAGATTATTATCTGAATGGCTATAAATTGAGAGAGGGGAATGTATGAGACCTAGGTGTCCTTGTACACCAGTCGCTGAACGTAAGCATGCAGGTGCAGCAAATGGTAAAGAAGGCAAATGGTACTATGACCTTTATAGCAAGAGGATTCGAGTACAGGAACAGGGATGTCTTGCAGCAATTATACAGGGCCTTGGTGAGATTACACTTGGAAGATTGTGTGCAGTTTTGGTCTCCTTATCTGAGGAAGGATGTTCTTGCTAAAGAGGGAGTGCAGCGAAGGTTTATCAGACTGATTCCTGGGATGGTGTAACTAACATAGGAGAGATTGAGTCAGTTAGGATTATATTCGCTGGAGTTCAGAAGAATGAGGGGGGATCTCATAGAAACCTATAAAATTCTCACAGGACTAGACAGGGTGGATGCAGGAAGGATGCCCCCGATGATGGGGGAGCCCAGAACCAGGGATTGCAGTCTGAAGATACAGGGTAGACCATTTAGGACTGAGATGAGGAGAAGCATCTTCACCCTGAGAGTGGTGAGCTTGTGGAATTCACATTTTCAAGAAGGAGTTAGATATAGCTCTTGGGGCAAAAGGGATCAAAGGATATGGGGAGAAAGCGGGAGCAGGCTGTTGAGTTGGATGATTAGCCATGATCATGAATGGTGGAGCAGGCTCGAGGGCTGAATGGCCTACTCCTTTTTTCTATGTTTCTATTCCTTTTTCGACTTTTCTGTAGCAATTTAGTACAGCTGGCTTGCTGGGCCACTTCAGAGGGTAGTTAAAGAATTAACCACATTGCTGAGGGTCCAGAATCACATGTAGGCCACGCTGGATAAGGATGGCAAATTTTCATCCCGACAGGACATTAGTGAACCAGATGGGCTTTTGCAGCAATCCAGTAACTTTGTGGTCACCAGTATAGTGCCTAGTTTTTAATTCCAGATTTATTTATTAATTTAGTTTAAATTCTACCAGGTGCAATTTGAATTTGTGTCCCCAGCGCCCTAGTCAGGGCCTCAGTATAACTGCTCTGGTAACTAAAATGCTAAAACTACTGCACTGAAGAGAGTACCTTCTGGGAGCGGGTTTGCATTCTTACCCTAATATACTCTCCAATACGACCATAAAGAGCAAATGATGCATTTAAAGGTGCTATATGAAGTTATTTTAAGGTAGTAACATGTCACATGGTTGGAGGGAATCCCAAAAACTTGGCCAGAAAGGTGTGTGTTTTAAGGAGGAAAGCAGGATGGAAGAGCAGAGGGATGGCATGTGGTTGAATATGAGAAGCAGAGATTTGAATGAGCTCGTTTGTTAAAGATAGAGTCCAACCAGGAGAGTATTGGAGTGGAGCCTGGAAGTGGCAATGGTGTGTATAAGGGCTGGAGGGATGGAGACAGAAGTTAGCAGTCTTTCTGACGTGGGGGCATGAAGGTCAGAAGCACATGGTCAAGCAGGGCATGGAAATTATGTACAGTGGGATTCTGTCTTATGGCCAGCGAGATGGATGAAGTCACAGCTCATGACCTTGACCTTCCCAATCAAATTGGGCTATCAAAGATATGATGTTGAACAAGTTTATTGGCCTGGAAGCCTGGAAGCAGTAAAGGGTTGAGAGAGGCGGAGCTGGATGTTGTCATCACATGTGGAAGCTGGCTCCATTTCTGTGGGTGATGTTAATAAGCATGCAAAGGCACTTCACTTTGGATAGAAAACAAGACCTGAAGACATGACCGAAAGGAGAGGCTTAGGGGAATTGAAAAGTAGGACCTAGACAGCTGAAAGATATTTTAGTAAGTGGGGATGCGAGTTCAGACTGTTAACATTGCAAGGAGGTATGTACAGTACAGTGAACTGTGGAGCATATACTGCATGAGGTTGGGAGGTGTAAGGCCTTGGAGGGATTAGGTTTGAAAGCTCTGTATTTAAGGGAGTAACAGAAGTCAGCGAGGACAACGATGGCCTGGTGGGACAAGAGTTTGGGCAACAGCTTTTGGATCACTCACTCAACTCTCGATTTGTTCTTCAGATCTTGTATCAGTACACATTGAAAGCGGATTAGGAAAAAGTAGTATAAAAACACAAATGGTTGCATGCCTTCTACTAAAGGTCAAAGTTGCCCTTGATGTCCACACAGCAAAACCTTTGTTCGTGTGAGATTTGAAGCCTGTAAAATTTACATAGATCATTAGTAAATAAAATGTTGTGTCTTTTACATTTTCTTTGAGTTGATCTTACATATATTAAAGTGACTTGCATTTATTTGCAGCTTTAATTTTCTCAGTACTGATGTGCTGTTTCAAAAATTGTGTTCTAGGCACCCATTCCAAAGACTGTTTTGATTCCAGTGGCAATTCCTATTTCCAAGTCGACGGTTTCCCGATTCCGCAACAGTGTTGAGGGTCTTAACCAGGAGATTGAGCGAATTATTATCAAGGAGAGTGGGGACAAAGAGGAGCAGATGATGATTGTAAGTGTTTCTTTATCTTGAGCGCCCTCTGGTGACAAGATTCTATAGTAATTCAGACCAGACTGCATTGGTGTTTAGCTATTTTGCATATACATATTGTGCAGTTATAACAAAAACCATGATCAAAAGCTATTCAGGAAAGCACAGGACTTGGTATATGTATGTAAATTGAATAACTGTGAAAGTGTGTGAGATGTTTTCTGCCTGGGTAGATTTACTTTTATGTAAATATCAGAAATAAGATCAGCACTGAGATATTGAATGAATTCCAAGCTTAATGCTCTGTTTCAGAGGATAACAGTGTTGCTGCAAAATTTTATCAAAATATTCTAACTTGTTAGGGCTGCCACTATCTTCCTCAAAAGTGGGCCTTGCTCATTCACGTGTCAAGCCCTGGGCAGACCCTGTTGAAGTATACACAAAACATTGGATCAAATATCTGACTTTAGTTGTCAGCTTCTCAGATATTTGGCTAAAGGTAGTGGCAGCAGCCCCAAGCCCAAAAGGTTGTCATTGTGCAGTTTGTGGACAAAGTTACAGTTCAAGAATCAAGTTTGGTATATCTATTTTAGTACTATATATACCTGTTTTGAATGAAATTCTTTCAGACAGCTCAAAGGTTTAGTATTGATGCTTGTGATGCTTCAGTGTTCTTACGTATTCCAGCAGTGACCTTGGGCAAAAACATTCAAGGTGCCATTCCTCAAAGACTTTATTCAGTGGCCACTTTTGTCACCTTCCCAATTTTCCCCCTCGATACCCCTCATTAAATCTGCTCAGTAAAAGCTTTCTGCTACTATGACTTGAATGTCATCTTGTTTGTAAAAACTTGTTTGCTCAATTGCCCCATCCCATGTTAAGTGCTGTTTCTTATCATTCATTAAACTCCATTGACACACCGCCCCCAATTATTTTTGAATCCTTCTCAGAACCTTTCTACGCCATACTTCTGCATCCTGCTGCTGTCCTCAGTCTCGGTTTACATCCCTTCACTGTTCTATTTTTGCTCCCTCCTGGTCCATTATCTCAGTTGCAGAACTTTGAGCCAGCATAGTCCTGTGCTTTGTAACTCTTCCTGAACTTGCTGTGTCTCTGCCCATTTTAACAGCATCCTCAAAATCCTCAGCTAACTTTTCTAAATTCTTCTTGGTGTCTGTTTTCCTCTTCCTGCGATGAAGCACTTCAACATGCTTTGCAAAACAACTTGGATTCGTGCAGCATCTTTTTGGGGGGGTGGGTGGCGTAGTGGGAAGAAAGCAATACTCATTTTGAAGTAATACTTGATGAGATATTTGAGTTTAAATGTAATTAAAGCACATTTACCACAAGAGCCACCAATAAACAACAACTTCCAGTGTTAATTGTCAGCTGCTCACAGTGTTGTTGGTGTGATTTTTTGCCTCTTGTTCCAGAGAACATCCTGGGTTTGGTTTTTGCCAACTGGAAGCCATATTATATAAGAAACTTTGCCACAGGATTAGTCTGAGCTCTGTCAGTGAGCGCGTGAGTTTGATATCCAACATAGCCGGGGTATCCCCAGTGGTTTCAGCTTGATTAAAGCAGTGAATAGCTGAGCCATACAGACTGGGAACATCCAGATTCAGCTCTCTGGTCATTCTTGAGCTAGTGATGTTAATTGATAATGGGCTGTTAAGTTAGAGGGGAGAAAATCATCTAAAGTTTTCCCTTCTGATTGCTTGCCAGCAAATGTGCGCAAAATGTCAATGAAAAAGCTGGGTTTTTGCATGTCGAATGGCCCCTTGAAACCGTAAACTAGCAAAGAGTTTTAATGCCTTTAGAAATAGAGAATATCAGAAAGCATGTGAGACGGGGAGCGATAAGTTCCCTGCTGATCTAATGAACCAGACCATTTGTCCTCCAAGTGAATATATTGCTATCTATTTTACCTAAAAATACTGTATCACCTATACTTGTTGAAGTTGAATTTTGAAGAAAATCATGACTTGGAAATCTGAAATAAAAACTAGGAATGTGAAGCCAGTTGATCGGTACATTAAACAGTTTCTGTTGCTAATGTGAACCTTTATCAGCTCTGGTATGGTCAGGCAAGGAAGTACCTCTTCGTTGGACTGATCAATTGAGATATTCATGAGAAATCAAAGGGGAGAAGAGAATAGTCAATTGCCTGGTTAATTTGTTATATGCTGGTGCTGCTGCCAACTTTCAGTTTGATTTTTGTGAACTTCATTGGACTTCATTTCATCCCACAGCTTTATTTGTTCTACCTTTGTCTCACTTACCTCTCCCTTTTTGCTAGACCTACTTTTCCATCTGTGTCAGTTGACTTTTTGTTGTGTGCTTCAAGCAAAAATATTCCACTGCCCTTAGAAATATAATTCTTAACCGCATCTTTTCCTGTAAAAACTGCATCTCCACCACTCTCCCCCGACCCCCATTTCTTTATCATCATTTGCAAGTGCTCTGATAGTGTCATTTTCTCCTTCTGAACTCCTGCAGGAGGTTTTTTTTTGACATAGTTTCCTTAACTGTGCTGGGGATAGCCATTGGTCACATCTATCCCACATTCTGTCTTTTGCTTCTGCTCACAATCACAGACTCA